>NC_042980.1:805818-2005818 GCF_901001165.1 Salmo trutta | reverse complement strand
AAGAATTAAGTCCTCCACAACAGTATGCCTGTCCTAGCCACTTGGTAGCTCACCATATTTCTTATTAATGGTATCTGTTGCTTTTATACATGTGTTACTACTTGAAAGTCGTCTTTATTCTCGCTCCAAAAACTCCTGTGGTTTATTTTTCAAATTGTCATGTTTTGTTTCTAAATCTCTTCGCAAGAGTGGTTTCATCGAGTTGTGAGAGAGTACTTTTGCACATATAACACACTGTGGCTGAGGAAAGGCACTACTCCCAATATAAGTGAGCCCCAAATCAATGTAGTTCTCATCATTTTTGAGCCTCTTCGATGGTCCAACATCCCTGTCTGTTGTTCGGTGCTTTCACGGGTAAGGGGGCAGTAGCTCTTCGGCTGCATCAGATTCACAACTGTCACTGTCCATGCTAGATGGGCAAACAACAAATGTAGAATTACTGATGCTAGCATTGGATGTGCTCGTGGAAGCAGAACAACTTGTGTCGTCCACAGGTGCAGGTATAGAGCTGGTATGTGTCTCTATGGACGCGGACCTTACTTTTTTTTTTTTACCATTTATCAATTTTAGAGCAAACGGAATGAGCAGCAGCTAGGTTACATGTGGGCCGTTAGTGGAATTCCCACGAGAGAGTAACGGTTAATGTGATTGGATGTTAATTATTTGATTAGGTTACCTGTATTTGACATTGTGTTGTTATTTCGCTGAACACTAGACGGTTTAATTTTATTTTTGGCAGTGAAACGAGGCTACTCAGGCGAGAAAAAAACCTCAAATGTATCATCATCATTGGAAAATCTAAATGGACTGTTTGAAAATGTGAAAGAAATTTATATTATTATTTGGCATACCCCCAACGCCATTGCGTGTAATCACAGTTTGGGAATACCTGGCCTAGAACATCAAGTCAACAGGCCCAACATCAGAACAACATACCAACCCAATGATAACAGGAGTGATATTGCTGCTGATGTATGAGATAATGACTGGTGTATGAGAACACACAGACATGGAACAGCACACCTGTCAGACTGGGTTTGAGGGAGTGGAGACTTGGACACACACCAGGAACACAACAGCTGATGTGACATTCTTAACGTGTGTGTGTGCGCGTGCGTGTGTGTATGTATGTGTGTATGTTTGTGTGGCCAACAACAGCTCCAGGAAGACAGGAGTCATGGCCCAGGGTTTATATTGGTAGTCATTTCAGTTTGTGCATGCAAAACATCCACATACCTCCTCACCCTCAACACGCAACTCACAGTTTATAAGAAAACACACAGTCACACACACACAAGGACTAATCGAGGGGAGAATGCCAAGCGGGGGAGAAAACACAAGCTAAAAAAAGCTCCATTCCCACGAGTGCTCTCATCATTCCACTTAATCCAATGTCAAAATGTGATCCTCCAGGTCCTAAATTTAGCCAAGCTAGCCCCCCATACCATTCCCCTCACTTGGATACCTGAGATGGGGGGAACAGAGAAAAACATTGCCCCTAGAGAGAACCAGCACTCAGCCTGGTAGTAACTCTGTGTTTACTGCCCCTAAGGGAGTATTAGCCTCTTGGACATTTGATACTATATTTTTTTACATACAGTACCAGTCAAAGGTTTGTACACTTCTACTCATTCAAGGGTTTTAAAAATGTCTTTTTTACAACTTTATACATTGTAGAATAATAGTGAAGACATCAAAACTATGAAATAACACATATGAAATCATGTAGTAACCAAAAAGGTGTTAAACAAATCAAAATATATTTTATATTTGAGATTCTTCAAAGTAGCCACCCTTTGCCTTGATGACAGCTTTGCACACTGTTGGCATTCTCTCAACCAGCTTCATGAGGTAGTCACCTGAAATGTCTTGAAGGAGTTCCCAAATATACTGAGCACTTGTAGGCTGCTTTTTCTTCACTCTGCGGTCCAACTCATCCCAAACCATCTCAATTGGGTTGAGGTCAGGTGATGCAGCACTCCATCACTCTCCTTGGTCAAATAGCCCTTACAGAGCCTGGAGGTTTGTTTTAGGTCATTGTCCTTTTACAAAACAAATGATAGTCCCACTAAGCGCAAATCATATGGGATGGCGTATTGCTGCAGAATGCTGTGGTAGCCATGCTGGTTAAGTGTGCCTTGAATTCTAAATAAATCACCAACAGTGTCACCAGCAAAGCACACCCACCCCATCACACCTCCTCCTCCATGCTTCAATAGTGGAATCCACACATGCAGAGATCATCCATTCACCTACTCTGCATCTCACAGAGAACCAAAAATCTTACATTTGGACTCATCAGATTTCCACTGGTCTAATGTCCATTGCTTGTGTTTCTTGACCCAAGCAAAATGGCGGACTGAACACAGCAGTGTAGATCACCTCAAGATAAAAACCATATCGGTAAGCTAGACTAAATATTAGTTCTTCACAAACTGGTGGGTAATAACCTTCAATCTGGATATCAACACAAAACAAATCATAAGACTTGAGAAATGTATCTACAAATATTACGAAAACAAGCAACACCCAAACATGACGGAGAGTGAAACAGGGGAACCAATCTCAAAATGAGAATATGACTCTTCTACAGACACAGACAATTTAATGGTAAAGGTTGAAATCGATCTGTTAAAATCAGTAAATGTCAAATTGGGCATACTTGAACTAGTCAGTAATTATATAAAAGAGTTGAAGGCAAGCCTCGAGATGAGTGAGTAAAATGCTGCGACATTGGAGAAAGATACAAACAAGCTAAAAGGGACAGTCAATAAGATTGAAACCGATATTAATGAACTTAAAAAGGAGAACATCTTTCTGAGAGAAGCCTTACTTGACATACAGACTAGATCCATGAGAGAAAATCTGGTATCCAAGAGAAAGAAGGAGAAGTTCCTGAATGTGTAGTTAGGGAGTTCCTCCTTACAGCACTTCAGATCCCACGCAAAGCTGTTGACAAAATCCAACTCGAACGTGTGCACCGTTTCGGACAGAGGTATGAATGCCCAATCATTGCCAAATTTGCTTTCTTTAAAGATAAAATAATGGTTAAAAGCCTGGGTAAAAGACTTGCTGGGACAAAAATAGGCATGAATGATCAGTTCCCGAAGGAAATTGCAGAACCGCTCAAAGTTCTGTATCCGATCTTCAAGGAAAATAGATTTAAAGGGAAACGGGTATGTCTCGTAGTCGATAAACTGTATTTTGATAAACAAATGTTCAGAGACACAAAGACTACTCCATGGCTATTCTAAGAATTGCGAAGTTCTCGTAGAAGAGGCGAATAATGGAACTCACAATACTAGCCATGATAAGGATTGCAATAATACAAAAAAATTGATAGAAAAGCAATCTTCAAATATAACTAATTGGAACACAAAAGTACTAATTCAACAGGGTGGAGATAAAAACACAGCAGACAGAAGGCACAGTATGTGGGTATGTGTGGATGTATTGTGATGGAAGATGTGGTGTGTGTTTTTGGTGTTTGGGAAAGTGTGGCGTTAAGTGAGTGAGAAAGGAAATGGTTGCATATCCCAGAACCAATGTATGTCTGTGAGCAGGGGTTGTGAGAGAGCTTGCAATTTTGTGCAGATGAGGGATATACATTTTATAATGAATTATACATATAATTTATTTATTTATGGTCCTATCATGATGGAACACCGTTTTAAAATAAATTATACATATAACGCATTTATTTATGGTCCTATATTGATGGAACGGTCCACAACCCTTTACCCTAGACACCAACCTGAACGACCCAGACACTAAAGAGAAGTCCCCATCTGCTTTATGGGCCTGCTGTAAGCTACCTGTATGCAACCAAAATGCGGTCAGAGACCTACTAGAGCAGCACCACCCCCTCAAGATTCTGAGCCTGCCTGGCAGGGTTGGTCCTACAAAGCCAGAGCCCCTGATGGGAGAGCGTAATATACAAGGAAATTCTCAAAGCTGCTAATGAGAACCTTGACGACCTTGTACCTAGCCGGTGAGGATTCCGGTGGGGTGCCCCCACCCAGGCAGTGGCAGTGCTGGCAACACTAGCTGCAGTATCCCATGGGAAGGGGATCACACTCTGACATTCAGAGAGGGGGCATATTATTGTGGTTCTGGTGGCACAAAATCAGCAAAGGTCTGACTGCACTGAGATGCTTGGGAATATGGTCACTACGGGGGACCACGTGTGGGTGTTTCAGGGGAAGGGGGTATATCTAATCTCCGTCACCTAGGTTGTGACAATGGTTAATCAAATCTCCCCATTTTTGCCCAGTTTTGCTCAGTTTTGCAGGCCTTCTCATACAGCTGCAACTGTATATGCATTCGTAAATCAAGGCCTTTCTTGAGTTGGGCTCTGGGATGGTGCAACTGTTGAGCATCTGATTGTAAGGTTGTTTGTGGGAGAAAGGGGTTGAGTGTGTATGAGTGTGTGTGTGTATGTATCCCACAACTGTTGTGAAGGAGTAAAATATGTTAGGGACAATATAGGATTGTCCTGACTTTATATTGTTAATGTGGCGACTGCTGTTTATCGAATAATTAACTGTGTTTCTAATGACGTGATTCAATTAATCAGGTAACCATTAACTAAGTAACCTGGTGCACCATGGGAAAAGTTTGTTTAATGAGTTACCATTTCCCAAATTAGCTCAAAGAATATCAGAATATCGATTTCCGTACCACACCAATTGATTTGATTATTTATTCACAAACAACCTAAATGATAATACAAGATACACATACACAAACACATAGTACAATGAAACAGGGCCCTAGAGGACCAACACAATATGGCACGTGTTACACAAGATGGGGATTTAGAAAGAGAGAGAGAGTGCACGAGAGAAAAGCACACTTGGATACATTTGTAAACTATGCTTAGTTTAGCCCTAACACCTTGCCTCGAGCTGCCTCTCTTATGGGTCAGAATAATAATAATGTAATTACTTGTTGAAAGTCTCTTCGTGGACCGAGTTCCGCTTACTGGATGGTTCGATGAGGACTATTCCTTCAATGGAGGTCTCCTTTGTTATCGGGTGTAAGTCTTTGATTGTCCAAAAGATGTCAGTGTCCTTTCTCTTAGTGGTCTGTTCCCTTGCACTCGTTCGTGTGAGTGGACTTCTGAGGAGGCTAATCAGCCGTGTCGATGCTCCCAGCATGGGCAGGAGGGCCGTATAGACAACCGATGATTTGAAGAGAATAGCTGGTTGGTCCTTCTAGAATTCACCTTCGTAGATCTAGTACTCAATCGTAGCCTTGATTGTTAAGAGTTTCTTTTGTCCTCTTCCTCGTGCTGCATTTGTGGGGTTGCGGCTATCTTAGATCACACTGCAGCTGTGGTCCGTTTTAGTCTGATATGTAAATTCTTAACTTACATGTTTTATACCCCAGGGTAGAAAGGGGCATTTCCGTCTTTATGACAAGTTCTCTGGGGTGTATCTAGTTATGAGGCAAGGTATCAGGATTTTATTCTGATCTAGTTTAAACAACTTAAATCACTGTTCATAATTTCAAAGATATTCTCTTTGATCTGTATATTTTCTACACAACGCACAGTATGTAAACATCATGTATATATTATGAAAACTCTTGAAGTTACAATGTTTTCGTTATAACGTCGTCATTTAACGTTTAATAACATAACAAAAACAACATTCATTTTCATATTCCATCTATCGCTGTTACCACCATTTTGGCTGATGAAATATATTGTCCTTAAGTCCATTTATTGCATGTTACCGTTCTGAGGTAGATTATCCATAGGCCCACCATACATTCCAATCCTCCACACCGAGAGGACAAAGGATTCATGTACTGCTTTAAGATTTACAATTGGCATGAGGTGTCATAAACCCCCCCATCAACCCCTCTCCCCCTCTGCGGAAGTGAGAGATGTCTCTGTAGGACTGTGATCCATGGTAACCTGACCTGAACAGGCCAGTCATGATAGGATGAATCACAATAATTGTTTGCTAAAATTATAATCGCTTGCAAAAATCAAATTTTTGTAATGGAATACTGGTAAGAGGTAACAATCCTTTGCATAAACTACCTACATTACTACAAATATGAAAAGCTAATTATGGAAATTAAGATACATCTTTTTTAAATATATATATATATATATATATATATATATATATATATATTTCCATCGCCCTCACCTCAATTTGTATTATATATTGCTATTAAAATATATATATATATATATATATATATATATATATATATATTAATATATATTTTAATAGCAATATATAATACAAATTGAGGTGAGGGCGATGGAAATGCTTTTGGCGGTTGATCTGCTTCTGTTCTGTGGGTGGCACTGTGTGCTCTTTTCGAAGGATGGGTCCCGACCTGGGATCCGGGTAGTCGGGGGTGGCCTGCCGGTCATTGGGATGACAACCAACTCGGGATGAGGAGGGGTTTTAGCGGGTGGAAAAGTGGGGACCAATTGGAGGTTTACTTAGTAGCAATGCAAATATCATGGTACAGCTATATAGACACTCAATCTTCAACTTTTTAATGGTAAGTTTACAAACATATATTATGATAAATAGAATTGAAACGTGTGTCTAATTATTGTAATTGATGAAATAAGTATAGCCAGTTATAATTGTAATGGCTTGGAAGATAATAAGTAAAGACGATCAGTATTTACCTGGCTAAAAGAGAAGGAATATAATATCTACTGTTTACAGCAGTTCCCAAACTTTTTATAGTCCCGTACCCCTTCAAACATTCAACCTCCAGCTGCATCAGGGTCAGCCCACTCTCAAATTTTGTTTTTTGCCATCATTGTAAGACTGCCACACACACACACACTATACGATACATTTATTAAACATAAGAATGAGTGTGAGTTTTTGTCACAACCCAGCTTGTGGAACATGACAAAGCGCTATTATGGGACCAGGGCACAAATAATAATATATTAATAATCAATAATTTTGCTCTTTATTTAACCATCTTACATATAAAACCATATTTGTTCATCAAAATTGTGAATAACTCCACACACAGTCTGTGCCTCTATTTAGTTTTCATGCTAGTGAGGGCCGAGAATCCACTCTCACATAGGTACGTGGTTGCAAAGGGCATCAGTGTCTTAACAGCGCGATTTGCCAAGGCAAGAAACTCTGAGTGCAGCCCAATCCAGAAATTTGGCAGCGGCTTCTGATTAAATTACATTTTCACAAAACAGCTTGTTGCAATTTCGATGAGACTCTCTTGTTCAGATATCGGTAAGTGGACTGGAGGCAGGGCATGAAAGGGATAACGAATCCAGTTGTTTGTGTCATCCATTTCGGGAAAGTACCTGAGTAATTGCGCACCCAAGTCACTCAGGTGCTTCGCTATATGACATTTGACATTGTCCGTAAGCTTGAGTTCATTTGCACAGAAAAAAATCATAAAATGATGGAAAGACCTGTTTGTTGTCCTTATTGATGCAAACAAAGAAGAGCTCCAACATCTTAATCATAGCCTCAATTTTATCCCGCACATTGAATATAGTTGCAGAGAGTCCCTGTAATCCTAGATTCAGATCATTCAGGCAAGAAAAAACATCACCCAAATCGGCCAGTCGTGTGAGAAGCTCATCATCATGCAAGCGGTCATACAAGTGAAAATGATGGTCAGTAAAGAAAACTTTTAATTCGTCTCTCTTTTATTTGGTGTACCCCAGACGGCATTGCGTACCCCAGTTTGGGAATACCTGATCTAGAGCTTCCATTATGTCCATCCAGTTCCATTCACTTGTGCTGCGGTGCAGGAGCTGAATTCATAGTTCTCCGTTGCATAAGGGCAATAGTCTGGCCCATTATTATTTACAAGCATATAAATTATTTATCTCCATGTTTACAACCTCAATTAATAAGCCTTACGAGGCTTGGACATCTTATTTAGATTGTGATATTTGTAAATATATGGCTCTGAGGTGGACTATTGTGACTGCAGCTGTGAACTATATTTTAAGGAGCATACATACTCCATTCATGACATCATGACCCTTTCCTGTTTTATCTGTATCTCAGATTCTGTCTGTCTGTGCTGACCGCGCTGTTAGGGACAGGAAGGTGTGGTGTGGTTAGTTACTTTGTTTGATGTGTTTGTGGGCTGGTTAGTGTGGGTGCTATTTGGTGTGTGTGTTGTTGTTGTGTGTCAACCTATGTGTGTTCACCAGCCGTGCCTTTGACAGAATGGTGGATGACACAGCCATTGTGGATCCTGGGAGAAATTAACCTGCTGCTTATGCCACTCCACCTTATCAAAGGAGTGGCTAATTTAAGCATAGCTGGATCATTATACAATGCTGAATGACACACTAAAGCCAAGACAGAGCGAGGAGAGAGAGGCGAGAGAGAGAGAGATTCACTGGCATGGCAGGTTCACTTCACAGTGGTTTTGTATTTTAAGACATTACTGGAACACACTTCTGTCAAATGAATCACTTCTTAAAAGGGTACAATGTATAATACACTTCAACCATGAGAGTCAATAGTCTACATCAGGAGTGTTTGACTCTCATAGTGAACTGATTCATCTAAGCAAAGTTCATTGTGAGCATAATAATGTTTGTGTCCCATGGTTTTTGGACCACTATAGGCAGCCAGGCACTACAGACATTCTTATAAGCAAAGTGTATTGATATTTGTTTGTGTTGTTTGGTTTTCTCCATGCTGCGTCTGCTGCCATGGTGAACATGTCTGAGTGTATGATCTCTACATCCCTCCACCTCACCTTTCTGCCTCCCTGCCTCCCCAAGACACACCTGTGTCAAAACTGAACAGGTTATTCGACATACCGCATGCAACTCCGCCCAGTGCGCTGGTTGGAGCTGAGAGAAGGAGGGCAACCAACACAACAACTCAAACTATAAACACTGTAGAAGCATACCACACACACACACACACACACACACACACACACACACACACACACACACACACACACACACACACACACACACACACACACACACACACACACACACACACACACACCTTACAGTATATCCTGAACACACAAACAAGAAAGACCATGACATAATGATTGCTCTCTCTACCTCTCTCTCTCTCTCTCTCTCTCACACACACACACACACACACACACACACACACACCTTACAGTATATCCTGAACACACAAACAAAAAAGACCATGACATAATGATTGCTCTCTCTACCTCTCTCTCTCTCTCACACACACACACACACACACACACACACACACACACACACACTCACACACTCACACACTCACACACTCACACACTCACACACTCACACACACACACACACACACACACACACACACACACACACACACACACACACACACACACCTTACAGTATATCCTGAACACACAAACAAGAAAGACCATGACATAATGATTGCTCTCTCTACCTCTCTCTCTCTCTGTGTCTCTGTCTCTAGTTCTCTCTTTCTCTGCTCACTTTGTTTTTGGTTTCACTGGGTGAATACTAGCGTAGCATTGTATATTAAAGAGACATAACACAACCACGGCTGATGTCAAATTCGAACACCTGGGTGGTATTCATTACGGAGCAGACACACAGTAACAAAAATGTGCATTTATTATTGGACAAGTTGGACCTGCAAAATCCCTAACAGTATGATAATTTGCAGCCGCTTTTATTCCAATCAATTTATAGTTAACACATACTTAACATATACTCAAATCTGTTTGTTCCAACAAAATGCTCCAACTAACTAGGCCATCTCTGCCACTCGATACTAGCCTGACGCCTCACACTGAATGATTCCCCTGCTCTGTTGTTTGCTACAGACTTTATTCTTAATCTGCCATCATTGAAAGTCGTTTGGGTGACAGCATTTGTGGTGTAAATAAAGTCATCAGCGATTGCATCGTCTCTAACCAATCACAGTATCAATACCAGTTACGTACTTTGAAAACATAGCTTAAGCCATGTGTATTCTGGCTCTGGCCCAGGCTCAAGGAGTATGGTCTGATTCAGACTCCTTGCAGAGTAAGAAAAGTCCGTGGGCATGGCGTAGGGTTTGAACGGAGCAATTATTCTGGGTAGCCAGGCAATCTCAATACCATTTATGTTCAGAGTCATATTCCTGTACAGTTTAGAGAGGATCTCATGTCATATGCTGTTGAAGTAACATGACTACAGGTTCATTGCCTCACCTAAAGCCCATTCTTGTGGGAAGCTGCTATAGACCACCAAGAACTAACAGTTAGTATTTGGGTAATATGTGTGAAATGCTTGAGAATGGATGTGATATCAACAGAGAGGTATATTTTCTGGTGACCTGGATATTGACTGGATTTCGTCAAGCTGCCAACTTAACCTGTTGGGGCTAGGGGGCAGTATTTTCACGGCCGGATGAAAAACGTACCCAATTTCAACAGGTTACTACTCTAGCCCAGAAACTAGAATTCGATAGATTTGGATAGAAAACACTCTGAAGTTTCTAAAATTGTTTGAATGGTGTCTGTGAGTATAACAGAACTCATATGGCAGGCAAAAACCTGAGAAAAAGTCAAGCAGGAAGTGAAAAATCTGAGGTTGTAGTTTTTTCAAGTGATTGATTGCCTTGACTGTATACAGTGAGTTAGGGTTCATTTTGCACTTCCTAAAGCTTTCACTAGATGTCAACAGTCTTTGGAACGGTGTTTGACGATTCTATGGTGAATTTGATGGGAATAACAACACAAGGAAGTAGGTGTCCCATTATAAGGCATGGCTCAGTAATGCGCAAGGAATTGGGAGCGAGCTGAATTCATATTCACTCCTAAAGAGAACGGATAGGTCCGGTTGGAATTTTATTCAAGATATATGATAAAAACAACCTAAAGATTGATTCTATACATCGTTTGACATGTTTCTACAAACTGTAGTATAACTTTTTTGACATTTCGTCTGGACTAAGTAAGCATGCGTGTTGTGGATTTGGATAGTGAACCTAACGCGCGAACAAAATGGATTATTTGAACATAAATATGAACTTTATCGAACATTTATTGTGGAGCTGGGGTTCCTGGGAGTGCCTTCTGATGAAGATAATCAAAGGTAAGTGAATATTTATAAAGTAATTTCTTAGTTTTATTGACTCCAAGATGGTGGGTTTCTGTTTGCTTGTTATTGGTGTCTTCTGGGCTGTACTCAGATTATTGCAAATTGTGCTTTCGCCGTGAACCTTTTTTGAAATCTGACAAAGGGGTTACATTTAGGAGAAGTGTATCTATAATTCTGTGCATAACACTTCTATTTTGATCAAAGTTTATGATGAGTATTTCTGTAATATGTATGCTCATTGTGCTCATTCACCGTGGGTTTGGAGGGAAAACATTTCTCAACATTATGCGCCAATGTAAAATGCTGTTTTTGGATATAAATATGAACTTTATCGAGCAAAACATACATGTATTGTGTAACATAATGTCCTAGGAGTGTCATCTGATGAAGATCGTCAAAGGTTAGTGCATAATTTTAGCTGAATTTCTGGTATTTGTGATGCCTGTCCTTGCTAGGAAAATGGCTGTGTGGTTTTTCTTGTGTTGGAACTGTCCTAACATAATCTAATTTTATGCTTTCGCCGTAAAGCCTTTTTGAAATCGGACAATGTGGTTGGATTAACGAGAAGTTTATCTTTAAAATGGTGTAAAATAGTTGATTGTTTGAGAAAATGGAATTATGAGATTTTAGCTGTTTTGAATTTGGTGCTCTGATTTTCCACTGGCTGTTGTCAAAAACAATCCCGTTAACGGGATAAGAACGGGAAGGGGTCCCTTAAAAAAGAAGAAGAAACAGTACAATGAAACAAAGCTAAATTATATAAAGACTGATAGCAAAAAGCTTTGGAGCAGCTTAAATGATATTTTTGGCAAAAAGACTAAGGCAAAAACACCAAGTCCATATTAACCTCTCAAGGGGATGTGTTATAAATAGGTCCTGCGTGGAAATGAAATTAGCATAATAACGCTAATATCCATCAATATCCATCTGTTTAAGGCAAGAACAGCTCAAATAAGCTAAGAGAAACGATCGTCCATCATTACTTAAAGACATGGTCAGTCAAGAACTTTCTCAAGAATGTTTCTTCAAGTGCAGTCGCAAAAACCATCAAGCGCTATGATGAAACTGGCTCTCATGACGACAGCCACAGGAAAGGAAGATCCAGAGTTACCTCCTCTGCAGAGTATAAGTTCATTAGAGTTACCAGCCTCAGAAATTGCAGCCCAAATAAATGCTTCACACAGTTAACAGACACATCTCAACATAAACTGTTCAGAAGAGACTGCGTGAATCATGCCTTCATGGTCGAATTGCTGCAAATAAACCACTAGTAAAGGACAGCAAAAAAGAACAGACTTGATTGGGCAAAAAACACAATCAATGGATAGACTGGTGGAAATCTGTCCTTTGGTCTGATGAGTCACAAATTTAGAATTTTGGTACCAACTGCCTTGTCTTTGTGAGATGCTGTGTAGGTGAACGGATGATCTCCACATGTGTGGTTCCCCCCGTGAAGCATGGAGGAGGAGGTGTGATGGTGTGGGGTTGCTTTGCTGGTGACACTGTTGATAATTTATTTAGAATTCAAGGCACACTTAACCAGCATGGCTACCACAGCAACCTGCAGCGATACACCATCCCATATGATTGGCGCTTAGTGGGACTATCATTTGTTTTTCAACAATGATCCAACACACCTCCAGGCTGTATAAGGGCTATTTGACCAAGAAGGAGAGTGATGGAGTGCTGCATCAGATAACTTGGCCTCCACAATCACCCCACAATGAGAAAGCAAAAACAGGTTTTTAGAAATTTTTGCAAATGTATATAAAACAATGGCAGCGATTACAGCCTTGAGTCTTCTTGGGTATGACGCTACAAGCTTGGCACACCTGTATTTGGGGAGTTTCTCCCATTCTTCTCAGAAGATCCTCTCAAGCTTTGTCAGGCTGGATGGGGAGAGTCTCTGCACAGATATTTTCAGGACTCTCCAGAGATGTTTGATTAGGTTCAAATCCGGCTCTGGTTGGGCCACTCAAGGACATTTAGAGACTTGTCCCGAAAGTCACTCCTGAGTTGTCTTGGCTGTGTGCTTAGGGTCATTGTCCTGTTGGAAGGTGAACCTTGGCCCCAGTAGGAGGTCCTGAGCACTCTGGAGCAGGTTTTCATCAAGGATCTCTCTGTATGTGGTTGTTTACGTACTTAAGTTGAATGCACTGACTGTAAGTCACTCAGGATGCTAAATACCCAAAATCAAAGGTAAATGTAAAAATTAACACTAGCAAAGCATGCTGGGTATGATTATTATTCTAATGAGCTCCACCCCCAAACAAGAGTACATTTTAATAAAAATGTATAAAAATAATATACTGTTGTCAACAGTATATTTTAAAAAGAAAAATAGATTGGTGGGACTTGCTTTAACTCTTTAAAAGTATTTTTGTGGTAGTGGTAGAATAAAAAAAAAGTTTTACTTTACTATTTAAAACATAGTAGTTACATATAGTCTAAGTTAATGTAGTAAAATTATTGGTCTGATTACTTTGATAGACTACTAAATGGTTCAGTTAGATTACAAAAATGTCTAGACCACAGTTGTTGCATGTGAAAACTGAAAGAAGAAAGACATTGGACAATGTGATCTTCTGTCAGTAGATATGAATAAAAGGCAGGATCTTTTAGGAAAACAAAGCAACTGAATAATTTTTGCTGTGGGTTTCAGATAAATAGATGCACGATTTACTTTGCAAAATGTTCAGTGTATATTAAGTTTGATTTTAGTTGAATGATGACATAACAATAAGGACGATTTATGCTATTATTTGGGGAGAGAAATATGATTGTGCATTTAGTGATGACAGCTCTTTAATCCTATTTTATGTGGCAGTTGAAGAACTATGTCGAATACGTTCGTATGTAGACCTACTGATACAGTAGCTAGGTGTAGTTCTATCTAATAAATAAATCATTTAGGCTAACAGTGATCACTGAAAAGTACATTTCCTGAAGAAAATGTGTTTTGCTTGCTAGCTTGTTTTAAATTATGTATGGTTTTGAAATAAGTTATAGTGCTAATGACTCAAATGTAATGTAAATGTAGTGGTAGTGTCTGCAGTAGTAATGGTGTTGACTGGTTATAGTTGGAAAAGTAGGGAAATGGAAAGATTGATTGACCAATTGATTGGTTGGTTGGTTGATGGGATAGGATAGCATGAACATGTGAAAGTTGGTTTGGGGTCTCTAACCTGAATGCCCATAAGTAGTTAGAATTCAATTTGAATAATTTGGGGAGTGCTTATATTTGTCCTGTTATACACACGTGTGTAATGGAAATGTGTTTTTTTGCATATCCCAACTCCCCCTGAGAAACAAGCAGAGAGTGGGTTAATGGCCACCCTTATATAGCACCCATGGAACAATTAGGGTTAAGTGCCTTGCTAAAGGGCACAGCAACAGATTTGTTCACCTTGTCGATTCTGGTATTCAAACCAGCAACCTTTTGGTTACTGGGCCAACACCAGAGATAGACCAGAGCTAGTGTGAACCAGAGCTAGCTAGCTACACCCAGGACCAGAGCTGGACAAGAGCTAGTGCAGACCAGAGCAGTAGTTGTGGTCAGTAGTTGTGGTCAGTAGTTGTGGTCAGTAGTTGTGTGGTCAGTAGTTGTGTGGTCAGTAGTTTTGTAGTTTTGTGCTTGTGTTGCAGGTTCTTTGGACTCTACAGTATGGACGGGGTCAGTAGGGGTGTGTCAGTAGTGGTGAGGTCAGTAGTAGAGTGGCTGTGGTCAGTAGTTGCTGTCAGTAGTTGTGTGGTCAGTAGTTTTGCTGTTTTGTGCTTGTGTTGCATGTTCTTTGGACCCTACAGTATGGACGTGGTCAGTAGGGGTGTGTCAGTAGTGGTGAGGTCAGTAGTAGAGTGGCTGTGGTCAGTAGTTGTGGGTAGTAGTTGTGGTCATAAGTTGTGGGGTTGTGGTCAGTAGCTGTGGCCAGTAGAGGCCAGTAGTTGTGGTCATTAGTTGTGAGGTTTTGGTCAGTAGTTGTGGTTTAGTAGTTGTGGTCATTAGTTGTGTGGTTGTGGTCAGTAGCTGTGGTAATTAGTTGTGGTCAGTAGTTGTGTTTAGTAGTTTTGTGTTTGTGGTCAGTAGATGTGGTCAATAGTTGTGTGGCTGTGGTCCTTAGTTGTGTGGCTCAGTAGTTTTGTGGTCAGTAGTTGTGGTCAGTAGTTGTGTGGTTGTGGTCAGTATTCGTGGCCAGTAGTTGTGGCCAGTAGGGGTCAGTAGTTTTGGTAAGTAGGTGTGTGGTTCAGTAATTGTAGTCAATAGTCTTGTTGTTGTCATCAGTAGTTGTGGTTTTGTAGTTATGGTGATTAGTTGTGTGGTTGTGGTTAGTACCTGTGGTCATTATTTGTGGTCAGTAGTGATCAGTAGTTGTGGTCAGTAGTTGTGTTCGGTAGTATTGTGGTTGTGGTCATAATCTATGTGGTTCAGTAGGTGTGTGGTCATTAGTTATGATCAGTAGGTGTGTGGTTGTGGTCAGTAGTTGTGGTCAGTAGTTTTGCTAAGTAGGTGTGCGGTTCAGTAATTGTGGTCAGTTGTGGTCAGTAGTTTTGCTAAGTAGGTGTGCGGTTCAGTAATTGTGGTCAGTAGTTGTGTAATTATGTAGTGGCCAGTAGTGGTCAGTAGTTGCCGTCAGTAATTTTGTGGTTGTGGTCAGTAGTTGTGGTTTATAAGTAGTGGTCAGTAGTTTTGTGGTTGAGGTTAGTGGTTGTGGTTTATAAGTAGTGGTCAGTAGTTTTGTGGTTGAGGTTAGTGGTTGTGGTCAGTAGTTGTGGTTTAGTAATTGTGGTCATTAGTTGTGTGGTTACAGTCAGTAGCTGTGGTCAGTAGTGCTGGTCAGTAGTTTTGTGGTTGTGGTCAGTAGTTGTGGTCAGTAGTTGTGGTCAGTAGTGATCTAAAGTTTTGTAAGTAGGTGTATTTGTATTTATTAGGGAGCCCCATTAGGGGGATCTTCCTGGGGTCCAAAAACATGAAGGCACTAACATTACATATAAAACAGAAGATAAAACAGTACATCATATAATATTATTACACCACTACATATCTACAGTACAAAATGTATAATACCACCACACAACAATATTACAATGTACGTGTGTGTAGAGTGCGTGTGCTAGCATTTGTGTGCGTATGCATGTGTCTGTACCTTTGTGTGTGTCTCTTCACAGCCACCACTGTTCCATAAGGTGCATTTTTACCTTCTTTTTAAATGTGATTCTACTGCTTTCATCAGTTACCTGATGTGGAATAGTTCCATGTAGTCATAGCTCTATTTAGTACTGTCCACCTCCCATAGTCTGTTCAGGACTCGGGGATTGTGAAGAGACCTCTGGTGTCATGTCTTGTGCTAGTAGTTTAAATAGACAGCTCGGTACATTCAGTTTGTCAACACTTCTTACAAAAACAAGTAGTGATGAAGTCAATCTCGTGTTGGTAACAGGCTGATTGGTCGTCTATTTGAGCCAGCAAAGGGGCTTTTACTATTCTTGGGTAGCGGAATGGATTTTGCTTTCCTCAAGGCCTAAGGGCACACACTTTCTAGTAGGCTTTAGTTGAAGAAATTGAAGATAGGTGTGTGGTTCATTAGTTGTGGTCAGTAGTTGTGTGGTTGTGGTCAGTATCTAGTTTTGGTCAGTAGTGGTCAGTAGCTAGTTGTGGTCAGTAGTGGTCTGTAGTTTTGTGGTTGTGGTCAGTAGTTGTGATCAGTAGTTGTGGTCACTGTCTAAACTACTGTGTGGAAACTAAAAGAAGAAAGACATAGGACAAAGGGATCTTCTATCAGAAGATAGGAATAAAAGGATCATGTGGAAAACACTCTTAAGAGAGCAAATCAACTCTGAATCATTCATGCTTTGGGTTTCAGATAAATTTATGCACAATTTAATTTGGAAAACATTCAGTGTAAATGAAGTTTGATTTTAGTTGAATGATGATATAATGATTAGAAAGTTTTATGCGATATTTGGGGAGAGAAATATGATGGTGCATATAGTGATGAGAGCTCTTTAAAATATGGCCATAAGCCATAAGACTCCTGAACAGGTAATCAAATGGCTACCCGGACTATTTACATTGTGTGCCCCCCCAACCCCTATTTTTTACGCTGATGCTACTCTCTGTTTATCATATATGCATAGTCACTTTAACTATACATTCATGTACATACTACCTCAATTGGGACGACCAACCAGTGCTCCCGCACATTGGCTAACCGCATTGTGTCCCGCCACCCACCACCTGCCAACCCCTCTTTTACGCTACTGCTACTCTCTGTTCATCATATATGCATAGTCACTGTACATACTACCTCAATCAGCCTGACTAACCGGTGTCTGTATGTAGCCTCGCTACTTTTATAGCCTCGCTACTGTATATAGCCTGTCTTTTTACTGATGTTTAATTTCTTTACTTACCTATTGTTCACCTAATACCTTTTTTGCACTTTTGGTTAGAGCCTGTAAGTAAGCTTTTCACCTGTTGTATTCGGCGCACGTGACAAATAAACTTTGATTTGATTTGAGTTGAAGAACTATGTAGAATAGCTTTGTATGTAGATCTATTGATAGCTAGGTGTAGTTCTATCTAATAAATAAACTCTTTTGGCTATCAGTGATCACTGAAAATTACATTTCCTGAAGAAAATAGTGGTATTGTCTGCAGTAGTGGTGGTGATTGGTTATAATTGAAAAAGTAGGTAGATGAAAAGATTGATTGGTTGGTTCATAGGAAAGGATAGCCTGAATATGTGAAAGTTGGTTTGTTGTAACAGTTTGGTGTAATGGTCATAAGTTGTGTGGTTCAGGAGTTTTGTGGTTAGTAGTTGTGTGGTTGTGGTCAGTAGTTGTGGTCAGTAGTGGTCAGTATTTCAAATTCAATTCAAATTCAAATAATGTTTATTTCCTGGGAGGCAACTTCATGTTTTGGTCAGTAGTTTTGTTAAGTGGCTGTGTGTGTGGTTCATTAGTTGTTGTTGTGGTCAGTAGTTGTGGTCAGTAGTTGTGTGGTTGTGTTGCAGGGTCTTTGGGCCCAACAGTATGTACCTGGTCAGTAGTTGTGTGGTTGTGGTCAGTGTCTAAACTACAGTTGTTGCGTATGAAAACTGAAAGAAGTGTGATGAGAAGTGATAGGGTGAAATATGAAGCAAGGGAACGAAGACAGCTTCGCTCTATGCAATCAGAGCTGCAGGATCAACCTACAGCCCGCTCTTTCCTTTACAGACAGAAAAACTAGCCAGTTGAGTTATTTAGAGCATGGGGCATGATCTAGAGAAGCAGAACGAAGCTAGTGAGCGTTAGAAATCTTCTGTGTATCAATCCAGGTCATCCGCTAGTTCAGTAGTTCATACCTTTGATGATACTGTGGTAGGAATACATAAGATCTACAGAAAATATAGAAATGCCAAAGGTGGAGGTGTGGCTGTTAATATTCAGAACCACATTCCTGTAAAGCTTAGAGAGGATTCATGTTAAGTACTGTTGAAGTCATATGGCTACAGGTTCATCTGCCGCACCTAAAGCCCATTCTGGTGGGAAGCTGCTATACTCCACCAAGTGCTAACAGACAATATCTGGATAACATGTGAAATGCATGTGATATCAATAGAGAGGTATATTTTCTGGGTGATTTAAATATTGACTGGTTTTCATCAGGCTGCCAACTCAAGAGAAACTTCAAACTGTAACTAGTGCCTGCAATCTGATTCAAGTAATCAATCAACCTACCAGGGTATTTACAAACAGCACAGGAATGAAATCATCAAAAATCATCACAGGAATGAAATCATGTATTGATCACATCTGTACTAACGCTACAGAAAATCCATCGGATGTAGTGATCACAACATACAGTTGAAGTCGGAAGTTTACATACACCTTAGCCAAATACATTTAAACTCAGTTTTTCACAATTCCTGACATTTAATCCTAGTAAAGATTCCTTGTTTCAGGTCAGTTAGGATCACAACTTTATTTTAAGAATGTGAAATGTCAGAATAATAGTAGAGAGAATGATTTATTTCAGCTTTTTTTTCTTTCATCACATTCCCAGTGGGTCAGAAGTTTACATACACTCAATTAGTATTTGGTAGCATTGCCTTTAAATTGTTTAACTTGGATCAAATGTTTTGAGTAGCCTTCCACAAGCTCCCACAATAAGTTGGGTAAATTTTGGCCCATTCCTCCTGAAAGAGCTGGTGTAACTGAGTCAGGTTTGTAGGCCTCCTTGCTCGCACACACCTTTTCAGTTCTGCCCACAAATGTTCTATAGGATTGAGGTCAGGGCTTTGTGATGGCCACTTCAATACCTTGACTTTGTTGTCCTTAAGCCATAACTTTGGAAGTATGCTTGGGGTCATTGTCCATTTGGAAGACCCAAAGCTTTAACTTCCTGACTTGATGTCTTAAAATGTTGCTTCAATATATCCACATAAGTTTCCTCCTCACGATGCCATCTACTTTGTGAAGTGCACCAATCCCTCCTGCAGCAAAGCACCCCCACAACATGATGCTGCCACCCCCGTGCTTCACGGTTGGGAAGGTGTTCTTTGACTTGCAAGCCTCCCCCTTTTTCATAATGATGACCATTATTTGTTTCATCAGACCAGAGGATATTTCTCCAAAAAGTACGATTTTTGTCGCCATACGCAGTTCCAAACCGTAGGTTGGCTTTATTATGGTGGTTTTGGAGCAGTGGCTTCTTCCTTACTGAGCGGCCTTTCAGGTTATGTTGATATAGGACTCGTTTTACTGTGGATATAGATACGTTTGTACCTGTTTCCTCCAGCATCTTCACAAGGTTGTTTGCTGTTGTTTGGAATTGATTTGCACTTTTCGCACCAAAGTACGTTCATCTCTAGGAGACAGAACACGTCTCCTTCCTGAGTGGTATGATGACTACGTGGTCCCATGGTGTTTATACTTGCATACTATTGTTTGGACGTGGTACCTTCAACCATTTGGAAATTGCTCCCAAGGATGAACCAGACTTGTGGAGGTCTACAATATTTTTTCTGAGGTCTTGGCTGATTTCTTTTGATTTTGATGTCAAGCAAGAAGGCACTGAGTTTGAAGGTAGGCCTTGAAATACATCCACAGGTACACCTCCAATTGACTCAAATGATGTCAATTAGCCTATCAGAAGCTTCTAAATTCATGACATTATTTGTACTGAAAATTGAGAAATCATGTGACTAAATTGAATAAAAAGAAGAAACTACACTTTGAAACAAAGGTAAATGACAAAGAATGATAGTAAAATCTTTGGATTACTTTCAATGAAACTTTGGGCAAAAAGGCAAACTCTACTCCACTATTCATTGAATTAGATGGCTCATTCATCACTAAACCCACTGATATTGCCAACTGCTTTAAGATTTCTTTATTGGCAAGATTAGCAAATTTAGGCATGACATACCCGCAACAAACGCTGACACTACACAACCAAGTATTTTTGACAAAATTATGAAAGACAAGCGTTGTCATTTTGAAGTCCGTAAAGTAAGTGTGGAAGAGGTTCATTTTTTTGTTGTTGTCTATCAACAATGACAATCCACCGGGGTCTGACAACTTGGATGGAAAATTGATGAGGATAATAGCGGACGATATTGCCACTACTATTTGCCATATCTTCAATTTAAGCCTACTAGAAAGCGTGTGCTCTCAGGCCTGGAAGGAAGCAAAAGTTATTCCCCTACCTAAGGATAGGAAAGCCCCCTTAATTGGCTGAAATAGCCGAGCAATCAGCCTGTTACCAACCCTTTGTAAACTTTTGAATAAAACAATTGTTTGACCAGATACAATGCTATTTCACTGTAAACAAATTGACAACCAACTTTCAGCATGCTTATAGGAAAGGACATTCAACAAGTACAGCAATTACATTATTGATGATTGGCTGAGAAAAATTGATGATAAAAAGTCATTTCATTCATTTTTGTTCTATTATCGATACAATAGGACTTAATTGATTTTGGCCCAATAGGCCTGGCATATTGCCACGTTCAAGAGGCTTTCCCTTTTGATTGGGTTATTTTGCCTAAAAACATTTTGGCCTGCTTATATAAAAATAAAAAAAACAATTCTCCATCTCTGCCCAGCCTGGCAAGAGTGGCCAAAAGGGTGTTTAGCGTCCCCAGTGGCTCTGCAGGTGTGGAGAGGGTGCTGGCCTGTTCTCCAGGCACCATCACATGAGCCTGAAGCCACAGACTGGACAAACTACTGTTTCTAAAAATGAATTAAAAGGAACTAATAAGTCATTTTCCGTTTAATTTGTATTTAATTCTAAGTAAGTCACAGCCTGTGTGCACAATTTATAGACAATAATGATTTAATGCAACAAAATGTTGTTTAAATGCTGAACGCTTTATATCCCTACCAGCCCATTGTGTCACACTCGCAAATGCTTCACAATGCATTTCTTTGTTGGCAATAGCCTTAAAATAATTGAAATAATATAGCCTAAATAATTAATTTTTGGCTCCCTGTCTGGCTCCTGACCTATTTAGAGTGTGTATATGCTGTTTAATATAACATTTAGTCTATTTGAACTGATGTGCGCTTCTTACATTCACCTTTTCATGTTTATTCAAATGATTTTCATTCAAATTATTTGATTTGGTTTCAATACTTCAAAACCAAATGGTACGTCCAGGTAGTAGTTTTAATGAATGGAGCGAATTTGGAGCTGCAGTTTTTTTCCTGTGTGCATGGAGTGGTTTTTAGCAGAGCGATTTGAAAGGATGAGTGGTGCACATCTCTGAGTTGGATTTCCAACCGTTCAACTCCGCTCACATAATCGGCCCAGTATGTTCCAGTCACAGATCAGACAATACATACAAAAGTAATCAATATCTTGTCATCTGTATGTAAATACAGTACCAGTCAAAAGTTTGGACACACCTACTCATTCGCTTTTCATGTAGTAACCAAACACTTTTTTGGTTACAACATGATTCCATATGTGTTATTTCAAAGTTTTGATATCTTCACTATTATTCTACAGTATAGAAAACAGTAAAAACAAAGAAAAACCCTTAAATGCGAAGGTGTGTCCAAACGTTTGACTGGTACTGTATGTGCATCCTAATATTTTAGCAGCACTTACTTGACAGTGGCTTTAGTGGATGTGTCTTGGAGGTCTCCTGCGTGAAAGAGCTGTACCTCCTTTAGTCCGAGCTTCCCACAGGAAGGAAGACGTTGAAGTTGTCCTGTGGAGAGACAGATAGACAACCAGACGGACTGAGAGACGGACAGGGAGAGAGGTTTTCCACCTTTAGAGTCACCGTCAATAATGACTCAGGCATTCTCTGGCAGACTTGACAAGCAACAGTTCCACACTTCACTGCTGCATATCCAAAGTTCATTCCACCGGGGATAACTGAGAAAGGGGTGGGTAGGAGCGTGTGTGTGTGTAGCAAATAGAGAGTGACAATGCAGAACACACACAAGCAGGGGCAGGGCAGCATGACCAGCAAATTGACAGCTCTAAAACTACCTGTGAGAGTGTGTGGGCCGGCCAAGGGGCGGGGTATTTGGAACTAGGAGAGGTGAGTGAAGTTTACAGTCTGTAACACTTTATCTCTCACACACACTCTCATGCACACCCTTAAACTGGCCTCCCTACCCTCCCTGCACTGTAGAACACCTGCGGTTGTAACAAGAGGTTGTGTGACTGAAACAGCGACTGAAACAGTGCTACAGGCTATAAATGTCATCTGTCCTGACATAACACCCTGCATATTTAAACCCTGTATTACAATCCAAAAAACAGATCCCTAGTGTGTGTACAATAGGCCAATTCCCTCTTCCTAGAACAGTTTAGCTCTAATGTGTCTTGTTCTAACTCCCTAGTGCCTCCTTCTCCCACCTCGTTTGTACATCTGCATATCCCTTAGGGATTTAGGACTACACACAACCCTACTCCATGTAATGACACATTGGATTCAAGCATTCAACTTTGGGCTGAAAAATAACAGGGGTAGCCGGGTCTATATTTAAACACCAAACATGCTTATTAGCAGATGGAAGGGGAGAGTTGACCTCTGCAGCTGCCGGCTTCGCATTACGGGAATTTTAGTGGGCCTCTAAGCTCACAGTAGTAGGACCTCAAAATGTGAAAGGTCAATAGCCTCTCACTTCCTGCATAGGGGGGTTAACAGTTGCACTGTTTACTTGTAATAGTACTGTATATTGGGGGGTCTTGTTTTATCTGGGTCTATTTATGTTCGGGAAGGCTTATCTGATTACTGTTGGGTTGAGCAGAACAGTGATACAGTAAGACCAAACCTGTGGGGTATATCACAAAGCAGGATAACCAAATTAGCCATCTAACTTTGATAATCATTCAGAAATAACTATTGATTTTCTGGTTCATTCAGAAAGCTAAGCTTGTTAGATGTTCAGTCAAATTATACAATGTCCATTTTTAGCCAGCTTCTTGCCATATCCCCCAGACCGGTACCAGAAAAATATGAACTGCTGAATTAACTGATTGGCTGACATCGCATGCTGTTATAGCCACCTGAGCAAACAAACACTCCTTTAAAAACAATCAGATACAATTCATATGGACATTCCATTGTGTGAACTGAATTCATAAAATTGTTACTCAATGCATACCATAGGTATAGTTTACTACAGTTAAAGGCCTTGATACATGAGGCAATTTTTTAAAAACCTTTGTGTTTCTATCCCCTTCGATCAGTATGTGACCTATGTTGTGTTAACGTTTATCTTATCTAACACATTGCAAAGCAAACTGATGAGACAGTGTGAGATAAACTAGACAGTGTGAGGTAAAATAACTAGAATCACATATATTATGTTCTCGTGAAATGGGAAAATATGCAGAGTTGTAGTTTCCACCAAAAATTGTTTGTTGATTGTGATGCTGCAATCTGTACAGTTTAAAGATAGAATATGGAAGTTTAGTTTCTAATCAATTACCCCACATTTTGGCTTGATTGTTCACTGTATGGTTCACACAGAATAATATAATAAAATTGATTTCTGGGCAATATTACGGGCCATTTATGAGCTTAGAACCCCCTAGATGCAGATATTCCGAACAGCCTCTTTAAATGGAAACTCCTATTTTAAGACTTCTACAACCACACATGACCTACATAAGGGACGAATGTGATTGATGAGGATCTTCATAGGGCAAATGGACAGTCCCTTACTAGACGTGCGTGGGTGCTATTAAAATATGCAGACGGCCTCAGATCACCCCCCAAGGTCAAAAAAGAAAGTTTCCAGGACACTCGGTTTCCGAGATATAAGTTGTTATTTTTTGTAGATTTCTTTCTGTTGTTCCAGAACATTCCACCAGATGGTGACTGGCTGTATATTGCAAATGGACATTTCATAACCACAGACTTCAAAGACGAAACTCGTGAGCACAGGGCTGGCCAAATGTACTTTTAGCCCAGAAACAAGATGGTGTCGAGGCCACAACGCTCTTTGAGTTAATGCACATTTTGTGGGATTAAAGGTCGAAAACGGTAATACAGCGCTAATTTGATCTCTTCACGTCAAAGTACATAAACCTAAGGTGTAAGGAAAATAGAACCAGCCATTTATCTATAGTAGTTTACGAGAAATCATAACAATGTCCATTTCATGATGCTAAAACAAATGTTTTTTTGCCTTCCCCGTAGCTCAGTTGGTAGAGCATGGTGTTTGCAACACCAGGGTTGTGGGTTCGATTCCCACGGGGGGCCAAGTACGAAGAAAAAAAAAAAAAAGAAAAAAAAAATGTATGAAATGAAAATGAAATGTATGCATTCATTACTGTAAGTCGCTCTGGATAAGAGCGTCTGCTAAATGACTAAAATGTAATGTAAATGTAAATGTTAAGTTATAGATCCAGTTGAGGCGTGTTAAGGCGAATCCGTTAAGGTGGGTTTCGGAGATCTACATGATTTCTGTGATTTTCTGTACACACACACGCACGCACGCACGCACACACACACAGCAAGGATGGAGTGACACAGTGTGGGGCTTACAGACACACAGAGCCTGCAATAGTTACCGGCGTTCGAACCATCTACGAACCGTCAGACCTAGAGCTCTGAAACTGTATAAACCTGCTCTAGAGCTTAAGTCGGTAGTGCACAGTGAGTTCTGTGGCTCTACAAGGTTCTCAGGCCGGGAAACAGCCTTGTGCATTTGCAATATCTTCAATTCATTTTTAACGTCGCAAAAATTACAACATTTAGAAAAGTCTCAGAATCACAAGACTAGGTGCATTGAAACCGCCTTGGCCCATAATGACGGACCCTACAAGTTTCTGTCCGATAGCTCTTTCAGGGACCCCGTAGCAATGCCCGCTGCTCGGGCTCTGAATGACCTATCGAGCCCCAACTCGGGAGTCAGGTCGCCTCAGTAGACCTACACATAATGTCAGACCTGGACCCGCAGCTAGAACGTAACTACGTGTTTTCCTTTTTTAAAATAGTTTTAACAGAAGGCGCTGTGAATTTTGTGCCGGCTCTGAAATATGTGATAGTTGGCTTCTAAACACACCAAAGTGTGTTTGGTGTCAGAACGTATCTTTTTGGTGTCAATATGATATCTTATTGACTGATGGATGGCTGACTTATTGTCAATTTCCAATAAGTTTAAACAGTGATTTACCATTACCAAATGGACAGGCTGAAATCAACACTGAAAGTGGCATCACCGTAGTCTCTAGACCGTGCCGAGTTCAACAAGGTGCCCCACTTGACCGTAGCTCACTCAGTCTGACCACAGCAATATTTGTATTTATACAGTACCGGTGAAATGTTTTAGAACACCTACTCCTTCAAGGGTTTTTCTTTATTTTTACTATTTTCTACATTGTAGAATAACAGCGAAGACATCAAAACTATGAAATAACACATATGAAATCATGTAGTAACCAAAAAAGTGTTAAAAGAATCTAAATATATTTTATATTTCAGATTCTTCAAAGTAGCCACCCTGTGCCTTGATGACAGCTTTGCACACTCTTGACATTCTCTCAATCATTTTTTGGGTATCAAGAGTACCTGTGGCCTTAATTCTAATGGAAAATATAGTATGACATAATGGACAAAACATGAACAGCAACCGTTTTAACCAATCAAATGGGCAGACAATGGTGGGAAGGAAGTGGTAAGCACATTCCATCCCTCCCTGCATATTTCCGCTATGTATCCAGCTCTTTAAGTAGAACATGAGTGAAAGGGAGGAGGGGACAAGAGGAGAGGATGGCAGGGGAGAAAAGAAGAGGAGGGAAGTGGTGCTGAGAGGAGAGGTGGGGAGGGTAGAGGGGGAGGAGAGGAAGGGGGAGGAGAGAAAGAGAGTAGAGAATGAGAAGTAGAGGAGAGAGGAGATGAGGTAAAGAAATGTACTTTGTTCAGGGTTGGGGTCAATTCCATTTCAATTCCAGTCAATTCAGGAAGTACACAACAATTCCAATGTTTTTCAATGAGGAACATTTGGAATTGGAATTTGATTTACCTTCTGAATTGACTGGAATTTAAATTGAATTGACCCCAACCTGATTGTGTTTTTATCTTTCTAACTTTTTATATTTTATGGGAAGCACTTTGCACAGCATCTTACCTTTAATGAAATGTGCTATTTAAATAAAGTTTGACTTGATTTTTGAAAAGAGGATATGAGAGGAGACAAAACAATAGAATAAAAAAGAAGAGAGAAGCTGGCAGACACATGGCGCTTACAACTGTGATGTTAACCTTTGCTCCTACTAATGATCTAGGAGTGTGTGAAACACTGACCTTTGTGATCAGGTTATTGAATGAGTCATTGTAGTGTGAAATTCGAAAAACAAAGAAACTATCCCTCTGGTGTAATGAGTCAGATAAGGACACAGATTTACAAGTAGGAACCATTTCTGACACCTATACATTGTTGTGCCATTGTTGATTAGGATATACAAACAATGGTTTGATAGTTCACTGCATCCTCCCTCAGTAAGTATTCATTACTACTACACAATGCAATTATCTCACATAATACATGGATTGTTTTCGTTTGGAATATGTCAATTTGCAGTGGTATACAGCACTGTAGCCTGGTCCCTGATGTGTTTGTGTTGTCTTGCCAACACCTGCGCACTGTAAACCCTAACAGTGTCATGGAATAAAACACATTTTTGTTGTAAACTCATTATGTGGCAAATCGTTATCCTGACTAAAGTATTGGGTTACCCTGACGTGCATGAAGCATTTACTTTTCCTGAACTCAACTATTTTATCTGAATACTGTAACTCATATTTTTAACTGTACAGCCCGTTGTCTGACGTCATGTGCGTCAACAACGTTCTGTACCGTGGTGCAGCTCAAAGCGAAGGAATTTCAAATACCGTTAAGAATTTTCATAGTAAGAAGAACAGTAGTAAATATCTGTTTGGTCAACGACTGTATAATCAAACAGGTTTTACTGTGTGACTGGAACTAAACAGTCCCGTTTGGACAGCAACCATGCTGATTATGAGTTTTATCTAAGTTTTTATTATTAGTGAGTTCTATGGAGATATTGTGCAATTCAGTTTAGCTAACATTAGTCTAGGTATGTTAGTGTGTTGCTTGACAGGTGGATGTTTTGACTGCGTGTACAGAGTATGGTGACAGAATTCGTTTATTAATGTTATGTCAAGAGTGTACGCACTGAAGAGATCCAGCAACAACTAGTTGGTGCCATTGGTGGTCAACACACATCTTCTCCTGCTGCAGTATGGTGGTCATATGCTTATTGAGCACGCTGATATGGTAAGTTATAAATGATCAGGACATTTGAATTCCTTGCTTTGTAAAATGTCTTCCAACAAATCTGTGCGATATGTGACTAGGTAACCCTAGTTTGCTAGTTGTAACGGCTGTCTTCGTGAAGAGAGGACCAAGGCGCAGCGGGTTGCATGTTCATCATTATTATTTATTAAATAAATGTGAACACGGAAAAACAATAAACAAAGAGAACGACAGACGACAGTTTCACAGGCTACGACAACTAGCAGTGCGAAATACAACTACCCACAATAAACAAACAAAACACATCCCTATATATAGGACTCTCAATCAAAGGCAACTACAAACACCTGCCTCCAATTGAAAGTCCAACACCCAATTACCTAACATAGAAAATACTAAACTAGAAAGAACATAGAAATACAAAAACATAGAACATAACCCAAAACCCGGAAATAATAAATCAAACACCCTTCTAAACAAACCACCACCCCGAACCACATAAAACAAATACCCTCTGCCACGTCCTGACCAAACTACAATAACAAATAACCCCTATACTGGTCAGGACGTGACAGTACCCCCCCTAAAGGTGCAGAAAAAATAAAGAAAAAAACCACAACTAAAGAGAGGGAAGGGAGGGTGGCTGCCGTCAACGACGGCACCTGTGCTACACCCCCCCTCCCCAACCCACCTATACTGGAGGTGGCTCAGGTGCTCGACGTGGACCCCGCTTCACCCTTGGCTTAGCCCACTTAGGTGGCTCCCCTGGCTGCGCCCGGCTGGCGGGCGACCCTGGCGGCTCCAGACTAGCGGGTGGCCCTGGTGGCTCCAGACTGGCGGGCGGCCCCGGACTGGCGGGCGGCTCTGGCGGCTCCGGACTGGTGGGGCGACTCTGGCGGCTCCGGACTGGCGGGTGGCTCTGGCGGCTCCGGACTGGTGGCAGACTCACCCGGTTCCGGACAGTGGGCCGTCTCCCCTGGTTCCGGACAGTGGGCCGTCTCCCCTGGTTCCGCACAGTGGGCCGTCTCCCCTGCTTCCGCACAGTGGGCCGTCTCCCCTGGTTCTGCACAGTGGGCCATCTCCCCTGGTTCCGCACAGTGGGCCGTCTTCCCTGGTTCCGGACAGTGGGCCGTCTCCCCTGGTTCCGGACAGTGGGCCGTCTCACCTGGTTCCGGACACTCTGGACGAGGCACTGTTCCGGACAGTGGGCCGTCTCACCTGGTTCCAGACAGTGGGCCGTCTCACCTGGTTCCGGACACTCTGGACGAGGCATTGTTCCGGACAGTGGGCCGTCTCACCTGGTTCCGGACACTCTGGACGAGGCACTGACACTCTGGGCTGACACTCTGGGCTGACACTCTGGACTGGGCTGACACTCTGGACGAGGCACTGTTGCCGGACACTCTGGACGAGGCACTGGAAGCCTGATGCGTGGGGCTGGTAGTGGAGGTACCAGCCTGGGGACAGGCACCTCCGGGCTAGTGCGGGGAGCGGGAACAGGCTGAGTTGGACTGGGCTGATGCACTGGAAGCCTGATGCGTGGTGTTGGTACTGGACGTGCCAGCCTGGAGACACGCACCTCAAGGCTAGTGCGTGTAGCGGGAAACACTGGACTGTAGAGGCGCACTGGCGGTCTCGAGCACAGGACTGGCATCACCCCTACTGGCTGTATGCCCACTTTCCCCTGGCACATGCGGGGCGCTGGTACTGCGCATACCGGCCTGAAAATACCCGGCCTCGTCACAGCATCCATCACCCCAAAGCACGGGACCTGTCCAGTCAATGGTCGTTTGGAAAAAACACAGGGATTTGGCTTGGGACTTAATCCTCGCCCAGCCAAACTACCCGTGTGCCCCCCCAAAAAAATTCTTGGGAATGCTTTTCCAACAGTCTTGAAGGAGTTCCCAGATATGCTGAGGAATTTTTGGCTGCTTTTTCTTCACTCTGCAGTCCAACTCATCCCAAACAATCTCATTTGGGTTGAGGTCAGGTAATTGTGGGGGCCAGGTCATCTGATGCAGCACTCCATCACTCTCCTTCTTGGTCAAATGGCCCTTACACAGCCTGGAGGTGTGTTAGGTCATTGTCCTGTTGAAAAACAAATGATAGTTCCACTAAGCGCAAACCAGATGGGATGGCGTAACACTGCAGAATGCTGACAACTATATCTGACTCTTGGTTATATACTGCTCAAAAAAATAAAGGGAACACTAAAATAACACATCCTAGATCTGAATGAATGAAATAATCTTATTAAATACTTTTTTCTTTACATAGTTGAATGTGCTGACAACAAAATCACACCAAAATAATCAATGGAAATCCAATTTATCAACCCATGGAGGTCTGGATTTGGAGTCACACTCAAAATTAAAGTGGAAAACCACACTACAGGCTGATCCAACTTTGATGTAATGTCCTTAAAACAAGTTAAAATGAGGCTCAGTAGTGTGTGTGGCCTCCACGTGCCTGTATGACCTCCCTACAATGCCTGGGCATGCTCCTGATGAGGTGGCGGATGGTCTCCTGAGGGATCTCCTCCCAGACCTGGACTAAAGCATCCGCCAACTCCTGGACAGTCTGTGGTGCAACGTGGCGTTGGTGGATGGAGCGAGACATGATGTCCCAGATGTGCTCAATTGGATTCAGGTCTGGGGAACGGGCGGGCCAGTCCATAGCATCAATGCATTCCTCTTGCAGGAACTGCTGACACACTCCAGCCACATGAGGTCTAGCATTGTCTTGCATTAGGAGGAACCCAGGGCCAACCGCACCAGCATATGGTCTCACAAGGGGTCTGAGGATCTCATCTCGGTACCTAATGGCAGTCAGGCTACCTCTGGCGAGCACATGGAGGGCTGTGCGGCCCCCCAAAGAAATGCCACCCCACACCATGACTGACCCACCGCCAAACCGGTCATGCTGGAGGATGTTGCAGGCAGCAGAACGTTCTCCACGGCATCTCCAGACTCTGTCACGTCTGTCACGTGCTCAGTGTGAACCTGCTTTCATCTGTGAAGAGCACAGGGCGCCAGTGGTGAATTTGCCAATCTTGGTGTTCTCTGCCAAATGCCAAACGTCCTGCACGGTGTTGGGCTGTAAGCACAACCCCCACCTGTGGACGTCGGGCCCTCATACCACCCTCATGGAGTCTGTTTCTGACCATTTGAGCAGACACATGCACATTTGTGGCCTGCTGGAGGTCATTTTGCAGGGCTCTGGCAGTGCTCCTCCTGCTCCTCCTTGCACAAAGGCGGAGGTAGTGGTCCTGCTGCTGGGTTGTTGCCCTCCTACGGCCTCCTCCATGTCTCCTGATGTACTGGCCTGTCTCCTGGTAGCGCCGCCATGCTCTGGACACTACGCTGACAGACACAGCAAACCTTCTTGCCACAGCTCGCATTGATGTGCCATCCTGGATGAGCTGCACTACCTGAGCCACTTGTGTGGGTTGTAGACTCCGTCTCATGCTACCACTAGAGTGAAAGCACCGCCAGCATTCAAAAGTGACCAAAACATCAGCCAGGAAGCATAGGAACTGAGAAGTGGTCTGTGGTCCCCACCTGCAGAACCACTCCTTTATTGGGGGTGTCTTGCTAATTGCCTATAATTTCCACCTGTTGTCTATTCCATTTGCACAACAGCATGTGAAATTTATTGTCAATCAGTGTTGCTTCCTAAGTGGACAGTTTGATTTCACAGAAGTGTGATTGACTTGGAGTTACATTGTGTTGTTTAAGTGTTCCCTTTATTTTTTTGAGCAGTGTATTTTATCTTAAAATACAAAAGACACATTTTTTCTTTCTCCCTTAGGGTCAAAATGAGAATGGTCAGCGGCAGTCCTTAATTGATGCAGTACGTAAAGCTGTCTCAATGGAAGGCTGTATAATTAGATTATCCATGGATATATTTCCTTTGGTGCCATAAAATACACTACATGACCATAAGTATGTGAACACATGCTCGTCGAACATCTCATTCCAAAATCATGGCAATTAATATGGAGTTGGTCCCCCCTTTGCAGCTATAACAGCCTCCAATCTCCTGGCAAGGCATTACACTAGATGTTGGAACATTTCTGCGAGGACTTGCTTCCATTCAGCCACAAGAGCATTAATGAGGTTGGGCACTGATGTTGGGCTCAATCTCAACAAACCATTTCTGTATGCACCTCGCTTTTTGCACGGGGGCATTGTCATGCTGAAACAGGAAAGGGCCTTCCTCAAACTAAATAGAAATTCCTTGAATGCATGAAAATTGACTGACTTTGAGTTGTATGTACTAAGAATATAGTATGGTTTGTTATGTTTTGAGTTAATAGTACCTAACTAAATTTAGCTAATCACTTTCCATAAATGGTTGAAGGAAGGTCAAAGGAATTTTTTTGTTTCATTGAAGTAAATATTTTGAGTTGGTACGACTATTGCACTACTCAATGTTCAATCTTTACTAACGACATGCCACTGGTTTTGAGTAAAGCCAGTGTGTCTATGTATGCAGATGACTCAACACTATACACGTCAGCTACCACAGTGACTGAAGTGACTGCAACAAGTAACAAAGAAATGCAGTTGTTTTCAGAATGGGTGGCAAGGAATAAGTTAGTCCTAAATATAAAAAAAACCTAAAAGCATTGTATTTGGGACAAATCATTCTCTAAACCCTAAACCTCAACTAAATCTTGTAATGAATAATGTAGAAATTGAGCAAGTTGAGGAGATTAAACTGCTTGGATTAACCCTAGATTGTGAACTGTCATGGTCAAAACATATTGATCCAACAGTAGTTAGGATGGGTGAAGTCTGTCCATAATAAAGCCCTGCTCTGCATTCTTAACAGCTCTCAACAAGGCAGGTCCTACAGGCCCTAGTTTTGTCGCACCTGGACTACTGTTGAGTCATGTGGTCAGGTGCAACAAAGTGGGACTTTTTGTGGCACCTGACCACAAAATTGCAATTGGCTCAGAACAGGGCAACACGACTGGTTCTTGGATGTACACAGAGAGCTAACATTAATAATATACATGTCAAAGTAGAGGAAAGATTGACTGGCTCAAAGTAGAGGAAAGATTGACTTCATCACTACTTGTATTTGTGAGAGGTATTGGCATGTTGAATGCACCGAGCTGTCTGTTTGAACTACTGGCACACAGCTCGGACACCCATGCATCTCGGTAGGACCTCGTCCTTTTGGGCTCACAAGTGGCGCAGAGGTCTAAGGCACAGCATCTTAGTGCTAGAGGTGTCACTACAGACACCCTGGTTTGATTCCAGGTTGTATCACAACTGGCCGTGATTGGGAGTCCCATAGGGCGACGCACAATTGGCACATTGTCGTCCGAGTTAAGCCGGTGTAGGCCGTCATTGTAAATAAGAATTTGTTCTTAACTGACTTGCCTAGTTAAATAAAATAAATAAATAAATACTCCACAAGACATGCCACCAGAGGTCTCTTCACAGTCCCCAAGTCCAGAATGGGCTATGGGAGGCGCACAGTACTACATAGAGCCATGACTACATGGAACTCTATTCCACATCAAGTAACTCATGCAAAATTAAATAGACAAATTTATAAAAAATACACCTTATGGAACAGTGGGGACTGTGGAAGCAACACAAACATAGGCACAGACACATGCATAAAAACACATGATAACAAACACACTATACACACATGTACACATGGATTTTGTGTTGTAGATATGTGGTAGTAGAGCAGGGTCCTGTGGGCACACACTTAATCTGTTGTGAATGTATTGTAATATTTTTTTTTTAAGTATAACTTTTGTATACATTTTGCTGGACCCCAGGAAAAGCAGCTGCGTCCTTGGCATCAGCTAATAAATACAAATACAAACTAAGTTGACTACAGTTAAAGCATAGCAATTCAATATACAGCAATTCAATGTACTAAATTAATTAACAATATATTTTTAAGTAAAGTACAGTTGAGAACCTTTTAATTTGCATAAAACCATTAGGTTAACTACAAGTAATTCAAAATAATTAGTTGTGCCTTAATTTTAACTTTTAAGTGTTTTAATTTACAATGTTGGAGGTAATCTGTTTGCTAAAAAATCTATTTCACGGAACTTATAGGGTTTTACAGTGAAGTTATTGTCATGCAAAACATGACAACGACCATAGGAGCCGTGATCTGTTTCACCTGTCTTGTGCTTGTCTTCACCCCCCTCCAGGTGTCGCCCATTTTTCCCATTATCCCCTGTGCATTTATACCTGTGTTTTCTGTTTGTCTGTTACCAGTTCGTCTTGTCTCGTTAAGCGTACCAACGTGTTTTTTCCCGTTCTCCTGTTTTCTTTAGTCCCTATTTTCTAGTTCTTCTGGTTTTGACCACTCTGCCTGCCCTGAGCCTGCCTGCCGTTCTGAACCTTCTGACACTGCCCTGGATTACTGACTGCTGCCTGCCCTGGCCCTGAACCTTCCTGCCATTCTGTAGTTTACGGAGTCTGCCCTGGATTACTGACCTCTGCCTGCCCTTGACCTGTCGTTTTCCTGCCACCTGTTTTGTAAATAAACTTCTGTGATTCGAACTGTTCTGAGTTCTGTTAAGGAGTTGAGTATAAAGCACCAACCGATCTGGAACCAGGCTAACAGTACTGAAGACTACTTCCATAGACATTGAGAAAAAATTGAGAATTCCCCTATGTCTGCCGTTATCTTGAGGGTGGTAAAAAGCGGAGTCAGGATGAGATCAGCAGAACGATAGGCTGTCTGTCTGTGTCTGACTGTGCTTTACAGAGTGGATGGCCCAAGTGGTCAGGGAGATTTCGCAATGCCTGTGGTAATTAAAGCCCTCTGCTGAGTCACTGAAACAACACCAGGGTGTCTGGGCAAAGAACAGCAACACACACACACGCTGAAGATACATGCATGCTTACACATGCATGCATCTCAATGTTATCATAATGTTATGCTAGCATCTCTTTCCACATGAGTTGAGTGTCCTTAAATTCATTTAGGTCCATGCAACACTGCTTTGCTTTCCACTGTGGTTTCAGCTACAGCGATCCCAATTAACTCCACAGCCTATCACCCCTCTCATTAAAGAAGCCAAGATGGCAACCAGCCCGCTCCATCCCAATCACATCTGTCGCACAGGCAAAATCATCCCCATTTAAACTACATTACAAGACATCATAGCAAAATGAAATGGGACAGAGAACAAACAAACAAAAAATGTGTGGGTTTTACTAGTAACATTCTTCGTTGGAAATGTTACTAGTAGGAAATGTCAGTAACAAGACGTCATTGCAAAACAAGACTGAACAGAGGAGAATATGACAATCAAACACTAACATGGCATATATTTAAGTCCAAATGGGCTCTGTTTTCAATAAGGTGGTTTAACAACAAGGTCTAACAAACAAACATTCTGTAGTACATTCAGTGCTGGGAAATCTCAGTAACACTTACGGAAGAAGTAGAGGTCTGGAGATAGGAGAGAGGGTCCTGAATGAATGGGAGGCTTGAAAGAGCGACAGCAAGATATATTTATAGAGACAGAGAGAGAGAGAGAGAGAGAGAGAGAGAGAGACAGAGAGAGACCGTTCTCCAGTGCAGATCGGAAATTGTTGCACCCAAATGTTTTCTTGGTTACCGCCTGTAAATGTGATGAAAAGACGGATACAGTGTGAGAGAGAGAGAGAGAGAGAGAGGGTGAGTGAGTTAACCTAGAGAAGAAAGGTAGGATGTATAGAACAGTAGAGGATGCTCTGTGTTGTTTTTTCCTTCTCAGTCTTCTCCAATCCTCCACTATAAGTTCCTGCAGAGTGAAAGTTAAGTTCCTTCAGTTCCTTCACTTACTGCGTTGGCTCCTGTAAGGTCCCCGGTAAACAGAAAAGGGGAGTGCTATAAACTGTTCTGGAGCCAGCCAGGCAGACCCCAGGGGCAAGCATCTGGAGTAGAGGGGGAAACACACACACACACACACACACACACACACACACACACACACACACACACACACACAGCCCCAGTGTTGTTTCGGCCTTATGCCTTTCCCATGATCTCAAAACACTGAGCAAAAGCAAGAGAAACAGGCCATTGTTGTCAAAACACACACAGAAGAAACGTACAAAAACACAGACACACACACAGACTCTGGGGTGGTGTTTATACATGGGTGTGAAGTCAGTTAACATTGATCAGGCCTATCCCAATACAGTTAAATAAAAACTGATATTACTGTGGTTATACAGGACTAGCCATTGGGAAAAAGGCCTTCTGACTTAATTGGAAATGTATACTAAATAAAGGTTATATATACACTGCTCAAAAAAATAAAGGGAACACTAAAATAACACATCCTAGATCTGAATGAATGAAATAATCTTATTAAATACTTTTTTCTTTATATAGTTGAATGTGCTGACAACAAAATCACGCAAAAATAATCAATGGAAATCCAATTTATCAACCCATGGAGGCCTGGATTTGGAGTCACACTCACAATTAAAGTGGAAAACCACACTACAGGTTGATCCAACTTTGATGTAATGTCCTTAAAACAAGTCAAAATGAGGCTCAGTAGTGTGTGTGGCCTCCACGTGCCTGTATGACCTCCCTACAATGCCTGGGCATGCTCCTGATGAGGTGGCGGATGGTCTGAGGGATCTCCTCCCAGACCTGGACTAAAGCATCCGCCAACTCCTGGACAGTCTGTGGTGCAACGTGGCGTTGGTGGATGGAGCGAGACATGATGTCCCAGATGTGCTCAATTGGATTCAGGTCTGGGGAATGGGTGGGCCAGTCCATAGCATCAATGCCTTCCTCTTGCAGGAACTGCTGACACACTCCAGCCACATGAGGTCCAGCATTGTCTTGCATTAGGAGGAACCAAGGGCCAACCGCACCAGCATATGGTCTCACAAGGGGTCTTGAGGATCTCATCTCGGTACCTAATGGCAGTCAGGCTACCTCTGGCGAGCACATGGAGGGCTGTGCGGCCCCCCAAAGAAATGCCACCCCACACCATGACTGACCCACCGCCAAACCGGTCATGCTGGGGGATGTTGCAGGCAGCAGAATGTTCTCCACGGTGTTGCCAGACTCTGTCACGTCTGTCACATGTGCTCAGTGTGAACCTGCTTTCATCTGTGAAGAGCACAGGGCGCCAGTGGCGAATTTGCCAATCTTGGTGTTCTCTGGCAAATGCCAAATGTCCTGCACGGTGTTGGGCTGTAAGCACAACCCCCACCTGTGGACGTCGGGCCCTCATACCACCCTCATGGAGTCTGTTTCTGACCGTTTGAGCAGACACATGCACATTTGTGGTCTGCTGGAGGTCATTTTGCAGGGCTCTGGCAGTGGTCCTCCTGCTCCTCCTTGCACAAAGGCGGAGGTTGCGGTCCTGCTGCTGGGTTGTTGCCCTCCTACGGCCTCCTCCACGTCTCCTGATGTACTGGCCTGTCTCCTGGTAGCACCTCCATGCTCTGGACACTACGCTGACAGACACAGAAAACCTTCTTGCCACAGCTCGCATTGATGTGCCATCCTGCACTACCTGAGCCACTTGTGTGGGTTGTAGACTCAGTCTCATGCTACCACTAGAGTGAAAGTACCGCCAGCATCCAAAACATCAGCCAGGAAGCATAGGAACTGAGAAGTGGTCTGTGGTCACCACCTGCAGAACCACTCCTTAAATGGGGGTGTCTTGCTAATTGCCTATAATTTCCACCTGTTGTCTATTCCATTTGCACAACAGCATGTGAAATTTATTGTCAATCAGTGTTGCTTCCTAAGTGGACAGTTTGATTTCACAGAAGTGTGATTGACTTGGAGTTATATTGTGTTGTTTAAGTGTTCCCTTTATTTTTTTGAGCAGTGTATATACAGTGGGCGGAAAAAGTATTTGATCCCCTGCTCATTTTGTATGTTTGCCCACTGATAAAGAAAGGATCAGTCTATAATTTTAATGGTAGGTTTATTTGAACAGTGAGAGACAGAATAACAACAAAAATATCCAGAAAAACGCATGTCAAAAATGTTAGAAATTGATTTGGATTTTAATGAGGGAAATAAGTATTTGACCCCTCTGCAAAACATGACTTAGTACTTGGTGGCAAAACCCTTGTTGGCAATCACAGAGGTCAGACTTTTCTTGTAGTTGGCCACCAGGTTTGCACACATCTCAGGAGGGATTTTGTCCCACTCCTCTTTGCAGATCTTCTCCAAGTCATTAAGGTTTCGAGGCTGACGTTTGGCAACTCGAACCTTCAGCTCCCTCCACAGATTTTCTATGGGATTAAGATCTGGAGACTGGCTAGGCCACTCCAGGACCTTAAGGGCAGTCAGGTCTGGAGAGAACCAAGGGCTATATCTGTTCCTGGTTCTAAATTTCTTGAAAGGGGCATTCTTATTTAAGATGGTGAGGAAGGCATTTAAAAAAAATAACCAGGCATCCTCTACTGACGGGATGAGGTCAATATCCTTCCAGGATACCAGGGCCAGGTCGATTAGAAAGGCTTGCTCGTTGAAATGTTTCAGGGAGCGTTTGACAGTGATGAGTGGAGGTCGTTTGACCGCTGACCCATTACGGGTGCAGGCAATGAGGCAGTGATCGCTGAGATCTTGGTTGAAAACAGCAGAGGTGTATTTAGAGGGCACGTTGGTTAGGATGACATCTATGAGGGTGCCAGTGTTTGCGGCTTTGGGGTTGTACCTGGTGGGTTCATTGATAATTTGTGTGAGATTGAGGGCATCAAGCTTGGATTGTAGGATGGCTGGGGTGTTAAGCATGTCCCAGTTTAGGTCACCTAGTAGCACGAGCTCTGAAGATAGATGGGGGGCAATCAGTTCACATATGGTGTCCAGAGCACAGCTAGGGGCCGAGGGGGGTCTATAGCAGGCGGTGACGGTGAGAGACTTGTTTTTGGAGAGGTGGATTTTTAAAAGTAGAAGTTCAAATTGTTTGGGTACAGACCTGGATAGCAGGACAGAGCTCTGCAGGCTATCTCTGCAGTAGATTGCAACACCGCCCCCTTTGGTCGTTCTATCTTGTCTGAAAACATTGTAGTTAGGGATGAAGATTTCAGAGTTTTTGGTGGACTTCCTAAGCCAAGATTCAGACACAGCTAGGACATCCGGGTTGGCAGAGTGTGCTAAAGCAGTGAATAAAACAAACTTAGGGAGGAGGCTTCTAATGTTAACATGCATGAAACCAAGGCTATTACGGTTACAGAAGTCATCAAAAGAGAGCGCCTGTGGAGTAGGAGTGGAGCCAGGCACTGCAGGGCCTGGATTCACCTCTACATCCCCAGAGGAGCAGAGAAGAATGAGTATAAGGGTACGGCTAAAAGCTATAAGAATTGGTCGTCTGTGACGTCCAGAATAGAGAGAAAAAGGAGCAGGTTTCTGGGGGCGATAAAATAGCTTCAAGGTATAATGTACAGACAAAGGTATGGTGGGATGTGAATACAGAGGAGGTAAACCTAGGCATTTAGTAATGATGAGAGAGATATTGTCTCTAGAAACATAATTGAAACCAGAAGATGTCATAGCATGTGTGGGTGGAGGAACTGAGAGGTTGGATAAGATATAATGAGCAGGGCTAGAGGCTCTACAGTGAAATAAGCCAATAAACACTAACCAGAACAGCAATGGACATTGCATATTGACATTGAGGAGAGGCATGCTTAGCCGAGTGATCAAAGGGTCCAGTGAGATTCAGACAGCTAGCCGGGCCATAGGTAGCAAGCTGGTGGAAGATGGAGGGAGGTCTGCTTTTAGCCACCTCGTGCGTTTCCGTCTGTGGGGTTCCGTGTGGAAGGGGGGACCAGTCCAAGTTGGCAAAATAGTTAGTTATAGTGGCCCAAGAAAAGTGTCCGATAGACCTATTCAGATCGCAGCCGATAAGACAGCTAACGATTAACGATTAGTGGGCCGCAGATGGGCGATCAGGTTACGTCGCGACGGAGGGGCCAGTTGGATAACTCCCTCGGGCAGATAACGTCGGTGGTCCAGTCGTGAAGGCCCGATGGGGCTCCGCATCGGCAGTAAAGCGGGTCAGGATAGGTGATTGTAGCCCAGGAGACACTTCAGCTGGCTAGCTCAGGAAAAGCCCACGAGTGGCTGACGGAACTCTTCAGCTGGCTAGCTCCGGGATAATGTGTGTTAATTCCGGGACCGACGTTGCCAATAGTCACTCAGGTAGCAGCTAGTTAGCTGCAAGATCCAGGTGTAAATGTCCAGAGCCTGCGGTAGAAATCGGGGAAAGGAGAGAGAGTAGGTCTGGTGTGCTCTGGTCTGAGTCGCGCTGTACAAAAACTGGCGATAGCTTTTCGAGCTAATGGATAGCTGAGGACAGCTAACCGTGGCTAGCTGAACTCCAACGTTAGCCAGTGAAAATGGCTAACCTCTGGCTAGCTTCTGTTGTGGATTTAGGATTTGAGGTAAATAATACTTTCTTTTTTAAATTGGTGAGGGGGGTTGCAGAGAGTGCTTTGAGGTTGAGTTTTAGAAGAAAAAATGTAAAAAGATAATGCGAAGAAAAAATATGTAAATATATATATACACGGGACACGACAAGAGGAGGGTAAAGGACGTCTGAACTGCTACGCCATCTTTGCCCAGAGACAGGAGACACATCATTCCGCTTTCTAAAGGCTTTAGAGAGCCAATGCAAGCCTTAGAAAGTGTCACGTAACAGCTCAGATCCTGTAATTTTGATAGAGATGCAACAGAAGGACTACAAATTGTCAGACAGGCCACTTCCTGCCTGGAATCTTCTCAGGTTTTTGCCTGCCATATGAGTTCTGTTACACTCACAGACACCATTCAAACAGTTTTAGAAACTTTAGAGTTTTTTCTAATTATATGCATATTCTCGTTTCTGGGCAAGAGTAGTAACCAGTTTAAATCGGTACATTTTTTATCCGGCCGTGAAAATACTGCCCCCTATCCCAAATAATTTTAAGGTCAATTTAACCACTTCCGGTTGCTCAAGTTGAAGTTAGGGCAGCAGACAGTGTATTCCTTTGGGGAGAGATGTCAATGTAAACAGTTAGAAGAAATACACCCTGTTACCACTGTTAAGGGTTAATTCCACACGGTCAAGGTTAGGCTTGCACAGATCGGGAGGACCTTAACGTAAAGACCTTAGGAACATTCCTGTGGTTGAATTGGGTTTCTAGCCTCAACGGTTCTGCCGCTGTCACTGAAAAGAAAACCACTGCTTTTAATCAGGGCAAGGCAACCGGAAACATGACCGAATACAAACAGTGTAGCTATTCCCTCCGCAAGGCAATCAAACAAGCTAAGCCTCAGTATAGAGACAAAGTAGAGTCGCAATTCAACGGCTCAGACACGAGAGGTTTGTGGCAGGGTCTACAGTCAATCACAGACTACAAAAAGTAAACCAGCCCCGTTGCGGACACCGATGTCCTGCTCCCAGACAAACTAAACAACTTCTTTGCTCACTTTGAGGACAATACAGTGCCACTGACACAGCCCACCACCAAAATCTGCAGGCTTTCCTTCACCGCAGCCATCATGAGTAAAACATTTAAACGTGTTAACCCTTGCAAGGCTGCCTGCCCAGACGGCATCCCTAGCCGCGTTCTCAAAGCATGCGCAGACCAGCTGACTGGTGTGTTTACGGACATATTCAATCACAATCCCTATCCCAGTCTGCTGTTCCCACATGCTTCAAGAGGGCCACCATTGTTCCTGTTCCCAAGAAAGCTAAGGTAACTGAGCTAAACGACTATCGCTCCATAGCACTCACCTCTGTCATCATGAAGTGCTTTGAGAGACTAGTCAAAGATAATATAATCTCCACTCTACCTAACACCCTAGACACACTTTGATTTTCTTACCGCCCCAATAGGTACACAGACGACGCAATCACAATCACACTGTACACTGCCCTAACCCACCTCGACAAGAGGAATACTTATGTAAGAATGTTGTTCATCGACTGCAGCTCAGAATTTAACACCATAGTACCCTCCAAACTCATCATTAAGCTCGGGCCCCTGGGTCTCAACCCCGTCCTGTGCAACTGGGTCCTGGAATTTCTGACGGGCCGCCCCCAGGTGGTGAGGGGAGGAAACAACATCTCCACCCCGCTGATTCTCAACACTGGGGCACCACAAGGGTAGGTTCTCAGCCCTCTCCTGTACTCCCTGTTTACCCATGACTGCGTGGCCATGCACACCTCCAACTCAATCATCAAGTTTGCAGACGACACTACCGTAGTAGGCTTGATTACCAACAACGATGAGATGGCCTACAGGGAGGAGGTGAGGGCCCTTGGAGTGTGGTGTCAGGAAAATAACCTCACACTCAACATCAACAAAACAAAAGAGATGATTGTGGACTTCAGGAAACAGCAGAGGGAGCAGCCCCCTATTCACATCGACGGGACAATAATGAAGGTGGAAAGTTTTAAGTTCCTCAGCGTACACATCGCGGACAAACTGAAATGGTCCACCCACACAGACAGCGTGGTGAAGAAGGCGCAACAGCCCCTCTTCAACCTCAGGAGGCTGAAGAAATGTGGCTTGTCTCCAAAAACCCTCACAAACTTTTACAGATGCACAACCGAGAGCATCCTGTCAGGCTGTATCACTGCCTGGTACGGCAACTGCTCCGCCCACAACCGTAAGGCTCTCCAGAGGGTAGTGAGATCTGCCAAACGCATCACCGGGGGCAAACTACCTGCCCTCCAGTACACCTACACCACCCGATGTCACAGGAAGGCCAAAAAGATCATCAAGGATAACAACCTCCCGAGCCACCGCCTGTCAACCCCGCTGTCGTCCAAAAGGCGAGGTCAGTACAGGTGCATCAAAGCTGGGACTGAGAGACTGAAAAACAGCTTCTATCTCAAGGCCATCAGACTGTTAAACAGCCATCAATGACATTGAGTGGCTGCTGCCAACATACTGACTGAAATCGCTAGCCACTTTAATAATTATAAATTGGATGTAATAAATGTATCACTAGTAATTTTAAACAATGCCACTTTATATAATGTTTACATACCCTACACTAGTCACCTCATATGTATATACTCTACTCTATACCATCTACTGCATCTTGCCTATGTCGTTCAGCCATCGCTCATCCATATATTTATATGTACATATTCTTATTCATACCCATTACACTTGTGTGTATAAAGTAGTTGTTGTGAAATTGTTAGGAATTGTTAGATTACTTGTTAGATATTACTGCACGGTCTAAAATAGAAGCACTTCGCTACACTCACATTAACCTGTTAGGGCTAGGGAGCAGTATTTACAAGGCCGGATAAAAAACGTACCCGATTTAATCTGGTTATTACTACTGCCCAGAAACTAGAATATGCATATAATTATTGGCTTTGGATAGAAAATACCCTAAAGTTTCTAAAACTGTTTGAATGGTGTCTGTGAGTATAACAGAACTCATATGGCAGGCCAAAACCTGAGAAGATCAGCAAAGGTAAGTCAATATTTCGAACATATTTTTAGAGATTTGTCGACGCCGTGGTTGTAGGCTAACTGTATAGCTTAGCATTGAAGGCTAAGTTCTGGACTCAGAATATCGAACAATGTGCTTTTTACGTAAAGTTATTTTGAAATCTGACAAGGTGGTTGCATAAAGGAGTAGATTATCTCTAATTCTTTAAATAATTGTTATACATTTTGTCAACGTTTATGAGTTCTTCTGTAAATGAATGTGCCTATTCACCGAAGGTTATGGGGAGAAAACATTTTCTGAACGTCACGCGCCAATGTAAAAATTGGGTTTTTGGATATAAATATAAACTTGATCGAACAAAAAGTGCATGTATTGTCAAACATGATGTCCTAGGAGTGTCATCTGATAAAGATTGTCAAAGGTTAGTGCTTAATTTTAGCTGTATATCTGGTTTTGTGATGGCTATCCGTGCTTGGAAAATAGCTTTTTTTTTGCTAAGGTGCTATGCTAAAATAATCTAATGTTTTGCTTTCACCGTAAAGCCCTTTTGAAATCGGACAATGTGATTGGATTAACGAGTAGAGTATCTTTAAAATGCCGTATAATACACTGCTCCAAAAAATAAAAGGGAACACTTAACCTGTTGGGGCTAGGGGGCAGTATTTGCACGGCCGGATAAAAAACGTACCCGATTTAATCTGGTTACTACTCCTGCCCAGTAACTAGAATATGCATATAATTATTGGCTTTGGATAGAAAACACCCTAAAGTTTCTAAAACTGTTTGAATGGTGTCTGTGAGTATAACAGAACTCATTTGGCAGGCCAAAACCTGAGAAGATTCCTTACAGGAAGTGGCCTGTCTGACCATTTCTTGCCCTCCTTGATCATCTCTAACAAAAACAGGGGATCTCTGGCATGACGTGACACTTCCTACGGCTCCCATAGGCTCTCAGAACCCGGGAAAAAGCTGAATGACGTAATTCCAATCCCAGGCTGAAACACACTAGCCCGTTTGGCAAGTGCTCTATCAGAGGGCCATCAGACTGAGGCTCGTGCATGAGGGGATAGCATGCTTTTACTTTCACTCTCTTTGTAATAAAAAACGATTTCCCAGTCGGAATATTATCGCTTTTTTATGAGAAAAATGGCATAAAAATTGATTTTAAACAGCGGTTGACATGCTTCGAAGTACGGTAATGGAATATTTAGACATTTTTTGTCACGAAATGCGTCGTGCTCGTAACCCTTATTTACCCTTTCGGATAGTGTCTTGAACACACGAACAAAACGCCGCTATTTGGATATAACAATGGATTATTTGGGACCAAACCAACATTTGTTATTGAAGTAGAAGTCCTGGGAGTGAATTCTGATGAAGACAGCAAAGGTAATAACATTTTTCTTATAGTAAATCTGACTTTGGTGAGTGCTAAACTTGCTGGGTGTCTAAATAGCTAGCCCTGTGATGCCGGGCTATCTACTTAGAATATTGCAAAATGTGCTTTCACCGAAAAGCTATTTTAAAATCGGACATATCGAGTGCATAGAGGAGTTCTGTATCTATAATTCTTAAAATAATTGTTATGTTTTTTGTGAACATTTATCGTGAGTAATTTAGTAAATTCACCGGAAGTGTTCGGTGGGAATGCTAGTCACATGCTAGTCACCTGCTAATGTAAAAAGCTGGTTTTTGATATAAATATGAACTTGATTGAACAGACATGCATGTATTGTATAACATAATGTCCTAAGATTGTCATATGATGAAGATCATCAAAGGTTAGTGCTGCATTTAGCTGTGGTTTGGGTTTATGTGACATTATATGCTAGCTTGAAAAATGGGTGTCTGATTATTTATGGCTGGGTACTCTGCTGACATAATCTAATGTTTTGCTTTCGTTGTAAAGCCTTTTTGAAATCGGACAGTGTGGTTAGATTAACAAGAGTCTTGTCTTTAAAATGGTGTAAAATAGTCATATGTTTGAGAAATTGAAGTAATAGCATTTCTAAGTTATTTGAATAACGCGCCACGGGATTCAACTGGCTGTTGAGTACGTGGGACGCAAGCGGAGGAGAGACTGAGGAGAGACTGACTTCATCACTAGTATTTGTGAAAGGTATGGACATGTTGAAAGCACCGAGCTGTCTGTTTAAACGACTAGCACACCACTCGGACACCCATGCATACCCCACAAGACATGCCACCAGAGGTCTCTTCACAGTCCCCAAGTACAGAACAGATTGTGGGAGGTGCACAGTACTACATAGAACCATGACTACATGGAACGCTTATAGGAAATCCTGCTATGCCCTCCGACGAACCGTCAAACAGGTAAAGCATAAATACAGGACGAAGATTGAATCATATTACACCGGCTCCGACAATCGTCGGATGTGGCAGGGCTTGCAAATATTACAGACTATAAAAGGGAAGGACAGCCGCGATCTGCCCAGTAGCACGAGCCTACCAGACGGGCTAAATGTGACTCACCGCCTGGAAACAGCTCTGGGAAACAAATAATAACGTCCGCTAAGGAGCCAGCTAGATAACGTTAGCTAGCTATCTAACAATACACTTTAGATTTAAGACATATATGTAGCTTGTCACGGCCGTCGTATAAAGTGGACCAAAATGCAGCGGGAGTCTGTATACTTATCTTCTTTTTTATTGGCAGAAAGAAGGAAAAACAAAACAAAACACACGTATACAAAAACAATGACGACAAACAGTCCTGTAAGGCATACAGCTATACACGAAACAACTACCCACAAAAACCCAATGAAAAACACCCCTACTAAATAGGACCTTCAATTAGAGGCAATGAGGAACAGCTGCCTCCAATTTTATTTATTTCACCTTTATTTAACCAGGTAGGCAAGTTGAGAACAAGTTCTCATTTACAATTGCGACCTGGCCAAGATAAAGCAAAGCAGTTCGACAACATACAACAACACAGAGTTACACATGGAGTAAAACAAATATACAGTCAATAATACAGTAGAAAAATAAGTCTATGTACGATGTGAGCAAATGAGGTGAGATAAGGGAGGTAAAGGCAAAAAAGTCCATGGTGGCAAAGTAAATACAATATAGCAAGTAAAACACTGGAATGGTAGATTTGTAGTAGAAGAAAGTGCAACGTAGAAATAGAGATAATGGGGTGCAAAGGAGCAAAATAAAAGAAATAAAAGAAATAAATACAGTAGGGGAAGAGGTAGTTGTTTGGGCTAAATTATAGATGGGCTATGTACAGGTGCAGTGATCTGTGAACTGCTCTGACAGCTGGTGCTTAAAGCTAGTGAGGGAGATAAGTGTTTCCAGTTTCAGAGATTTTTGTAGTTCGTTTCAGTCATTGGCAGCAGAGAACTGGAAAGAGAGACGGCCAAAGTAGGAATTGGCTTTGGGGGTGACCAGAGAGATATACCTGCTGGAGTGCGTGCTACAGGTGGGTGCTGCTATGGTGACCAGTGTGCGAAGATAAGGGGGACTTTACCTAGCAGGGTCTTGTAGATGACCTGGAGCCAGTGGGTTTGGCGACGATTATGAAGCGAAGGCCAGCCAACGAGAGCGTACAGGTCGCAGTGGTGGGTAGTATATGGGGCTTTGGTGACAAAACGGATGGCACTGTGACTGCATCCAGTTTGTTGAGTAGGGTATTGGAGGCTATTTTGGAGGCTATTTTGTAAATGACATCGCCGAAGTCGAGGATCGGTAGGATGGTCAGTTTTACTAGGGTATGTTTGGCAGCATGAGTGAAGGATGCTTTGTTGCGAAATAGGAAGCCAATTCTTGATTTAACTTTGGATTGGAGATGTTTGATGTGAGTCTGGAAGGAGAGTTTACAGTCTAACCAGACACCTAGGTATTTGTAGTTGTACACATATTCTAAGTCAGAACCGTCCAGAGTAGTGATGCAGGCGGGCAGGTGCAGGCAGCGATCGGATGAAGAGCATGCATTTGGTTTTACTACAATTGAAGGTCAAAACAATAAACTAGACATAGAAATAGAAAAACTAGAAAATAGAACATAGAAATACAAAACATAGAACACAACCCAAAAACCCCGACAACACAAAACAAACACACCCCTGCCACGTCCTGACCAAACTACAATAACAAATAACCTATTTTACTGGTCAGGACGTGACATAGCTAGCTAGCTAAACAATGAACCTAGCTATGTAAACAATGTCTAAGATCATACACGTCACGTAACGTTAGCTAAAAAGCCAGCCAGCTATCGTTAGTTAGTTAAACAACAATGAACAACGCGCCAACAATGCCACAGTGCTGGGAGCTAACCAACCAGGTCCAATACTAGCTAGCTTATATTAGTCTCATTAGTAGTAACTAGAAAAGTAAACGGCTCTAGGAAACAAATAACGTCAGCTAGGGAGTCAGCCAGCTAACGTTTTTTAGCTAGCTAACAGTACACTTTAGCTTAAAATTAAACCACTTTCTGTCAAAATTAGAAACGTGTAATATCTGAAAATATAGCTAGCTAACACTAGACTATCTTACCTGTATACATCATCATGCATGATAGACGCGTCTCCCTGTCAGGAATGCCATACCACGGTTGCCCTTAGTTTGAAGATGTAATCGGAGACACGTGTTTTCTCCATCTCTTTAGTTATCATACTCTAATTCCACTGATTTCAAAACTTGATCCTCCAGAAAGTGAGGGGCAACACTAATGCAGCTCCACTACACAATACATTTAAAAATAAGCTGTGTTTGACATGATTACCAACATAGACTGACGAGCTCAAATAGACAGAAGCCTTCTATATGGCAGACCAATTCAAACTCTTCTCTCGGCAAGTCCAGCCCACTATTATCTCAGCCAATCATGGATTGTGGGAAGGTTACCCACTTTTTCTGTGCCTTAAAACCTACAAGGCTCATAATTTAACAATTTTATTCATATTTACAGATGGCATACAAGTTTGTTATTTAAGGATCAAGAAAGTTCACATGTTCGAGAAGGCATTTCTGTCAAAAAACGCATTTTGATAAAAAACCTTTGATTACGTTCAAACGGCTCTCCTGTGAAGTCGTAACTTACGCCTAGTTTCCTGAATCGGATCACATATATACAGTACCGTTCAAAAGTTTGGGGTCACATAGAAATGTAGATATTCCATAACAAATCTGCAGTTTCCAGCTACAATAGTCATTTACAACATTAACAATGTCTACACTTTTTAATGGACAAAAAAATGTGCTTTTCTTTCAAAAACAAGGACATTTCTAAGTGACCCCAAACGTTTGAACGGTAATGTATATTACCTGACCTTTGTTATTTCTCATAGATATAGAAACTTCAAAACCTTATTCCTTATGATTTATTTGCCATTTATGAATGTGTTATTCAATGTGTTTACATGTGCTATGGTAGTAGGCCAAATTCAATATTTTATAAAATAATTTTTACAAGACGCGCACAAACACACAGAAAAAGCAACACTCTGACCACAGCTGATGGCGCCCGACAGACATGGCATCTCTGCTTCTAGCTCCCAAGCAACTTTGCAGTATTTAGTTTTTGTGTGTGTTATTTCTTACATTATTAGCCCAGAAAATGTTTTGTGTTATTACATACAACCGGAAAGAACTTTTGGATGTCAGAGCGGCGGTCACTCATCATTATTATGACCAGAAATATGAGTTTCCCAAATTACCCCAGGGTAATTGAACTTATCCCAGAGGCTGCTCCAAGTCGCCCCCGCCGGCAGAGAAGAGGTATTCGGAGTGGACTTCTAGTCCGACTCAGGAGGAGTGCACACCATCCACCACTTCCGAGTATATTACTTGCTAATGTTCAGTCGCTGGACAATAAAGTAGATTAGCTCAGGATGCGGATCTCCTTCCAGAGACACTTCAGGGACTGTAACATACTCTGTGTCCCAGAATCATGGGTAATTCCGGATATACTGTCCCCGTCTATACAGCCAGCTGGGTTCTCAGTGCATCACGCAGACAGGGATAAAGAACTCTCCGGGAAGAAGAAAAGCGGTGGTGTATGTTTCATGATTAATTACTCATTGTGGGATTGTGAGAATGTACAGGTACTAAAGTCCTTTTGTTCACTCGACCTAGAATACCTCACAATCAAATGCCGACCGTATTACCTCCCAAGAGAATTCTCTTCGGTTATAGTCACAGCTGTGTTTATTCCCCCTTAACCTTTTTGGGATAGGGGGCAGTATTGAGAATTTTTGAAAAAATATGTGCCCATTTTTAACTGCCTCCTACACCAACTCAGAAGCTAGAATATGCATATTATTGTTCAGGTTTGGATAGAAAACACTCTGAATTTTCTAAAACTGTTTGAATGGTGTCTGTGAGTATAACAGAACTCCTATGGCAGGCAAAAACCTGACAAGGTTTCAAGCAGGAAGTACCCTGTCTGACAAGGAGTCGTGCGTCTTGCATCTGTTTATTGAAAAGTAAGGATCTTAGCTGTAACGTGACAATTCCCAGGGCTCCGATAGGCTCTCAGAACCCGCGAAATACCTGAAGGTTTACGAGGGAGCCTCAGGCTGAAACACATTATCGGCTTTGGCAAGTGGCGGCTCAGAGGACCTTTGAATGAGGCGCGTGCACGATTCGCTCCTGAGGAGAAATTTTATTCGGCTGTTTAGGCTCAATGCATATTCCCGGTCGGAATATTATCACTTATCTACGAGATAAATGGCATAAAAATTGGTTTTAAACAGCGGTTGACATGCTTCGAAGTACGGTAATGGAATATTTAGACATTTTTGTCACGCCAATGCGCCATGCGCAACACCGTGATGAAGCATTCTGATAGTGTCTAGAACTCACGAACAAAACGTCGCTGTTTGGATATAACGATGGATTATTTGGGACCAAACCAACATTTGTTATTGAAGTAGAAGTCCTGGCAGTGTATTCTGACGAAGAACAAGCAAGGTAAGAACATTTTTCTTATAGGAAATGTGATTTTGGTGGAGGCTGACCTGGGTGGGTGTCTAAATAGCTAGCCCTGTGATGCCGGGCTATGTACTTAGATTATTGCAAAATGTGCTTCATCCGAAAAGCTATTTTAAAATCGGACATATCGAGTGCATAGAGGAGTAATGTATCTATAATTCTTAAAATAATTGTTATGCTTTTTGTGAACGTTTATCGTGAGTAATTTAGCAAACTGTTAGTAAATTCCCCGGAAGTTTGCGGGGGTTATGCTTTTTCTGAACGTCACATGCTAATGTAAAAAGCTGTTTTTTGATATAAATATGAACTTGATTGAACAGACATGCATGTATTGTATAACACAATGTCCTAGGTGTGTCATCTGATGAAGATCATAAAAGGTTAGTGCTGCATTTAGCTGTGGTTTGGGTTTATGTGACATGATATGCTAGCTTGAAAAATGGGTGTCTGATTATTTCTGGCTGGGCACTCTGCTGACATAATCTAATGTTTTGCTTTCGTTGTAAAGCCTTTTTGAAATCGGACAGTGGGGTTAGATTAACGAGATTCTTGTCTTTAAATAGCTGTAAAATAGTCATATGTTTGAGAAATTGAAGTAATAGTATTTCTAACGATTCAAAAATCGCGCCACTGGATTTCAGTGGCTGTTACGTAGGTGGGACGAGTTCGTCCCACATGCGCCAGAGAGGTTAAGCCGATACCAAGATGGCCCTCAAGGAACAATACTGGGCTTTGTGCAAACTGGAAACCACATATCCTGAGGCTGCATTTATTGAAGCTGTGATTTTAACAATGCAAATTGGAGGAAAATGCTACTGAAGTTCTATGAAGACATTGCGTGTAGTTCTCGCGTATAAAAAACTCTCAACCAATGTTACTCTCAGATTATGACTCCATCCTGCTCCTCCGTTCCTATAGGCAGAAACTCAAACAGGAAGTACGCGTGCTAAGGTCTATTCAACACTGGTCTGACCAATCGGAATCCATGCTTCAAGATTGTTTTGATCACACGGACTGGGATATGTTCCGGGTTGCCTCTGAGAATAACATTGACGTATACACGGACACGGTGACTGAGTTCACCAGGAACTGTATAGGCGATGTTGTTCCCACTGTGACTATTAAAACCTACCCATATCAAAAAACGTGGATAGATTGCAGCCTTTGCGCAAAGGTGAAAGTGCATTTAACCACAGCAAGGTGACTGGGAATATGATCGAATAAAAACAGTGTAGTTATTCCTTCCACAATGCAATCAAACAGGCAAAACTTCAGTACGTAGACAAAGTGAAGTCACAATTCAACGGCTCAGACACGAGACGAATGTGGCAGGGTCTACAGATAATTACGGATTACAAAGGGAAAACCAGCCACATCGCCGACACGAATGTCTTGCTCCCAGACAATCTAAATACCTTCTTCACCCACTTTGAGGATAACACAGTCCCACCAACGCAGCCTGCTCCAATGGATTGTGGGCTCTCGTTCTCCATTGCCAATGTGAGTAAGACATTTAGGCGTGTTAACCCTTGCAAGGCTGCCGGACCAGACAGCATCCCTAGCTTCGTCCTCAGAGCATGTGCAGACCAGCTGCCTGGAGTGTTTACAGTCATATTCAATCTCTCCTATCCCAGTCTGCTGTCCCCACTAGCTTCAAGATGTCCACCATTGTTCCTGTACCCAAGAAAGCAACGGTAACTGAAGTAAATGACTATGGCCCTGTAGCACTCACTTCTGTCATCATGAATTGTTTTGAGAGACTAGTTAAGGATCATATCACCTCCACCTTACCTGACACCCTAGACCCACTTCAAATTGCATACCGCCCCTACAGATCCACAGATTATGTAATCGCCATGACACTGTACACTGCCCTATCCCATCTGTACAAGAGGAAATCCTATGTAAGAATGCTGTTCATTGACTATAGCTCAGCCTTCAACACCATAGTACCCTCCAAGCTCATCATAAAGCTTGGGGCCATGGGTCTGAACCCCGCCCTGTGCAACTGGGTTCTGGACTTCCTGACAGGACACTCCCAGGTGATGATGGTAGAAAACAAAACCTCCACTACGCTGATCCTCAACACATTGGCCCCACAAGGGTGCGTGCTCAGCCCCCTCCTGTACTCCCATGACTTCATGGCCTCTCATACCTCAATCATCAAGTTTGCAGACAACACATCAGTAGTAGGCCTGATTACCAGCAATGACAAAACAGCCTACAGGGAGGAGGTGAGGGCCCTGGCGGAGAGGTGCCAGGAAAATAAACTCTCCCTCAACGTCAACAAAATGAAGGAGCTGATCATGGACTTCAGGAGACAGCAGCAGGAGCATGCCCCTATCCACATCGACGAGACCGCGGTGGAGAAGGTAAAAAGCTTCAAGTTCCTCGCAGTACACATCACTGAAAATCTGAAATGGTCCACCAACACAGTCCACCTCAGGAGGCTGAAGAAATTAGACCTGGCCCCTAAGAACCACACAAACTTTTACACACACGCACAATTGAAAGCATCCTGTCGGGCTGTACAATCGCCTGGTACGGCAACTGCACTGCCCGCAACCACTGGGCTCTCCAGAGGGTGGTGCGGTCTGCCCAACGCATCACCGGGGGCAAACTACCTACCCTCCAGGATACCTACAGCACCCGATGTCACAGGAAGGCAAAAAAGATCATCAAAGGCATCAACCACCCGAGCCATGGCCTGTTCACCCGGTACTATCCAGAAGGCGAGGTCAGTACAGGAGTATCAAAGCTGGGACCAAGAGACTGCTTCTATCTCAAGGCCTTCAGACTGTTAAATAGCCATCACTAGCCGGCTACCACCCGGTTATTCAACTCTTTACCTTAGAGGCTGCTGTCCTATGTACATAGACATGGACATTCTATAGACATTCTACTGTATTTTAGTCAATGCCATTCCGAAATTGCTCATCCTAATATTTAAATATTTCTTAATTCCATTCTGTTACTTTTAGATGAGTGTATTGTTGTGAATTGTTAGATACTACTGCACTGTCAGAGCTAGGAACACAAGCATTTCGCTACACCAGCAATAACATCAGCTAAATGTGTATATGTGACCAATAAAATTTGATTGGAGCCAAGGAGCGCACATGAGGAATGTATGCATGTAACAAACTCCAGACCATTTTGTCTACTTTTAACACCACACACAGGAACGCACTGGCACACACAGAAAGAGACACACGCACAGGCAAACCCATGTGCACTCAAACAGACAGACATACACATGCGCAACTCCATGTACAGAGGCTCTCCATGTACAGAGGCACATAAACACACCTCTGTAAAGACTGCCCTTAAGCCTAGCTGCCTGTTAATCTTTCAGTAGTGGAACCAAAAGTGTCACAATCTCTCTGCAGGTCAGCAATAAGCCTTGGTTGCTCACCACTTCCCCAGCTCCTGCCCTTGTCTCTCTTCTTGCCTGCTCCTGTCCTGGTTACAGCTTATGCCTCAACTCCTGACACCACCCCAGTTTCTACTGTACCCGCTCCTACAGTGGCTTGCGAAATTATTATTCCCCCTTGCCATTTTTCCTATTTTGTTGCCTCACAACCTGGAATTAAAATATATTTTGGGGTGTTTTGTATCATTTGATTTACACAACATGCCTACCACTTTGAAGATGCAAAATATTTTATATTGTGAAACAAACAAGAAATAAGACAAAAAAACTGAAAACTTGAGCATGCATAACGATTCCCCCCCTCAAAGTCAATACTTTGTAGAGCCACCTTTTGCAGCAATTATAGCTGCGAGTCTCTTGGGGTATGTCTCTATAAGCTTGGCACATCTAGCCACTGGGATTTTTGCCCACTCTTCAAGGCAAAACTGCTCCATCTCCTTCAAGTTGGATGGGTTTCGCTGGTGTACAATGATCTTTAAGTCATACCACAGATTCTCAATTTGATTGAGGTCTGGGCTTTGACTAGGCCATTCCAAGACATTTAAATATTTCCCCTTAAACCACTGAAGTGTTTCTTTAGCAGTATGCTTAGGGTCATTGTCTTGCTGGAAGGTGAACCTCCGTCCCAGTCACAAATCTCTGGAAGACAAGTTTCCCTCAAGAATGTCCCTGTATTTAATGCCATCTGTCATTCCTTAAATTCTGACCAGTTTCTCAGTCCCTGCCGATGAAAATTAATAATAGATTAAATGGTGCGCCATGGGATGTTCAAAGTTTCAGATATTTTTTTAGAACCCAACCCTGATCTGTACTTCTCCACAACTTTGTCCCTGACCTGTTTGGAGAGCTCCTTTGTCTTCATAGTGCCGTTTGCTTGGTGGTGCCCCTTGCTTAGTGGTGTTGCAGACTCTGGGGCCTTTCAGAACAGGTGTATATATACTGAGATCTTGTGACACTTAGATTGCACACAGGTGGACTTTATTTAACGAATTATGTGACTTCTGAAGGTAATTGGTTGCACCAGATCTTATCTAGGGGCTTCATAGCAAAGGGAGTGAATACATATGCACGACCCAGTTTCTTTTCTTTTTTTTTCTTTTTTAAGCAAGTAATTGTTTTCATTTCACTTCACCAATTTGGACTATTTTGTGTATGTCCATAACATGAAATCCAAATAAATATAAATTTAAATTGCAGGTTGTAATGCAACAAAATAGAAAAAAACACCAACGGGGTGAATGCCTTTGTGTGTACCTTTGCCCCTACTCCAGCTTCAGTCCTAGCCTATTTTTTATTTTATTTTATTATTTAACCTTTATTTAACTAGGCAAGTCAGTTAAGAACAAATTCTTATTTAGAATGACATCCTACCCCGGCCAAACCCTATCCTGGACGAGTTTGGCCCAATTGTGCGCCGCTCTATGGGACTCCCAGTCACGGTCGGTTGTGATACAGCCTAGAATTGAACCAGTGTGTCTGTAGTGATGCCATCAGCACCGATATGCAGTGCCTTAGACCGCTGCGCCACCCGGGAGCCCCCCGAGCTTCTAACAATCCTGGCCACAACAGCCCTTGCCCCAGCTTCTACACCTGACTGCAGTATTTCCCTGCCCCAGCTCTTGTCCAAGTGTCAACCCATCATCCAGCCCTGTCCCTAACCCTGCGTGGTCCACCAGCCTGGCCACAACAATATTCCTACTATCACTACCCAGCCCCATCCCTTATACAACAGTCCCTACAGCTGCCTATGTCTCTACCCTCAGCCCAAGCCCCTATCTACCCCAGCTCCTGTCCTAGCCTCCAGCTCCAGTCCAAGTCTCATTCCCTGCTCCCTAACCCTGCTCCAGTCCACACCTCAGCCCTATCCCCCACCACTGCTCCAGTCCCTGCCAAGTTCCTCCAGCCGCACGGCCACAACAATGTGCCAGTGTGCAAGCGTGAAAGAGGCTGATGTCACAGTGAAAGCATTCAGATTCACCGCTCATGAAAGAACAATATATGTTTAGTTATAGCCAGTGCACTGTTGGGAAGGGAATTCACAAGGCATGGAAACTCCTCATAACTCTAGTACCATGTATAATGGAGGAAAAGGAGATGAGAACAAGGGGGTCTGGAGGCTCCATAGAAAGTTTGGAAACTACCGATCATTGTTCAGCCTGGTCTCATCAACGGGCCCGGGCTTCCGGTCCAGAAGCACAGTTTTGACTGCTCCAACAGTTTTGCTTCGGTACTGCAGTTTAACTGACGTCCGGCCCAGAAAAATATTTTTCTTAGACGCCCACATAGAGAAGTCTGATTTGAAAATTCCTAATAAGACACTTTAGTCATCACCTTTGTGGACAAAACATCAATTTAATTATTCCAATAATTGTCAATGAGGCAAAAAAAATCCCCCACCACTCACAGCCGAAGATATTAAACTGTTATGTTCAAGCTGTGACGTCATGCCCAAGTGGACGAGCTTGTGTCACAGGCACACACTTAAGACTAAACAATAGAAATCATTCACTCTACCACTCAACCGAGACCTGCTTGTGCTGGGTGCTGTGTTGAAAATCTGGTCAGAGACTAGAAGATGACAGAGAATGCCTGTTTAAGTGAATTGATGGATCCAAATAGTTTTGTTAGATCACGACATTTATTGAAATTTTTATTAAATGTTTATTGTATTGTTTTTTTGTAATGATGATACGATGTTGCATTTAAAATATGTTTGACAAAGAGTTGTGCTGCATGTGAATCTTCAGTCTTAAATAAGAAATATGTCAAGAAGAATTTAGAAAAGTCATAACATGCGGTATTCACCATTTATTATATCCAATGCAATAATGTGTGATGTTGATAAAACTTTTCAAAATAAGATAAAGAAAACAATGTGAATAAGTGTAATTATATATATACTATTAATTACATGACTAAGTGGTGTTTTGATTTCAATAATCTAACTGACATATAAATAGATCAAGATATTGCCTAATTTTTGCCAGGTTTTTATGAGCAAGACAATTTTTTCAAGTGGGGTACATTGCATTTTATAGTGTTAATCTGAGGTTGTGTGCAGCATGAGAACCCCTGAAGTAGGCTATTGGAGGTGTAATGGTTGATTCTATTGGTATCACGTGGTTTTCATCGGTCTCTTATGATCTCCTTTAAAAATCAAGGAACGACACACCTGTATGCCTTGCTCCAAGGCTCTATGTCCAGATTCCTCTGTACATCCCTTTGTCACATTGAAAGATTGTGGAGGGTTGCAAAAACCATCACCAAGGATTGTTGCAGTGTGTAAAGACAGAGTGTTGTTTTCAGATAATTCTGAAAACAACTCTGGAAAGCTACCCCAGGGACCTGGAATAAAAAAACATCAATTGCCAATAAAGTACTAGCTGATAGTGCTGTTAAGACCCTCTTTCCGGAGTTGCATAGCCACATGTTTCACACCACTGTGGAAGACGTACATCTCTTGGTGAAAAAGGCATCCTCCATGTACTGCAAAAATCAGGATACACCACTTGGCAAGAAGGGAAAGACAAATTAAGAGAGGAAGGACACTTGCTCAACAAAAGATGTCCAAGTTGATTAATTTTCATCCCGAGTAGTGAGAGGATTGTTCCTACTTTTGTCCCTATGTGTGTGGGTTCCATATCTTTGTGTGTTATGATGTATATACTCACTGCCAAGTTTATTAGGTACACCATCCCGATCGCAAAAATGGTTGGCTCCTATAGACAGTGAGTTACGTAGCCATGGCCTGCTAGTATATAAAGCAGGCAAACAGGTATCAAAGCATTCAGTTACTGTTCAATTGAACATTAGAATAGGCAAAACGAGTGACCTAAGCAACATTGAGCGTGGTATAATTGTCAGTGCCAGGCGTGCTATTTCCAGTATTTCAGAAATGGCCGGCCTCCTGGGATTTTCACTCACGACAGTTCTAGGGTTTACCGAGAATAATGCAACAACATAAAAATATCCAGTGGGTACGCGATCACCAACACTGGACAAATTAGTAGTGGGAAAACTTTGACTGGTCCGACGAAGCCTGGTTCCTTTTGCGTAATGCTGATGGTAGAGTCAGAATTTGGCATAAGCATCATGAGTCCCTGGCCGCATCCTGCTTGGTGTCAACGGTACAGGTCGGTTGCGGAGGTGTAATATTTAGGTCCCTTGATACCGTCGTGGAAATTCTTACACAGGGACAATAAAAGTCCATCTTAAACTGTTAGGGCTAGGGGGCAGTATTTACACGGCCGGATAAAAAACGTACCCGATTTAATCTGGTTACTACTCCTACCCCGTAACTAGAATATGCATATAATTATTGGCTTTGGATAGAAATCACCCTAAAGTTTCTAAAACTGTTTGAATGGTGTCTGTGAGTATAACAGAACTCATATGGCAGGCAAAAACCTGAGAAGATTCTGAACAGGAAGTGGCCTGTCTGACAAGATCTTGTTCTTCTTGTCTCTGTTTATTGAAGACTGAGGATCTTTGCTGTAACGTGACACTTCCTACGGCTCCCATAGGCTCTCAGAGCCCGGGAATGTTATCGCTTTTTTACGAGAAAAATTGCATAAAAATTGATTTTAAACAGCGGTTGACATGAAATGCGCCGTGCTCGTAACCCTTATTTACCCTTTCGGATAGTGTCTTGAACGCACGAACAAAACGCCGCTGTTTGGATATAACTATGGATTATTTGAGACCAAGCCAACATTTGTTATTGAAGTAGAAGTCCTGGGAGTGCATTCTGAAGAACACCAAAGGTAATCAAACTTTTCTAATAGTAAATCGGAGGTTGGTGAAGGCTAAACTTGCTGGGTGTCTAAATAGCTAGCCCTGTGATGCCGGGCTATCTACTTACAATATTGCAAAATGTGCTTTCACCAAAAAGCTATTTTAAAATCGGACATATCGAGTGCATAGAGGAGTTCTGTATCTATAATTCTTAAAATAAGAATAATCTGGTACGTTTTTTATCCGGCCGTGAAAATACTGCCCCCTATCCATAACAGGTTAACGAGAATCTTATCTTTAAAATGGTGTAAAATAGTCGTATGTTTGAAAAATGAAAATTATTGCATTTTTTAGGTTTTTGTATTTCGCGCCATGCGGTCCCATTGGCTGTTGGCTAGGGGTTCCGCTGGCGGATGTAAGATGTAAGAAGTTAACCTGTCTGGGCTAGGGGGCAGTATTGAGAATTTTGGAAAAAATATGTTCCCATTTTTAACTGCCTCCTACACCAACTCAGAAGCTAGAATATGCATATTATTGTTCAGGTTTGGATAGAAAACACTCTGAATTTTCTAAAACTGTTTGAATGGTGTCTGTGAGTATAACAGAACTCCTATGGCAGGCAAAAACCTGACAAGGTTTCAAGCAGGAAGTACCCTGTCTGACAAGGAGTCGTGCGTCTTGCATCTTTTTATTGAAAAGTAAGGATCTTAGCTGTAACGTGACAATTCCCAGGGCTCCGATAGGCTCTCAGAGCCCGGGAAATAACTGAAGGTTTACGAGGGAGCCTCAGGCTGAAACACATTATCACCTTTTGTAAGTGGCTGCTCCGAGGACCTTTGAATGAGGCGCGTGCATGAGTCGCTTCTGAGGAGAAATTTTATTCGGCTGTTTAGGCTCAATGCATACTCCCGGTCGGAATATTATCACTAATCTACGAGTTAAATGGCATAAAAATTGGTTTTAAACAGCGGTTGACATGCTTCGAAGTACGGTAATGGAATATTTAGACATTTTTGACACGCCAATGCGCCATGCGACGGGACCGTGAAGAAGCATTCTAGAACTCACGAACAAAACGTCGCTGTTTGGATATAACGATGGATTATTTGGGACCAAACCAACATTTGTTATTGAAGTAGAAGTCCTGGCAGTGTATTCTGATGAAGAACAAGCAAGGTAAGAACATTTTTCTTATAGGAAATGTGATTTTGGTGGAGGCTGACCTGGGTGGGTATCTAAATAGCTAGCCCTGTAATGCCGGGCTATGTACTTAGATTATTGCAAAATGTGCTTCATCCGAAAAGCTATTTTAAAATCGGACATATCGAGTGCATAGAGGAGTAATGTATCTATAATTCTTAAAATAATTGTTATGCTTTTTGTGAACGTTTATCGTGAGTAATTTAGCAAACTGTTAGTAAATTCACCGGAAGTTTGCGGGGGTTATGCTTTTTCTGAACGTCACATGCTAATGCAAAAAGCAGTTTTTTGATATAAATATGAACTTGATTGAACAGACATGCATGTATTGTATAACACAATGTCCTAGGTGTGTCATCTGATGAAGATCATCAAAGGTTAGTGCTGCATTTAGCTGTGGTTTGGGTTTATGTGACATGATATGCTAGCTTGAAAAATGGCTGTCTGATTTTTTCTGGCTGGGCACTCTGCTGACATAATCTAATGTTTTGCTTTCGTTGTAAAGCCTTTTTGAAATCGGACAGTGGGGTTAGATTAACGAGATTCTTGTCTTTAAATAGCTGTAAAATAGTCATATGTTTGAGAAATTGAAGTAATAGTATTTCTAACGATTCAAAAATCGCGCCACTGGAATTTCAGTAGCTGTTACGTAGGTGGGACGAAATCGTCCCACATACCCCAGAGAGGTTAATGACATTGATTAAGGTCACCAGACACTGATCCAATATGTCCATGATGAACAGTCACAGTAGCCCACAGCTTAGCTCACAGTTGAGATTCAGGGTCAGAAATACCTCCTCAAAGTTGGGGTAATGGAGAAGCTACCTTTTGAGATGATTTTGGGGAGGGATGTGCCTGTACTCTCAGATCTGTTGGGAAGTGTGTGGGGTCAGCTATATGAGCAGTCAGTTTGCCAGTCTGATGTTCAGGTGTCATGTTCAGTTGTCACTCGTGCCCAGGCCAAAGCTGGTTTACAACCTCTGCCTGACTTGTGTGATAGTCTGTGCGAGGGGGGAACCAAAGGGCCCAGAAAGTCATGCCACCAGCTGCCACTTGAGAAGTATGTGGGAACCCCTGTACCTGTTGCTGATGTTTCTGGGTTAGAGGTGCAATGGGATGTTCCACAAAATTGTGCTACACTGCAGAAGTCTGATGCAACCTTGAAAGGTTTATTTCACAAGGCCTTAGCTGGGGACAGTCAATCTTCATGTGGGGGGATTTACATGGTAGATAACCATATACTCTACCTTGGGTCAGAGGCAGATAGCAGGAAGTTGGTGGTGCCATCTACCTGTAGACCACTTGTTCTCAACCTTGCACATGGGCTGGTCATCTAGGGCAACATAAGACCTATCTTAAGCTAGGCTCCCGTTTCTTTTGGCCCTCCACGTATACTGATGTACAAAAATACTGCAAAACATGCCCCACATGCCAGAAAACCAGTGCTTTCCGTAGGTCTGACCTGGCTCCTCTATGTTCACTGCCAGTTATCTCTACCCCATTCAAGAGAATTGCAATGGACATTGTTGGACCCTTGGAGAAGAGTAGCATAGGTTACAAGTATATATTGGTGATCTGTGACTATGCCATCCGGTTCCCAGAAGCCTTCCCACTCCGTTCCATAACCACTCCAAAAAGAATCAGTGCTCTTGTTCAGCTCTTCTCTAGTGTAGGAATCCCAGAAAAAATCCTGACGGATCAAGGGACAAACTTCACCTCGCGACTGATGGTTCAACTCCACCGACAGTTGGTCAGTAAAGGCTTGAGGACCATTCCCTACCATCCCCAAACAGATGGGCTCGTAAAGAGATTCAATCAAATGCTCAAGAACATGCTGAGGAAGACACTGGTAAAGACTGGGATAAGTTGTTACCCTTTCTGCTTTTTTCTTACAGGGAGGTGTCTCAGGCATCAACAGGTTTTTCGCCATTCGAACTCCTCTATGGATGGCCAGTGCAGGGACCACTGGATACTAAGTGGTTACTAGTCTGTAATACTAACATGTTTCAAGCAGACCACCATAGTCCCTGTGCCCAAGAACACAAAGGCAACCTGCCTAAATGACTACAGATCCGTAGGACTCACATCCGTAGCCTTGAAGTGCTTTGAAAGGTTGATAATGGCTCACATCAACACCATTATCCCAGAAACCCTAGACCCACTCCAATTTGCATACCGCCTAAACAGATCCACAGATGATGCAATCTCTATTGCACTCCACACTGCCCTTTCCCACCTGGACAAAAGGAACACTTATGTGAGACTGCTATTCATTGACTACAGCTCAGCGTTCAACACCATAGTAGCGTCAAAGCTCATCACTAAGCTAAGGATCCTGGGACTAAACACCTCCCTCTCCAACTGGATACTGGACTTCCTGACGGGCTGTCCCCAGGTGGTGAGGGCAGGTAGCAACACATCTGCCTCGCTGATCCTCAACATTGGAGCTCCCCAGGGGTGCATGCTCAGTCCCCTCCTGTACTCCCTGTTCACCCACGACTGCATGGCCAGACTCCAACACCACCATTACCGACAATGACTAGACAGCCTATAGGGAGGAGGTCAGAGACCTGGCTGGGTGGTGCCAGAATAACAACATATCCCTCAATGTAACCAAGACTAAGGAGATGATTGCGGACTACAGGAAAAGGAGGACCGAGCACACCCCCATTCTCATCAATGGGGCTGTGGTGGAGCAGTTTGAGAGCTTAAAGTTCCTTGGTGTCCACATCAACAACATTTACATGTGACATTTTAGTCATTTAGCAGACACTCTTATCCAGAGCGACTTACAGTATTGAATGCATACATTTCATACATTTTTTCTCCGTACTGGTCCCCCGTGGGAATCAAACCCACAACCCTGGCGTTGCAAACACCATGCTCTACCAACTGAGCTAGGTTTTCCCTGGCTTCCTCTCGGTACCACACGGGACCAGAATGGTCCAACACACCAAGACAGAGGTGACGAAGGCACGACAAAGCCTATCCTCCCTCACGAAGCTAAAAAGATTGCTACTGTATATAACCTTCTTTTTCGTATTGTTTTATTTCTTACCTACCTTCTGTTAGTAGAGTACGAATTATGGAAGTGCAAAGCCGTTTTCTGTTATGTCAGTCACTGACAGTCACTCAATTAGCCAATGTCAGCTAATATTTTTTAAGTTAGCTGGCTATTACTTTCTGGGGGGGGATTTCATTTTATTAGACACTCTCACTCAGATATCATATTAAAAACTGCAAACATTTCTCTGCACCCCATTGAAAATTGTGTAGAATTGCAGGAAATTTAAGCTGAAGTTAACTTTTTTACAAGCAAATCGCAATTTTTTTATGGAAATGGTTTGTCTTTTTTTTTTTGCGAAACTTACCCCAACCAGCGATTCACTTCCTCATCCTTGTTGTGCAGTACGGGGGTTATGAAAAAACATGAGCAAATGCTCCAAAACATCCAAATACGACCTTTTAGAAACAGAAACGCTGTCAGTATAGTGATGCAGGTGTTTAGATGTTGTTTACCAGAAATTGTCATTTTGGACTATCTGCAACATTATAATCTTGTTTTGTGCGACTCGAACCATTTCCTCAATCCAGCTGTTTCTTTCTCTGTGTAGCCTGCTGCTAGACTGGATGGAGAGGTATCTCTCGATTTGCAACAAAATGGATTGTAATTTTGCAGATGAAGTTCGTAATGACACAATTTCATATACATCTAAAGACATGTATCACTATACTGTGAGCTTTTTTTGTGTTTATGGAAAATGTGTTCATGTTTTTTCAGAGCACCCGCACTGCACACAAGGATGAGGAAGTGATTTGCTGGTTGGGGTACATTTCTCAAATACAAGTGAAAATCGCAAAAAAAGGTGTCAATATTTGCCATTTTCTTGTAAAACAGCAACATTTTTAAAACTCTTAATGTAATTTTCTTCTCTCTCTGCTGTCAAGAGGATAACTAGTAGATGAAATGAATCAGTCATTGTATCAATCAATAAATTGTATCAATCAATAAATTGTATCAATTAAAGGTGACCGTCAGCCAAAAGATGGCTCTCTCCAACCTCATTGATGACTGCATCGATAAGTTTCGTCAGCACAAATTGGGGCTTAAGTGCCTGCTTCGCCTCAACGGCCAACAGGTGTCCACGGAGTGCACCCCTGTGGAGTTCATCGTGGGGGGTGATGGGGACCCCCTCTCTTCAAACACTGTCAGTGAGGGGCTGGAGGAAACAGAGTGGCTGGAGGTTGATGATTTCACTAACAGAGGAGATTTTGGAGGTAAGGACCTCTCCCAGTAGTGTCCAAACAATTGTTGATGAGGGTGTTTATGTTGAAATGTACCACACGGAGCATGATAGCAGTCTGATGGTCCATTTATTTTATCTTTATTGAACCTTTATTTAACTAGGCAATTCAGTTGAGAACAAATTCTTATTTACAATGATGGCCTACCCTGGTAAAACCCGGACGATGCTGGGTCAATTGTGATACAGCCTGGATTCAAACTAGGGACTGTAGTGACTCCTCTTGCACTGAGATGAAGTACCTTAGACTGCTGCACCACTCTGGAGCCCATTGTCCACATGTAGGTGCAAAAAAGGTAGTGGCGAAATAATTACAATTTAGCAATTAAACACTGGAGTGATAGAATTGCAGCATGAGTGAAGGATACTATGTTTGGCAGCATGAGTGAAGGATGCTTTGTTGCAAAATAGGAAGCTGATTCTAGATTTAGTTTTGGATTGGAGATGCTTAATGTGAGTCTGGAAGGAGAGTTTACAGTCTAACCAGACACCTAGGTAGTTGTAGTTGTCCACATATTCTAAAACAGAACCATCCAGAGTAGTGATGCTAGATGGGCGGGCAGGTGCAGGCAGCGATCAGTTGAAGAGCATGCATTTAGTTTTGCTTGCATTTAAGAGCAGTTGGAGGCCACGGATTGAGTGTTGTATGGCACTGAAGCTCGTCTGGAGCTTCGTTAACACAGTGTCTGAAGATGGGCCAGATGTATACAGAATGGTGTTGTCTGCATAGAGGTGGATCAGAGAATCACCAGCAGCAAGAGCGACATCATTGATGTATACAGAGAACAGAGTCGGCCCGAGATTTGAACCCTGTGACACACCCATAGAGACTGCCAGAGGTCCGGACAACAGGCCCTCCGATTTGACACACTGAACTCTATCTGAGAAGTAGTTGGTGAACCAGGCGAGGCAGTCATTTGAGAAACCAATGCTGTTGAGTCTGCCGATAAGAATGCGGTGATTGACAGAGTCGAAAGCCATGGCCAGGTCGATGAATACGGCTCAAGAGTATTGTCTTTTATCGATGGAGGTAATGATATTGTTTAGGACCTTGAGCGTAGTATATGCACTGAACAAAAATGCAGGTCTCCCGGAGTGAAGAGGATATCATGCTAGCTAATGTTACCAATAATAGTTTTTCCTGTCAGCGAACACGTCTAGGTCCAACTTTAGCATCCAAGCCAGTTATTTAGCTATTTATGACTATACCAGAAAGGCTGTCTGACTATATATTGCTTTGCCCTAGCTAATTAATGTTATCAACCAGAGAGACACTGAAGTCTTAGCAACGATTCCTAGCTAGTTGTCTAATGCTAGTTGTAAACAGCCGAGTTGACTTCCTATTTTACACTGAAAAAACATATAAACACAACATGTAAAGTGTTTGAATGCACAGAGATACTGTGACAAGATCCTGAGGCCCATTGTCGTGCCATTCATCTGCCACCATCACCTCATGTTTCAGCATGATAATGCACGGCCCCATGTCGCACTGATCTGTACACATCCTGAAAGCTGAAAATATCCCAGTTCTTCCATTACCTGCATACTCACCAGACATGTCACCCATTCAGCATGTTTTGAATGCTCTGGATCGACTTGTACGACAGCATGTTTCAGTTCCTGCCATGAGCAACAACCAAACCATGAGGTCAAAGGACTTGTCCTTAGAGCTCTGAGACAGGATTCTGTCAAGGCACAGATCTGGGGAAAGGTAGAAAACCAATTTTGCAGCATTGAAGGTCCCCAAGAACACAGTGGCCTCCATCATTCTTAAATGGAAGAAGTTTGGAACCACCAAGACTCTTCCTAGAGCTGGCCGCACGGCCAAACTGAGCAATCGGGGGAGAAGGGCCTTGGTCAGGGAGGTGACTAAGAACCCAATGGTCACTCTGACAGAGCTCTAGAGTTCCTCTGCGGAGATGGGAGAACCTTCCAGAAGGACAGCCATCGCTGCAGCATTCCACCAATTAGGCCTTTTGTTGTTAGAGTGGCCTGACGGAAGCTACTTTTCAGTAAAAAGCACATGACAGCTCGCTTGGAGTTTGCCAAAAGGCACTTAAAGGACTCTTAGACCATGAAAAACAAGATTCTCTGGTCTGATGAAATCAAGATTGAAATTTTTGTCCTGAATGCAAACCGTCACCTCTGGAAGAAACCTGGCACCATCCATACGGTGAAGGATGGTGGTGGCAGCAAGACTCAAGTCTATAATCGGTGCCAAAGGTCCTTCAACAAAGTACTGCTTAAAGGGTGTGAATAAAAATAAAAATGTCTAAAAACATTTACATTTACATTTTTTTTTACATTTTAGTCATTTAGCAGACGCTCTTATCCAGAGCGACTTACAGTAGTGAATGCATACATTTCATACAATTTCATACATTTTTTTTTTTTTTTTCTGTGCTGGCCCCCCGTGGGAATCGAACCCACAACCCTGGTGTTGCAAACACCATGCTCTACCAACTGAGCTACAGGGAAGGTAAACCTGTTTTTGCTTTGTCATTATGGGGTATTGTGTGTAGAGTGATGGAAAACAACTACAATTTAATAAGGCTGTAACATAACAAAATGTAGAAAAAGTCAAGGGCTCTGTCACGTATACTCCCTCTCCGGCCTCTAGGTCATCAGGCTGCTGATTATCCCGCACACCTGTCACCATCGTCTCGCGCACCTGCCTCTCATGACACTCACCTGGACTCCATTACTTCCTTGATTATCTTCCCTATCTGTCACTCCCCTTGGTTCTTTCCTCAAACACCTGTCTATGCTTTGTTTATGTTTCGTTTTCATTGTTCCTTTTATTTATTTAAACACTCACTCCCTGAACTTGCTTCCCGACTCTCAGCGCACTCGTTACAGGGTCTGAATACTTTCTGAATGCACTTGTAACCCTCTCACCAGGCTCGAATATGACTCTCACAATATTAACTTATGCAGAGAATCTCAGCAGCATGGGATGTTAGGTGAGAAGGACATCTCCAATAAGAATTCCTATTGTAAAATATCTAGGGTTATGACAATAGGGTATGAACTTCAGATTAAATTATTATAGGTTTCTGTTATTGAATCAGGATAAACCATCCCATGCATTAAAATAAATTGAAACAATCAATGACTCCACCAAGACAACATACATAATGTTCCATATGTGTATTAAAACATTTTCAAACACAAATACATTTTCAGACACAACATCAAAATAAATAAAAAATAATAAAACCCAATGAGTCCAAATTATTTCAAGTTTGCTTAAATAAACCGTTGGCGCGCATTGGAGCTAAAAAAAAATGACGACAGCCAATATTATCCAGAAGCACCTCACGTTGTGGTTACTCACTCCTTGGTAGATATTCCCTCAACGAAGTATGGTAGTTCCATGCAGGTTTCCGCACACACTCAAAGGCAAGCACAGCTACCCATGCAGACAGTACTCCTTAGCCATAACCGATATCCCATGGGAACATGAACTCGTTAAGCTTCCCAAGCAATTATCTCCCGGTGTCACACGATGCTAGGCTAACCTCAAGGCTGGCAAATACCTCCACAACGAGACGGTAGCTTCAGTCTTTACTAAGTTTTAACAAAATTATAACAACTCTTTTATAAAATAAAACATGTATTTCCCTTCATGTCTAAGTAGGTATGGGTTTTGTTCTAGTTCTGTCGTCTTCTTTTATAATTTTTCTTCACCAACCGTCCTAAGGTAAAACGTCCATCCTTTCATCAACGTCCTTTTTTCCCTCTCTTTTTTCCAAGGTCTCCCGTTAACCAGGTCAACTCCCATTGGCCACAACTTAACAAGCGACCTTATTGGTCAAACTTAAACTCAAAGTAAAACAAACTATTCGCTTATACATTAAATAAATATTTCTTCAAAAAGCATAATGCATTAACAACATTACAGTTTAGGAGCAATTCAATCATCTTTTAAATATAATACCAATTAATTATAACAAATAAACTCAATACTTGGTTCAAACAAGGGTATTACACACTGTATGCTTTAGAGCATTTCGTTTGATTAATTTCTTGTTCCCTGAACATTGTCTTCGAAGAATATCCAGAATGTTCACTTTGTCACCGAACCCCATCCCTTTCCTAATGTGGTCGAATTTCTTGAGCATAAAATGTTATATTTTGCCCTCTTCAAACTGGATTCCATCTTCATCTACGTAAGGGCTGCAGGTAGCCTCGAGGTTAGAGCATTGGGCCAGCAACTGAAAGGACGTAAGGTTGAATCCTGGAGCCATAAAGGTGAAACAAATCAGTCGCTGTGCTCGTGAGCAAGGCACTTAACCCCAGCTGCTTCAGGGGGAGTTGGGATATGAAAAAAACATTTATATTGCACACTTGTATGTAATAGGACAAGCATAAGCACCCCCCCCATATATTGTTAATATATTTTGGGCTACTGTTTAATTTAAGTTTTGAGTACAAATATTTTACGTCACGGAATTTCTCTATCACGTTGTTGTACTTGACAAATATTGCTGTCCAGTCAGTATCATTCCGGAGGACATCAACTAGTCTTGCAGGTCCTTGATACTATATATCATATCCGGAACGGGCATACAGACAATGCTATCGAGTTGTGCTTCTATGGCTGAATAGTCATTTAGATTTTCCAAACAAAATCTGCACATGTTGGACCATTAAACATTAAGGCATTGGCAGAATCCCTCTGTGTCTGAGTTGCTTGCACCTTCCATCATTGTAATTTCACCTTAGAGCAAGGACCCTGTTCAACAACGTCCTTACTCTTTAGCAACACTGTACAGTGTCCAAAGAAAAACAGTCAAACTCTATGGATCCGAAAGCAGGTATTTGTGCTAAATCTGACAAAACCAAGCACACTAATTTCTTGACCCGATTTGGCATTCATAGATTTGGAGGATTTCCAAATCTATGTGAAGAAATGTAAAAGACCAGTCAACGTACCTGATCTATAATGTTGGCTTGAAGTGTCCCATTTCAATCATTGGCTGCTGTTTTATGAAGAAGCAATACAGCTTGCTACCTTCTGGCACACACACATTGTCAGAACACCATGCTACGCTGCCTGCCTGTGAACTGTTTGTCATTCAATCCGCTCCCACATGTAGTCTCCCCAGTTCCCTGTACTGCAAATCATTTTAATGCCAAGTAGTTGTCCGTTACAATATACTGTACAGGCTAGCTAATTTATGGCCTCATTTAATAGGGCAATTACAGTGCCAGAGTAGTAGTTGCCACAAAAGTATTATTTTGTGTGGTTCAATGTGCTTCTCAATGATTATCAGACCTGGGTTCAAATAGTATTTCCAATCAATTTAATATGTTGGGTTTTTCAATTAAGCTTGTCAGGAGTGCCAGATGGGCAGGGTATGCACTTTTTGGACTGCTCTGTTGGTCCCATTGCGGCATGCAAGCTCCATCAAGCGCAGCTCAAGTACTTTATAGAAAATGTACACAATTTAACTGTAGTTTGATAATTATAATTCAAGCAGTTCAGTTAGCCAGCTGCCTGTCCTTATGCCCAAGCCATTTCCTCATAAAAGCTACTTTAGAAAAGTGGAGCATTGCGCTCAATATGGTTTTCTGTCTGTGGCAGTCCATTATGGGTGTTTTAGTATTTGTGCAGACTATTTGGCCTTCTGTGTGTTTGCTTGTATGTGTGTCTGTGTATTCTTGTGTGACAGAGGAAAAAAGAGAATGAATGTCAAGAACAGGCCCTGTCATGAGAAAAGACATTGTGGACTTGCGTTGTATTCTTCTAAAGCAGCCTCCTTGATCAATATATGAAGGCCTGGTTCCTCATTATTGTGTCTGTCTGTGTCTGTTGTTTCTCAGGTTGGACGCTTTGAGATGAACCTGATCAGTCCAGACAGTAAGACTGTGGTGCTGGAGAAAAAAATAAAATACATCTCGCCCTGCTCTCAGGTTGGTATAAACCTGGGTTTGTTTTCCACTCGACTGTGTTCTGCATTTACATTCAAGTTTATCCAGCTAATCTCGTCTCAGTGTTCTCCACAAATGCACATTCCGAAAACGTAACTCCCTCTTAAACATGCCCACTTCATGAATGAATAAATGCATTGGTTTGGGGGCTTTCAACGTCAGAGGATCATTTCTTATTTATTTTCATTTAATTTGAAATGCACATTGCTTTCTTTTCATTGTCAAGGACTTAATTTGTTAGTACTACTACTAATGTGATTACAAATGGTGTCCTGTGATACGTCATTGAAAAAGTTTGTATTTTTAACCAAAAATTGCTTATAAAACATTAAAAGAACAGTAGTTATTGGCCATATTTGGGGGCAAGATAATGCTTGTGTTATTGTTACACTAGGCGTTTATAACCTAATGCGTTTCAGCTACGCATTGTTTAAACCAGGGACAGCCACTCATAGTCCATAAGACTGCATTACATAGTATCGCTGACGTCTTTCTCCAACTGCCAATGATATTGTGTTGTATTCAGGAATTAAACTGATTTATAGAAGGTTGAGTAACTTCCCTCCAACCAGACCTGGGTTCAAATAAAGCAACTTTGAGCATTTGATTGAGCTTACCTGGAGTAACAGATGGCCTCGGTTTGTATTTTTGGGACTATTCCATTGTGCCTGGCAAGCTCAATCAAGCTCAGCAAAAGTATTAGAAAGAAAGCAATACTATTTGAATGTCTGCCTCAAACATATACTGTACTGCATACATATGCAGTATCAATGTACTGTATCGTCTGTATTGTAGAGTGTAATATTTTATTGTATTGTATGGTTTGCTGTTCACTCAGGGTGCAAACAAGACGGACCACTTTGGGTTTATCTGTCGTGACCCGGGGGAGTCTGGACCGGGCCAGTATGTGTGCTACGTCTTCCAGTGTGCCAGCGAATCCCTGGTGAGTATTTGTTGTCTCCTCCCACTGCACACTCCCTGTGTAAATCTTATTTGTCTCTGACTGACTCCCAGTGGTTCCAATGCATTAGAGCAGGGTTCTCCAACTCCAGTCCTGGAGATCTACTGGGTGTGCGGGGTTTTGATCCAGCCCTGCTGTAACGCCACCGATTTAGCTAATCACGGTCCAGAGAGAAGCTGTGGAGAAATTGAATGTTTTAATCATGTGTGTTACAATAGGGCTAAATCAAAAGCCTACACACTCGATATCTTGAGATAGAGAACTTTTTTAGCATGGTAACAGGGTTTTGAGTTTGCTTCCCACTTGGGCCACATACTATACAGTGAGTACCAAAAGTATTGGGACAGTGACAATTTTTTTGGTTTTGAAATTATACAATGGCTATGGGGTTATGTAATTTCAGATATGTGAGGGTAGCCTATCCATTTGGCATGTAGCTAGCTAGCTATAGCAAACAACTTGCTTTATCGGGGATTAGGCTTTTTGGAAAGGAGCGTTTTTATATTCATTCTGGTAATTTTGGCAGTCTTACTACTCTCATCACTGCTATAGATGGCAAGCTAATCAAACAATATTTGGATATAGGTATCTAGTTTATCCCCTGAAAGTTAGCTTGTTAACTAGCATTATTAACGTGATCTGTCATAGCTCTAGTAAGCCAATTTGGTCCATCAATCAATGTATCTAGCCTATCATGTCTTTCAGCCGCAATCATGATTAACCCCTCTTAAAATCAATATTGAAATGGGGATGTTATCTAACTTAGGTAGGTTAGTTGAAAAAAGTGTACATTACTTACTACCATGCTTACCCAACTGTAGAACGTTTCTAGCTACCGGCAGCTTGCAAAGTAAACATTATCAACAGTAGGCTAGCCAACATGGGCAAATGCACCCTTATGCTGCTTGACAAGCAGAGCCCACAAAGGATGGAAAAGTAACCTAAACCACTTATACTTGTCAGATAGTGTTGGGATTAGTTACTGGAAAAAATATTTTAACAAAAGTAATGCGTTGCTTTACAATATTACTTTGTGTGGAAAGTAACGCGTGTTATTACTAGTTAATCTCCAGTCTCTTTACTCTAACGCATTACTTTTGTATTACTATACCAGTCAGGTATAGTACACTTTTATTTTATATCACTCAAATATCCAATTAATGGTGGCTAAAATACAGAAAGATCATGAGGCTAACCTTAAATACCTGAAATGACATGATGATAGAGCTAAATGCGAGCAATTGTTTTAAAATGAATAATCGGATGGATCAAAAACATTGTAGTTACTCCACAATACTAACCTAAATCGCAGAGTGAAAATAAGAAAGCCTGTATAGAATAAAAATATTCCAAAATATGCATCCGGTTTGCAATAAGGCACTAAAGTAAAACTGCAACAACAAAAAAATGGCTAAGAAATGTACTTGAATCCTAGAGGAACACCTGGTTGTCTGCTTTCCAACAGACACTGGGAGACAGATTCACCTTTTATCAGGACAATACCCTAAAACAGAAGGCCAAAAATACACCGGAGTTGTTTAACATGACAACATTGAATATTCCTGAGTGGCCTAGTTTTTACTTAAATTGGCTAGAAGATCTATGGCAAGACTTGAAATGGCTGTTTAGCAATGAAATTATAAAATAGCTATGGGGTTAAAGTTCTGACTGTCAGCTTGAATTTGATGGTATTTTTATCCATAATAGGAGAACCGTTTTGAAATTACAGCACCTTTTTATACAAAGTCCCCCCATTTTAGGGGACCAAAAGTAGTGTGACAAATTCACTTACACAGTATGTTGATTAAAGTGGTCAAAAGTTTAGTATATGGTTCCATATTCTTAGCATGCAATGATTACCTCATGCTTGTGACTCTACTAACTTGTTGGATGTATTTGCTGTTTGTTTTGTTTGTGTTTCAGTTTATTTTGTGCCCAATAGAAATGAATGGTAAATGTATTTATTACTTAATGTGGATGCTACCATAATTATGGATAGTCCTGAATGAATCATGACAAATGAGTGAGAAATAACACAAATATCATACCCACAAGACATGCTAACCTCTCAGCATTTCAATAACAGGGGAGGTATTGGGGTGTGGGGAGTTTATGATATTTATGCATCTAACTTTCTCACTCATCACGACTGATTCAGGACTGTCCGTAATCATGGTAGTGTCCACATTAATGTAGACGTGTTTAGAAACATTGTATTCTTATATACAGTAAAAGTGACTCCAAAATGACACAATTATTTTCTATTGGGCAAAAAATAATCTGAAACAGAGTCACAAGCTTGATGTAATCATTGCGTGCTAGGAATATGGGATCAAATACTACAGTTTTAGCTACTTTAATACACATATAAGTGAGTTTGTCCCAATAGTTTTGGTTCCCTAAAATGGGGGGGACTATGTACAAAAAGTGCTGTGATTTCTGAACTGTTCACCTGATACCCAGTTGAAGTCAGAAGTTTACATACACTTATGTTGGATTTCTTAAAACTAGTTTTTCAACCACTCCACAAATTTCTTGTTAATAAATAATAGTTTTGGCATCTACTTTGCATGACACAAGTCATTTTTCCAACAATTGTTTACAGACAGATTATTTCACTTGTAAATCACTGTTTGACAATTCTAGTGGGTCAGAAGATAACATATACTAAGTTGACTGTGCCTTTAAACAGCTTGGAAAATTCCAGAAAATTATGTCATGGCTTTAGTAGCTTCTGACAGGCTAATTGACATCATTTGAGTCAATTGGAGGAGTACCTGTGGATATATTTCAAGGCCTACCTTCAAACTCAGAGCCTCTTTGCTTGACATCAGGGGAAATCAAAAGAAATCAGCCGAGACCTCAGAAAAACAATTGTAGACCTCCACAAGTCTGGTTCATCCTTGGGAGCAATTTCCAAAGGGCTGAAGGTACCATGTTCATCTATACAAACAATAGTAAGCAAGTATAAACACCATGGGACCACGCAGCCATCATACTGCTCAGGAAGGAGACACTTTTTTCCTAGAGATTAATGTACTTTTGTGCGAAAAGTGCAAATCAATCCCAGAACAGGATTGATTTCACAAGGACCTTGTGAAGATGCTGGAGGAAACCGGTACAAAAGTATCTGTCACGTCCTGACCAGTAATAGGGGTTATTGGTTATTGTAGTTTGGTCAGGACATGGCAGGGGGTATTTGTTTTATGTGGTTCGGGCTGGTTGTGTTAGTTGTAGGGTGTTTGATTTAGTATTCTGGGTTTTGGGCACTGTTCTATGTTTATGTATTTCTATGTTCAGTCTAGTTATTTGCATTTCTATGTTTAGTTAATTGGGGGTTGAACCCTCAATTGGAGGCAGGTGTTTTCTCGTTGCCTCTGATTGAGGGTTCTATAAATAGGTATGTGTTTGTTTTAGTGTTTTGTGGGAGATTGTGCTGTGTATAGCTCTGTGCCTTACCGGCCTGTTATTTGTCGTTGTGTCTTTTTTTGTGTACGTATTTATTTTGGTTCACCTTCTTTGTCCATTTAAAATAAAAGAAGATGAGTGCACATTTCCCCGCTGCGTCTTGGTCCACTTTAACCTACGACAAAAGTGACAGAGTCTCCCACCAACCAAGGACCAAGCAGCGGGGTAAGGAGCAACGGGATAATTATATGGACTATCGGGAGTTTTGGACGTTGGAGGAGATTTTGGCCGGAGAGGGCTCATGGAGGAAGTCTGGTGAGGACCGGGAACACGGCTGGCTAGGAAGCCGGAGAGGCAGTCCCAAGATTTTTTTTTGGGGGGGGCACACGGGTAGGTTGGCTAGGCCAGGCAGTGGACCTAAGCCAGCTCCCCGTGCTTTTTATGGGGAACAGGTGGAGAAGAGAGCGCCGGAGTATGCGGAGGTGCGCACGATCTCGCCCATACGCACGCACAGTCCGGTGTGAGTGATCCCAGCCCCTCGCAAGTACCGTGCTAGAGTGGGCAGCCAGCCTGGAAGGAGGATGCCTGCGCAGCGCATCTGATCACCGGTGCGCCTCCTAGGTCCAGGCTACCCTACGCCCGGCAACCATCAGGCCCCTGCACAGCCCAGTTCGCCCTGTGCCAGCACTTCGCTTGTGCAGGGCTACTAGTTCCATCCAGCCAGGACGGGTTGTGCAGGAGGTGCGATCGAGACCGCCAGTGCGTCTCCACGGTACGGTATATCCACAACCAGCATCACACACCAGGCCTCCAGTGCGTCAGCCCAGTCCAACTCAGCCTGTTCCCACTCCCCGCACTAGCCCTGAGGTGCATGACCCCAAACTGGCACATCCAGTACCAGCACCACGCATCAGGCTTCCAGTGTGTCAGCCCAGTCCAACTCAGCCTGTTCCTGCTCCCCGCACTAGCCCTGAGGAGCGTGTCACCAAACTGGCACATCCGGTACCAGCACCACACATCAGGCTTCCAGTGCGTCCGGAGCTCCCAGAGACGCTCTACAGCCCTGAGTATTCAGCAGGGGTGGACAGGTTGGGTGGGGGTAATAGACCTGAGCCTGAGCCACCTCCAGTATAGGTTGGTTGGGGAGGGGGGGTGTAGCACAGGAGCCGTCGTTGACGGCAGCCACCCTCCCTTCCCCCCTTTAGTTTAGGGGATTTATTTTGTTTTGGGGTTATTTTTGTTTATTTGTGTGAGGTGCATCCTGGGTCTGCACCTATGGGGGGAGGGGTACTGTCACGTCCTGACCAGTAATAGGGGTTATTGGATATTGTAGTTTGGTCAGGACGTGGCAGGGGTATTTGTTTTATGTGGTTCGGGCTGGTTGTGTTAGTTGTAGGGTGTTTGATTTAGTATGCTGGGTTTTGGGCACTGTTCTATGTTTATATATTTCTATGTTCAGTCTAGTTATTTGTATTTCTATGTTTAGTTAATTGGGGGTTGAACCCTCAATTGGAGGCAGGTGTTTTCTCGTTGCCTCTGATTGAGGGTTCTATAAATAGGTATGTGTTTGTTTTAGTGTTTGTGCTGTGTATAGCTCTGTGCCTTACCGGCCTGTTTTTTTTTGTGTACGTATTTATTTTGGTTCACCTTCTTTGTCCATTTAAAATAAAAGAAGATGAGTGCACATTTCCCCGCTACGTCTTGGTCCACTTTAACCTACGACAACCGTGACAGTATCTATAACCTGAAAGGCTGCTCAGCAAGGAAGAAGCCACTGCTCCAAAACCGCCATAAAAAAGACAGACTACGGTTTGCAACTGCACATGGGGACAAAGATCGTACTTTCTGGAGAAATGTCCTCTGGTCTGATGAAACAAAAATAGAACTGATTGGCCATAATGACCATTGTTATGTTTGGAGGAAAAAGGGGGAGGCTTGCAAGCATAAGAACATCATCCCAACCGTGAAGCACGGTAAGAATGTGAAATGTCAGAATAATAGTAGAGTGATTAATTTAAGCTTTTATTTCATCACATTCCCAGTGGGTATGTAAACTTCTGACACTCAATTAGTATTTGGTAGCATTGCCATTATATTGTTTTAGGACAAACGTTTCAGGTAGCCTTCCACAAGCTTCCCACAATAAGTTGTTGTAAATTTTGTCCTTTTCCTCCTGACAGAACTGGTGTTACTGAGTCAGGTTTGTAGGCATCCTTGCTCGCACACGCTTTTTCAGTTCTGCCCACAAATTTTCTATAGGATTGAGGTCAGGGCTTTGTGATGGCCACTCCAATACCTTGACTTTGTTGTCCTTAAGCCATTTTGCCACAACTTTGGAAGTATGCTTTGTCCATTTGGAAGACCCATTTGCGACCAAGCTTTAACTTCCTGACTGATGTCTAGAGATGTTGCTTCAATATATCCACATGATATGTTGACCAATCAGATTGGCTCTGAAAAATATCTGATGTGAAAAGATTGGATGTGGTTGGTCAAAAGACAAATAAGTGGAAAGATTATCAGAATTGGGCTGCAGCCATATACAGTGCCTTCGGAAAGTATTCAGGCCCCTTGACTTTTTCTACATTTTGTTACGTTACAGCCTTATTCTAAAATGTATTACATTGTTCCCCCCAATCTACACACAATACCCCATAATGACAAACCAAAAACTGTTTTTTTATTTTTTATTTTTGCAAATGTATTACAAATAAAACAATGGAAATATTATATTTACATAAGTATTCAGGCCCTTTACTCAGCATTTTGTTGAATGGAGTGTTTCTCCATGTAACCCACACACACACATTAGCATAGTTAGGAGCCATGGGGGATCCCATAGCAGTACCATTCGTCTGAATAAATAAATCATTTAGAAACATGAAGTAGTTGTGTGTGTGTGTGTGTGAGTACTATTTCATCCAATGTTATAATGCATGCACTGGTAGATAATTCATTATGGTCACGGTGCAGAAGAAAATATTCCATAGCTTCAATACCACCCTCGTGTGGAATATTTGTGTATAACAACAACATCAAAAGTAACCAACAAAGTATTATCAGGGAGAGGATCAAGAGATTCAATAGTAGAGACCATACTGCTGGTGTCCGTTACGAAGGAGGGGAGCTGTTCTGTGAGTGATCTAATAAAATAGTCAACAAAAGTCGATAGAGGGGCCATTACTGCATCAATGCCCGCTACAATAGGGCGCCCTGGAGGTTTTGTAACGTTCTTGTGTAATTTCGGCAAAGTATAGAAAGTGGCAATTTTAGGGTGTTGAATAGCCAAAAAGTTGTGTTATTTTTTGGTTATCTGACCAGAACTTAAATACCGATCTAGGACAGTAAAGATCATGTTCTGAAATTGGGCAGTGGGGTCACTTCTGAGTTTCTTGTAAAAGGTGTAGTCAAGCAGTTGTCTATGACACTCATTTACATAAGCTGTCCTATCCATGAGTACAACCGACCCACCCTTATCAGCAGGGCGGGTAAGGACTGACGTATCGGTTTGTAAATCAAGCAAAGCGTGTTTTTCATCCTGAGGTAAATTATGGAAAGATATGTACTCCTGTTTGTTCTTGAGGAGATTAACAACATCTTTTTCAACGAGTCTGCAATATATGTCTCAATAGAGTGATTGCGATTGGCTGGAGGTACAAAATAACTCTTACTTCCAAAAGGAGTCGGAGTATGTGCAGGAGAACAACCTACACGTTCAGCTGAAATATCACGATTAGGGGAGCTAAAGTATTCCCTTAAATGGATGTTTCTAAAAAACCTTAAACATGTCTACCTTAACATCAAAATCGTTGCACTGAGTTGTAGGCACAAAAGATAAGGAGACATGAGCAGGGCTCAATATCTTGCTTGATAAATTAAATACACTCAGTCCCGTGGGTTCTGGGACCGTGTGAATGATCCCCTCTGCCTCTGGTAGTCATTTCTTCTTACCCTGTTGGGTGCGGCATCTCGTCGGTGCCCGTGGCCACCTCCGCCCTTCCGTCGGCCCAGTCTCTCGTTGGATAAAAACTGGCACTGGAAGCGGATGAGGCGCTGGTTGTAGAGTGTTGGTCAGACGGGGGTGGATAGAAGTTAGCGGCATCCTTCTGCATCTGTCATGGAGAGGAGGAGCAGGACCTCTTTTGTCAGGGCTTCTCCAGAAGTAGACTTTGTCCTCGGCTTTGTGTTTTTTGTCTTGGCTGAATTAATTGATTTTAAGTTCCTTTATTTTTGTAGACAACTTGTCCTGGAGCACTTGGTGAGTTTATCAGTTCATTGAATATGCCATCATTAACAGCTCCTTGCAGGGCTGTGCATTTCTCTTCAATTGTGTTATCCATTTCAATAAAATCCTATTTCAACTGGTCAACAATTTGTTCAGGATGGCACACCAGCGCTCCCAGAAATGATGTGCGCTGACCCAATGATGGTTCTTTTTGCGACCTGAGTCCCTTTGGAATAATGCCTTGACGCACATATTCACTAAGAGTTACTATATGTAGATGCATTCTCGTCTGGGGCTTAGATAAATTTAACAGTTCTTTCGAGAGGTCAGAATTACCCCCAGGGACTCGATACAATTATCTTATAACGTTCTCTTTGGCTTTAATAAATTGAATTTACCACAGGTGGACTCCAATCAAGTTGTAGAAACATCTCAAGGACGATCAATGGAAACACTATGCACCTGAGCTCAATTGAGTCTCATAGCATAGGGTCTGAATCCTTATGTAAATAAGGTATTTCTGTTTTATAAATTTACAAACATTTCTAGAAACCTGTTTTCACTGTCATTTATGTTTTTTTTGTGGAGGTTGCTGAGATTTTATTTAATACATTTTAGAATAAGGCTGTAACTTAACAAAATATTGAATAAGAGTCTGAATACTTTCCGACAGCACTGTAGACATGTAACGATGTGCGCTAAGAGTCGGGAAGCAAGTTCAGGGAGTGAGTGTTTTAATAAATAAATGAAACGAAATACAAAACAAACATGAACAATGCACAGACAGGAAACAGAAACAATGACACCTGGGGAAGGAACCAAATGGGGTGACATGTATAGAGAAGGTAATCAGGGAAGTGATGAAGTCCAGGTGAATCTGACGACACACAGGTGCGCATAACGATGGTGACAGGTGTGCGCCATAATGAGCAGCCTGGTGGCCTAGAGGCTGGAGAGGGAGCACACGTGACAGTACCCCCTTCCTGACGCGCGGCTCCAGCCGCAGGATGCCGACAAAAATGACGATCTCGGGGATCAGGAGCGGACCGGTCACCCCTGCTGATGCACGGGAACTTGTCGCCGACTGGGGTGCAGGAACCTGACAGACCGGCTGAGGCAGGGGAGCCTGGTGATCCGGCTGAGGCATGAGAACCTGACGAGCCGGTGGAAGCAGAGTAGCCTAGCGATCCGGTGAAGGAATTAAAGCCCTACTAGCCATCTCTAGCAGGGGAGCCTGGCGATCTGGCTGAGGTATGAGAGCCTGGCGATCTGGCTGAGGTATGCGAGCCTGACGAACCAGCAGAGGCAGGGAAGCCTGGCTATCTGTCTGAGGCATGAGGGCCTGTAGCGGCTCCAGGACCTGATGTCATTCCCACCGAAACAAAAACCAAAAAACACTCCCTGGTGCTTCCCTTAGGTGAGGCGTCATTCTGTAACGATGTGCGCTGAGAGTTGGGACGCAAGTTCAGGGAGTGAGTGTTTTAATAAATAAATGAAACAAAATACGAAACACGAACAACGCACAGACAGGAAACAGAAAAGATTACGCCTGGGGAAGGAACCAAAGGGAGTGACATATATAGGGAAGGAAATCAGGGAAGTGATGGAGTCCAGATGAGTCTGACGACACGCAGGTGCGCATAACGATGGCGACAGGTGTGCGCCATAATGAGCAGCCTGGTGACCTAGAGGCCGGAGAGGGAGCACACGTGACGAGACTCACTGTATAGATAAAAGGGACTAATGACTAGTGGCCAGAAGAGGATGGGCCACCCCTCAGAGCCAGGTTCTTCCTTCAATTTCTTTCTTCTAGGGAATTTTTCCTGGCCACTGTGATCTCACTTCTACTTTTGTTTTGATCTTTGGAGTCTGGGTCGAGTTCATTTAAAAGGACTGCTGATGTATAAATACATTTGATTGATTGACTAATACACGTTGTAGTAATCCCTATAGAGGATGAAGCCTGCGTCAGACCAGGAAGAGAATGAGCTGGTGATTCTCCACCTCCGCCAGCTATGTGGAACCAAGCAGGCGTTGCACCTGCACATCGGAAAGCCCCCCCAGGTACAGCGGTATCCCCTAACCTGTACTATAGACCTGCCTATATGTTCAACATGTCTGTCAATCAAAAGAAGTATTGCGATAGGTCCCCTCAGCAGTCCAATTTGAGCTCCATAGTTCAAACTATAGACCAGCAGGTCCATGATTAGGAAACTCGCTCATGCAGAGTAGAATTTCATCTTTCTCTCTCTCCCTCGCCCTCTTTCCTGTCACTCACTCACTCGCCCACTCTCTCTGACACACCAGTTTGTCAACAGCAGTGCAGAGCACAGTCAGTTGAATGGAGTTCTTAATGGTCAGACTGTACACTGAGACAAAACTCGAAACCTCTTTTTGTAAGCCACGTCACGAGGGAGCTCAGTCAGGACTCAACGAGAGCACTTCTAGAAGTTAAACAGCTACACACCTCTTGTCGTGCAGATCTTTTACTTCTTCTGTGTTACATGGAAGTAGAGGAGCATAAACTGACTCAAACTCCAGTCTAGTTTTTATGTGATGATTTAATAGCGGTTATTTGCCCAGTGTTCAGTGTTCACCCATCTTTATTTTACCACTACATCCAGCTTACTTACTAAATTTGTTGTCTGCTCCAATTCTTGAAAGTTTTGTGAATTTCGGTAAAGGTGCTCCTCAAGGTAAACGATGACGTTCAGTAATAAGTCTTTATTATTTTACCTCGAGGAGAACCTTGAGGACCATCAGGTACTGCTGGAGTGTCTACCAATCCATCTTTTTGTGAGAAATTACAATGGTCACTCAAAACATGTATAAATACCCCTCACTTTAGATTAAGGACCGCGGAAATACTTTGGTTTATAAGGAGCTATATTAAACGTCTTATAAAATGCCTTTTAAATGGTTTGTACTGATCGTTATTATCGTGTTACCGAAAGTTCTTTGTAACTATGTACATATTCTGTGTTATACACTATGATTTATTTTTAAAGATACATTTTTGAATAGTTTCTTTTCTATGCTGTATTGCATTAGTCTTGGAACCTGACTGTTTCTGCATTTAAACATTGTTGCCCTAAATAAAACGAGGCTGTAGTGTTTTTGACCTTCAACCTTTATCTGTCTGTACCAGAATGCTCCTAACATCACGGCAGCACCAGCAGACAGCACAGGGGCGACGGGCAGCTGCTTTAAACTGGACATCCTGAAGAACAAGGCCAAGATCTCTCTGACCAGCTCACTGGAGAACATTTTCACGGGTACTACCTCAATTTCGGTCTGCTCTCTATTTTTCTCTTTCTCTCTCCCTCTATTCTGTCTCTGTCTTTCTCTCTCCCTTACTGTCTCTTTTGCCATTTTCCCTCTCTCCCCTCTTCCCTCTCCCTCTCTCCCTGTTTCTGTGTCTGACCAAAGCCCTGGAGCCCATCTTCTCAAGGGTCCCAAATATCTGTCTCTTGACATGGTCTCTTTCTGTGTCATGGGTGTCTATGGGATTTGGATTGACCCATTTATGCCACTAAGACTGCTGAATAACACCTCCTGTGAATCTGAGACATTTGCTACCATCTGTTGCTATTGAAAAAACATCCTTAGAATGTATACTGCTCAAAAAAATAAAGGGAACACTTAAACAACACAATGTAACTCCAAGTCAATCACACTTCTGTGAAATCAAACTGTCCACTTAGGAAGCAACACTGATTGACAATAAATTTCACATGCTGTTGTGCAAATGGAATAGACAACAGGTGGAAATTATAAGCAATTAGCAAGACACCCCCAATAAAGGAGTGGTTCTGCAGGTGGTAACCACAGACCACTTCTCAGTTCCTATGCTTCCTGGCTGATGTTTTGGTCACTTTTGAATGCTGGCGGTGCTTTCACTCTAGTGGTAGCATGAGACGGAGTCTACAACCCACACAAGTGGCTCAGGTAGTGCAGCTCATCCAGGATGGCACATCAATGCGAGCTGTGACAAGAAGGTTTGCTGTGTCTGTCAGCGTAGTGTCCAGAGCATGGAGGCGCTACTAGGAGACAGGCCAGTACATCAGGAGACATGGAGGAGGCCGTAGGAGGGCAACAACCCAGCAGCAGGACCGCTACCTCCGCCTTTGTGCATGGAGGAGCAGGAGGAGCACTGCCAGAGCCCTGCAAAATGACCTCCAGCAGGCCACAAATGTGCATGTGTCTGCTCAAACGGTCAGAAACAGACTCCATGAGGGTGGTATGAGGGCCCGACGTCCACAGGTGGGGGTTGTGCTTACAGCCCAACACCGTGCAGGACGTTTGGCATTTGCCAGAGAACACCAACATTGGCAAATTCGCCACTGGCGCCCTGTGCTCTTCACAGATGAAAGCAGGTTCACACTGAGCACACGTGACAGACGTGACAGAGTCTGGAGACGCCGTGGAGAACGTTCTGCTGCCTGCAACATCCTCCAGCATGACCGGTTTGGCGGTGGGTCAGTCATGGTGTGGGGTGGCATTTCTTTGGGGGTCCGCACAGCCCTCCATGTGCTCACCAGAGGTAGCCTGACTGCCATTAGGTACTGAGATGAGATCCTCAGACCCCTTGTGAGACCATATGCTGGTGCGGTTGGCCCTGGGTTCCTCCTAATGCAAGACAATGCTAGACCTCATGTGGCTGGAGTGTGTCAGCAGTTCCTGCAAGAGGAAGGCATTGATGCTATGGACTGGCCCACCCGTTCCCCAGACCTGAATCCAATTGAGCACATCTGGGACATCATGTCTCGCTCCATCCACCAACGCCACGTTGCACCACAGACTGTCCAGGAGTTGGCGGATGCTTTAGTCCAGGTCTGGGAGGAGATCCCTCAGGAGACCATCCGCCACCTCATCAGGAGCATGCCCAGGCGTTGTAGGGAGGTCATACAGGCACGTGGAGGCCACACACACTACTGAGCCTCATTTTGACTTGTTTTAAGGACATTACATCAAAGTTGGATCAGCCTGTAGTGTGGTTTTCCACTTTAATTTTGAGTGTGACTCCAAATCCAGACCTCCATGGGTTGATAAATTGGATTTCCATTGATTATTTTTGTGTGATTTTGTTGTCAGCACATTCAACTATGTAAAGAAAAAAGTATTTAATAAGATTATTTCATTCATTCAGATCTAGGATGTGTTATTTTTGAGCAGTGTATAAGTAAACAACAGGCAGTGGATATTGAGAGAGTAGATATCAATCCCTAACCTTGACCCTATTATCACCCCAAATCTTAACCTTGAAGCTAATCCAAATCCTATTCTAATCTCTTACCCCGACACTAATTTAACTTTGCTGTTAGTTCTGCCGGTTGACCCCCCCAAAACAATATTTTCATGGGTTAGCATGGTTTAATAATTTTATGATTTGAATTATAAGGTTTTCTTTGTAATCAGCAGTTTAGATCAAGGAAATGTTGCAATTTATGTGAGAACACACTTGTTAATTGAAATCAAGTTCAGTTATGAAACGTGCGAGAGAGAGTGAGTATTCCATAGTGAATGTGACAATTTCCAGAGCCTCTCCCTCGATGTAGCAGTCGCTCTGTCCCTCTCTCAGGTGCTTTCTCTCTCTCTTCCTTACAATTTATCCCAAAGGTGTTCAATGGGGTTGAGTTCAGGGCTCTGTGCAGGCCAGTCAAGTTCTTCCACACTGATCTCGACAAACATTTTCTGTATGCACCTTGCTTTGTGCTCGAGGACATTGTCATGCTGAAACAGGGAAGGCCCTTCCCCAAACTGTTGCCACAAAGTTGGAAGCACAGAATCATCTAGAATGTCATTGTATGCTGTAGCGTTAAGATTTCCCTTCACTGGAGCTGAGGGGCCTAGCCTGAACCATGAAAAACAGCTCCAGAACATAATTCCTCCTCCACCAAACTTTACAGTTGGCAGTATGCATTGAGGCAGGTAGCATTCTCCTGGCATCTGCCAAACCCGAGATCCGTCCGTCAGACTGCCAGATGGTGAAGCGTGATTCATCACTCCAGATAACACTTTTCCACTGTGCCAGAGTCCAATTGAAGCGAGTTTTACACCACTCCAGCTGATGCTTGGCATTGCTCATGTTGATCTTAGACGTGTATGTGAATGTGTTTGGCTGCTCGGCCATGGAAACCCATTTCATGAAGCTCCTGACGAACAGTTATTGTGCTGACGTTGCTTTCAGAAGCAGTTTTGAACTCGGTAGTGAGTGCCTATGTGTTGCTTCACAGTCCCTGCTTTTCCAGAAGGTGTATTTTTATCTGTTATTTAAATCAAATTTTACTGCTTGCATCAGTTACTTGATGTGTAATAGAGTTCCATGTAGTCATGGCTCTATGTAGTACTGTGCACCTCCCATAGTCTGTTCTGGACTTGGGGACTGTGAAGAGACCTCTGGTGACATGTCTTGTGGGGTATGTGTTACCAGCCAGTTTACTAGCTCGTGAGCGCAATTTTACACAAAACCAATAACGTGTAAAACAAACTCAAAAATCCATAACAAATGGATTCTCCAAAACAAAATACAGTACAAGTAAGCTATTCAGTAAACATAGTCTCTGTGACTTGTAAATAATTTTTTTTTACCTCAGCTAGCATCAAGCTAACATATACTCTCACTTATTGTAAATTACGTTCTTCTCTCACTCAGTTCGACACAAAACCAACACAAAACCTTTCCTAACGTGATAATACCTTGACAAAGTTGTTAAATATCATGTTATTACATATTATTTCGACATTAGAACATTTGGGAGTTCTGTTACATACCTGTGTGTTCCTGTTTCCTGTTTCCCACAATTCCTGTTTCCGGTCACAACTTGCAGACTTGTTTACGCTGTTGTGCGTTTTTGTTACCGTTTTTACTTTGCTACCTGACGGGTTTTACTTTTTCATTACCGTATATTTTTACTTTTTCCCTCACTCAACTTTTTTTTCATTCAACTCTCCTACCCCGGAGGTTTTATCTGGACATGGTTCGTCAGGACTTCAAACAGCCGAAGCTAAGTAACATTAACATGATGCCTTCTAATTGCAGTCGTTGTACTCATAATATACAGGAGAACGATCGCCTTACGGCAAGGATAGCTGTGCTGCAAGCCCAGCTTCAGACGCAATCGTTAGGCAAGGGTCATTTCAGTGTAGGAAAGGATGAAACAGCGTCTGTGCCACCAGCAAGTACAGATAGTAACGTTAGTATAAACCCCCTCGCACGGTCCCCGCAGCCGGACATCTTTCTCATGGCTTCTGGAGGGAAACGCTGTAGGAATGCTCAACCGGTGTTGCTTATTCAGCCGACAGAAACTTTCAACCGGTTCTCCCCGTTAAGCGAGTCGGAGTCGGAGGCCGAGACTTCTCTGGTCTCTGCTCCTCCCGTTGTGGGGTCTGAGACGCCGACGGCTCCCACCATTAGCTCTGACAAATTGAAAACCCTAGTCATTGGCGACTCCATTACCCGCAGTATTAGACTTAAAACTAATCATCCAGCGATCATACACTGTTTACCAGGGGGCAGGGCTACCGACGTTAAGGCTAATCTAAAGACGGTGCTGGCTAAAGCTAAAACTGGCGAGTGTAGAGAGTATAGAGATATTGTTATCCACGTCGGCACCAACGATGTTAGGATGAAACAGTCAGAGGTCACCAAGCGCAATATAGCTTCAGCGTGTAAATCAGCTAGAAAGATGTGTCGGCATCGAGTAATTGTCTCTGGCCCCCTCCCAGTTAGGGGGAGTGATGAGCTCTACAGCAGAGTCTCACAACTCAATCGCTGGATGAAAACTGTTTTCTGCCCCTCCCAAAAGATAGAATTTGTAGATAACTGGCCCTCTTTCTGGGATTCACCCACAAACAGGACCAAGCCTGGCCTGCTGAGGAGTGACGGACTCCATCCTAGCTGGAGGGGTGCTCTCATCTTATCTACGAACATAGACAGGGCTCTAACTCCTCTAGCTCCACAATGAAATAGGGTGCAGGCCAGGCAACAGGCTGTTAGCCAGCCTGCCAGCTTAGTGGAGTCTGCCACTAGCACAGTTAGCGTAGTCAGCTCAGCTTTCCCCATTGAGACCGTGTCTGTGCCTCGATCTTGGTTGGGCAAAATTAAAAATGGCGGTGTTCGCTTCAGTAATCTTACTAGTATAAAGACCTCCTCCATTCCTGCCATTATTGAAAGAGATTGTGATACTTCACATCTCAAAATTGGGTTACTTAATGTTAGATCCCTCACTTCCAAGGCAGTTATAGTCAATGAACTAATCACTGATCATAATCTTGATGTGATTGGCCTGACTGAAACATGGCTTAAGCCTGATGAATTTACTGTGTTAAATGAGGCCTCACCCCCTGGTTACACTAGTGACCAAACCCCCCGTGCATCCGGCAAAGGCGGAGGTGTTGCTAACATTTACGATAGCAAATTTCAATTTACAAAAAAAAAAACAATGACGTTTTCGTCTTTTGAGCTTCTAGTCATGAAATCTATGCAGCCTACTCAATCACTTTTTATAGCTATTGTTTACAGGCCTCCTGGGCCATATGCAGTGTTCCTTACTGAGTTCCCTGAATTCCTATCGGATCTTGTAGTCATAGCAGATAATATTCTAATTTTTGGTGACTTTAACATTCACATGGAAAAGTCCACAGACCCACTCCAAAAGGCTTTCGGAGCCATCATCGACTCAGTGGGTTTTGTCCAACATGTCTCTGGACCTACTCACTGCCACAGTCATACTCTGGACCTAGTTTTGTCCCATGGAATAAATGTTGTGGATCTTAATGTTTTTCCTCATAATCCTGGATTATCGGACCACCATTTTATTGCGTTTACAATTGCAACAAATAATCTGCTCAGACCCCAACCAAGGAAGATTAAAAGTCGTGCTATAAATTCTCAGACAACCCAAAGATTCCTTGATGCCCTTCCAGACTCCCTCTGCCTACCCAAGGACGTCAGAGGACAAGAATCAGTTAACCACCTAACCGAGGAACTCAATTCAACCTTGCGCAATACCCTAGATGCAGTTGCACCCCTAAAAATTAAAAACATCTGTCATAAGAAACTAGCTCCCTGGTATACAGAAAATACACGAGCTCTGAAGCAAGCTTCCAGAAAATTGGAACGGAAATGGCGCCACACTAAACTGGAAGTCTTCCGACTAGCTTGGAAAGACAGTACCGTGCAGTATCGAAAAGCCCTCACTGCTGCACGATCATCCTATTTTTCCAACTTAATTGAGGAAAATAAGAACAATCCGAAATTTCTTTTTGACACTGTCGCAAAGCTAACTAAAAAGCAGCATTCGCAAATGGAGGATGGCTTTCACTTCAGCAGTAATAAATTTATGAACTTTTTTGAGGAAAAGATCATGATCATTAGAAAGCAAATTACGGACTCATCTTTAAATCTGGGTATTCCTCCAGGGCTTCATTGTCCAGAGTCTGCACAACTCTGCCAGGACCTTGGCTCAAGGGAGATACTAAAGTGTTTTAGTACTATATCTCTTGACACAATGATGAAAATAATCATGGCCTCCAAACCCTCAAGCTGCATACTGGACCCTATTCCAACTAAACTACTGAAAGAGCTGCTTCCTGTGCTTGGCCCTCCTATGTTGAACATAATAAACGGCTCTCTATCCACCGGATGTGTACCAAGCTCACTAAAAGTGGCAGTAATAAAGCCTCTCTTGAAAAAGCCGAATCTTGACCCAGAAATTATAAAAAACTATCGGCCTATATCGAATCTTCCATTCCTCTCAAAAAATGTAGAAAAAGTTGTTGCGCAGCAACTCACTGCCTTCCTGAAGACAAACAATGTATACGAAACGCTTCAGTCTGGTTTTAGACCCCATCATAGCACTGAGACTGCACTTGTGAAGGTGGTAAATGACCTTTTAATGACGTCAGACCGAGGCTCTGCATCTGTCCTCGTGCTCCTAGATCTTAGTGCCGCTTTTGATACCATCGATCACCACATTCTTTTGGAGAGATTGGAAACCCAAATTGGTCTACATGGACAAGTTCTGGCCTGGTTTAGATCTTATCTGTCGGAAAGATATCAGTTTGTCTCTGTGAATGGTTCGTCCTCTGACAAATCAATTGTAAATTTCGGTGTTCCTCAAGGTTCCGTTCTAGGACCACTCTTGTTTTCTCTATATATTTTACCTCTTGGGGATGTCATTCGAAAACATAATGTTAAATTTCACTGCTATGCGGACGACACACAGCTGTACATTTCAATGAAACATGGTGAAGCCCCAAAATTGCCCTCGCTAGAAGCCTGTGTTTCAGACATAAGGAAGTGGATGGCTGCAAATTTTCTACTTTTAAACTCGGACAAAACAGAGATGCTTGTCCTAGGTCCCAAGAAACAAAGAGATCTTCTGTTGAATCTGACAATTAATCTGGATGGTTGTACAGTCGTCTCAAATAAAACTGTGAAGGACCTCGGCGTTACTCTGGACCCTGATCTCTCTTTTGAAGAACATATCAAGACTGCTTCAAGGACAGCTTTTTTCCATCTACGTAACATTGCAAAAATCAGAAACTTTCTGTCCAAAAATGACGCAGAAAAATTAATCCATGCTTTTGTTACTTCTAGGCTCGACTACTGCAATGCTCTACTTTCCGGCTACCCGGATAAAGCACTAAACAAACTTCAGTTAGTGCTAAATACGGCTGCTAGAATCCTGACTAGAACCAAAAAATTTGATCATATTACTCCAGTGCTAGCTTCCCTACACTGGCTTCCTGTTAAGGCAAGGGCTGATTTCAAGGTTTTACTGCTAACCTACAAAGCATTACATGGGCTTGCTCCTACCTATCTTTCCGATTTGGTCCTGCCGTACATACCTACACGTACGCTACGGTCACAAGACGCAGGCCTCCTAATTGTCCATAGAATTTCTAAGCAAACGGCTGGAGGTAGGGCTTTCTCCTATAGAGCTCCATTTTTATGGAATGGTCTGCCTACCCATGTGAGAGACGCAGACTCAGTCTCAACCTTTAAGTCTTTACTGAAGACTTATCTCTTCAGTAGGTCCTATGATTAAGTATAGTCTGGCCCAGGAGTGTGAAGGTGAACGGAAAGGCTGGAGCAACGAACCGCCCTTGCTGTCTCTGCCTTGTCGGTTCCCCTCTTCCCACTGGGATTCTCTGCCTCTAACCCTTTTACAGGGGCTGAGTCACTGACTTACTGGTGTTCTTCCATGCCGTCCATGGGAGGGGTGCGTCACTTGAGTAGGTTGAGCCACTGACGTGGTCTTCCTGTCTGGGTTGGCGCCCCCCCCTTGGGTTGTGCCGTGGCGGACATCTTTGTGGGCTATACTCGGCCTTGTCTTCGGACGGTAAGTTGGTGGTTGTAGATATCCCTCTAGTGGTGTGGGGGCTGTGCTTTGGCAAAGTGGGTGGGGTTATATCCTGCCTGTTTGGCCCTGTCCGGGGGTATCATCGGATGGGGCCACAGTGTCTTCTGATCCCTCCTGTCTCAGCCTCCAGTATTTATGCTGCAGTAGTTTATGTGTCGGGGGGCTAGGGTCAGTCTGTTACATCTGGAGTATTCTCTTGTCTTATCCAGTGTCCTGTGTGAATGTAAATATGCTCTCTCTAATTCTCTCTTTCTTTCTTTCTTTCTTTCTCTCGGAGGACCTGAGCCCTAGGACTACCTGGCATGATGACTCCTTGCTGTCCCCAGTCCACCTGGCCATGCTGCTGCTCCAGTTTCAACTGTTCTGCCTGCGGCTACGGAACCCTGACCTGTTCACCGGACGTGCTTGTTGCACCCTCGACAATTACTATGATTATTATTATTTGACCATGCTGGTCATTTACGAACATTTTAACATCTTGACCATGTTCTGTTATAATATCCACCCGGCACAGCCAGAAGAGGACTGGCCACCCCTCATAGCCTGGTTCCTCTCTAGGTTTCTTCCTAGGTTTTTGGCCTTTCTCAGGAGTTTTTCCTAGGGAGTTTTTCCCAGCCACCGTGCTTCTTTCACATGCATTGCTTGCTGTTTGGGGTTTTAGGCTGGGTTTCTGTACAGCACTTTGAGATTTCAGCTGATGTACGAAGGGCTATATAAATAAATTTGATTTTAAAAATAAATTTGATTTGATTTGATTTGTAATAGTAAAAAGAACAGACAAGTTTACATCAGCAAAGTACTGCCGCTCTCTTTATCCTGAAGGATGGTGCGCACGCTTGGCCAGAACTTGCTGTTTCTCCTACTACCACAGTGCAACAACGCCATCTATTGGCCTAATGGACTACTAATGCTAAAACATGTGGAATATACAATTTAGATTAAGACAAATACATAAGCAAATTGGTTTAAAAATTATAATAAAAGGTTGTCTGTTTTTTGTGACTTTGTTTTCAAACAATTACATATTCATGGGTGTCCGAGCTCTGCGCCAGTAGTTCAAACAGACAGCTCGTGCATTCAACATGTCAATAACTCTCATAAATACAAGTAGTGATGAAGTTAATCTCTCCTCCACTTTGAGCCAGGAGAGATTGACATACATATTACTAATGTTAGCTCTCTGTGAACATCGTCAGATATTAGGTATATCGTCAGCTATTATCCTCTATAATTTTCCATCCAAGTTGTCACACCCCGTGGCTTGTCATTGTTGATTGACAACAATATTTTTTTCACCTCTTCTACACTCACAAAATTGCAATGCTTGTCTTTCATACTTTTGTCAGATACACTTGGATGTGTAGTGTCAGTGTTTGTTGCTGGCATGTTATGCCCAAGTTTGCTTATCTTGCCAATGAAAAAAATTATTGAAGTAGTTGGCAATATCAGTCGGTTTTGTGATGAATGAGCCATCTGATCCAATGAATGATGGAGATGAGTTTGCCTTTTTTCCCAAAATTTCATTTAAGGTGCCCCAAAGCTTTTTACTATCATTTTTTGTCATTTCTCTTTGTTTCATAGTGTAGTTTCTTATTTTTATTCAGATTAGTCACATGATTTCTCAATTTGCAATACAGCGGTTGCTCCACTAAAAGTTTTGCGATTATGCTGCGGGACTTCGAGGTAATTTGTGGTTTAGTATGGTACCCTGCTTCACCATTTCATAGCTCCAGACCAGCGCAAGGGGGAGTTAGAGCACTGATTATGCTTTTTCATCCTACTGTGTGTCTAACTGACAATGAATGGGCGACATAAACCTTCAGTATTACTTACTGTTGTTACACTGAGGTTTTTATTATTTTATTTTAAGATTATTTTGCTATTACTGTAGTACTGTAACCCACTCTCAACCGGTCACGTTGTACAGTGCCTGAGTGATGCAACGGTCTGACACTGCGTACAGTGGTTCCTCTTTTAAAAGTTGTGAGCTTGCACCACAGGACTTAGAGGTACCCAGCGTCACGGCTTCATTGCTCCAGACCACCACAATCGGGAGTTAGCACTTGTTATGCATTTGGGTCCCAAGGTTTTTATATGGCCAATCATATCAAGTGGTTCCAATGATGGATTTTGATGCGAGCCACCCTTGCCTTGTGGCGGTCTTCAACAAAGACGGCTGACAAAACATTACGGTGGAACCAGATCTAAGTTATAACGTCATAACGAGTCAAGCAAAAAATGTACAATTGAGAGGAACATGTTAGTGCATATTTTTTTGTCATAAATAGAAAATCGCTATTTAGCAAGTTCTGACTAGCTAACATTATCCAGCTAGCGTTAGAATTCATTTGTCATTTGTTGTTTTAATGTTTTAGGGACTCAAGCAGTGAAACAGTGGATGTAAAGATTCTAGCTATCTAAAGCATTTTATGCAAATTGTATGTGCAATTCAGCTAACTATTTACTTGCTTATTGTGTAGTGGAGGATATAAATAACTGTATGCCTATGGATGTGTAGCTAGCTACAATATGTAGCTGATCGGTGTATGGACCCTAAAACGTTTGGTATGAATATTAGTTCAGAACCTATGAACCTCAGCTATCATAGTTGTATCAACTTCAAGTCTGACTGGCATTAAAGAAGCCTATGGATAGAGTAGAATATAATAACTTTATTGTACCAAGGATGCAAGTCCTATATACATGTACAGTAGTTATTACCACGCATGAGATCCCCACACCTTGCCTGTACATTGAATATATTCAATGATCATGTACTCTTCCTTTTCAAATAAAGGTGCGGTTCAGGTATGAATCTCTGAGACATTCTTTTCAGTCATATCAAACTCCATTATTTGAATGATGCTGTGTCTGCATGTATGTATTACAATTATAGACTTCAACAGTGTTTACCACTCCTGCTCCTGGGACATTTATTTATTTTATTTCACCTTTATTTAACCAGGTAGGCAAGTTGAGAACAAGTTCTAATTTACAATTGCGACCTGGCCAAGATAAAGCAAAGCAGTTCGACACATACAACAACACAGAGTTACACATGGAGTAAAATAAAGATACAGTCAATAATACAGTAGAAAAATAAGTCTATATAGAATGTGAACAAATGAGATGAGATAAGGGAGGTAAAGGCAAAAAAGGCCATGGTGGCAAAGTAAATACAATAAAGCAAGTAAAACACTGGAATGGTAGATTTGTAGTGGAAGAAATTGCAAAGTAGAAATATAAATAATGGGGTGCAAAGGAGCTAAATAAATAAATACAGTAGGGGAAGAGGTAGTTGTTTGGGCTAAATTATAGATGGGCTATGTACAGGTGCAGTGATCTGTGAGCTGCTCTGACAACTGGTGCTTAACCTGTTATGGATAGGGGGCAGTATTTTCACGGCCGGATAAAAAATGTACCCGTTTTAATCTGATTATTACTCCTGCACAGAAACTAGAATACGTATATAATTGTTTTATTATTGGATAGAAAACACCCTAAAGTTTCTAAAACTGTTTGAATGGTGTCTGTGAGTATAACAGAACTCATATGGCAGGCCAAAACCTGAGAAGATTCCAAACAGGAAGTGCCCTCTCTGACCATTTCTTGGCCTTCTTTATTCTCTTTATTGAAAACAGAGGATCTCTGCTGTATGTGACACTTTCTAAGGCTCCCATAGGCTCTCAGAAGGCGCCAAAACGTTGAATGATGACTTTGCAGTCCATGGCTGAAAAACAGTAGCGCATTTGGATAGTGGTCGATCTGAGAACAATGAGACGGGTGTGCGTGTGCACGTGAAGAGTCCATTTTAGATTTTCAGTCTTTGAACGAAAACAACGACTCCCGGTCGGAATATTATCGCTATTTTATGAGAGAAATCGCATAAAAATTGATTTTAAACAGCGTTTGACATGCTTCGAAGTAGGGTAATGGAATATTTTGATTTTTTTTGTCACGATACGCGTCCGTGCGTTACCCTTCAGATAGCGGCGTTTTGTTCGTGCGTTCAAGACACTATTTGGATATAACTATGGAGTATTTGGAGCCAAACCAACATTTGTTGTTGAAGTAGAAGTCCTGGGAGTGCATTCTGACGAAGAACAGCAAAGGTAATCCAATTTTTCTTATAGTAAATCTGAGTTTTGTGAGTACCAAACTTGGTGGGTGTGTAAATTGCTAGCCCTGTGATGCCGGGCTATCTACTTAGAATATTGCAAAATGTGCTTTCACCGAAAAGCTATTTTAAAATCGGACATAACGAGTGCATAGAGGAGTTCTGTATCTGTGATTCTTAAAATAATTGTTATGTTTTTTGTGAACGTTTATCGTTATTAATATATTCACATTGTCCGATTTCAAAAAGGCTTTACAGCGAAAGCAAAACATTAGATTATGACAGGAGAGTACCCTGCCAAAAATAATCACACAGCCATTTTCAAAGCAAGCATATATGTCACAAAAACCAAAACCACAGCTAAATGCAGCACTAACCTTTGATGATCTTCATCAGATGACACTCCTAGGACATTATGTTATACAATACATGCATTTTTTGTTCAATCAAGTTCATATTTATATCAAAAAACAGCTTTTTACATTAGCATGTGATGTTCAGAACTAGCATATCCACCGCAAACTTCCGGTGAATTTACTAAATTACTCACGATAAACGTTCACAAAAAAACAAATTATGTTAAGAATTATAGATACAGAACTCTTTTACGCAATCGCGGTGTCAGATTTTTGTAAGGCTGTCGTGGTGAATGGATGACCAAAACGCAGACGGGATGTGAATGCTCATCTTTCTATTTAATTAGAATAAAATGAACACAAAAAACAAGAAACAATAGACCGACAGGAACAGTTAGCATGCTGACATAAAGCAGTGCTAAAACAACAACCCACAAACCCCAGGTGAAAAACACACTCCTAATATATGACTCCCAATCAGGAACAACGATATCCAGCTGTTCCTGATCAGGAGTCACAAGACTAACACAGAAACGGAACAACTAGAAACTACATACAACACACAACTTCTGCCACGTCCTGACCAAATACTAAACAACTACTCCCTCTGCTGGTCAGGACATGGCAATTTTAAAATAGCTTTTCGGCAAAAGCACATTTTGCAATATTCTGAGTAGATAGCTCGGCCATCACAGGCTAGCTAATTTGACACCCACCAAGTTTGGTGCTCACTAAACTCAGAATTACTATAAGAAAAATTGGATTACCTTTGCTGTTCTTCGTCAGAATGCACTCCCAGGACTTCTACTTCAACAACAAATGTTGTTTTGGTTCCAAATACTCCATAGTTATATTGAAATAGCTCCGTTTTGTTCATGCGTTGAGGTCACTATCCGAAGGGTGACGCGTGAGCGCATTTCGTGACAAAAAAATTCAAAATATTCCATTACCGTACTTCGAAGCATGTCAACCGCTGTTTAAAATAAATTGTTATGCTATTTTTCTCGTAAAATAGCGATAATATTCCAACCGGGCAACGTTGTATTCATTCAAAAGCTGAAAGAAAAAAATGGGGTAGTCTCGTGGACGCTCATCTCCAGTGTCAATGTTCCCAGCCTGATCACTAACTAATACTCCTGCTGTTCTTAGCCCAGAGACTGCAGACACCCCATTACACTTTCTGGCGCCTTCTGAGAGCCAATGGAAGCCTTAGAAAATGTCACGTTACAGCACAGATGCTGTATTTTCGATAGAGATGCTACAGAAGAACAATAAATTGTCGGACAGGGCACTTCCTGTATGGAATCTTCTCAGGTTTTGGGCTGCCATATGAGTTCTGTTATACTCACAGACACCATTCAAACAGTTTTAGAAACTTTTGGGTGTTTTCTTTCCAAATCAAACAATTATATGCATATTCTCGTTTCTGGTCAGGAGTAATAACCAGATTAAATCGGGTACGTTTTTGATCCGGCCGTGAAAATACTGCCCCCTATCCTAAACAGGTTAAGGTGCATATGTTAACGTTGGCTATTTTCAGCACTTTTCTGGGATGCTTGAATGTTTTCATTGCTCTACTGGGAAGCTTAGCAGAAGTAGACGTGCTCATTTTATTTATGTTAGTTCAGGTTGAACTGCACACAGTGGACTTCCTACTAGGGCAAACCGCCTCAGTGCTAGCAGTATAGCTCTGGTTCATAGGCACATGATTACCGCATACAATAGCTGTGGGATCAGCAGAAACATTCAGAGCAGTAAGAGTGACATAAGTTAGGTTACTTACATTGTTTTCTAACCCCCTTAGGATAATGTACATTTGCTGAAGCATTATGACAACTCAGCGACCCAATGGTAGGGATTAACCGAGCTGGGTTTGGGTCAATGATAAGTCATTGTCTCAACGCAGCCTTATAATGCTGTGAAAGGACCCAGGAAACCAAATGATTTAGGTGGATTCTATCCTCCTTATAAAACAAGCTTTGTTTCCAGAAGATATCAAAATTGTCAAATGTTACACCCACAGTTGCAATAGTCTCGTAGCCAGTTATGGAGGGCTAAAAGTCTGCTGAACTGTTCAATGCCGCGATTTAGGGTGGGTAGAGGGCCAGATAATTATAGGGTGTTTGTTTTAGTCAAGCAGTGACCAAATCAGTGCTTTAAAATCCATCTTCAGTTGTTCTGAGCTACCCTTCATTATCCTACATGAGCTATGATAGACAACATTTCCTGATGCTGGTTTAAAATGTCTGGGAGCAGCTTATTGGTGTCCTTTTACTTGTGCTCTTGGATAGCACCACGATTTTGCTCCGGGGACTGAGACATTTCTCGCCATTGAACTGCCCAATACAACAGCCAGAGAAGGGAATGGAGAAATCCACCCATTCCTGCCTCACACAATTCTTTCACAGGTAGCAGGATAGCGTACGTCCCCGCTGCTCCTGGTGAGGTCCAGACCTCCCACAGCAGGCAGTGCCCCGTCAGATCCAGAGAGAGGGAAAGGAGCTGAACTCAACAAAAAAGCCAATGCTGGGGTCAGCACCGCTGTCAGATACAGGCAATCCCAGCAATGAAGGTGCAGGTAGAGCATGTAGAATTGGAGCAAAGTTAATCCTTATCAATCTGCTCCAAACCTCTTGCAGTCACTCCCATCTGCTTATCAGCATGCTACTGCCTTCAGTTTCCAAGACTTGTGACCAGCAATCTTCTATTTTTTTGCTATTTAACTAGGCAAGTCAGTTAAGAACAAATTCATATTTACAATGACGCCCTAGGAACAGTGGGTTAACTGCCTTGTTCAGGGGCAGAACGACAGATTTTTACCTTGTCAGCTCGGGGATTCGATCTAGCAACCTTTCGGTTACTGGCCCAACACTCTTACCACTAGGCTACCTGCCGCCCATCAACTTCACTACAGGATGGAGGAGGAGAAGCAGATGGAGACTACTTCCTTGGCAGGATTGTTCCAGGTAGCACAGGCCATTTGGATAGGGACAGATGACAAGGCAGGGAAACAAACATCCATCAGGCCCGAGCGGCCACCAGCCATAGGAGTGAGAAAGTTCCAAATTTGCGTTTTCCCCATAAGTTGGTGCAGAATTGTGATTTGCTTGCTAAGCATAGCCACCTCATTCCTACAATCCTCCGCTAGCAAACAATTGCCGCATTGGGACACTGGATTGTCAACACCACCGGTGAAGAGCGTAATAAATACAGCTTCTACAGCGCTGGAAACATTCGTTAGCTATTCCAGATGAAGCAGGCTCCATTGCAAGCTAGCTAGCTTGCTGGCTAGTTGGTAGCAGGTGTTGACACAAACCCTTATGAACAAAATAAAAATAGGCAACAGGTCGAGGTGCAGCAGGTATCGGTGTTCGTTGCTAACGGAGAGACAGCTCTTGACTGTTTGAAGGATTTCGTTCTATTATACACTTCAGAATATGAACATCCCTCAGAGATACTCATCTTGTTAAGTGTCTTCGGTTAATATGTCCTTCAGTTGGGCATTATTTCCCTATTTATGTAAGCTGCACTGAAGCACGTCTGGTACTGTCCTCACAGTATATACAGTAGACAAAGAATACAGACAAACACGTTTTGGAGTCGAATTGCACTGGTCTGCCAGTAGATGTCACCAGAGCACAACCCCAAAAACAGGCATAGAAAAAAAAAGATAAGGCACATTTTTCCTTCCAAGGAATTCTCACTTTTTGGCCAGTGGTCAGTAAAACCATAATGTAGGCCAGTAAAATTCTTTGAGCTGAGGTCACAGCTGAGGAATCACAGGGATTTAGGATTGACCCAGATTTGGTGAGACCACCTTAGTTAATGTTAAAGGAAAACAGGGAACATATTATAGTCTTAATGTTTCGACTATCTCTTTACACAGGCACTCAAGCAAGTAGATATGCGTGTGTGCGCACACACATACAGCCACTCAGTCAATCATTCACCTACTATATTTTCCTATATCATTGTTCTTCTAAAAACATGGTGTTGATGCACTCTGTATCCACCTACCCCATGTGATTGTCTAAAACCATCCGTTCTCCTTTTTTTTCTCCTAGGTGGCGCGTCAAAAGATCCAGAGCCTGGAGTCTAACATGGAGAACTTCTTGTCACGCAAGTCCAAGATGAAGCACATGATTCGCTCGCAGGAGCAGGAGCGCCAGTCCTACCAGAAGACTATCGAGCACATGTGCTCCTGCCTGGCCCCGGATGCCCTAGCCAACGTGGAGATGACCCTCATGGTCAAGCCAGCCCAGGGGCCAAACGGCAAGTCCAAGCCTGCTACCAGTGAGCCCTGATGGGGCGAGGAGAGGAGGGTAAAGGCACCCGATCTGGAGGTCTGGAGAGAGAGACTCTGGAGAATAGACAGAGAAAAGGAGACAGTGGTTACGAACAAATTGAGAGGACTGACAATAGATATAATTTATTTCAATTTTAAAACAAACGTCATTGGCACAGATTAACTTTATGAGACTGTTTAGCCATAAATGTTTGGGTCCTGTATGTGTGGATGTGTTGTCATTTCACAACAGGAAATGTAGATCCAATGGGATGTCGCCCTTTCGACAGACAGACTGACAGTTTGGGAACTGTGCTATCTCCTTACAAACCACGCACCATAGTTGAGGAGGGCAAAGGGGAGATATTGGGGCAGCTGTATGGGAGGAACGGACAAGTTTTTCAGGTTTTGTTTATCAACTTGATTAAGCTTGCCTGTCGCAATGGAACCAAACAATGGAGCAATCCCAAAAGTGCAACGCCCTTCCATCTAACATTTCAGACAGGCTCAATCAAAAACAAACACTACTTCAACTTAGGTTTGGATCATCAAGTCCAATGTCGATGACAACGTCTGTGTTCCAGCCATGACTTTGCTGAACACTGATTAACATAGCATTTGTGCTTTTCTTCAGATTTTAAAAATACTTGAAAATTATGGATGCAAATGTAATTTCCTCTCCAAAGAGTTTGTGTCATTGGGGGTATGACATAACCAGGCAACTGTTGATGTCTATGTAAAGGAGCTAGCTACATGTCGGGATTGAGAATCACATCTAGTTTGCCTTGTTAACACGTATGTTCTTTACGTGTTTCGTTTTTGTGTTGCTTTTCACAAAACACACAGTCTACAAAGGAACTGAGGCAGCTGCAGCCGTGGCGCAAGAGAAACCAAATGCTTATGGCTTCAGTGGTTTCAGGAGGAAGCGCTTCACCTTGAACCTGAGACAGGATGTGAGGGTGTCTCCCTCACCATTTCCTGTGTGACTGACCATGGTGTCATCTCAGAGTTGGGGGGCTGTGATGGTGCAACACCTAGAAATGTATGTATTGAGCATCTGAAAGAGTTCCATATTTTGTTAGCAGTGCTCTGCGTAGCAGGATTAACTCTTTTTTGTCACATTTTAGACTTCCACTATGGTTGACTCACTCTTAAGAGTGAACACATAAAACATAATTTCAATCATCCTCTGATACACTTTCTGGGTCTGGGCCTATCAGGGCATGTATTGCTCTGATGTTGTCATACTGAAGTGGTACAGCTGACAGATGGATTTTGAATGCGGTGTGTGTGTGTGTGTGTGTGTGTGTCCACAGGAAACAAGAAGAATATAAAGATGGTTAACAGTCTCTGTTAGGCTGGAGAACATACTGAGTTGGCTGCCACTGTAGGTCCACTGGGCGTACTGCTCACACACACAGCGAGAGACCGGCTACTGACCTCATGGAAAAACACAGGATGGTACACACACACACACACACACACACACACACACACACACACACACACACACACACACACTCTCTGAGTGGACGTAAAGCCTATTTGGGTCATTGTTATATGGATTATTTATATTAAATGCTTTCTGAAATGTTAAAGGGGCAATCTGCAGTTGTTACATCCATTTTTGGACTTATAAATTAATGACATGTCCACATTGATTCATATAAATATAACTTATAAATGCCTCACATGGTTAAAACCATAATTTTGATATCATGGATGGTCAGTCCTTGTACTGATAGCTCTGTCTATGAATTTGAGAGTGGTTACATTTCTCCAGCCCCATCCTGCTGATTGCCGCTTTAAAACGTTTATTTTGATTGTCTTTCTGTCAATCATTGGGTGTGCACAATGTAGGACCAGTCATTTTTCAAAGAGTTGATGCGAATACGAACAGCACTCCTTGTGGATACTTTGAATTTGGCGACTGCAGCCGATCCACACACGTTTAAGGTTGACAAAGCCTATCCAACATGATCCATAAGGTGACCATCGAGGTGACATCATTCACAGCAAACTAATACAAATATTACACCTTGATTTCTTTGAGACAAGGTTTTACCACAACCTTATCACAACAACGTGACACACCCACACACATAACTGAATGGTGACGTGTTTTTCTATATCTGTTTCAAATTCAGCAGCATATCCAAAGAGATGGCTGACACAGGCTTCTTTTATTCAACAGCTTTTTAGTCAGCATTGGATATATTTGGCTTTCTCTGGACGCTTTTAATGTAACACTTCCCAATGGGCAAAAACTGATTGAATCAACGTTGTTTCCACGTTATTTCAACAACAAAAATGTAATGTGATGACGTTGAATCAACGTGAAAAACTGATTGGACTTATAAAAATAATCAGAGTAAGGGAGTTTTATATTTCTTTTCACCCATCTTTTAACCTACATCCAATGACATGGTGAATTTTTCTGTTGATTTCACATTAGTTGCTAACTCAACCAAATATACAGTTGAAGTTGGAAGTTTACATACACTTATGTTGGAGTCATTAAAACTCATTTTTCAACCATTTCATAAATTTCTCGTTAACAAACTATAGTTTTGGCAAGTCGGTTAGGACATCTACTTTGTGAATGACAAGTAATTTGTCCAACAATTGTTTACAGACAGAATATTTCACTTATAATTCACTGTACCACAATTCCAGTGGGTCAGAAGAGTACATACACTAAGTTGACTGTGCCTTTAAACAGCTTGGAAAATTCCAGAAAATGATGTCATGGCTTTAGAAGCTTCTGATAGGCTAATTGACATAATTTGATTGAATTGGAGGTGCACCTGTGGATGTATTTCAAGGTCTACCTTCAAACTCAGTGCCTTTTTGCTTGACATCATGGGAAAATCAAAAGAAATCAGCCAAGACCTCAGAAAATAAATTGTAGACCTCCACAAGTCTGGTTCATCCTTTGGAGCAATTTCCAAATGCCTGAAGGTAGCACATTAATCTGTACAAACAATAGTACGCAAGTATAAACACCATGGGATCACGCAGCCGTCATACCGCTCAGGAAGGAGACGCGTCCTGTCTCCTAGAGAACGTACTTTGGTGTGAAAAGTGCAAATCAATCCCAGAACAGCAGCAAAGGACCTTGTGAAGATGCTGGAGGAAACAGGTACAAAAGTATCTACATCTGTCACGACCTCCGCCGAAGTCAGTTCCTCTCCTTGAAGGGCTGCTCAGCAAGGAAGAAGCCACTGCTCCAAAACCGCCATAAAAAAGCCAGACTACGGTTTGCACCTGCACACGGGGACAAAGATCGTACGTTTTGGAGAAATGTCCTCTGGTCTGATGAAACAAAAAAGGAACTGTTTGGCCATAATAACCATCGTTATGTTTGGAGGAAAAAGGCGAAGGCTTGCAAGCCGAAGAACCCCGTCCCAACCGTGAGGCATGGGGGTGGCAGTATCATGTTGTGGGGTGCTTTGCTGCAGGAGGGACTGGTGCACTTCACAAGTGGAAGTTAAACCTTGGTCGCAAATGGGTCTTCCAAATGGACAATGACCCCAAGCATACTTCCAAAATTGTGGCAAAATTGCTTAAGGACAACGCAAAAAGTTTGGCTGGCAATTTGATTAGTTATTCAGAAGTCTTGTGTCTTGGGGGTAGAAGCTGTTAAGGAGTCTTTTGGTCCTTGACTTGGTGCTCCGGTACCGCTTGCTGTGCGGTAGCAGAGAGAACAGTCTATGACTTGGGTGACTAGATGTCCTGGATGTCAGGAAGCTTGGCCCCAGTGATGTACTGGGCCGTACGCATTACACTCTGTAGCACCTTACGGTCAGATGCCGAGCAGTTGCCATACTAGGCGGTGATGCAACCGGTCAGGATGCTCTTGATGGTGCAGCTGTAGAACTTTTTGAGGCTCTGGGGTCCCATGCCAAATCTTTTCAGTCTCCTGAGGGGGAAAAGGTGTTGTGCCCTCCACAATGGTCTTGGTGTGTTTGGACCATAATAGTTTGTTGGTGATGTGGACACCAAGGAACTTGAAACTCTCGAACATATGACTATTTTGCACCATTTCAAAGACAAGACTCTCGTTAATCTAACCACATTGTCCGATTTCAAAAAGGCGTTACAGCGAAAGCAAAACATTAGATTATGTTAGGAGAGTGCCCTGCCAAAAATAATCACACAGCCATTTTCAAAGCAAGCATATATGTCACAAAAACCAAAACCACATCTAAATGCAGCACTAACCTTTGATGATCTTAATCAGATGACACTCCTAGGACATTATGTTATACAATACATGCATGTTTTGTTCAATCAAGTTCATATTTATATCAAAAAACAGCTTTTTACATTAGCATGTGATGTTCAGAACTAGCATACCCACCGCAAACTTCCGGTGAATTTACTAAATTACTCACGATTAACGTTCACAAAATGCATAACAATTATTTTAAGAATTATAGATAAAGAACTCCTTTATGCAATCGCGGTGTCAGATTTTAAAATAGCTTTTCAGCGAAAGCACATTTTGCAATATTCTGAGTAAATAGCCCGGCCATCATGGCTAGCTAATTTGACACCCACCAAGTTTGGCCCTCACCAAAATCAGATTTACTATAAGAAAAATTGGATTACCTTTGCTGTTCTTCGTCAGAATGCACTCCCAGGACTTTTACTTCAACAACAAATGTTGTTTTGGTTCCAAATAATCCATAGTTATATTGAAATAGCTCCGTTTTGTTCGTGCGTTCAGGTCAAAATCCGAAGGGTGACGCGCGAGCGCATTTCGTGACAAAAAAAATCTCAATATTTCATTACCGTACCTTGAAGCATGTCAAACGCTGTTTAAAATCAATTTTTATGCGATTTTTCTTGTAAAATAGCGATAATATTCCAACCGGTACGTTTTTTTTATCCGGCCGTGCAAATACTGCCCCCTAGCCCCAACAGGTTATCTTACAAGGATTCTCCACTGCAAAGTATATCGACTACGTTACCAATGAATACTTGACTGTAACAAATATAGGCTGGCCAATCATAATTGTCAGAGAGAGAACTAGATTAAAGTCATGTTCTTGTGTTAACTCACATGTGCCAAAGAAAGCATGAATGCAGTCTCCATCTTCCTTGGAGGGGAAATAAACCTATGAAAGTGATTAAGGTTGTAGTCCTTATGGCCGGCTTGAGTGTCACTGTTTGTGTCTGCGTTCATAGCCTTCGTCATTGCATTGTTCAATCACTACTTTGGAAGAAGCAAAGAACTGTCACAAGTACTTCAATAAATCACACTTTCACTGCCTTTTTCTATTCACCTGTGTCTCGGGTGCTTTCTTTGACTTAGTGCTACAGTCTGGGATTTGGAAAGCTGGAAACAAATGCTCTACAGCTTAAAAACATTTTTAAACTACCATGTGTATGCAGAGCTGTGCACAGGCCTTTCAGGGGCCAGGTGCTCAAAATGAATAAAACTTTCATATCTCAAAATTCATGGCATACTAGCTAAATGCCTCTGTTACCGAAAATTACAAAAAAACATTTAGCATAGGCCTATTTCTGCCAACAGCTCGCTCATCACAAATTGTAAGCAAGCTAGTTACAGTGCCTCCTAAAGACATGATTGATATCGGGAAAAGAGGGTAGGCTATCAGCTGATTGTTGAAGATTAATCACATTTCCATCCACTATTTTTATGAAAGTAGTCATACCATATAAAACAAACATTTTGTGACAGCTGTGATGGAAACAAGTCATTTCAGTACAATTGTATACATGCAGAGAGAATTTGTTCATTCAAAATGGGATCTTTTTATGTCAGTAAAATGTATTATGTGAGAAATGGTGGTGGAAAAAAACAACTGGGAAATCGGAACTGGGAACTTGGAAATTTGAGACTTCATACTTAAGTGCTTTGAAGACAACTGGGAACTGTTAATTTTTTTTTTAATAGTGACCCAACACAGAATTCCAACTCGGGAACTCTGGCCTCTTACTAGAGTGCCGTCTTGAAGATCACTGACGTTATGATTTGACCTCATATTTTTCAGAGTTCCCAATTGCCTTGAAAGCACCATAAAACTCATGGTACCCTTTGCCAGCTCGTACCGGTGTGAAGCTGGATTCAGTGCTCTTGTCTGCATGAACCTTTCTGGGACATGTGGGATGCTAGCGTGGGACACCCGCGGGACACACTAGTCAACAGCCAGTGAAATAGCAGGGCGGCAAATTCAAAACAACAAAAATCTCATAATTCAAATTTCTCAAACATACAACTATTATATCCCATTTTAAAGATACACTTCTCGTTAATTCAACCACATTGTCCGATTTCAAAAAGGCTTTACGGCGAAAGCATAACATTAGATTATGTTAGGACAGCGCCTAAACAAGAAAAACCACACAGCCATTTTCCAAGCAAGGAGAGGAGTCACAAAAACCATAAATACAGCTAAAATTAATCACTAACCTTTGATGATCTTCATCAGCTGACACTCCCAGGGCTCAATGTTACACAATACATGTATGTTTTGTTCGATAAAGTTCATATTTATATCCAAAACCCCCATTTTACATTGCCGCGTGATGTTCAGAAATGTTTTGCCTCCCAAAACTTCCGGTGAATGAGCACATCAATTTACAAAAATACTCATCATGAACGCTGATAAAATTTACAACAGTTATTGAAAGAATTATAGATACACTTCTCCTTAATGCCACCGCTGTGTCAGATTTCAAAATAGCTTTACGGCGAAAGCACATTGTTCAATATTCTGAGTTCAGAGCTCAGGCATCAGAGCAAGCTATACAGTTACCCGCCAAATTCTGGAGTCAACAAAACTCAGAAATAGTACTACAAATCTTCACTTACCTTTGCTGATCTTCGTCGGGATGCACTCCCAGGCCTCCCACAAGAAATGTTTGTTTTGTTCGATAAACTGATGAATGTCCAAATACCTCCGTTTTGTTCACGCGTTCAGATCACTATTCCAAAGGCATAATGCACGAGCGCAAAACCCGAGACAAGAAGTCAAAAAGTTCCATTACCGTTCTTAGAAACACATCAAACGATGTTTACAATCAATCCTTAGGGTCTTTTTAACATAAATCTTTGATAATATTCCAACCGGACAATAACGTATTCATTACAGAGGAAAAAGAAGGAACGGAGCGCCGGTGTGACTGCGCAGTAAACAACTCACAGTTCTCAGGTTTGAGTCAGCTCTTATTCTTTCCCCAGTAACAGTATAAGCATGAAACAAGGTTCTAGACACTGTAGTTTGGATAGGCAATCACTTGAAAAACTACAAACCATTTCCTGGTTGGATTTTTTCTCTGGTTTTTGCCTGCCATATGAGTCCTGTTATACTCACAGACATCATTGAAACAGAGTGTTTTCAACTTCAGAGTGTTTTCTATCCAAAAATACTAATAATATGCATATCCTACCTTCTGGGCCCGAGTAGCAGGCAGTTTAATTTGGGCACGTCATTCATCTGAATTTCCGAATACTGCCCCCTGTCACTAAAAGTTCAAATCAAATATTGATCCAGGTTGGATGTGGCAGCACTCTCGACCACACCCCCTAATTTTGAGAAGCATCAAGCACACCCATCTCATTGGTTGTTGTGAGATAAGAGACATTATGTCAGACTAATTTGCAATTGACTGTCATAGCCCCACATTAAAAGTATGTGATGGTGAGTTGAGAAGACAATCAGAAATGCTGTTAAAATGTTTTTCAATTGATTGCCATAGCCCCAAATAAAAAAGTAAACATTGGCTATTAATTACATATTTTCTTTCACATGGTTGGTCATGGGTATTTTCAGATATCTCAATGGGGTTGTGGGCCCAAAAAGTTTGGGAACCACTGGCATAGGCCTAGGTGTGTGGAGGCACCCATATTGTGCAATATGAGGGAATTTCTGTCCTTAAAAAGCTTTCCACTTTCACTGACTCACTTAATGATGCACATCTCACTTGCCGACGATGGCCGATGCACTCATGCCAAAAGCCTAACTCTCTTGTTTTTAGGCTACTTTATAAAACAATATTCACTCAATAAGCTTATTTGGAAGTTGATCAAATATTTTTGTGGATTACTGGAATCGTTTTATTGAGAATAACCATATTAATACCAAGGAGGGTTATGGTTTGAAAGAAGAAATAGTAATTGGCTTACTCTCCTCCAAAGAGTGTGATTAGCTGAGAGGCAAGGGGGGTACCTGGAAAGGCAGTATGGTTAATAGGGCTGAAGAAACAAAGAGATGGCTAGCTGTGTTACCTGTGTGAATGTGAAATAAACATATTCCGTTGTTTTATTATTAGCGAAGTCTCTGAGTCATCAGTAAAGAACCCAGCATCTAAGATGCAACAACAGCTAACGAGGATGGAATGAATTCTGTGGTAAAATCCTCAGTTTGCTGATGACCAACCGCGTGAGCTAGCTGCGAGGCCAGCCGGAAGCTGCGTGGCCACCCGGAAGCTGCACGGCCAGCCAGAAGCTGTGTGAGCGTGTGCAGGCTAACGAGAGCCATGGCATTGTTCAGTAGTGAGCGGTTTGGGCTTCGATGCAGCAAACAAGAGTTTTAGCACATATGAGGAACAATGTTCACAGTAGGCCAACTAGACAGAGGACAACCGGACAAGAGCGGGGTTTCCTTTGGTCGTGGGTTCAAAGACATTTACACTCCTGAAAGACTTGGTAGCACCGAAGAAGCCTGGTGACATTAGCTGAACATTACTTTGAGATTGGGGCTGGACTAGAAGAGCATTAAGGGACCAGCCAGTCTATGGAGTGAGTTGCCTGAAAGGACCTGCGTTGCAAGCTGCTAAGCACTGCATGTGGTGAGAACTTGACATGGGCTAAAGTGTTGGACATTTGTAAAAACAAATTGTCTACAGCACGGAGCATACATAAATTCCAGCAGACGCCGTCTCAGCCGAGAACAGATCATCTGAACAGGAAACTGGAGAAACACCGAGATGTGCCGAGACGGATTTAGAGGATGTCGGACCAGAAAAGGGAGATATCGAAGCCCTGCTTTTGCTGCTTGGGAACAGGCCATTCACTACAGATCTGCCACTACAAGGAGTTCCAGTACAGAGTGCGCCAGAAGACTGGACATTTGAAGCGGGCCTGTCGGGGGAGAGCACCGACAGCAGCGGCTAACAGCACTTTCAAAGCAACACTCTCAAACAGTGCACCCTAATACAGTGAAGGGGACACGCTACTTGACAATGGACCAAGATGAGGATACAGAACTGCTACTGCCGGCAGTGAACAGCACAGCCAAAAATAACCAGTCAGGAAGGGACTTGCGACTTTTTACTGTGCGTTGTGATTGTGAGTATGTGCCCCCTGTCACTAAAAATGTAACAAACTATAGTTTTGGCAAGTCGGTTAGGACATCTGTGTGCATGACAGAAGTCATTTTTTCAATAACTGTTTACAGACATATTATTTCACTAATAGATCACTGTATCACAATTCCACTGGATGAAATGTGTACATACACTAAGTTGACTGGGCCTTTAAACAGCTTGGAAAATTCCTGAAAATTATGTCATGGCTTTAGAAGATTATGATAGGCTAATTGACATCATTTGAGTCAATTGGAGGTGTACTTGTGGATGTATTTCAAGGTCTACCTTCAAACGCAGTGCCTCTTTGCTTGACATCATGGGAAAATCTAAATAAATCAGCCATGACCTCAGAAAAACAATTGTAGACCTCCACAAGTCTGGTTCATCCTTGGGAGCAATTTCCAAACGCACGTTCATCTGTACAAACAATAGTACACAAGTATAAACACCATGGGACCACGCAGCCATCATACCGCTCAGGAAGGAGACACGTTCTGTCTCCTAGAGATGAACGTACCTTGTTGCGAAAAGTGCAAAACAATCCCAGAACAGCAGCAAAGGACCTTGTGAAGATGCTGGAGGAAATAGGTACAAAAGTATCTATATCCACAGTAAAACGAGTCCTATAATCGATATAACATGCTGGCCGCTCAACAAGGAAGAAGCCAATGCTCCAAAACCGCCATAAAAAGCCAGACTACGGTTTGCAACTGCACATGGGAACAAAGATCGTACTTTTTGGAGAAATGTCTTCTGGTCTGATAAAACAACAAAAATAGAACCCGTGAAGCACGGGGATGGCAGCATCATGTTGTGGGGGTGCTTTGCTGCAGGAGGGACTGCTGCACTTCACAAAATAGATGGCATCATGAGAAGGAAAAGGATGTGGATATATTGAAACAACATCTCAAGACATCAGTCAGGAAGTTAAAGCTGGGTCGCAAATGGGTAGTCCAAATGGACAATGACCCCAAGCATACTACCAAAGTTGTGCCAAAATGGCTTAAGGACAACAAAGTTAAGGTATTGGAGTGGTCATCACAAAACCCCGACCTCAATCCCATAGAAAATGTGTGGGCAGAACTGAAAAAGTGTTTGCGAGCAAGGAAGCCTACAAACCTGACTCAGTTACACCAACTTTGTCAGGAGGAATGGGCCAAATTTCACCCAAGTTATTGTGGGAAGCTTGTGAAAGTCTACCCAAAAAATTTGACCCAAGTTAAACAATTTAAAGACAATGCTACCAAATACTAATTGAGTGTATGTAAACTTCTGACCCACTGGGAATGTGATGAAAGAAATAAAAGCTGAAATAAATCACTCTACTATTATGACATTTCACATTCTTCAAATAAAGTGGTGATCCTAACTGAACGAAGACAGGGCAGTTTAACTAGGATTAAATGTCAGGAATTGTGAAAAGCTGAGTTGAAATGTATTTGGCTAAGGTGTATGTAAACTTCCGACTTCAACTGTATGTCTGCATGATCACGCAGCATCCAGCCAAAGTGTTGTTAATCTTAGGACGTATGTATCGTGATCCATGCTGCACCCAGTGTTTTCACTTTTAGAATTTTCTCTAATGCATGTTAGGCTGAAAACCATATTGTTTTTTAATCATTATCGATGTTGACACATTATGTGATAGTGTTACAGAGTTGTGTCATGTATTTATCATTTTATGGACATTTACAAAATGTGCATGTTGCGTTATGCTAAAGGCTAGTTAAAGTTAGCCTTATACTTTCTTTGCTAATGAGGCTAGTCAGCTCATGAAGTGTAAATGTATTTTATGTTGTTTCACGTCACGGTTTTCTGTTGTGCTGAATTTTACACAGTGTTGTGTATGTATTCGCAGGTATGTGCTCCCAAATAATATGGAAATAATGATATGTTACTGTACACGTGTAGCCCATGTCCTGTGGTGATTTGTTATGGACGTCAACCGGACTCATTGTAAGCCCCGAGTGAACAATATTGTCGAACACTGTCATGAATTTAGGAAATACGGTTTGTGGGTCAGAGTGCAGATTTGATTTAGGTTAAAAGAGAATGGTTTGTTGTTAGCTAGCATGTTTCTCACACTGGTTTTAGCATTGTTGTCAAAACTACTGTTGCATAGCAACACTTGACTTGGAGGGAAAGAATGTTTTCATAGCTCGACAAATTCCTATGATTTGTGAATCTGTTTGGACTGAACAACTAGCACTAATACTTCCCCAGTCTTGAATGAATGAATGAGAGAGAGAGAGAGAGAGAGAGAGAGAGAGAGAGAGAGAGAGAGAGAGAGAGAGAGAGAGAGAGAGAGAGAGAGAGAGAGAGAGAGAGAGAGAGAGAGAGAGAGAGAGAGAGAGAGAGAGAGAGAATTCTCTCCAATGGCAAAGGTATCAAGGTTAATCAAATACCCACGACCAACCATGTGAAAAAAAAAGTAAATAACAGCCAATGTTTACTTTTTTATTTGGGGCTATGGCAATCAATTGAAAAACATTCTAACAGAATTTCTGATTGTCTTCTCAACTCACCATCACATACTTTTAATGTGGGGCTATGACAGTCAATTGCAAATTAGTCTGACATAATGTCTCTTATCCTCTGACATTTAGCTCCAATATCCAATGATGGGCGTGGCGCGAAATACAAACTCCTCTAAAATCCGAAAACTTCCATTTTTCAAACATATGACTATTTTACAGCTATTTAAAGACAAGACTCTCGTTAATCTAACCACACTGTCCGATTTCAAAAAGGCTTTACAGCGAAAGCAAAACATTAGATTATGTCAGCAGAGTACCCAGCCAGAAATAATCAGACACCCATTTTTCAAGCTAGCATATAATGTCACAAAAAACAAAACCACAGCTAAATGCAGCACTAACCTTTGATTATCTTCATCAGATGACACACCTAGGACATTATGTTATACAATACATGCATGTCTGTTCAATCAAGTTCATATTTATATCAAAAACCAGCTTTTTACATTAGCATGTGACGTTCAGAACTAGCATTCCCACCGAACACTTCCGGTGAATTTACTAAATTACTCACGATAAACGTTCACAAAAAGCATAACAATTATTTTAAGAATTATAGATACAGAACTCCTCTATGCACTCGATATGTCCGATTTTAAAATAGCTTTTCGGATGAAGCACATTTTGCAATATTCTAAGTACATAGCCCGGCATCACAGGGCTAGCTATTTAGACACCCAACCAGTTTAGCCTTCACCAAAATCACATTTCCTATAAGAAAAATGGTCTTACCTTTCCTGTTCTTCGTCAGAATGCACTCCCAGGACTTCTACTTCAATAACAAATGTTGGTTTGGTCCCAAATAATCCATCGTTATGTTCCATCAACGACGTTTTGTTCGTGCGTTCTAGACACTATCCCAATGGTAAATCACGGTCGTGCGCATGGCGCAGAACGTGACAAAAAATTTCTAAATATTCCATTACCGTACTTCGAAGCATGTCAACCGCTGTTTAAAACCAATTTTTATGCAATTTATCTCGTAGAAAAGCGATAATATTCCGACCGGGAATCTGCATGTCTGTAAACTGAGGGAAAAACCGAAAGACGGGGGCGGGGCAGGTCACGAGCGTAAGCATTTCTCCACTGAGAGAGCACTTAGCTTTTGCTCTCGTGTGTTTCAGCCAGGGCTTTGAATTACGTCATTCCTGTTTTTCCCGGGCTCTGAGAGCCCATTGGAGACGTGGGAAGTGTCACGTAACAGCAGAGATCCCTTGTAATAGATAGAGAGAATCAACAAGGGCAAGAAATGTTCAGACAGGGTACTTCCTGAACAGAACCTTCTCAGGTTTTTGCCTGCCATAGGAGTTCTGTTATACTCACAGACACCATTCAAACAGTTTTAGAAACTTTGGAGTGTTTTCTATCCAAAGCTAATAATTATATGCATATTCTAGTTTCTGGGCAGGACTAATAATCAGATTAAATCGGGTATGTTTTTTATCCAGCCGTGAAAATACTGCCCCCTAGCCATAAGAGGTTAACTCACAACAACCAATGAGATGGGTGTGCTTGATTGTCCGGTTGGAATATTATCAAAGATTTATGTTAAAAAGACCCTAAGGATTGATTGTAAACATCGTTTGACGTGTTTCTACGAACGGTAATGGAACTTTTTGACTTCTTGTTTCGGGTTTTGCACTCGCGCATTATGCCTTTGGAATAGTGATCTGAACGTGCGAACAAAACGGAGGTATTTGGACATAAATATGGAGTTTATCGAACAAAACAAACATTTCTTGTGGAAGTGGGAGTCCTGGGAGTGCATTCCGCCGAAGATCAGCAGAGGTAAGTGAAGATTTGTAATACTATTTCTGAGTTTTGTTGACTCCAGAACTTGGCGGGTAACTGTATAGCTTGCTCTGATGGCTGAGCTCTGTACTCAGAATATTGAACAATGTGCTTTCGCCGTAAAGCTATTTTGAAATCTGACACAGCGGTTGCATTAAGGAGAAGTGTTACTATAATTCTTTCAATAACTGTTGTAAATTTTATCAACATTTATGATGAGTATTTTTGTAAATTGATGTGCTCATTCACCGGACGTTTTGGGAGGCAAAATATTTCTGAACATCAAGCACCAATGTAAAATGGGGTTTTTGGATATAGCGTCCCACATGTCCCAGATAGGTTAACAAAAAAATCTGTGGAGTGGTTGAAAAACGAGTTTTAATGACTCCAACGTAAGTGTATGTAAACTTCCGACTTCAACTGTATGTAGGACGAGCCATGATTACAAGAAAGTATATACATAGAAAGTGGGTGAAACAGTACGTAAAATTAAAGTGACCTGTTTTCAATGACTTGATATACACAGGGTGGCAGTCTCTAAGGTGCAGGGTAAAGTATCGGGTGGTAGCCTGGCCAGAACAGTGACTAAGGTTCAGGGCAGGGTACTGGGTGGAGGCCAGCTTGTGGTGACTGTTTCTCAGTCTCTCGGACTCAGCTTTGATGCACCTGTACGGTCCTGTGTGGCTCAGTTGGTAGAGCATGGTGTTTGCAATGCAAGGGTTGTGGGTTCGATTCCCACGGGGGACCAGTACGGGGAAAAACATGTATGAAATGTATGCATTCACTACTGTAAGTCGCTCTGGATTAGAGCATATGCTAAATGACTAAAATGTAAATGTAGCTGGGTGAACAGACCATACATCAAAAGAAAGCTTAAGTTCTTGTTAATCCTGCCGCCGTGTCAGATTTCAAAAAGGCTTTACGGCGAAACCAAACCATGCGATTATCTGAGGACAGCGCTCAGCACACAAAACATTACCTACAGTTACCAGCCAAGTAGATTGGTCACGAAAGTCAGAAATAGCAATAAAATTAATCAATTACCATTGATCTTCATATGGTTGCACTCACAAGACTCCATGTTACACAATAAATGTTTGTTTTGTCCCTCTTTATATCCAAAAACCTCCATTTTGTTGGCGTGTTTTCTTCAGTAATCCAATGGCTCAAATGCGGTCACAAGAGGCAGACAAATTCCAAATAGTATCCGTAAAGTTCGTAGAAACATCTCAAACGATGTTTATAATCAGTCCTCAGGTTGTTTTTAACCTAAATAATCGATAATATTTCAACCTGACAAAAGCTTCGTCAATATAAAAGGAAAACAAGAAAGGCATGCTCTCGGTCGTGCGCAGTAACCAGCTCTGAGGACATCCCAGGGTCCACTCACTCAATGTTGTCATTCTCCCAAATTTTTCAGAATAAAAGCCTGAAACAATGTCTAAAGACTGTTCACAACTAGTGGAAGCCATAGGAAATGGAATCTGGGTCCTATCCCTTTAAATGGTGGATAGGCTTTCATTGGAAAAACAGCCATTTCAAAGTAATGGCACTTCCTGGATGGATTTTCCTCAGGTTTTCGCCTGCCACTTCAGTTCTGTTATACCCAGACATTATTTTAACAGTTTTAGAAACTTTACAGTGTTTTCTATCCAAATCTACCAATTATATGCATATCCTGGCTTCTGGGCCTGAGTAGAAGGCAGTTTACTTTCGGCAAGCTTTTCATCCGGAGGTGAAAATAGTGCCCCCTACCCTTATGAAGTTAGGGTAGGGGGCACTAACATCCTTACTTGTAATTTATGTTTATGTGACCAGGGCAATGACCAAGTTATCGCTCCTTCTGCCCAAAGTGTGCACTTGTTCACTACCCTTCACTGATTTCAGAGGAAATTAGTGGTATATGAATGGTAAAATTCTTGGTGGAAACTCCCACTAGCCCTTACCTCCAACAATTCAATGCTTTCAGGTTTGTGTGAAGTAGTGAAGGAGCGCACACTTCAGGAAAAATTTGATATTATTGGGACATACAGCCCTAAAGTGGCAGAGGACTATATTGGTTACTTGATGCACATTCATATTCCAGGTGAAATAGCCTCTCAATATCTAGTTGGTACAATCATTTATGCATATAAGCCAACTAAATAGAGTAAGATAATCGAATGCGTGTCTAATCAGCAAGGTATTCGTGGTGGTTGTGGTGTGTGTGTCTGTGTAAGTGAGTAATTGGTGGTCGGAGTGTGTGTGTAATGTGCGTGTGTAATGCGAGGTGTGTGTATAATACAACGTTCCTCTTTGTGCAATGCTTAAAAGTGTAATAGTTGTGTGCTCGCTCTCCCCAACAAACACTTTCAGCCCAACCCATTGGAGGCAATGTGAGGACGACTGGGAGACTGGGCTGTCAGAGTGGGCTGTGCTGTGTGTGTGTGTGTGTGTGTGTGTGTGTGTGTGTGTGTGTGTGTGTGTGTGTGTGTGTGTGTGTGAGTTTCTCTGTGTGTGTGCGTAATGCGTGGTCTGAGTGCGTGTCTGTGTTAAGTGAGGTGTCTGCATACATGTGTGTGTGCGTGGTGGATGTGGAAATTGAATGGAGCCTTTCACTTCTACTGCTCGTCTCCCCGGGGGTGAAAGATTGGTTGCCATGGTTATGTTGGAATCCTGCCACAAATGGGTGGGAGTTGTGTAGCTCTGGCAAATTGACCCCTCTGTTTGTGTGGGCTTGTATTACTATCCTAGTGGGTACCTGCAATCCCCAAAAGTCCCCACAAGGATAGTAAAACAAGGAAAATTCTCCCTCGTGGGGACATTTCTCACATCCCCACTATTTTAATCTTTGGGATTAGGTAAAGGGGTTAGGTTTAAGAGGGTTTCTGTTTGTGCTGGGGTTAGGAGTTACATTTAGGGTTAGGGTTAAGAGTTATGGAAGATAGGATTTTGTAAACAATAATTTTAGGTCCCCACAAGGATATGGAATGGAGCGCGGCATTCTGGCACATGGGAGGTTGCATGTGTGAAAGCAGAGGTGCACATATGTACAAACACAAGGTAAGTAGTTTGCCCTACACCAATACACTCAAACACAGATCCACCTAGTGCATACATTTAATCAAAAATCAAATCAAATTTATTTATATAGCCCTTCGTACATCAGCTGAAATCTCAAAGTGCTGTACAGAAACCCAGCCTAAAACCCCAAACAGCAAGCAATGCATGTGAAAGAAGCACGGTGGCTGGGAAAAACTCCCTAGGAAAAACTCCTGAGAAAGGCCAAAAACCTAGGAAGAAACCTAGAGAGGAACCAGGCTATGAGGGGTGGCCAGTCCTCTTCTGGCTGTGCCGGGTGGATATTATAACAGAACATGGTCAAGATGTTAAAATGTTCGTAAATGACCAGCATGGTCAAATAATAATAATCATAGTAATTGTCGAGGGTGCAACAAGCACGTCCGGTGAACAGGTCAGGGTTCCGTAGCCGCAGGCAGAACAGTTGAAACTGGAGCAGCAGCATGGCCAGGTGGACTGGGGACAGCAAGGAGTCATCATGCCAGGTAGTCCTAGGGCTCAGGTCCTCCGAGAGAAAGAGAGAAAGAAAGAGAGAATTAGAGAGAGCATATTTACATTCACACAGGACACTGGATAAGACAAGAGAATACTCCAGATGTAACAGACTGACCCTAGCCCCCCGACACATAAACTACTGCAGCATAAATACTGGAGGCTGAGACAGGAGGGATCAGAAGACACTGTGGCCCCATCCGATGATACCCCCGGACAGGGCCAAACAGGCAGGATATAACCCCACCCACTTTGCCAAAGCACAGCCCCCACACCACTAGAGGGATATCTACAACCACCAACTTACCGTCCGAAGACAAGGCCGAGTATAGCCCACAAAGATGTCTGCCACGGCACAACCCAAGGGGGGGGCGCCAACCCAGACAGGAAGACCACGTCAGTGGCTCAACCTACTCAAGTGACGCACCCCTCCCATGGACGGCATGGAAGAACACCAGTAAGTCAGTGACTCAGCCCCTGTAAAAGGGTTAGAGGCAGAGAATCCCAGTGGGAAGAGGGGAACCGACAAGGCAGAGACAGCAAGGGCGGTTCGTTGCTCCTGCCTTTCCGTTCACCTTCACACTCCTGGGCCAGACTATACTTAATCATAGGACCTACTGAAGAGATAAGTCTTCAGTAAAGACTTAAAGGTTGAGACTGAGTCTGCGTCTCTCACATGGGTAGGCAGACCATTCCATAAAAATGGAGCTCTATAGGAGAAAGCCCTACCTCCAGCCGTTTGCTTAGAAATTCTAGGGACAATTAGGAGGCCTGCGTCTTGTGACCGTAGCGTACGTGTAGGTATGTACGGCAGGACCAAATCGGAAAGATAGGTAGGAGCAAGCCCATGTAATGCTTTGTAGGTTAGCAGTAAAACCTTGAAATCAGCCCTTGCCTTAACAGGAAGCCAGTGTAGGGAAGCTAGCACTGGAGTAATATGATCAAATTTTTTGGTTCTAGTCAGGATTCTAGCAGCCGTATTTAGCACTAACTGAAGTTTGTTTAGTGCTTTATCCGGGTAGCCGGAAAGTAGAGCATTGCAGTAGTCGAGCCTAGAAGTAACAAAAGCATGGATTAATTTTTCTGCGTCATTTTTGGACAGAAAGTTTCTGATTTTTGCAATGTTACGTAGATGGAAAAAAGCTGTCCTTGAAGCAGTCTTGATATGTTCTTCAAAAGAGAGATCAGGGTCCAGAGTAACGCCGAGGTCCTTCACAGTTTTATTTGAGACGACTGTACAACCATCCAGATTAATTGTCAGATTCAACAGAAGATCTCTTTGTTTCTTGGGACCTAGGACAAGCATCTCTGTTTTGTCCGAGTTTAAAAGTAGAAAATTTGCAGCCATCCACTTCCTTATGTCTGAAACACAGGCTTCTAGCGAGGGCAATTTTGGGGCTTCACCATGTTTCATTGAAATGTACAGCTGTGTGTCGTCCGCATAGCAGTGAAATTTAACATTATGTTTTCGAATGACATCCCCAAGAGGTAAAATATATAGTGAAAACAATAGTGGTCCTAGAACGGAACCTTGAGGAACACCGAAATTTACAATTGATTTGTCAGAGGACGAACCATTCACAGAGACAAACTGATATCTTTCCGACAGATAAGTTCTAAACCAGGCCAGAACTTGTCCATGTAGACCAATTTGGGTTTCCAATCTCTCCAAAAGAATGTGGTGATCGATGGTATCAAAAGCGGCACTAAGATCTAGGAGCACGAGGACAGATGCAGAGCCTCGGTCTGACGTCATTAAAAGGTCATTTACCACCTTCACAAGTGCAGTCTCAGTGCTATGATGGGGTCTAAAACCAGACTGAAGCATTTCGTATACATTGTTTGTCTTCAGGAAGGCAGTGAGTTGCTGCGCAACAACTTTTTCTAAAATTTTTGAGAGGAATGGAAGATTCGATATAGGCCGATAGTTTTTTATAATTTCTGGGTCAAGATTCGGCTTTTTCAAGAGAGGCTTTATTACTGCCATTTTTAGTGAGCTTGGTACACATCCGGTGGATAGAGAGCCGTTTATTATGTTCAACATAGGAGGGCCAAGCACAGGAAGCAGCTCTTTCAGTAGTTTAGTTGGAATAGGGTCCAGTATGCAGCTTGAGGGTTTGGAGGCCATGATTATTTTCATCATTGTGTCAAGAGATATGGTACTAAAACACTTTAGTATCTCCCTTGAGCCAGGGTCCTGGCAGAGTTGTGCAGACTCTGGACAATGAAGCCCTGGAGGAATACCCAGATTTAAAGATGAGTCCGTAATTTGCTTTCTAATGATCATGATCTTTTCCTCAAAAAAGTTCATAAATTTATTACTGCTGAAGTGAAAGCCATCCTCCATTTGCGAATGCTGCTTTTTAGTTAGCTTTGCGACAGTGTCAAAAAGAAATTTCGGATTGTTCTTATTTTCCTCAATTAAGTTGGAAAAATAGGATGATCGTGCAGCAGTGAGGGCTCTTCGATACTGCACGGTACTGTCTTTCCAAGCTAGTCGGAAGACTTCCAGTTTAGTGTGGCGCCATTTCCGTTCCAATTTTCTGGAAGCTTGCTTCAGAGCTCGTGTATTTTCTGTATACCAGGGAGCTAGTTTCTTATGACAGATGTTTTTAATTTTTAGGGGTGCAACTGCATCTAGGGTATTGCGCAAGGTTGAATTGAGTTCCTCGGTTAGGTGGTTAACTGATTCTTGTCCTCTGACGTCCTTGGGTAGGCAGAGGGAGTCTGGAAGGGCATCAAGGAATCTGTCACGCTCTTCACCTTCATCTGAAGATATATCGAAATCACTCGATGACCAATACGCAGCAGGTTGACTGTTCCACATGTTTATTTTAGATAGGAACGACAAAACAAAATAAATACGCAAAGGAGAAAGGTGACAGTTTCACAGGTGAAACGAAACACAGTGCAAATACAATTACCCACAAACATCGTGGGGGGAAAAGGAACTTAAATATGATTCCCCAATCAGAGGCAACTAGCGACAGCTGTCTCTGATTGGGAATCGACATAACCCAACATAGAAAATAAACTATAGAAATGCCACACCCTGACCAAAATAGAAGAGTTCACCTGGTCAGGGCGTGACAGTACCCCCCCTCCAACGGTGCGTACTCCCGGCGCACCAACCTAAAGTCTATTAGGGGGGGGACCCGGGTGGGCGCCTCACCCTCGGTGGAGGCTCTGGCCCCGGGCGTGTTTCTCCCCCTGCCTCCACCCTAGCCCTACCCCTCTGGCCCGGACTGGACCACGGTGGAGCGGCATGCTCAGGCTCCGGAGCAGAGCCGCCGACCGGAACAGGACTGATCACCGGTGGACCGGACACAGGCCGTGCCAGACTGTGGACACGCGCCGTGGGCCTGCTGCGGGGGACAGGGACGGGCCGGACTGGCCTGGGGACACGCACCACCAACCTGGTGCGGGGAGCAGGGACGGGCCGGACTGGACTGGGGACACGCACCACCGGCTTGGTGCGGGGAGCCGGGATGGGCCGGACAGGACTGGGGACACGCACCACTAACCTGGTGCGGGGAGCAGGAATGGGCCGGACAGGACTGGGGACACGCACTACTAACCTGGTGCGGGGAGCAGGGACGGGCCGGACTGGACTGGGGACACGCACCACTGGCTTGGTGCGGGGAGCAGGGACGGGCCGGACTGGACTGGGGACGCCTGGCAGCTCGGGACAGTCTGGGCAGTCTGGCCACTCCGGCAGTTCAGGGCAGTCTGGCCACTCCGGCAGTTCAGCGCAGTCTGGCCACTCCGGCAGTTCAGCGCAGTCTGGCCACTCCGGCAGTTCAGCGCAGTCTGGCCACTCCGGCAGTTCAGCGCAGTCTGGCCACTCCGGCAGTTCAGCGCAGTCTGGCCACTCCGGCAGTTCAGCGCAGTCTGACCACTCCGGCGACTGTTGACTGACGGGCAGCTCCGACGACTGTTGACTGACGGGCAGCTCCGACGACTGTTGACTGGCGGGCAGCTCCGACGACTGTTGACTGGCGGGCAGCTCCGACGACTGTTGACTGGCGGGCAGCTCCGACGACTGTTGACTGGCGGGCAGCTCCGACGACTGTTGACTGGCGGGCAGCTCCGACGACTGTTGACTGGCGGGCAGCTCCTGCCCCGTCAAACAGCCCTTGTGCCCCCCCCTAAAAAAATCTTGGGGATGCCTCTCGGTCTCCCTAAACTCTTCCATCGCCCTGGAAATGCTCCTCCTTAACTCGGCCCATGTCCATCCTTCCTCTTCGTTCCTCTGCTGCTTGGTCCTTTGGTGGTGGGTGATTCTGTCACGCTCTTCACCTTCATCTGAAGATATATCGAAATCACTCGATGACCAATACGCAGCAGGTTGACTGTTCCACATGTTTATTTTAGATAGGAACGACAAAACAAAATAAATACGCAAAGGAGAAAGGTGACAGTTTCACAGGTGAAACGAAACACAGTGCAAATACAATTACCCACAAACATCGTGGGGGGAAAAGGAATTTAAATATGATTCCCCAATCAGAGGCAACTAGCGACAGCTGTCTCTGATTGGGAATCGACATAACCCAACATAGAAAATAAACTATAGAAATGCCACACCCTGACCAAAATAGAAGAGTTCACCTGGTCAGGGCGTGACAGAATCTTTGGGTTGTCTGAGAATTTATAGCACGACTTTTAATCTTCCTTGGTTGGGGTCTGAGCAGATTATTTGTTGCAATTGTAAACGCAATAAAATGGTGGTCCGATAATCCAGGATTATGAGGAAAAACATTAAGATCCACAACATTTATTCCATGGGACAAAACTAGGTCCAGAGTATGACTGTGGCAGTGAGTAGGTCCAGAGACATGTTGGACAAAACCCACTGAGTCGATGATGGCTCCGAAAGCCTTTTGGAGTGGGTCTGTGGACTTTTCCATGTGAATGTTAAAGTCACCAACATACAGTACATACATTGTGTGCCAACAAAACTACAGTCAAACAGTTCACCACCCTCTGTATACACTCACCACAGACCAAGGCTATTATAGTAAACTAAAACTAGTCATGAAAAAAACGATTTAGTAAACTGAAATAAAATAACAAACCTGTTTGAAAAACTAAAACTATACTGAAACTACTATGCTTGACTCCAAAACGAAATAAAATAAAAACCATATGAATTATGTTCGGTTTTATTTTATAGATTCTTTTTTTGCTTGGACCAAAACATTTATGGGGTTTTCAAATTTGATTTGTAATGTGGTTTTCAAGTTTCTTAATCTGGCAGGTCACATTGAGATTTACTTTAACTTAAAAGTAGACTGTGAGATGTTGCCATGAGCAGCACCGCAGATATTGGTACATTTCTCCTGCTCAGACATTGCATGCGTCAAACCGATGGTTGCATACCACATCATCGACTGTGCAGTCGGGCACCAGATTGCTATAACATGTCGGTCGTGTTCCTCTTCTCAGACGTTGCTGACACATCTTATGAATTCTAGATGGATATTTACATATCAGCTAACCATATCATATTTTATAGCAGTCTGGTGCCCTACTGCACAGTCGATGACGTGGCACGCAACCATTGATTGATCAATGCAACGTCTGAGCAGGGGGAACGTGACAGTGATGTGGTTAGCTGATACATAAAGTACCTATCCAGGTATTGTAAGATCTGGCAGGCTTCAGCAACATCTGAGCAGAGGAACGTGCCCATTGAGATAAGCCCGATGCAAGACTTCGCTCTCACACAGTCACAGAAAATATTTGCACATATGCACGGGTGTGCTTCATGCTGCTACGATGTGGTAGCTACGGGACCAAAACGGCGGAGAAGTTTAGCCGTGCTTTTTAACGCTCCTGGTTGTTTAGAAACTTTACCCACTACTACTGTTTACTTGATGCATCTTCGTAATCTCGCTGAGTAACTAACCTATGACCTGACCCCTCACCCACAGTGGCAAAAAGTGACATCCCAAAAAGCACTAAAACTATACAACACATAAATGTCTCCTAGCCTCCTACGCACAGGCTACTTTATGTCCATAACACTAAAACTGAAATGAAATATTATCAAAACGTAATAGAAATGTTTTTATAAAACAGAACTGAAAACTAATTGAAAAATAAAAGTACAAATCTTAACTAATAGAAAGAAAAACAAATATAAAAAAACAAAACTATAATAACCTTGCCACAGACAATTCTATGCATTGCACTTGTCTATACATAGCAGAAACGCATGCCTATGTTTGACCAAGCTTAGTTTGCTTTGATGTCAATCCAAATTACCCTACAGTGTGTTACCCAATACAGCATTAACAGTCTGATGGCCTTGAGGAGCCCTGGCACATCTGACGAGCGCCAGATCCGGTGATATAGGATTCAAACTTATTCCTGTATTGACGCTTTGCCTGTTTGGTTCGTGGAGGGTACAGATTTCTTAAAAGCGTCTGGATTAGTGTCTCGCTCCTTGAAAGTGGCAGCTCTAGCCTTTAGCTCAGTGTGGATGTTGCTTGTAATCCATGGCTTCTGGTTGGAATATGTACGTATGGTTACTGTTGGAAAGTCGTTGTCGATGCACTTATGGATGAAGCTGTTGACTAATGTGGTATACTCCCCAATTCCATCAGATGAATCCCGGAATATATTCCACTCTGTGCTAGTAAAACATCCTTTCAGTGCGAAAAAGGGAGAAGGTCCCTTTTCAAACAGTTCCAGTTTGGTGTCTGCGTCCAACTGAGATCGAAGCGAGAGCAGAGGACAATCGTACAAATTCCAAAAATGGTGTTTGGCCTCCACTCAATGAGGTCGGGGTGGGGTCAATAAGCAATGACACTTTACAGTTACCAACTACACTGATGTCTGAGAAGCATAAAGATTACGATCGGTCGTGTCTATTATTCGCGCCATACTTTTATGGTTCAGTTTGAACGTCTGTGTCTGCCCCAGTGCCCATCTTTCATAGCTAGTGTGTTATGCTTGAGAGCTTCATGTTCCTTGGTGTCCACATCACCAACAAACTAACATGGTCCAAGCACACCAAGACATTCATGAAGAGGGCACGACAAAACCTATTCCCCCTCGGGAGCCTGAAAAGATTTGACATGGGTCCTCAGATCCTCAAAAGGTTCTATAGCTTCACAATCAAAAGCATCCTGACTGGTTGCATCTCTGCCTGATACGGCAACTGCTCGGCCTCCAACCGCAAGGCACTACAGAGGGTAGTGTGTATGGCCCAGCACATCACTGGGGCCAAGTTTCCTGCCTTCCAGGACCTCTATACCAGGCGGTGTCAGAGGAAGGCCCCAGGCGATGTCAAAGACTCCAGCCACCCTAGTCCATAGACTTGGCAAGCGGTAGCAGGTCCAAGAGGTCCAAGAGGCTTCTAAACAGCTTCTACCCCCAAGCCATAAGACTCCTGGATATCTAATCAAATGGCTACCCAGACTATTTGCATTGCCCCCCCCTTTTCGCTGCTGCTCTAAAAATAGTTTGTTCTGATGTGACTGTCTTATATAAGAAAGATCATACAACGTATAGATATTTTTATCTTGTATTTAACCCCTTAGTTTTGGAAGTAAACAGTATCCATATACTGTATACTTAAATTTTTTTGGTTTTTACTTACACTGGAGGACAAGTCTTGTGAGGCCAGTGGGCGTCCTAGAGCTAAACAACTGATGTGTTTGTGTTCAACTGACATGTTCGTGTTCAACACACAGGATATAATCTGCCAAAAGGGGATTCTAACATGGATCGAATCCAGGGGTAAAAAAAAATTATAATCATAGAAGTTTTCTTTCACTTTGACATTACAGAGTATTGTGTGATGACACATTTTTATCTGGGGGGCAAGGGGTATTGCTCAGACTTTGTGGAGGGGGGGCTGCGAAACGCCCCTGCTTTCTAGGACACTCACAAACTCATTTTTACACATATTAACCAGCTAGCTAGCACAGTATCCTGTTAAACTGTTCAATGAGTAGCAAATACAACTTATGCCAAATAACAGACATGATGTCTTCTTCAGTAGCACTTCTTCAGTAGCACGTTGCATTGTGTAGAATGCAAACAGCACCATGCTAAAAACTGACAAACTTCAGGGGTGATTTTCTCTGAACAGCTGATCATGGATACCTCCGTTATAACTAGCTGCACTGAGCTCAATTTAGAGAGCTGATGCACAAGCTATATATCGTTTTGCAACTGAAAATGAGGGAGCAAGTCACATGAGACAAAAAAGTTGTACTTATTATTTTTTATTTGATTGTCTCATGTTTCTTGGCTCCCTAAAGACAGAACTGCCCATGAGTCATATGGGGGCTATATCTGCCATATTTGTGAAGCATTCTGTGCCATTGTAACCAACTAGTAATTAATCCTGGTGATTGATACGGGTTCATCACTCTTCAACTATATGTCAATGGAACAAACTGTCCAACTAGACCTAGAAGCTAGGTAATGGACTTTTAGGTAAGGCAAGGTTACTAGCGCTCCACGTATGTTTCACAATATACAGTAACAGAACAGTTAACTCTACATTGACTAACCAAATCTCTACTCCCATCTCCACTGAGCCTACTGTGTGTGTCTGGCAGGTCCTTTAGGCTCTACCTCTCTCTTAATCAGATGAGAAGGGCCGGATGGGTGGCTGGGTACTGTCACTGAATAATTGATGAGTGGAGTAGAGTAGAGTTCATTTATCAAGTGTTACACCTCAGATGTGTGTGTGGTGTGTGTGAGAAGGGTTAGGACAGGAGTATTCATTAAAAGCCACCCAGTGTGCATTCTCACACACACACACACACACACACACACACACACACACACACACACACACACACACACGTGTGCGCACATAGGAGAGAGGATAACAAGACCCAAGGGTGACTAGTGTGTGCCCTCACTCCTCAAATACCCTCAATGTATTCTCCTTCATCCAGACATGCCTGTACATTATCTATAGACTCAGCAAAAACACCTTCACCATCCATTAGGAACCTGGGCACTTAGCTAGCTAGTTTTAACTTTTTGTAAGACTGTACACATATCATATCTTAATTTGAGCAAGTTTCAAACAGCAGGAAAGGAATCCTCCACCAACAGGAAATGTGAATTGTTTTGTGGATTATAATATATAGACATTTTTTGAAGGGGTTCAGAAATGTATCGTTAGGGAAAATCAAGTCTGAAATGTTAAAGTGGAAAATATATATTTTAGAAGCTTTTTTACACCTTGAATAGATTACAAGTTTGCATTTACTGCAACAACAGGATGATCACATGAAGATACGGCATCTGTACATAATTTTGGGGCTCGAGCTTTCCTATGGTAGCATCCACTGTACCCATGTTTACTGTTGCAATACACTTGATCAACGTGATATTACTGGCTGCCAAATGTTGCTTCAGTCCTCCATTTTTCCTCAATTTATCTCAAAGCTCATTGGAGTAGGAGGTCCGAAGGAAGGACCTAGGATCCTCTCTTCTAATGCGCTTTAAAAAATAATTAAGGCAACAAGGATGGAGGAAGCAAGAATTTGATGGCTAGTAGAATTTTCAGACAAAGTCCAAGTGTTATTACGATTTAGTACTCAATATACACTAGTAATATATCACCATAAGACACTGGAAAAGAGACTACATTAACCACTTAACTCATAATTTATAATTAGCTTGCCATACTGAGTTATTGTCTGCAATAATTTCTCACTAAGCGAACACAAAAAACCTCTGAAACCAAAACTTGTTTGGTGAGTTTCTGAGTCCAGTCCAGTCATTGATAGGTGGTTATCCAATATATCTTACCTCTACGTAAAGAAATGAGGTGGAGAGCAGTCTTTAAAGACCCATAACTAATCTAAACACCCTTGGGGGAGTCTTTTCTGACTGATGTATGTTTTCCTTTGGGTCTCGCTTCTAAGTGCAGAGGTTGTTGTCTGCCTGGCTCGGGTTTGCTCAGGTTGGGCGGTGTGTGTGTGTGCGCGTGCATGCATTCGTACATCCTATCGTCTATGACTATAAGTCTATACCTTTGAGTGTGTGTGCGTGCATGTATTTTATCTATGCCTTTGTGTCTATGCCTCAACAAGCTCTCACAGTCTGTGTGTGCATGAGCATGTGTCTGCCTGGCTAGCTGTTTGGGTCTCTGAATGACCCCCAAGAGGAGCTGGGCTGAGCAGTGAGATGAAATTAAAGCTGCTTCACTGCAGTTAGTTAAATAGTTGGACAGTGAGAACATAGTCTTGTCTCCAGGCCACCCTAAGACTGTCTGGGCCAGTGAGTGGAAACTGTAAAAACAGGGGGAGGGAGTGGAGTGTGTGTGTGAGAGAGAGAGAGAGAGACGATGAAGATGACAGGGGGAGAGAGAGGGAGAGAGGATGAAGATGACAGGGGGAGAGAGGATGAAAATGACACGGGGGGGAGAGAGAGAGGATGAAAATAATGGATTAGGGGAAACTCGCTGACCTGGTTTGAGTTTGAGGGTTTTTGGTGAAGACTCAGACAGGTGTGTAGTGTATACTATTCTAGTCATATTTGTGTCCGAAAGCTCCTATGAAAGAACAAGAAGGCCTGCACACTGTTAAAGCTCCCAATTCACCGCTTTATTGACAATGTTTCAATCCAAAACGAATCTTCCTCAGGTCAAACAAACAAACTGAGTGCATACACATTTCAACTCATTTCACCATTACACACATGACGCATGGTGGGTGCAAAAACAATGTGTGTATCTCTAATAATTTGGTATTAATGAGATGGGCACATTTACAGTGGTTCCTCGATTAAACGTTTGGAGATTATGCCACAGGATTTAGAGGTAATTTGTGGTTTCGTATGGTGCCCTGTCACTGCATCATTGCTCCAGACCACCGCATGGGGGAGTAAAACCGCTGATTATGCTTTTGTGTTTCTACCTAAATTAAATTAATATAGAATCCGATAATTATTCAAAATTCGATTTGAATTAAAACATGTTGAAGACAGGCGTTCCGCTAGCGTGTGTCTTTTAGCATTGCCAAAAGACCTATTAAAATAAAGGTTCAAATAATTGAAGCCATGTTTCAGTCAGGCCAATCACATCAAGAATATGATCAGTGATTAGTTCATTGACTAGAACTGCCTTCGAAGTGAGGGATCTAACATTAAGTAGCCCTATTTTGAGATGTGAGGTATCACACTCTCTTTCAATAATGGCAGGAATGGAGGAGGTCTTTAGTCTAGTGAGATTGCTAAGGCGAACACCGCCATGTTTAGTTTTGCCCAACCTAGGTCGAGGCACAGACATGGTCTCAATGGGGATAGCTGAGCTGACTACACTGACTGTGCTAGTGGCAGACTCCACTAAGTTGGCAGGCTGGCTAACAGCCTGCTGTGTAGCCTGCACCCTATGTCATTGCGGTTCTAAGGGAGTTAGAGCCCTGTCTATATTCGTAGATAAGATGAGAGCACCCCTCCAGCTTGGATGGAGTCCGTCACTCCTCAGCAGGCCAGGCTTGGTCCTGTTTGTGGGTGAGTCCCAGAAAGAGGGCCAATTATCTACAAATTCTATCTTTTGGGAGGGGCAGAAAACACTTTTCAACCAGCGATTGAGTTGTGAGACTCTGCTATAGAGCTCATCACTCCCCCTAACTTGGAAGGGGCTAGAGACAATTACTCGATTAAATAGTAAAGTACAGATTCACCCCAAAAATACTTAAGTATTTTTACTTAAGTACTTTACACCACTGGCCACATCTTGCTAAGTCTCTACAGAAGGTGTAAACGGTACAGCCAAATGGTTACTTGCATAGTAGCAATATCAGAAATAGGACTGTATATTATTTTATTTATATTTACACTGTACAATGTACAAGATAACACAGGTAGCCTAGTGGTTAGAGCATTGGGACAGTAACCGAAGGTTGCTGGATCAACTCCCCAAGTTGACAATGTAAAAATCTGTCGTTCTACCCCTGAACAAGGTAGTTAACCCACTGTTCCCAGGTAGGCCGCCATTGTAAATAAGAATTTGTTCTTAACTGACTTGCCTAGTTACATAAAGGTTGCCTACAATCATGGGTAAAGAGGCTGAGCAGCAGGATAAAAAAAATAGTAGCAGCAAAGTATGGTGTGTGTGTTTTAGGAGAGAGTCATTTGAATAGAGGCATTCAGAGTGCTGCTTTTGATAGATGTGAAATGGCTGCATCGGGTCAGAAGAATAGTGCATCTGCAAACAACAAAAGAACATTAAGATACGTAAGTTCATGCAAAGAAAATGTAACAAAACATAATATAATTTTAACAGTGTACAGGACTTCTTGTTCTTTAGTAGTATTCTTTATTAGCCCAGCACCTATGTTTTTAAGGATGTGTGTATGACCACAAACTTTTCTATAGAAAGCTCATATAGCCCCTCAGTTTGGTCGCTGCAGTCAGGGCCGTAGCTACATGCAGTATGAGTTCACCGAGGTCCGGAACGAGGTTGTTTTCTTGAATAAACACCTAAAAAATGTAATTAGTTAGTTAGAATATTTGTATTTGAATTTATTATGGATTCCCATTAGCTGCTGGCAAGGCAAAAGCTACTCTTCCTGGGGTCCAGCACAATTAAGGCTGATATACCGTTTTAAAAACATTACAATACATTCACAACAGATTTCACAACACATTAAGTGTGTACCCTCAGGCCCCTAATCTACTACCACATATCTACAACACAAAATCAATGTGTACGTGTGTGTACTGCCTATGTTATCGAGTGTATGCATGTGTCTGTGCCTATATTTGTATTGCTTCACAGTTCCAGCTGTTCCATAAGGTGTATTTGAGTTTTTTTAAATGACATTTTACTGCTTGCATGAGTTACATGATGTGGAATAGAGTTCCATGTAGTCATGGCTCTTTGTAGTACTGTGCGCCTGTCATAGGCGTCGATGAAAGGTGACCAAAATGCAGCGGGTATAGTGCTCATCTTTCTTCACTCAAAAGAACACTCAAAACAAAATAAAAATATGATGAAACAGTTCCATAAGGCACACAGGCTATACAGAAAACAACCACCCACAAAAACACAGGAAAAACAGGCTGCCTAAGTATGGCTTCCAATCAGAGACAACGAAAAACACCTGCCTCTGATTGGAAACCATACTCGGCCAAACATGGAAAAAGAAACATAGAAATAGATATCTAGAACCAAAATCCCCTAGAACCAAAAACCCCCAAAACACACAAAACAAACACCCCCTGCCACGCCCTGTCCATACTACAATGACAACTGACACTTTTACTGGTCAGGACGTGACAGCGCCTGCCATAGTCTGCTCTGGACTTGGGGACAATGAAGAGACCTCTGGTGGCATGTCTTGTGGGATATGCATGGGTGTCCGAGCTGTGTGCTAGTAGTTCAAACAGACAGCTCGATGTATTCAACATGTAAATACCTCTAACAAATACAAGTAGTGATGAAGTCAATCTCTCCTCCACTTTGAGCCAGTAGAGATTGGCATTCATATTATTATTGTTTGCTCTCTGTGTGTATCCAAGGGCCAGCCATGCTGCCCTATTCTGAGCCAATTGCAACTTTCATAAGACCCTCTTTGTGACACCTGACCACACAACTGAACTGTAGTCCAGGTTCGACAAAAATAGAGCTCGAAGGACTTGCCTTGTTGATAGTGCTGTTAAGGCAGAGCAGTGCTTTCTTATGGATAGTTTTCTTCTCATCTTAGCTGCAGTTGTATCAATCTGTTTTGACCATGACAGTTTAAAATCCAGGGTTACTCCAAGCTGTTTAGTTGAGGTTTAGGGTTTAGTGAATGATTTTTCACAAATACAAAACTTTTGAAATATTTAGGAACAACTTATTCCTTGCCACCCATTCTGAAACTAACTGTAGCTCTTTGTTAAGTGTTGCCGTCATTTCAGTCACTGTAGTAGCTGACATGTATAGTGTTGAGTCATCCGCATACATAAACACACTGGCTTCACTCAAAGCCAGTGGCATGACATTAGTAAAGATTGAAAAAAGGTAAGGGGCCTAGACAGCTACCCTGGGGAATTCCTGATTCTACCTGGGTTATGTTGGAGAGGCTTCTATTAACCTGTTGGGGATAGGGGGCAGTATTGAGAATTTTGGAAAAAATATGTGCCCATTTTTAACTGCCTCCTACACCAACTCAGAAGCTAGAATATGCATATTATTGTTCAGGTTTGGATAGAAAACACTCTGAATTTTCTAAAACTGTTTGAATGGTGTCTGTGAGTATAACAGAACTCCTATGGCAGGCAAAAACCTGACAAGGTTTCAAGCAGGAAGTACCCTGTCTGACAAGGAGTCGTGCGTCTTGCATCTGTTTATTGAAAAGTAAGGATCTTAGCTGTAACGTGACAATTCCCAGGGCTCCGATAGGCTCTCAGAGCCCGGGAAATAACTGAAGGTTGACGAGGGAGCCTCAGGCTGAAACACATTATCGGCTTTGGCAAGTGGCGGCTCAGAGGACCTTTTGAAGAACATATCAAGACTGCTTCAAGGACAGCTTTTTTCCATCTACGTAACATTGCAAAAATCAGAAACTTTCTGTCCAAAAATGACGCAGAAAAATGAATCCATGCTTTTGTTACTTCTAGGCTCGACTACTGCAATGCTCTACTTTCCGGCTACCCGGATAAAGCACTAAACAAACTTCAGTTAGTGCTAAATACGGCTGCTAGAATCCTGACTAGAACCAAAAAATTTGATCATATTACTCCAGTGCTAGCTTCCCTACACTGGCTTCCTGTTAAGGCAAGGGCTGATTTCAAGGTTTTACTGCTAACCTACAAAGCATTACATGGGCTTGCTCCTACCTATCTTTCCGATTTGGTCCTGCCGTACATACCTACACGTACGCTACGGTCACAAGACGCAGGCCTCCTAATTGTCCCTAGAATTTCTAAGCAAACGGCTGGAGGTAGGGCTTTCTCCTATAGAGCTCCATTTTTATGGAATGGTCTGCCTACCCATGTGAGAGACGCAGTCTCAACCTTTAAGTCTTTACTGAAGACTTATCTCTTCAGTAGGTCCTATGATTAAGTATAGTCTGGCCCAGGAGTGTGAAGGTGAACGGAAAGGCTGGAGCAACGAACCGCCCTTGCTGTCTCTGCCTTGTCGGTTCCCCTCTTCCCACTGGGATTCTCTGCCTCTAACCCTTTTACAGGGGCTGAGTCACTGACTTACTGGTGTTCTTCCGTGCCGTCCATGGGAGGGGTGCGTCACTTGAGTAGGTTGAGCCACTGACGTGGTCTTCCGGTCTGGGTTGGCGCCCCCCCCTTGGGTTGTGCCGTGGCGGACATCTTTGTGGGCTATACTCGGCCTTGTCTTCGGACGGTAAGTTGGTGGTTGTAGATATCCCTCTAGTGGTGTGGGGGCTGTGCTTTGGCAAAGTGGGTGGGGTTATATCCTGCCTGTTTGGCCCTGTCCGGGGGTATCATCGGATGGGGCCACAGTGTCTTCTGATCCCTCCTGTCTCAGCCTCCAGTATTTATGCTGCAGTAGTTTATGTGTCGGGGGGCTAGGGTCAGTCTGTTACATCTGGAGTATTCTCTTGTCTTATCCAGTGTCCTGTGTGAATGTAAATATGCTCTCTCTAATTCTCTCTTTCTTTCTTTCTTTCTTTCTTTCTCTCGGAGGACCTGAGCCCTAGGACTACCTGGCATGATGACTCCTTGCTGTCCCCAGTCCACCTGGCCATGCTGCTGCTCCAGTTTCAACTGTTCTGCCTGCGGCTACGGAACCCAGACCTGTTCACCGGACGTGCTTGTTGCACCCTCGACAATTACTATGATTATTATTATTTGACCATGCTGGTCATTTACGAACATTTTAACATCTTGACCATGTTCTGTTATAATATCCACCCGGCACAGCCAGAAGAGGACTGGCCACCCCTCATAGCCTGGTTCCTCTCTAGGTTTCTTCCTAGGTTTTTGGCCTTTCTCAGGAGTTTTTCCTAGGGAGTTTTTCCCAGCCACCGTGCTTCTTTCACATGCATTGCTTGCTGTTTGGGGTTTTAGGCTGGGTTTCTGTACAGCACTTTGAGATTTCAGCTGATGTACGAAGGGCTATATAAATAAATTTGATTTGATTTGATTTGATTTGAATGAGGCGCGTGCACGATTCGCTCCTGAGGAGAAATTTAATTCGGCTGTTTAGGCTCAATGCATATTCCCGGTCGGAATATTATCACTTATCTACGAGATAAATGGCATAAAAATTGGTTTTAAACAGCGGTTGACATGCTTCGAAGTACGGTAATGGAATATTTAGACATTTTTGTCACGCCAATGCGCCATGCGCTACACCGTGATGAAGCATTCTGATAGTGTCTAGAACTCACGAACAAAACGTCACTGTTTGGATATAACGATGGATTATTTGGGACCAAACCAACATTTGTTATTGAAGTAGAAGTCCTGGCAGTGTATTCTGACGAAGAACAAGCAAGGTAAGAACATTTTTCTTATAGGAAATGTGATTTTGGTGGAGGCTGACCTGGGTGGGTATCTAAATAGCTAGCCCTGTGATGCCGGGCTATGTACTTAGATTATTGCAAAATGTGCTTCATCCGAAAAGCTATTTTAAAATCGGACATATCGAGTGCATAGAGGAGTAATGTATCTATAATTCTTAAAATAATTGTTATGCTTTTTGTGAACGTTTATCGTGAGTAATTTAGCAAACTGTTAGTAAATTCCCCGGAAGTTTGCGGGGGTTATGCTTTTTCTGAACGTCACATGCTAATGTAAAAAGCTGTTTTTTGATATAAATATGAACTTGATTGAACAGACATGCATGTATTGTATAACACAATGTCCTAGGTGTGTCATCTGATGAAGATCATAAAAGGTTAGTGCTGCATTTAGCTGTGGTTTGGGTTTATGTGACATGATATGCTAGCTTGAAAAATGGGTGTCTGATTATTTCTGGCTGGGCACTCTGCTGACATAATCTAATGTTTTGCTTTCGTTGTAAAGCCTTTTTGAAATCGGACAGTGGGGTTAGATTAACGAGATTCTTGTCTTTAAATAGCTGTAAAATAGTCATATGTTTGAGAAATTGAAGTAATAGTATTTCTAACGATTCAAAAATCGCGCCACTGGATTTCAGTGGCTGTTACGTAGGTGGGACGAGTTCGTCCCACATGCGCCAGAGAGGTTAATTTCTATTTTGTAATTATTTCACCACTATGGCCTATTTATTGCCTTACCTCCCTTATCCTACCTCATTTGCACACACTGTATATAGACTTTTTGTATTATATTATTGACTGTATTTTTGTTTATTCCATGTGTAACTCTGTGTTGTTGTTTGTGTCGCACTGCTTTGCTTTATCTTGGCCAGGTTGCAATTGTAAATGAGAACTTGTTCTCAACTAGCCTACCTGGTTAAATAAAGGTGAAATAAAAATAAAAACATCCGCTACGATAGACTCATTGTCCACCCTCCCTCCCAGAAGCCTGGAAGGGATGAGAGAGCCAAGCCTATGGGTTCGTAGCCTCAACCACGCAACACACAAATTGATTAATGGACTGCTGATGGTATATTTTTTTCTCTTGCTTTCTCTGCTCTTTTCAATATTATAACTATCTCTGATAAGGTACCCAGGAAAGGGCTGAAAATAGCCCATATCAATATGTGTAGCCTTAGAAATAAGGTTAATGAATTCAATAACTTGCTAACATCAGATAACATTCATATATTAGCCATTTCTGAAACTCACTTAGATAATTCATTTGATGATACATCAGTAGCAATACAAGGATAACATTTATAGAAGAGACAGAAATACTTATGGGTGAGGTGTTGCTGTATATATTCAGAGCCATATCCCTGGAATGCTTAGAGAAGATCATATGTCAAGTGTTATTGAAGTGTTGTGGTTGCAGGTTCACCTGGCACATCTAAATTATTTTCTTTTGGGGTGTTGATATAGGCCACCAAGTGCTAACAGTGAGTATCTAAATAATAAGTGTGAAATGCTTGATAGTGCATGTGATGTTAAAGTCAATTTTTATGCGATTTTTCTCATAAAAAAGCGATAATATTCCGACCGGGAAACCCTGTTTTCATTCAAAGACGAAAAAATAAAAACATGATGTCGGCTCATGCACGCACCCCCAGTCTCATTGTTCTCTGATCGACCACCATCCAAATGCGCTACTGTTTTTCAGCCTGGGACACCAGAGTCATCATTCACCGTTCTGCCGCCTTCTGAGAGCCTATGGGAGCCGTAAGAAGTGTCACGTTACAGCAGAGATCCTCAGTTTTCAATAAAGAGAGTGTAGAAGGCCAAGAAATGGTCAGAGAGGGCACTTCCTGTAAGGAATCTTCTCAGATTTTGGCCTGCCAAATGAGTTCTGTTATACTCACAGACACCATTCAAACAGTTTTAGAACCTCTAGGGTGTTTTCTATCCAAATCAAACAATTATATGCATATTCTAGTTACTGGGCAGGAGTAGTAACCAGATTAAATCGGGCACGTTTTTTATCCGGCCGTGCAAATACTGCCCCTTATCCCCAACAGGTTAACCTTGTGACCCATTCTATGTATCTGTGGTTTGTCATGTACGTTGAAGGGGGTGTATCTTTGCTATGAAATATCTCTGTAGCCATTGTGTAATCACCTTCCTGGTTCATTCGAGAGAGTGCATTTTTGAAGGTCAAAGAGGCTTTTGCAAAACTATCTTGATTATTAAAGATGTAGTTAACTCAGACTGGTGTGTTTGTAACTCTCCTCATTTGGTAATGCAGAAATTAGCCACCACATACATTATATACATTAACCTTTATTTAACTAGGCAAGTCAGTTAACCTGTTTGGGATAGGGGGCAGTATTGAGAATTTTGGAAAAAATATGTGCCCATATTTAACTGCCTCCTACACCAACTCAGAAGCTAGAATATGCATATTATTGTTCAGGTTTGGATAGAAAACACTCTGAATTTTCTAAAACTGTTTGAATGGTGTCTGTGAGTATAACATAACTCCTATGGCAGGCAAAAGCCTGACAAGGTTTCATGCAGGAAGTACCCTGTCTGACAAGGAGTCGTGCGTCTTGCATCTGTTTATTGAAAAGTAAGGATCTTAGATGTAACGTGACAATTCCCAGGGCTCCGATAGGCTCTCAGAACCCGGGAAATACCTGAAGGTTGACGAGGCAGCCTCAGGCTGAAACACATTATCGCCTTTGGTAAGTGGCGGATCAGAGGACCTTTGAATGAGGCGCGTGCACGATTCGCTCCTGAGGAGAAATTTAATTCGGCTGTTTAGGCTCAATGCATATCCCCGGTCGGAATATTATCGCTTTTCTACGAGATAAATGGCATAAAAATTGGTTTTAAACAGCGGTTGACATGCTTCGAAGTATGGTAATGGAATATTTAGAATTTTTTTGTCACGCCAATGCGCCATGCGCAAGACCGTGATGTAGGATTCTGATAGTGTCTAGAACTCACAAACAAAACGTCGCTGTTTGGATATAACGATGGATTATTTGGGACCAAACCAACATTTGTTATTGAAGTAGAAGTCCTGGCAGTGTATTCTGACGAAGAACAAGCAAGGTAAGAACATTTTTCTTATAGGAAATGTGATTTTGGTGGAGGCTGACCTGGGTGGGTGTCTAAATAGCTAGCCATGTGATGCCGGGCTATGTACTTAGATTATTGCAAAATGTGCTTCATCCGAAAAGCTATTTTGAAATCGGACATATCGAGTGCATAGAGGAGTAATGTATCTATAATTCTTAAAATAATTGTTATGCTTTTTGTGAACGTTTATCGTGAGTAATTTAGCAAACTGTTAGTAAATTCCCCGGAAGTTTGCGGGGGTTATGCTTTTTCTGAACGTCACATGCTAATGTAAAAAGCTGTTTTTTGATATAAATATGAACTTGATTGAACAGACATGCATGTATTGTATAACACAATGTCCTAGGTGTGTCATCTGATGAAGATCATAAAAGGTTAGTGCTGCATTTAGCTGTGGTTTGGGTTTATGTGACATGATATGCTAGCTTGAAAAATGGGTGTCTGATTATTTCTGGCTGGGCACTCTGCTGACATAATCTAATGTTTTGCTTTCGTTGTAAAGCCTTTTTGAAATCGGACAGTGTGGTTAGATTAACGAGATTCTTGTCTTTAAATAGCTGTAAAATAGTCATATGTTTGAGAAATTGAAGTAATAGTATTTCTAACGATTCAAAAATCGCGCCACTGGATTTCAGTGGCTGTTACGTAGGTGGGACGAGTTCGTCCCACATGCGCCAGAGAGGTTAATTTCTATTTTGTAATTATTTCACCACTATGGCCTATTTATTGCCTTACCTCCCTTATCCTACCTCATTTGCACACACTGTATATAGACTTTTTGTATTATATTATTGACTGTATTTTTGTTTATTCCATGTGTAACTCTGTGTTGTTGTTTGTGTCGCACTGCTTTGCTTTATCTTGGCCAGGTTGCAATTGTAAATGAGAACTTGTTCTCAACTAGCCTACCTGGTTAAATAAAGGTGAAATAAAAATAAAAACATCCGCTACGATAGACTCATTGTCCACCCTCCCTCCCAGAAGCCTGGAAGGGATGAGAGAGCCAAGCCTATGGGTTCGTAGCCTCAACCACGCAACACACAAATTGATTAATGGACTGCTGATGGTATATTTTTTTCTCTTGCTTTCTCTGCTCTTTTCAATATTATAACTATCTCTGATAAGGTACCCAGGAAAGGGCTGAAAATAGCCCATATCAATATGTGTAGCCTTAGAAATAAGGTTAATGAATTCAATAACTTGCTAACATCAGATAACATTCATATATTAGCCATTTCTGAAACTCACTTAGATTATTCATTTGATGATACATCAGTAGCAATACAAGGATAACATTTATAGAAGAGACAGAAATACTTATGGGTGAGGTGTTGCTGTATATATTCAGAGCCATATCCCTGGAATGCTTAGAGAAGATCATATGTCAAGTGTTATTGAAGTGTTGTGGTTGCAGGTTCACCTGGCACATCTAAATTATTTTCTTTTGGGGTGTTGATATAGGCCACCAAGTGCTAACAGTGAGTATCTAAATAATAAGTGTGAAATGCTTGATAGTGCATGTGATGTTAAAGTCAATTTTTATGCGATTTTTCTCATAAAAAAGCGATAATATTCCGACCGGGAAACCCTGTTTTCATTCAAAGACGAAAAAATAAAAACATGATGTCGGCTCATGCACGCACCCCCAGTCTCATTGTTCTCTGATCGACCACCATCCAAATGCGCTACTGTTTTTCAGCCTGGGACACCAGAGTCATCATTCACCGTTCTGCCGCCTTCTGAGAGCCTATGGGAGCCGTAAGAAGTGTCACGTTACAGCAGAGATCCTCAGTTTTCAATAAAGAGAGTGTAGAAGGCCAAGAAATGGTCAGAGAGGGCACTTCCTGTAAGGAATCTTCTCAGATTTTGGCCTGCCAAATGAGTTCTGTTATACTCACAGACACCATTCAAACAGTTTTAGAACCTCTAGGGTGTTTTCTATCCAAATCAAACAATTATATGCATATTCTAGTTACTGGGCAGGAGTAGTAACCAGATTAAATCGGGCACGTTTTTTATCCGGCCGTGCAAATACTGCCCCCTATCCCCAACAGGTTAACCTTGTGACCCATTCTATGTATCTGTGGTTTGTCATGTACGTTGAAGGGGGTGTATCTTTGCTATGAAATATCTCTGTAGCCATTGTGTAATCACCTTCCTGGTTCATTCGAGAGAGTGCATTTTTGAAGGTCAAAGAGGCTTTTGCAAAACTATCTTGATTATTAAAGATGTAGTTAACTCAGACTGGTGTGTTTGTAACTCTCCTCATTTGGTAATGCAGAAATTAGCCACCACATACATTATATACATTAACCTTTATTTAACTAGGCAAGTCAGTTAACCTGTTTGGGATAGGGGGCAGTATTGAGAATTTTGGAAAAAATATGTGCCCATATTTAACTGCCTCCTACACCAACTCAGAAGCTAGAATATGCATATTATTGTTCAGGTTTGGATAGAAAACACTCTGAATTTTCTAAAACTGTTTGAATGGTGTCTGTGAGTATAACATAACTCCTATGGCAGGCAAAAGCCTGACAAGGTTTCATGCAGGAAGTACCCTGTCTGACAAGGAGTCGTGCGTCTTGCATCTGTTTATTGAAAAGTAAGGATCTTAGATGTAACGTGACAATTCCCAGGGCTCCGATAGGCTCTCAGAACCCGGGAAATACCTGAAGGTTGACGAGGCAGCCTCAGGCTGAAACACATTATCGCCTTTGGTAAGTGGCGGATCAGAGGACCTTTGAATGAGGCGCGTGCACGATTCGCTCCTGAGGAGAAATTTAATTCGGCTGTTTAGGCTCAATGCATATCCCCGGTCGGAATATTATCGCTTTTCTACGAGATAAATGGCATAAAAATTGGTTTTAAACAGCGGTTGACATGCTTCGAAGTATGGTAATGGAATATTTAGAATTTTTTTGTCACGCCAATGCGCCATGCGCAAGACCGTGATGTAGGATTCTGATAGTGTCTAGAACTCACGAACAAAACGTCGCTGTTTGGATATAACGATGGATTATTTGGGACCAAACCAACATTTGTTATTGAAGTAGAAGTCCTGGCAGTGTATTCTGACGAAGAACAAGCAAGGTAAGAACATTTTTCTTATAGGAAATGTGATTTTGGTGGAGGCTGACCTGGGTGGGTGTCTAAATAGCTAGCCCTGTGATGCCGGGCTATGTACTTAGATTATTGCAAAATGTGCTTCATCCGAAAAGTTATTTTAAAATCGGACATATCGAGTGCATAGAGGAGTAATGTATCTATAATTCTTAAAATAATTGTTATGCTTTTTGTGAACGTTTATCGTGAGTAATTTAGCAAACTGTTAGTAAATTCCCCGGAAGTTTGCGGGGGTTATGCTTTTTCTGAAGGTCACATGCTAATGTAAAAAGCTGTTTTTTGATATAAATATGAACTTGATTGAACAGACATGCATGTATTGTATAACACAATGTCCTAGGTGTGTCATCTGATGAAGATCATAAAAGGTTAGTGCTGCATTTAGCTGTGGTTTGGGTTTATGTGACATGATATGCTAGCTTGAAAAATGGGTGTCTGATTATTTCTGGCTGGGCACTCTGCTGACATAATCTAATGTTTTGCTTTCGTTGTAAAGCCTTTTTGAAATCGGACAGTGGGGTTAGATTAACGAGATTCTTGTCTTTAAATAGCTGTAAAATAGTCATATGTTTGAGAAATTGAAGTAATAGTATTTCTAACGATTCAAAAATCGCGCCACTGGATTTCAGTGGCTGTTACGTAGGTGGGACGAGTTCGTCCCACATGCGCCAGAGAGGTTAAGAACAAATTCTTATTTACAATGACGGTCTACCCCGGCAAAACCCACATGACGTTGGATGTGATACAGCCTGGATTCAAACCGGGGACTGTAGTGATGCTTCTTGCACTGAGATGCAGCACCTTAGATCGCTGCGCCACTCGGGAGCCATGACCAATATATAGACATATTTTTTCCAGAACATTAACCATGTGTGTTCTCTTGTTTTGTACTGTTCTGTAATTTCTACCCAATGATTCGTCTTTTTTTTAAGTTATTTTTTTTCGTCTGACAAACAAAGAACTTGGCGTCCTGCAGGCCCAGGCATGGATCAAAGTCTACTTCGTTCCAATATTTCTGTCATTCAGTGATATTTATTCTCATAGTAATTCATTATGGATCCACAACAAAATAAACATCTGAATATTGAAAGAACATTTTTACAATTATTTTATTAACCCTTTCATGCGTTAGTTCCAAATATCTCTAACGGTCTCCCCAGCGTGAGTTTTTTTATGCACGTGATGTTAACTTTCCTGGGCTAGGTGGACTTGCGTCCCACCCTAGTCAACAGCCAGTGGGAATAGAGTGGCGCGAAATACAAATGCCTCAAAAATGCTATAACTTCAATTTCTCAAACATATGACTATTTTATACCATTTTAAAGACAAGACTTTCGTTAATCTAACCACATTGTCCGATTTCAAAAAGGCTTTACAGCGAAAGCAAAACATTAGATTATGTCAGGAGAGTACCCTGCCAAAAATAATCACACAGTCATTTTCAAAGCAAGCATATATGTCACAAAAACCAAAACCACAGCTAAATGCAGCACTAACCTTTGATGATCTTCATCAGATGACACTCCTAGGACATTATGTTATACAATACATGCATGTTTTGTTCAATCAAGTTCATATTTATATCAAAAAACAGCTTTTTACATTAGCATGTGATGTTCAGAACTAGCATACCCATCGCAAACTTCCGGTGATTTTACTAAATTACTTATGATTAACATTCACAAAATACATAACAATTATTTTAAGAATTATAGATACAGAACTCCTTTATGCAATCGCGGTGTCAGATTTTAAAATAGCTTTTCGGCAAAAGCACATTTTGCAATATTCTGAGTACATAGCCCGGCCATCACGGCTAGCTAATTTGACACCCACCACGTTTGGGGCTCACCAAACTCAGAATTACTATTAGAAAAATTGGATTACCTTTGCTGTTCTTCGTCAGAATGTACTCCCAGGACTTCTACTTCAACAACAAATGTTGTTTTGGTTCCAAATACTCCGTAGTTATATCCAAATACCGGCATTTTGTTCATGCGTTCTGGTCACTACCCGAAGGGTGACGCGCGAGCGCATTTCGTGACAAAAAAATTCAAAATATTCCATCACCGTACTTCGAAGCATGTCAAACGCTGTTTAAAATCAATTTTTATGCGATTTTTCTCGTAAGAAAGCGATAATATTCTGACCGGGAGTCGTTGTTTTTGTTCAAAGACTGAAAATGTAAACATGGAGTCGTCTCGTGCACACGCGCACCAGTCTCATTGTTCTCAGATCGACCACTTACCAAATGCGCTACTGTTTTTCAGCCATGGCCTGCAAAGTCATCATTCAACGTTCTGGCGCCTTCTGAGAGCCTATGGGAGCGTTAGAAAATGTCACGTTACAGCAGAGATCCCCTGTTTTGGATAGAGATGACAAAGAAGGCCAAGAAATGGTCAGAGAGGGCGCTTCCTGTTTGGAATCTTCTCAGGTTTTGGCCTGCCAAATGAGTTCTGTTATACTCACAGACACCATTCAAACAGTTTTAGAAACTTTGGAGTGTTTTCTATCCAAAGCTAATAATTATATGCATATTCTAGTTTCTGGGCAGGAGTAATAATCAGATTAAATCGGGTACGTTTTTTATCCGGCCGTTAAAATACTGCCCCCTATCCATAACAAGTTAAAAATCAATTTTTATGCTATTTTTCTCGTGAAATAGCCATAATTTTCCAACCGGGCGACGTTGTATTCATTCAAAGGCTGAAAGAAAAAAATGGAGAATTCTCATGAATGCGCATCTCCAGTGTCACAGTCCACAGGCTGACCACTCACAAATTCTTCTGCTGTTCTTCGCCCAGAGACAGCAGACACCCCATTAGACTTTCTGGCGCCTACTGAGAGCCAATGGAAGTCTTAGAAAATGTCACGTTACAGCAGAGATGCTGTATTTTTGATAGAGATGCAACTGAAGGACAACAAATTGTCAGACAGGGCACTTCCTGTATGGAATCTTCTCAGGTTTTTGCCTGCCATATGAGTTCTGTTATACTCACAGACACCATTCAAACAGTTTTAGAAACTTTAGAGTGTTTTCTATCCAAATCTACTAATTATATGCATATTCTCATTTCTGGGCAAGAGTGGTAACCAGTTTAAATCGGGTACGTTTTTTATCCGGCTGTGCAAATACTGCCCCCTAGCCCCAACAGGTTAACCTGTCTGGGCTAGGGGGCAGTATTGAGAATTTTGGAAAAATATGTTCCCATTTTTAACTGCCTCCTACACCAACTCAGAAGCTAGAATATGCATATTATTGTTCAGGTTTGGATAGAAAACACTCTGAATTTTCTAAAACTGTTTGAATGGTGTCTGTGAGTATAACAGAACTCCTATGGCAGGCAAAAACCTGACAAGGTTTCAAGCAGGAAGTACCCTGTCTGACAAGGAGTCGTGCGTCTTGCATCTTTTTATTGAAAAGTAAGGATCTTAGCTGTAACGTGACAATTCCCAGGGCTCCAATAGGCTCTCAGAGCCCGCGAAATAACTGAAGGTTTACGAGGGAGCCTCAGGTTGAAACATATTATCGCCTTTTGTAAGTGGCTGCTCGGAGGACCTTTCAATGATGCGCGTGCATGAGTCGCTTCTGAGGAGAAATTTTATTCGGCTGTTTAGGCTCAATGCATACTCCCGGTCGGAATATTATCACTTCTCTACGACATAAATGGCATAAAAATTGGTTTTAAACAGCGGTTGACATGCTTCGAAGTACGGTAATGGAATATTTAGACATTTTTGACACGCCAATGCGCCATGCGCGAAACCGGGAAGAAGCATTCTAGAACTCACGAACAAAACGTCGCTGTTTGGATATAACGATGGATTATTTGGGACCAAACCAACATTTGTTATTGAAGTAGAAGTCCTGGCAGTGTATTCTGATGAAGAACAAGCAAGGTAAGAACATTTTTCTTATAGGAAATGTGATTTTGGTGGATGCTGACCTGGGTGGGTATCTAAATAGCTAGCCCTGTAATGCCGGGCTATGTACTTAGATTATTGCAAAATGTGCTTCATCCGAAAAGCTATTTTAAAATCGGACATATCGAGTGCATAGAGGAGTAATGTATCTATAATTCTTAAAATAATTGTTATGCTTTTTGTGAACGTTTATCGTGAGTAATTTAGCAAACTGTTAGTAAATTCAACGGAAGTTTGCCGGGGGTTATGCGTTTTCTGAACGTCACATGCTAATGCAAAAAGCTGTTTTTTGATATAAATATGAACTTGATTGAACAGACATGCATGTATTGTATAACACAATGTCCTAGGTGTGTCATCTGATGAAGATCATCAAAGGTTAGTGCTGCATTTAGCTGTGGTTTGGGTTTATGTGACATGATATGCTAGCTTGAAAAATGGCTGTCTGATTTTTTCTGGCTGGGCACTCTGCTGACATAATCTAATGTTTTGCTTTCGTTGTAAAGCCTTTTTGAAATCGGACAGTGGGGTTAGATTAACGAGATTCTTGTCTTTAAATAGCTGTGAAATAGTCATATGTTTGAGAAATTGAAGTTATAGTATTTCTAACGATTCAAAAATCGCGCCACTGGAATTTCAGTAGCTGTTACGTAGGTGGGACGAAATCGTCCCACATACCCCAGACAGGTTAAATTGTTCTCTCCATTCCAGAATGTGATTGTTATGCAACGGTACATTTAATCCGCGCTGACCTCAAACCAAGGCACGCAGCCTGTTTTTATTTATAGGCTGTTTTCAACTTGTCAATTTCTAAATATTTTCTAACAAGTTTATTATTTTCTAAGGACAGTTTGAATTGAGGTGTGTTCCGCCTCATTCATTCACATAAAAATAGCCATTTTTACTTTTGCGGACCAATTTGTTTTTTAGACATTTCTGACCCGGACAAAATTCCCCAAACACTTCCCAATTGTTTGTGCAGTTCAAGCCTGCAGACATTTGCTCATCTCCTGTCCTGCACACATGTTCACATTTTCCTTCTGTTGCCTGCATCTCAGTCATAGTTGTTTTCATTACCAACAATAACGTTGGAAATGTGTGCGTTTCTATCAAAGTAAGTGCCTTATCACATTATAATAGTTTCTGCATATCATGTTATGTCATTTCTACTGTAGCATAATATTTTTGGGCATATTCCTTATAACCAATATGCCCAAAAATATTATGTTACTCATTTCATAACCTTTATGGTGTTATACCCAATGCTTAGGTAGCTAGCTACATTCTTCTATTAGCTCTGGAAAACAATGCTAATTGCGTCAGAGAAGTATTAGCATGTGTTGTATTTTGAATCGACCCTGGCCTTACAACTCCCAAGTGGCGCAGCTGTCAAAGGCACAGCGTCTCAGTGCTAGAGGCGTCACTACAGACACCCAGGTTCAAATCCAGACTGCGTTTCTATCAAGTAAGTGCCTTATTACGTTATAATGGCTTCTGTATGTTGTGTTATACTGTTTCTACTGTAGCTCACTGTATGTATGGAGCATAATATATTTATGTATATTCCTTATAATCGCGGACACGCGAGGTAACGTTACTCATTTCATAACCTTTATGGTTTTATATTCAATCGTGCTTATGCAGTTAGCTACATTCTTCTATTAGCTCTGCAAAACAATGCTAATTGCGTCAGAGAAGCATTGGCTTGTTGTATTTTGAAGCCACCCTGGCCTTTTGATGCCCAGGTGTTGCAGCTGTCTAAGGTACATCATCTCAGTGCTTAAGGGGTCACTACAGATACCCTGGTTCAAATCCAGGGTGTGTTTCTATCAAAGTAATTGCCTTATTATGTTAATAGTTTTTGCATGTGAACTGTATGTCCAATGACAAAAAATCCCTTGTCCAGTAATCATCTCAGCAGTTAGTTGGCAGTGAACTATGTGGCCATTGAGGGCAGCACTGTCAATCAAATGGAAAAATATCTTCTTATAGCACTTGGTCGTCTTCTGAGTGCATTCCACAAAGCTGTTTATCATGTCCGCCTTATCCACTGCCCCCATTTTGAAGTTATAGTCAAGCACGCAGTCTGGTTTGATTTTTCGCTCTCCCGTCAGGTGGTTCACCTTTCCTGTGGCCGACATGGTTGCTGTATGGACAGTGGAGAGGACATGGATGTCTTGTTTGTCATGCCACTTTACTGCCAGCTGTTGACATTTCTTATTTTGTATAACGGGTCATTTAGGATGGTAGTAGCATTGTTGATGAAATGCTGTCATCGCAGCAGAACTAGGAAGCAGTCTTGGGAAAAGAGTGTGGCAAAGAAGGGAGTCGCAAACATAGGATCTGTGCTCCAATATTCTCTTAGGGAGTTCTTCTTTACTATCCCAATGAGAAGGACTGTCACCAGGAAGGTATACATTTCACTAATTGTGGTTGTTCCCCCCCCCACTCCTGGCTCTCTCTTCTCCTGTAGCTCCAAGGAATAGCGATTGGTCTCCCACCAGCTCCTCTGTCAGAAACAACTTGAAGCACTCTGCCTCAGATGGAAATGGCAAGGGGTGTTGCACTCCAGACTGGGACTCATCAAAGCAAACAGCAGGGCCAGGAGGGGTGAAATGGCTGGCAGCCTTCCAGCAACCACAGAACTCCTGTACTTTATCCACTGTCGGTCTGCCTCCATCACCACCAGCATCTTCAAAGGGAACTGGGACTTTGTCTCAATGGCATGTCCCAGTTGTCTCAATGGCAGCTCCTCACTGTCACTCTCAGAATCTGATTCCTGACTTTCAGACTCATTGTCAGAATTTTAAAAGATGTCCAGAATTTTCACATTTGTGAGTTGTCTCCTTTTGAAAGACATTGCTAATGCTACAGCTTAGCTCACTAGCTACATACATAAACAACAACACTGAATGGCTCAGAGTGGGAGTGAGAGGTTACGTGATTGACTGCCTGCACATGCCATTCGAATCAATAAATCACTGTCAAAAAATGTTTTATGTGGTAACTATTGATATATTTACATGTTTTTGAAGTACCGGTGATAAATCATGCGTTCCGATTCTTGCATAGATTGTGTGTAAAATACTTTTTTGAAGGTTGTACTGATTATGATGAGCTAAGCTAATTCCAGCTATGTGTGGAGCCATGTTTGATGTCATACAATGCATTCTGGGTTTCACGTAATCGTCTGTCGGACCAAAGATGCTTTAACAAAATGAGGTGAGTAAGGATTTCAGGAATTGAATGGTGGGATGTGAACAATGGTAGACAACACACCCCTTCAACATGCATACTATAAACAGACCAAAGTAATCTTGTCTTTTCTTATTATCATTGTTTTCTGTGAGGAGAAAAAGCATGGCGGCACGCTGAAACTAATCATCGTCGGATTACTTTCGATTTCTAGAAAGTGTTTTACTCAATTATTTCAATCAAAGGTGAGCTCACCCGTGATGTGATTAATTATAAATAGTAATTGCTATTAGCTAATTCATATTGTAGTTTATGTCAGCCGAGAGTTATAAAATATGTATGCTTGTGTTGCGTCAATCTTTCCTCAGTTAGCGCTATTACAAATGTAGCCTACATTTTTATTTTTTGGATGATTGTGTTATGCTATAGATACTTCTGTGAATATCTGAACATTGCATCCAAAAATAAACTGCTCACATTCTGGACATAACTTTGTAAGGACTGTGTTTGTGTAAATAGTTTCTGAAAAAAAGTATGGCCAGCTCAAATGTTGATTGTTGCGTCATTCGAAACTGGCCATTCTAAATAAGCGTTCTAATCACACGGGTGTGATCATACGCCTCAGGGACCACTGTAGAACAATCACACCCGTGTGAAGGTACGTGTGAAAGTGTTAATGAAAGCATAAAGATGTTGATGAAGAACATCTGTGTCCACTGATCTCCACGGATGGTTGTCGGCATGTTTGAATGCTCTGCAAAAACACATTCACGTATTTAGTACACAATTATCAATTTTATTACACAGTATGACTACACATTTTTAGGCTATATAATGTTTTTTTAAGAAAATGCACTGAAACCAAAATACCTTTAATTTTGGTTATCCTCTCAGGTCCGGCTCATTTTCAAGTACTCTGGAATGGGTAGCACCATAGAAAGAAGCTGGCTCGATGAAAACTATTTTCTGTAAGCCGGAAAAGGGTCTGCTCGGACCAAAACACACTGCCGCAGGGGTTTGTGTTGCAAATGAGGGCACAAATAGGGTAAAACGGCAAGCAGAGTAAGTAGATCTTTACATAGTAAAATAACGGTTAAATTAAAATACATTTTAAAAAAAGACCTACAACACCTAGTAGGCCTACAATATATAATTTTTTTTTTTTTTTAATTTAAAATCTCTACATGTTAGTCTCCTGATTTTAACCCGATCGAACTTGTTTGGAATCAACTGAAAACATTCATCCGCAGCTCTGCCAAGCCTACAGTACAAGCAAAGATGAACTGGTGAAAGGCATCAAGATGTTTTGTCTTTAGATACTGACAATACAATTCTCCCCCTACCCTCCTTTTTGGCAAGAGTCTATTGTCCTGCTATTAGCCTATAATGGGTGGATGGATGGCATATTTTGTATTACAATGTATTGAATGAATGTATTAATTACAGTTAATTCATTGTCATTCTCGGACTGGAAACATTGTTTGTAGAGTTCACAATCTCATTTTCAAGTCCTTGTTTAAAAAATAAGGATATTTTCGAGATTATTTCATTTTCAAATAAGCAGTTGTAATCTGAATAAAGGGAAAAAGGCCATTCTTGAACATGGAGTGAGACAATAGGCCCTTTTAATTTTGTCTTGCTTGCCATTCCAAATGCCAATTTTGTCTTGCTTGCCATTAAACAGGTCACTGTTTAAATGATCTCTCTAGAAGGATGCATTATGAAAGGAAAATGACATGCGCAAGAGACAGTGTTAATATTTTTCCTTTTAGAGATGATTATACATGGCATCCAGGTCAGGATAACCAATAATATACACAAAGCAGTAACCCTGACTCGTGTTTTTTAAGTGTTCATAGGTCTAGGTCTATATATTCCTGGTGTTTTTTTTTACTTCTTATTAAGGAATGGCCCTTTTTCAATTTTTGCCTAAAATGACATGCCCAAATCTAACTGCCTGTAGCTCAGGCCCTGAAGCAAGGATATGCATATTGTTGGTACCAAGGGAAACACTTTGAAGTTTGTGGAAATGTTAAAGGAATGTAGGAGAATATAACACATTAGATCTGGTAAAAGATAATACAAAGAAAAACCAACAGTTGTTTTGTATTTTTTTGTACCATCAACTTTGAAATGCAAGTGAAAGGCCATAATGTATTATTCCATCCAAGGTGCAATTTAGATGTTGGGAACTAGATGGCAGCAGTGTATGTGCAAAGTTTTAGACTGATCCAAGAAACCATTTCTGTTCAAAACGTTTTATCAAGACTGCCCAAATGTGCCTAATTTGTTTATTAATAACTTTTCATGTTCAAAACTGTGCACTCTCCTCAAACAATAGCATGGTATTATTTCACTGTAATAGCTACAGTAATTTGGACAGTGCAGTTAGACTAACAAGAATTCAAAATTTCTGCCGAAATGTTCTTGTTACTAATCGCATTAGCCTACATTAGCTCAACCGTCCCACAGGGGACCCACCAATCCTGAAGAAGTTTTAACAAACATTGTTTATTTTAGTTAAACGCTCTTCACAGACCGTGCTTATTTGAGATCAAAACGAGCGAGCAATTGTAGATTCATGACTTTTTATAATCACTTCTGTTTTCTATTTTTCACCTCTAGACTATCAGAAAGAATGTTGGTACTTATTTATTTAGATCCAAAGCTATGAATGAGTGAGTCACTCAGCTTTATGTAGGTGCCAAGGCTATATGACTCTGCCATCAACTTGATTATTTAGCAAACATCACTTGCTGCTTATATTCAGTCAACACATATATCTTATTAAGAATATCATGGAATATATATTTTTATAGCTTCCAAAAGAATAATCAGTGCTCTAACTCCCTCTTGCGGTGGTCTGGGGCAATGAAGCAGTGACGCAGGGTAACGTACTAAACCACAAATTACCTGTAAGTCCCGCAGCATGATCTCAAAACTTTGAAATTATGAACCACTGTATGTGTTTTTGTATTAGAGGTCTTCACGGATCCACCTGTACTCGAAGACTCGAAATCCAATCCGGGACTCGAGTGGGTCCGGATCCAGAAATCAAAATAATGTCACGGGTCTGGGTCGGATCTGATATAATTGTCGCGGGTCTCGGTATGTGTAATTTTAACTGACTTGTCTGGAAGGGCCCATAAAGATGAGAATGCGACTGCTGCAGTAGAGAGCAATGCCATAATTTATGCTGCTGCTCTTGCCTCTGTGTGTCGCAAAAGTTAGGAGATATCTAATCAATGGAAGATGGAATTAAAATGATGGAATTAAAAGTTAAAGTAGAACGATAGGCTACAACGACCAAGAGCGAACAGGTGGGCTGTTACTTAATAATCTGAATTGAGTTGTTGTGGATGAGAAAGTGCATGCACTGCAGTCTCAGTTAGCCTAGCTAGCTAACGTTAACTAGCTTCTCTTGGTTTGATGCAGTCAAGACAGGTACTACGTAGTCATATTTGATGATAAATAACCTAGCTATGGCAGCTATTAGTCAACTATAGCGTACGTCGGCTTGGTCCCCCGTCTGCTAGAGTGGCTCCTCTCTCTCCCTCCTCTCCTGCTTTATTAGCTCCGGTTAATAAAGTAGTTTAAAAAAATAATTTTCTGATGCTTCCCTCGCACGGATCGGATAGGGTCTGGATCCGACCAGGTCTATATCCAGAACGGGTCTAGTTGTCCTCGGGTCCATTCAGAACGGGTCTCCATATTTGAAAAATGCATTTATGCATATCGGGTTCGGGTGGGAAAGCTTCTTGGACCCGTGAAGACCTTTATGTGTGTTATGTGTATATGTGAATATGTGATGGTTTTGTGTGAGAGTGTCAGTGTAGTGTGAGTGAGTGAGTGAGTGAGTGAGTGAGTGGATGTGTATATAGTGTGAATATATAGTCTTGTGAGTGTGCATAGAGTCAGTGCAATACAGGGTCAATGGTGTGTTTTGTGTTCTTATGGCTATTCAGCATTCATATGGCTCTCGGAGCCTTTTTGTCCAAGAGCCGATGCTCCGGTACCGTTTGCCAGATTGTAGCAGAGTGAACAGTCTATGGTTTGGGTGGCTGAAGTCTTCAGCAATTTTTCGGGGCTTCCTCTGACACCGCCAGATATAGAGGTCCTGGATGGCAGTGAGGTACTGGGCCATCCCCACCACCCTCTGTAGCGTTTTGTGGTTAAGGGTGGTGCTTTTGCCATACCAAAGGGTGATGCAGCCAGTCAAGATGCTCTCGATGGTGCAGAAACACACGCACGCACACGCACAAACTCACAATCACACACACTATCTCTTTTACTCTCTCTAATCATCACCCTCAGCAAACACATTGCTACATACACTCATTCACACACACTCACTCACACGCCCTCACTCATACACACAGTGTTGGGGCCATAGCAGAATGCATAGCAGAGTAATCACACCATCATCAGCTCCGTCCTCTGAGGGTGAGGCCAATAATACCTCCCTAATTGAATAACTTATCCACAACTATTTCCCAAGGGACCAGCCAAGCAATGAGGCAGGGCTTGTGTGTGTGTGTGAAAGAGAGAGGGGTGGGTGGGGGCAGATGGTGCTGTTGAACAGAGCAGATCAGCAGTACCATGATGAAAAGTAGGGGAAACACGTACGGCATGCATACAGACCCAAAAATGCATATGCACACACATATCTATCTATCTATCTATCTATCTATCTATCTATCTATCTATCTATCTATCTATCTATCTATCTATCTATCTATCTATCTCACACACGCATGCATAGACACAGAAACACAACTGTGATCGCCCTCCTCCAGCCTCTATCAACCACCACTCTCCCTCTTAATGCTCAATCTTTGTCTTTCTTTGTCTTGCCATAGTAATTCAGCGCTGTTGACATTTTTCCACCTCCAGATCAGAGTGGGTCCGCTTTTCCTATGTAAGGCTGAAAAGCCTGCACTATCCCTGGGCCCGGGGAGGGATAATTACCCTTACAACCCCTTCCTCTGGCTTCCTCTAACCCTAACTCCTAACCATAACCTTAACTCCTAGCCATAATCTTAATTCTAACCCTAAACCTCACCCCTGATCTTAAAATAGCATTTTTTCCTTCTGGGAAGGTGCAAAATGTCCCCACTTGTCCAAATGTTCCTTGTTTTACTGTCCTTGTGAGGACCTCTGGTATCCACAAGGATAGTTTTGGACATAAAATCTCCATTTATACCTGGTGCTAACATGAATCCTTTGTCCTGATCTTGTCTAAATTCTGATTGTACCCATATTGTACTCACCTCTAGAGGTAGACTGGCACACATTGTGTCTGGATATCTTACAATTGTAGATGGATCTGGACAGTGAAACTTTTTAAATATAAATTATTCTTCCCTCTAAAATCGTTGACAGGTAGCACCATTGACATGGCATCAATATGTGTCTTAAAATAAATAAATAACCATTATTTCGAAAGAATACCTGTCAAATAACTTGCATACAGGGAGGGACCAGGATATGTAGTCACAATGCCGGATAAGAGATACATTTTAATACCGTGTGTAGACACAAATCATAATGTGGACAACATCAGGACAAAGGATGCAAGTTAATGTCAGGTATAAATGTGGCTAAAGACACACAGACACAAAATAATACACGCACACGCATATTAACACACGAACATACACACGTGGACACACACCCACCCACACACACACATGCTTGAGTGAGTAAGAGGATAATGAGGAAAGCTCAAAGATGATTTTTGATTAGGGAAGAGTTTGTTTCAACCATTTATTTAGTTGTCTACTGTGCGGTGACGAATAAACTGTCTACAAAAGATTTTCAGCCACTCTTGGAGGAAAATTAAGAACAAGTTTGGGAAAAGCTGGAGTGATGGATTTCTTGCAGTAAAGCTTGCCTTCGTCTAGGTGCTATGGTGAAGAAAGAAAATTGAGGTGTGTCTGTGTTGATTGCTCCATGCCATCATACTTCTCCCACCACATAGGCCATGGCCACAGTGCATGCTCAGATTTACTGTTTAAAATCACCATTGGAGTCTGGTCTACTGTAGCGGTAGTACAGCCGACTCCAAACCATAACACCCAGAAAAGCTGGTTTCATCTTTGGATTTACCACTGACCATTTTATTCTCTGTATCCCAGTCACACCTGTGTCTCATTATTCCCTTTTAGTTTACAAAGCTCTTCTACACAAGCTTCCGATTTACCTAACTTCACTGTTAAAATATATAAACATGAGATACCAAACCCGTTCAGAAGGTTGGTTAACTCTTAAGTTTCCCTGAGTCTCCACTTAAATCCACTTTTAGTGTTAAAGCAACTCATTTCTATAAACAAGTACAAAAGACATTACAATTGGATGTTCTGCTGCCACTCTGGCAATTAAAAATATTTGTAAGGGGTGCGTAACTGGTGGCAGGGAAGTCAAACGCAGGAGAGCAGAACTTGGTGAATAGCCGGAGCAGTTTAATATATAAAACTAACGGCATACAAAATAGCAAACACATGGGTACAAAACCCATAGTGCACCAGTAACACATAGCACAAGACCTTGCAATAAACAATTCCCAAGGACATGGGGGAAACAGAGGGAAAATATACAACATGTAATTAGGGAATTGAAACCAGGTGAGTGTGACAACAAGACAAAACAAATGGAACATGAAAAATGGATCGGCGATGGCTGGAAGACCGATGACGTCGACCACCGAACACCGCCCGAACAAGGAGAGGAACCGAATTCGGCAGAAGTCGTGACAATATTGATTCGGGACCTTCTTACTGAGGAATGTAATTGTTTTTCTTGAGTATTTGTGTGCTGCATTTTACTTGTCTTATGAAACTGTAAATGCAGGGCTCCCTTGTGAAAGAGACCCTGGTCTCAATGGTGACGCCCAGTTTAATTTAGATTTTCTTTAGCTTAAAATATAAATCTAATATTTAATACACGAAAAGCAAAACACAATCATAAAAACAGACTCATTCTTCACTAAAAACTTCAAAGAGGTCCAGTCAACCTTTTGGTAAAGAATACACTGATGAGTTATAAAACTGTTTCCTGTGATAAAACAAAGGTTGCTATGAAAAACAGAATCTAATGGTTTAAGAGTAACACTAGCTGCACTTTGATAAATAGTATCACAATAATCAAGCACAGGTAGAAAGGTTGACTGCAAATCTGCTTCCTGCTGGCTAGAGACTGACAAGATCTGTTTCTGTAAAAAAAATGCCCACTTTAAGTCTTAGTTTCGAACAAGCTTAGTCGTATGTTTTTTAAATAGTAAAAAGAACAGGTCCTAGTACCGACACCTGCGGAACACCTTTATGTACTTCAAGAAATTTGGACTTAACCCCATTGTTCACGATGGTCTGAGTTGTGTCACTAAGATAACCATGAACTGGCGTCAGAGCTCAGGCCTATTGAGGACAATTTATTCAATAAAATAGCATGATCAACAGTATCAAAAGCTTTTGAAAGGTCTACAAACAAAGCAGCACATTTCAATGTAGTGTCGAAAGCATTGACAAGATCATTATCAACTGAAGTGGTTGCTGTAATAGTACTATTCCCAGGCCTAAACCCTGATTGGTTTGCATTCAAAATTCATTTCTCAGATAAAAAATAGCAAAGTTGTACATTTACCAAGGATTCAATAATCTTAGCTAGACAAGGAAACTTTGAAATGGGACAATAATTATTAAGATCTCTACTATCCCCGCCCTTATGGAGTGGCAGCACAAGAGCTGATTTCCATACTTTTGGAATATTTCCTGATAATGTTAAATAAAAAATGTGAGTTATGATGGGCACTGCACACTTAAGCAGACCGGGATCCAATTGGTCAGCCCCTGTGGATTTCTTGTTGTCTACTGCTACCAAAGCATCCAGGACTTATTTTTCTGTAAATAGCCTAAAATAAAAGCTTTGACAATCAATTCTCTGATCATTCAGCAAGTTTCCCCTATCAGCATCCAGACCAATATCATTGTGAATAGGCTTCGAAGTTCCACACACAATACACCATAATGACAAAGTGAAAACATTGGTTTAAGATTTTTTTGCAAATGTATTGAAAATTAGATATAGATTCATCTCATCTACATACGTATTCACACCACTGAGTCAATACTTTGCAGAAGCACCTTTGGCAAAGATTACTGCTGTGAGTCTATCTGGGTAGGTCTCCAAGAGATTTTCATACCTGGATTGTGAAACATTTTCACATTATTATGAAAAAAATGATTCGAGCACAAATTGGTTATTCATCATCAACACAACCATTTTCAGGTCTTGCCATAGATGTTCAAGTAGATTTAAGTCAAAACTGTAACTCAGCAACTAAGGAACATTCACTGTCTTCTTGGTAAGCGTAGATTTGACCTTGTGTTTTAGGTTATTGTCCTCCTGAAAGGTGAATTTATCTCCCAGTATCTGGTGGAAAGCAGACTGAACCAGGTTTTCCTCTAGGGTTTTGCCTGTGCTTAACTCCATTCTGTTTCTTTTTAATCCTAAAAACTCCCCAGTCCTTAACGATTACATGCGTACCCATGACATGATGCAGACACCACTATTCTTGAAAATATGTAGAGTGGTACTCAGTAATGTATTGTATTGGACATCCGAAAATTTGTCTTCTCACAAAATCATCTGTAGTGTCTGAACGGTTTGGCCTACAATTTTTTTTTGCCCCACTATGGAAAGATGACTCTCATGAACACGATGGTGTTCTCCGTTTTCCTCTACAACCTCCACAATTGTCTTGGGACTCGTCTGGAGTTGGTACAGCCGATCTGCCAACTTCTGTCTGTAGAGTCTGAACAGTTTGGGCGCCCACAAGCCTAAGCACACAGTATATGGAGACTGTTTAGTGCCAAGGTGTTAAATACATGTAAAAAAAAAAATCCTGATCTTTCTTATATCTCTCATTTATAGGATAGAACAGACACTTCTGAAGGCACTGTACATTTTCAGTAATTCATATGGTCTAATGTTTAATGTTTACCAAACAATTACTTGGTGAGATCAATAAACTTTATCGAGGCATGTACTGTACATGCATATATTATTTATGTACATACAGTAACATCTGCACAGGTCCATACCTTTACGCACATCCACAAACCACATCTTCAGCTTCAGTTAAAACCTCTTGGGGCTAGGGTGCAGTATTTGCACGGCCGGATAAAAAACGTACCCGATTTAAACTGGTTACTACTCTTGCCCAGAAACGAGAATATGCATATAATTAGTAGATGTGGATAGAGTAGATGTGGATAGAAAACAGTCCAAAGTTTCTAAAACTGTGGTGTCTGTGAGTATAACAGAACTCATATGGCAGGCCAAAACCTGAGAAGATTCCATAAAGGAAGTGCCCTGTCTGACAATTTGTTCTCATTCTGTGGCATCTCTATCAAAAATACAGCATCTCTGCTGTAACGTGACATTTTCTAAGGCTTCCATTGGCTCTCAGAAGGCGCCAGAAAGTGGAATGACGTCTCTGCAGTCTCTGGGCGAAAAACAGCAGGAGTTTTTGTGAGTGGTCAGGCAGGGAACAATGACACTGGAGATGCGCGTCCACGACTTCTTTGAATGTCTTTGAATGAATACAACGTCGCCCGGTTGGAATATTATCGCTATTTTACAAGAAAAATAGCATAAAAATGGATTTTAAACAGCGTTTGACATGCTTCGAAGTACGTTAATGGAATATTTGGATTTTTTTTGTCATGAAATGCACTCGCGCGTCACCCTTCGGATACTGACCTGAACGCACTAACAAAACGGAGCTATTTCAATATAACTATGGATTATTTGGAACCAAAACAACATTTTTTGTTGAAGTAGAAGTCCTGGGAGTGCATTCTGACACAGAACAGCAAAGGTAATCCAATTATGGAGTATGGTGAGGGCCAAACTTGGTGGGTGTCAAATTAGCTAGCCGTGATGGCCGGGCTATGTACTCAGAATATTGCAAAATGTGCTTTTGCCGAAAAGCTATTTTAAACATACCCTCGTAAAACTGACCATCCTACCAATCCTCGACTTCGGCGATGTCATTTACAAAATAGCCTCCAATACCCTACTCAACAAGCTGGATGCAGTCTATCACAGTGCCATCCGTTTTGTCACCAAAGCCCCATATACAACCCACCACTGCGACCTGTATGCTCTCGTTGGCTGGCCTTCACTTCATCATCGTCGCCAAACACATTGGCTCCAGGTCATCTACAAGACCCTGCTAGGTAAAGTCCCCCCTTATCTCCGCTCACTGGTCACCATAGCAGCACCCACCTGTAGCACGCGCTCCAGCAGGTATATCTCTCTGGTCACCCCTAAAGCCAACTCCTCCTTTGGTCGTCTCTCCTTCCAGTTCTCAGCTGCCAATGATTGGAACGAACTACAAAAATCTCTAAAACTGGAAACACTTATCTCCCTCACTAGCTTTAAGCACCAGCTGTCAGAGCAGCTCACAGATCTCTGCACCTGTACATAGCCCATCTTTAATTGAGCCCAAACTACTACCTTTTCCCCTACTGTATTTATTTATTTTATTTATTTTGCTCCTTTGCACCATATTATTTATATTTTAACTTTTAACTTTCTTCAAACTACAAATCTACCATTCCAGTGTTTTTTCTTGCCATACTTTATTTACTTTGCCACCATGGCATTTTTTTGCCTTTACCTCCATTATCTCACATCATTTGCTCACATTGTATATAGTCTTATTTTTTTCTACTGCATCATTGATTGTATGTTGTTTTACTCCATGTGTAACTCTGTGTTTTTGTATGTTGTCGAACTGCTTTGCTTTATCTTGGCCAGGTCGCAATTGTAAATGAGAACTTGTTCTCAACTTGCCTACCTGGTTAAATAAAGGTGAAATAAAAAATAAAAAAATAAAAAATCTGACATCGCGATTGCGTAAAGGAGTTCTGTATCTATAATTCTTAAAATAATTGTTATGTATTTTGTGAACGTTAATCGTGAGTAATTTAGTAAATTCACCGGAAGTTTGCGGTGGGTATGCTAGTTCTGAACGTCACATGCTAATGTAAAAAGCTGTTTTTTGATATAAATATGAACTTGATTGAACAAAACATGCATGTATTGTATAACATAATGTCCTAGGAGTGTCATCTGATGAAGATCATCAACAGTTAGTGCTGCATTTAGCTGTGGTTTTGGTTTTTGTGACATATATGCTTTCTTTGAAAATGGCTGTGTGATTATTTTTGGCAGGGTATTCTCCTGACATAATCTAATGTTTTGCTTTCGCTGTAAAGCCTTTTTGAAATCGGACAATGTGGTTAGATTAACGAGAGTCTTGTCTTTAAAATGGTGTAAAATAGTCATATGTTTGAGAAATTGAAGTTATTGCATTTTTGAGGTATTTGTATTTCGCGCCACGCGATTCCCACTGGCTGTTGACTAGGTGGGACTACTCATTAGAAAATAAGAATGAGTGAGTGAGAGGGATGTGTAAAGAGAGAGAGAGGTGTAGAGAGAGGGAGGGAGAGCTGGCAGAGAAAGAGGGAGAGAGAAAAAGAAAGGGGGAGCGAGATAGGTGTAGTGAGAGAGAGAAAGAGAGAGGTGTGGAGAAAGAGAGAAAGAAGGAGAGGTGTAGAGGGAGTGACAGAGGAGAGACAGAAATAAAGAGATGTGTAGTTAGAGAGGGAGGGAGAAAGTGGGGTAGAGAGAGAAAGATGTGTAGAGAAAGGTAGTGCATTGATTTACCCTTCATAGTTGGTTGCACTACATCTCCCCGGCAGAGTGCTCTGATTAATTCCCTACAGCTCTCTCCAAATTCATTTCTACAGAGATGAGGTGTAAAGCCACTCAATAGCCTTATTAACTCTCCCTCTCTCCATCAATCTCACTCCATCTCTCTCTCCCTATCTATCTCTCCCTCTCCATCCATCTCTCCTGCTCAACTTCTCTCCATCCATCCATCCTTCCATCTATCTATCCCTTTCCTCTCTCTTCCCCTCTGCCTCTTCTTTTCCCTCTCTCCTTGTCCCTCTCTCCCCTCCAAACCCATATGGGAGGGATCAGCCCAGCCACAGCCCCATTACATTTATCTCCATGGACTGCAGATGAAGCTGTGATAAACTCACCATGCTGATTGAGAATAATGTAGTTTCTCCCTGAGGAAAATGGAATCTTTGTCAAGTCTGACTTTTGACTAACTACGACGTAGTTACATGGAATTGTAACGGTCATGATGTAATACCATGTCATTTGTAACTAATATGGCCATAGCAGAAAAGACAAGTGTAGATTTTGAAGATTTATGTGAACACCCCATCAAATTAGTGGAGTAGGCTATTTCAGCCACACCGGTTGCTGACAGCTGTATAGGATTTCACCTTTCCAACAATTCAGTTTGTCAAATTTCCACCCTGCTAGAGGTGCCCCGGTCAACTGTAAGTGATGTTAATGTGAGGTAGAATTGTCTAGGAGCAAAAATGGCTCAGCCGAGAAGTGGGAGGCCACACAAGCTCACAGAACGGGACCGCGAGTACTGAAGCATGTAGTGCATAAAGATATCTGTCTTCGGTTGCAACACTCACTACTGAATTCCAAACTTCCTCTGGAAGCAACGTCAGCACAAGAACTATTTGTTGCGAACTTTATAAAATGGGTTTCCATGGCAGAGCAGCCGCACACAAGCCTAAGATCACCATGTGCAACAGCAAGCGTCGGCTGCCCCAATGCACAGTGCCCACTGTAAAGTTTGGTGAAGGAGGAATAATGGTCTGGGGCTGTTTTTCATGGTTCAGGCTAGGCCCCTTAGTTCCAGTGAAGGGTAATCTTAACGCAACTGCATACAATGACATTCTAGACAATTCTGTACTTCCAACGTAGTGGAAAAAATTTGGGGAAGGCCCTGTCCTGTTTCAACGTGACAATGCCCAAGTGCTCAAAGCGAGATCCATACAGAAATGGTTTGTCGAGCTCGGTGTGGAAGAACTTGACTGACCTGCACAGAGCCCTGACCTCAACTCCATCAAACACCTTTGGGATGAATTGGAGTCAGGGATAATCGCCCAACATCAGTGCCTGATCTCACCAATGCTCTTGTGGCTGAATGGTAGCAAGTCCCAGCAGCAACGTTCCAACATCTAGCGGAAAGCCTTCCCAGAGGAGAGGAAGCTGTTATAGCAGAAAAGGGGGGACCAACTCCATATTAATGCCCATGATTTTGGAATGAGATGTTCGATGAGCAGGTGTCCACATACTTTTGGCCATATAGGGTATTTGTTCTACTCTAGGTTAAGGATTGGGATTGTGAGCGAGTGAGAGGCAGAGCTCTAAGAGACTCTTGGCTGCGACATGGTCTCCATGGGTGACACTCTCTCTGCCCTAACAACCACACCAGCGCTGTTGCCATGACTCATTTCACTGGGTAGCCGTTAGCAACCAATTGGATATGGTCACTCAAAGTAGAATACGTTTGCAGAGTCTCATCAAAACCATACACTGCGCAGTGACAGTCCACTATGTTGCTCCACCAACACTGGCAGATGATTAGATATTATCAAATCAAATTAAAATGTTCACATACACATGGTTAGCAGATGTTATTGCGAGTGTAGTGAAATGCTTGTTCTTCTAGTTCCGATAGTGCAGCAATATTAATTAACAAGTAATCTAACAATTCCACAACAACTACCTAATACACACACATCTAAGTAAAGGGATGGAATAAGAATATGTACATATAAATGTATGGATGCGCAATGACCGAGCGGCATAGGCAAGATGCAATAGATGGTATTAAATACAGTATATACATATTGGATGAGTAATACAATATATGTAAACATCATTATTAAAGTGATATTAATAAAGTGACGAGTGATCCATTTGTTAGAGTGGCCAATGATTTCAAGTCTGTATGTACTGATGGCTGTTTAACAGTCTGATGGCCTTGAAATATAAACTTTTTTCAGTCTCTCAGTCCCAACTTTGATGCACCTGTACTGACCTCGCCTTCTGGATGGTAGCAGGGTGAACAGGCTGAGGTTGAAGAGGCGCTGTTGCGCTTTCTTCACATACTGTCTGTGTGGTTAGACCATTTCAGTTTGTCTATGATGTGTACGCCGAGGAACATAAAACTTAAAACCTTTTCCACTGCTGTCCCGTCGTTGTGGATAAGGGGGTGCTCCCTCTGCTGTTTCCTGAAGTCCACGATCATCTCCTTTGTTTTGTTGACGGTGAGTGTGAGGTTATTTTCCTGACACCACACTCTGAGGGCCCTCATCTCCTCCCTATCGGCTGTCTCATCGCTGTTGGTGATCAAGCCCACCACTGTTGTGTCGTCTGCAAACTTGATGATCGAGTTGGAGGCTTGCATGGCCACTCAGTCATGGGTGAACAGGGAGTACAGGAGGGGGCTGAGCACACACCCTTGTGGGTCCCCAGTGTTGAGGATCAGCGAAGTGGAGATGTTGTTTCCTACCTTCACCACCTGGGTGCAACCCATCAGGAAGTCAAGGACCTAATCGCACAGGGCTGGGTTAAGACCCAGGGCCTCAAGCTTAACCTCTCTGGGCCTGTGGGACGCTTGCGTCCCACCTACGCAACAGCCAGTGTAATCCCGTGGCGCGATATTCAAATACCTTAGAAATGCTGTTACTTCAATTTCTCAAACATATGACTATTTTACACCATTTTAAAGACAAGACTCTCGTTAATCTAACCACACTGTCCGATTTCAAAAAGGCTTTACAACGAAAGCAAAACATTAGATTATGTCAGCAGAGTACCCTGCCAGAAATAATCAGACACCCATTTTTCAAGCTAGCATATAATGTCACATAAACCCAAACCACAGCTAAATGCAGCACTAACCTTTCATGATCTTCATCAGATGATAATCCTAGGACATTATGTTATACAATACATGCATGTTTTGTTCAATCAAGTTCATATTTATATCAAAAACCAGCTTTTTACATTAGCATGTGACTAGCATGTGACTAGCATTCCCACCGAACACTTCCGGTGAATTTACTAAATTACTCACGATGAACGTTCACAAAAAACATAATTATTTTAAGAATTATAGATACAGAACTCCTTTATGCCCTCGCTATGTCCGATTTTAAAATAGCTTTTCGGTGAAAGCACATTTGCAATATTCTGAGTAGATAGCCCGGCCATCACAGGCAAGCTATTTTGACACCCACCAAGTGTGGTACTCACCAAACTCCGATTTAGTATTAGAAAAATTGGATTACCTTTGCTGTTCTTCGTCAGAATGCACTCCCAGGACTTCTACTTCAATAACAAATGTTGGTTTGGTTCCAAATAATCCATAGTTATATCCAAATAGCAGCGTTTTGTTCGTGCGTTCAAGACACTATCCGAAGGGTAAAGAAGGGTGACGCGCCCGACGCGTTTAGTGACAAAAAATGTCAAAATGTTCCATTACCGTACTTCGAAGCATGTCAAACGCTGTTTAAAATCAATTTTTATGCGATTTTTCTCGTAAAAAAAGCAATAATATTCCGACCGGGAGTCGTTGTTTTTGTTCAAAGAGAGAGAAAGTAAACATGGTGTCGGCTCGTGCACACGCCTCCTGTCTCATTGTCCTCAGATCGACCACTATCCAAATGCGCTAATGTTTTTCATCCATGGCCTGCAAAGCCACCATTCATCGTTCTGGTGCCTTCTGAGAGCCTATGGGAGCGTTAGAAAATGTCACGTTATGCCAGAGATCCCTTGTTTTGGTTAGAGATGATCAAGAAGGCCAAGAAATAGTCAGAGAGAGCGCTTCCTGTTTGGAATCTTCTCAGGTTTTGGCCTGCCAAATGAGTTCTGTTATACTCGCAGACACCATTCAAACAGTTTTAGAAACTTTAGGGTGTTTTCTATCCAAATCAAACAATTATATGCCTATTCTAGTTACTGGGCAGGAGTAGTAACCAGATTAAATCGGGAACGTTTTTTATCCGGCGTGCAAATACTACCCCCTAGCCCTACAGGTTAATGATGAGCTTGGTGTTGAATGCTGAGCTGTAGCAATGAACAGCATTCTTACATAGGTATTCCGATCAGAGGGAATCAATGCACAAATGCCCTGGAAGATGCAAACCGGTAAAACAGTTGTAAGAACTGTAAGTACTAACTAAATGTAGTGCTCTTCCAATGTAGCTATACTGAACATGCCTATGGGATTACTTGGTAAATATAATTTATTCTCATAACGTAAAGTGCCACTGACTTTCCTTAGCTCAACACCAAAATACATGTCAACAGTCAGTGCTTCCCATTGGTAACAGTTGAAGTAAAAAGGGCTTCATGAAATACATGTGATTAATTGATGTAAGGAACCTGTTTGGTAATGAGTTTACTGTCAACATGTAGGTTGAACCTGATTCCTTCACTGATTACAGAACTATCCCAAACACTGACCACTAGCCAGACAGTCACTGGGACATACAGCCTTTACCCTTTTCTCTCTGTCCCTCACTACTTCTATCTCCCCCTCTCCCCCTAGATATCCACCCCCCAACCCACCCAAAGTCTATCTGGGTGAAATGTCAAGCCATCGTATCTCTCTCTCTCTCTCGGCATGACGTAACAATGTACATATTTCCAAAGCTTACTTTGGAGATTTACAATATTAACATATTTAATAATAAATAATCAATATTGTCAACTGGACAACAGTAACAACAATAACCAAGGGTCAAATAACCATGCATTGAACAATAGCAATAAGCATAGAGGACATGTGCAGGTTGGTTGGTCTGTCAGACACTGTCCCTCATCTTATGGCAGGCAGCAATGTAATGCGCTGCCAACTCACAGCTCTCTGCGTCCTCCCACAACAGAACGGGTAATCTATCCTCATCAGAGAGGTCGTTGAAACCTTGAGTAAGGATTTCAAATTTGGGGAAATTACACTGAAATTGTTTTATATTTTTGACATTTTGTCAGGAAATGCATCTCTGTCACGGGTTCTGCTGTGGTGCACTGTTTGCCCAGCCTTTCCTCTACAGGGAGCTATGTTTTCCTGTGTCTACCTTTTCAATGGCTTTTTCTAAGGTTTTGATCGGTAACCATGGTCAGATAGCTCTGCATTTTGCTTTGTGCTTGTGTTTCCCAATAAGTAATGTAGTTTTGTTTTGACTGTGTTGTAATTTGTTTTGAACTGACTAATTGGATGTTCTGGTCCTGAGGCTTCAGTGTGTTAGCAGAACAGGTTTGTGAACTCAGCCCCAAAACCAACTGGATGAGGGGACTCTTTTCTTTGCTCAGCTATTGGTCTTGCAGGGCTTGGTAATGATATGAGAGGCGGTCACTGTATTTTAGTTGTTTCCAAAACTTAATTGCTCTTTTTTGAGTTTGGCCTAATTTTGCCCTGCATGCATTGTTTGTAGTTTTCCTCTGGACATGTAGGAGAATCTTTCAGAACTCTGCATGCAGGGTTTTAATGGGGTGTTTGTCCCATTGAGTGAAATCTTGTTTTGCAAGTGGACCCCACATCTCACTGCCATAAAGTGCAATTGGTTCAATGACACATTCAATTCATTTTTGAATGGCATAGAATTACCTGCGTGCTTTCACTCTCAGTTCATTCACTGCGTCATTAAGTTGTCCAGTTGAGTTTATTTTTAAACCTAAGTAATTGTAGAGCTCCTGAGTGGCACAGCGGTCTAAGGCACTGCATCTCAGTGCTAGAGGAATCACTACAGACCCTGGTTTGATTCCAGGCTTTATCACAACCGGCTGAGATTGGGAGTCCCATAGGGCGGCGCACAATTGGCCCAGCGTCGTCCGGGTTAGGGTTTGGCTGGGGTAGGCCATCATTCTAAATAAGAATTTGTTTTTAACTGACTTGCCTAGTTAAATAATGGTTAAATATATATATATTTTTTAAGTCTGTGCAGTATTCTGTATAAACTCAACAAAAAAAGAAACGTCCTCTCTTTGTCAACTGTGTTAATTTTCAGCAAACTTAACATGTGTAAATGTTTGTATGAATATAAGATTCAACAACTGAGACAAAAACTGAACAAGTTCCACAGACATGTGACTAACAGAAATGGAATAATGTGTTCCTGAACAAAGGGGAGGTCAAAATCAAAAGTAACAGTCAGTATCTGGTGTGGCCACCAGCTGCATTAAGTACTGCAGTGCATCTCCTCTTCATGGACTGCACCAGATTTGCAAGATTTGCCAGTTCTTGCAGGTGCCTTGGTGGAAGAGTGGGGTAACATCTACCCCACTCTTCCACCAAGGAACCTGCAAGTTCCCAGACATTTCTGGGGGAATGGCCCTAGCCCTCACCCTCCGATCCAACAGGTCCCAGAGGTGCTCAATGGGATTGAGATCCGGGCTCTTCGCTGGCCATGGCAGAACACTGACATTTCTGTCTTGCAGGAAATCACACACAGAACGAGCAGTATGGCTGGTGGCATTGTCATGCTGGAGGGTCAGGTCAGGATGAGCCTGCAGGAAGGGTACCACATGAGGGAGGAGGACATCTCCCCTGTAACACACAGCATTGAGATTGCCTGCAATGACAACAAGCATAGTCCGATGATGCTGTGACACACTGCCCCAGACCATGATGGACCGTTCACCTCCAAATGGATCTCGCTCCAGAGTACAAGCCTCGGTGTAATGCTCATTCCTTCGACGATAAACGCAAATCCGACCATCACCCCTTGTTAGAAAAAAACGCGACTCATCAGTGAAGAGCACTTTTTGCCAGTCCTGTCTTGTCCAGCGACGGTGGGTTTGTACCCTCAGTCCAGCCTCTCTCAGCCTATTGCAGACAGTCTGAGCTCTGATGGAGGGATTGTGCGTTCCTGGTGTAACTCGGGCAGTTGCTGTTGTCATCCTGTGCCTGTCTCGCAGGTGTGATGTTCGGATGTACCAATACCGCGCAGATGTTGTTACACGTGGTCTGCCACCGCGAGGACGATTAGCTGTCTGTCCTGTCCCCCTGTAGAGCTGTCTTAGGCATCTCACAGTACGGACAATGCAATTTATTGCCCTGGCCACATCTGCAGTCCTCATGCCTCCTTGCAGCATGTCTAAGGCACGTTCACGCAGATGAGCAGGGACCCTGGGCATCTTTCTTTTGGTGTTTTTCAGAGTCAGTAGAAAGGCCTCTTTAGTGTCCCAAGTTTTCATAACTGTGACATTAATTGTCTACCGTCTGTAAGCTGTTAGTGTCTTAACAACCGTTCCACGGGTGCATGTTCATTAATTGTTTATGGTTCGTTGAGCAAGCATGGGAAACAGTGTTTAAACCCTTTACAATGAAGATCTATGAAGTTATTTAGATTTTTATGAATTATCCTGAAAAATGGACGTTTCTTTTTTTGCTGAGTTTATTTCGTACAGATTGAGAACTTTGGTCTAATTCCCTGAGATCTGGATCTTCTCTGGAAAATCATTATTTTAGTCTTTTTGGGGTTTACTGTTAGGGCCCAGGTCTGGCAGTGCTGCTCTAGCAGGTCCAGGCTCTGCTGTAGGCCATTTGCTGTGGGTGACAGCAGGCAAAGGTAATCTGCGAAGAGCAGGCATTTAACCTCTGAATTGTGGAGACTAACACCAGGGGCTGAGGAGTTTTCTAGAATAGTTGCCAATTCGTTGATGTAAATATTGAAGAGTGCACGGCTCATATTGCAACCCTAGCAAAGGCCCCGCCGCTGGTAAAATATTGATGTTCTTTCTTGCCAATTTGTGTGCTGCATGTATTGCCAGTATACATTGTCATATGTTTTACCCCCTACACTTTCAATAACTTTGTAGAACAGTCCTGTGTGCCAAATACAATCAAATGCTTTTTGGAAGTCGATAAAGAAAGCGTACATTTTGGTATTATTTTGGTGGACATGTTTATCTATCAGGGTGTGCAGGGTATAAATATGATCGGATGTGCCGATGTTTAGGTATAAATCCAATTTGATTAGTCTCTCTCTCTCGCTCTCTCACTCTCAGCAAACAAAAGGCATCCTGTCTGTCCCAGATGTTCCTTATTGATCCGTCTGTGGATTTGGCAGAATGTAACCTCTCGCTCTCATGGCCATTTCAGGGAAGAGGAGGAGGGAGGGGGACTGAACGTAGCGAGAGAGAGGTGGGGGACTGAGAAAGAAAGAGAGAGAGGTACGCATTGAAAGAGAGAAGGAAACAGAGGGAGAATGTAGGGAGCATCCGCTCTCCTCCTCCCTCTAAAGCCACTTGATCCAGATAATACACACATACAGTACTGTTCAATAGCTTGTTCATGATGACAACAAAGCTGGTACAGCATTACAGTGTAAATGTTACTACTCCTGAATGATAATGGAATTGTTTAATGTTCTGTCTGTGGTTTAAAGAAATGCACAGTGCTGTGTGGGGTGAGGTGGATACAGGTCTGTTGCTGATTCAAATTTGTATTCAGGTAAAAAAGGATTATAGTGTGACACAAAAAACAGATCAACAATGTATCATTTGGTGAGGGGGGGATGGGTATGAAGTTGAATCAAATCAAATCAAATTTATTTATATAGCCCTTCGTACATCAGCTGAAATCTCAAAGTGCTGTACAGAAACCCAGCCTAAAACCCCAAACAGCAAGCAATGCATGTGAAAGAAGCACGGTGGCTGGGAAAAACTCCCTAGGAAAAACTCCTGAGAAAGGCCAAAAACCTAGGAAGAAACCTAGAGAGGAACCAGGCTATGAGGGGTGGCCAGTCCTCTTCTGGCTGTGCCGGGTGGATATTATAACAGAACATGGTCAAGATGTTAAAATGTTCGTAAATGACCAGCATGGTCAAATAATAATAATCATAGTAATTGTCGAGGGTGCAACAAGCACGTCCGGTGAACAGGTCAGGGTTCCGTAGCCGCAGGCAGAACAGTTGAAACTGGAGCAGCAGCATGGCCAGGTGGACTGGGGACAGCAAGGAGTCATCATGCCAGGTAGTCCTGAGGCATGGTCCTAGGGCTCAGGTCCTCCGAGAGAAAGAAAGAAAGAGAGAAAGAGAGAATTAGAGAGAGCATATTTACATTCACACAGGACACCGGATAAGACAAGAGAATACTCCAGATGTAACAGACTGACCCTAGCCCCCCGACACATAAACTACTGCAGCATAAATACTGGAGGCTGAGACAGGAGGGATCAGAAGACACTGTGGCCCCATCCGATGATACCCCCGGACAGGGCCAAACAGGCAGGATATAACCCCACCCACTTTGCCAAAGCACAGCCCCCACACCACTAGAGGGATATCTACAACCACCAACTTACCGTCCGAAGACAAGGCCGAGTATAGCCCACAAAGATCTCCGCCACGGCACAACCCAAGGGGGGGGCGCCAACCCAGACAGGAAGACCACGTCAGTGGCTCAACCTACTCAAGTGACGCACCCCTCCCATGGACGGCATGGAAGAACACCAGTAAGTCAGTGACTCAGCCCCTGTAAAAGGGTTAGAGGCAGAGAATCCCAGTGGGAAGAGGGGAACCGACAAGGCAGAGACAGCAAGGGCGGTTCGTTGCTCCAGCCTTTCCGTTCACCTTCACACTCCTGGGCCAGACTATACTTAATCATAGGACCTACTGAAGAGTTAAGTCTTCAGTAAAGACTTAAAGGTTGAGACTGAGTCTGCGTCTCTCACATGGGTAGGCAGACCATTCCATAAAAATGGCTCTCCCATTACGATTCAGCACTACAGTAGTACATCTAACTCCAACTCAATGCTAACTCCAAGGCTAACACAGTTATCACAGAGGCATTGTCAGGGATGTCTCGTCACTGGTCCTCACTCATCTCTGCAGCTAGCTAGCTCAAACATCAATGAGATGTGCCTTTATCAGACTGGTTGCAGCTAGGGCTTGTGTTGTGCCCTCTGTGTACAGGGGCTATGGTGTGGGAGGAGAGTGGTGGGCGAAGGTGCATGGCATTCGGCCTAATGCACAACGCCTGGAGAGAAAACACCAACACTTCATGTTCTCACACACATGCATACACACGCACAAACACAGAGAGAGAGACTCAAACACACATAAGCATACAAACACACTACCACCAACACCACATCAGCTCGCAAGTGGAGGGAAAAGGAGATGAACCACTTAACATTTCAATGAATGAATAATTTTGTTTGTGAGAGGTTTTATAGAATGTTTTCCACTCCTTTGGTTTTGGAATTGATAGTGAATAAGCAGAACATACATTTTCACAAGGGTTAAAATATTTAGCCTTTTGATTGCCTCGGGACCACAGAAGCATGTATATTTTCAGTTGTTTATGTGAATATGATTTTCACCTTCTCCAATCTTTGATAAGCATAATTTTCTAAGGATCATTTAGTGACCAGTTTGTTTTAGAAAACTACACAACTGGGACTGGTGCATAATTACCTTAATTTCAGGCTCTCTCAGACTGAAAATGATAGTTGATGATGATGGTGATGATGGTGTCTAGTATGTACCACGTTTCCCAAGGTTCATGCTTGTACTATAAAGAGCATGATTTGTTTTGTGGCTCCTATCTGCATGGAATATTGGAAGTGTGGCAATACAGGACTACCTAGAGTAGCCAGTCTGGCTACTTTTCTGCATTGTGTTCTGGTGTATTGGTGTCCGAAAATGACTCTAGTTGCTGTTTGTTTATTTATCTTGATTGGATGAAATAAATGCAATGAGATCAATGCTGCACACCGTGCACATCTCTCCTCAGTAGAATCGAAACAGACTGATGGATAATTCAATGGATACAAATATTTCATTGACATAGTACCATTACTCAAAAGTAATAATAGTCTTACAATATGTAGAAAAATAAAATAGTTCAGATAAAAGCTCTGCATTCTATACTATAAACAGTGACAAACTAGAAAAATGTAATTGCAGTAGACATAACAATACAACTGTAGACCAACATACCAAGATTGGATGATATGAATGCAATGAAATTAATGGTGAGTTGCTCAATGCTGCACACAGTACACACCTAACGTATGGAAAAGTAAAGTTTGTGAGTGCCTGCACAAGGGAAGCTACAAACATGTACTGTAGCTAGCTAGCTTAACATTGCACCACTTGGAAGAACTCTTTCAACAGAATAATATTTCATCACAAAAGGTTCGCTAGCAACACAACTTTGGAATGCATTCTATCAAATGTACATGAAGTTTGGAATTGTGTATCATATTTACATTTGCGTACATGTGAACGATACTTCTCCTCAGTAGAATCAAAACAAACTGAGGAGGCGAAACTCACGCTGCTGACTTGACGGTACGGCAGGCCAGAGTAGTACATCACAGATAGGTGTCCCTAGCATTGCCAAAAGACACACATCTGTGAATGTCTTCCCTATTAAAATAAAGGTTCAAATAATTTAATGGCTCAGTGATTCACCAATCAGAGCCTTGATGGGCTTGGCAACAGTTACAAGGGGTGATGTGTAATGAAATTATTGGGGGGACGGGTATGTTTCTTTGTGACCATAAGGTGACGTCCCCAGGACGACTTGGAAACTAGACAAAAACCTCCAGTGAATCCATGACACAATGTCCTAAAAATGTCCCCGGGACCAACCAGGAACTAGACAAAACCTCCAGGGCACACAACATCCTGACTACTTTACACAACCATTTAGTGATGTTCCCGGGACGTCCTAACGACTCATGGGGGGTAGGTACCTTACCAAAAAGTTGGAATTTGTGTCATTTAACTGATGGAAAACACAGCTTGAACACTTGCCCTAAAGCTTTCCTACCCAAAACCCCCCAAAAATGCCTTGTCTTTGACTCAGGATATTCCCTGCTGTACCACATTCCAGTGTTGTTCCGTTATTCTGGCCGGCGTTCCCAGCTCTTCCTGCCAAAACGCTCCAATAAACACACGTCCAAGCCTGAAGTCCAGGCTCTGCAGGGGGCATTCCAGAGGTGTTAACTTTCCAAAAGCACACATGCATAAGTACACACGCACACACACACAAACACACACACAATAATTCTCAAACAGTGTCCGTTGCCATGACATTGATACTGTGGGTTCCACTAATCTAACATTTGGAATTGTTTTAAGATGGTCATACCATGGATCATTTAGATATTTGATTTAGAAATGTAGGACCCCTGTAGGTATGTATAAAAAAAATCAAAAAAATATATTTGAAAAAATATTGAATTTGGCCTTTACTATAGCCCATAGAAACACATTGAATAGGTCATACATAAATGGCAAAAGAGACAGTCAAAAAATTTATTATAAGGAATAAGGCTTTGATGTGTCTGTCCTATATCTAGGAGACATAAGACAGCTCAGGAAATATATATTTTTTGTTGACACAAAACTGCATCCATAATTCCATTTTTTAAACCGGTATCAGGTTATCTTCTTTTGACATTTATGGGGGTAGTAGAGCAAAACAGAGAACAATATCGTGTTTGGGAGAATCTCATATTTCCATAGAGTGGTATATTAGTGTGTAGCCCAAACCGTTCAGACGCTACAGACGTTTTCGTGAGAAGAATAATTTTCGGGATGTCTCATGGTATGACAAGCACAGCTGTAGCTTGTCCACCTTCCACCTTAGATTGGGAAGGCCGACATGGGTGGATATGGTGGATTGAGAAGCAGCCCATGCAAAAAAATATCTCTACATTAAAATGACGGACTTTGATGTGGATTTTTTATTATGTTACTTAGATTGACACAGTGGTGTGTCAATAAGCATTTCACTACACTCGCAATAACATCTGCTAACCTTGTGTATGTGACCAATAAAGTTTGATTTGATATACACTTTTTTTATTAACTCACTAAATGACACATTTACATGAAAGTAATATCCTATTGCTATTGATTGTACAACTTTGGTTCATGTCAGGCCTTGCATGCGCGCACGTTATGATAACGTCTAATTAACCCTTGGGCTACAATGGTCACGCTCCCGCAGAAATCTAAGTACCATAATAAACAGCTCCCCATCAAAATCTGTAGGTTTAACCTAGAGATAAGTGTTTTTTCGCATGGGCTGAGTCTCATCTGCCGATATCGCGCTTCCGCATTTGCGGTGAAAGGTGGCCAAGCTACAAGAGGGCAATCTTTGTCAGACCATGAGACATCCCGAAATTTGCTCTTCTCACAAAAACGTCTGTAGCGTCCGACCGGTTTGGCCGACAAAGTAGTATGAACACTCTATTGAAAGCTGAGACTCTCATGAACATGATGGTCTTCCACAAGACTCATCTGAAGGTCCCCGGTACCAGTTAAAAAAATGAATGGAAGTATATTTGGAGATAGTACCTAAAATAAGGGGATAAATATTTTACTTATATCTCTCAGATATAGGACAGACACTTCAGAACAAACTTCCTATTGATTTGTTTTACTATCTGTTGTTCGTGCATCTGTTATTCAATGGGTTTCTGTTGGCTAATAGCAGTAATGCCCTATTCAATGTTTCTTCCAATAACACATTTTTAAATTTCAAATCAAATAGCTAAATGATCCATCGTATGACCATCTTTAAACATTTCCATATGTTAGCTTAGAACCCCCCAACCCCCGGCTTAGACAGGGCTTAGACTAGAGGGTCAATTGGGATATATATTATGGGATGTAACATTTGGATTTATCTATGTTTTACAGTAAATGGGTCCCTACCTATCCTTAAATTCTTTGGGAAACTTTCTTAGCAAGTAGGGATAAACCGTAGGCCTACGTGTTACAATTATAATCTGAAGATTCTGTAGAGTTCTTTAACTGACCAGTTGAATTAAAAATCTCAGAGACAGTGATACTATTTTATAAAATGAAGATGTATTATTAAAGCAAAATAATACTACAGTACACAGGATAAATGAATGAGTGACAGATTTTGGCAAAATGATAAGCAAATATGAATTAGTTAGCAAGGAGAAAGGAGAGGAGTGTTTCTTTTAACTCACAAGGATAGGACAATACATTTTTTCATGATGATTCTAAACAAGACAAAGCAGGGAATTTAAGAGAGATATCCTAAGCAGTATTTAGGTACACACAGTTTTACACACACACCAATAGGGATTAAATGAGGCCGCATTGAATGAATGGGCATATATGAAATACTGTAGCTGAATCTCTGGTCAGATTACTTAACTTCCCTTCTATGCGAAAAAGGGAGAAAGTCCCTGTTCAATCAGTTCTGGGTTGGTATCTTTGTCCTACTGAGATTGAAGCAAGAGCAGAGGATAATCATTCAAATTCCAATAATGGTGTTTGGACTCCACTCATTGAGATCGGAGGGGGATCAATAAGCAAGGGAGCTTTCCAGTTACTAACTACGCTGAAGTCGGAGCAGCAGAAGAATTTCAGTCGCAGGGCTATTATTGGTGCTAAACTTTTTTAGTCCAGTTCGAAGGGACAGTGAGGACAGGGCGAGTCACTGAGGCTTCTGAAACGTTCCGTGGTCTCGCTTAGCAGGAGGTGCACCCAGTCCCAGGGGGGAGAGTCCCTTTCCTTAAGGAATTTAATGTGGTTTCCGTTATTGACGGATAAATACTTTCTACAACCGGGAAAGGTGGGTCATTGTTCAGGGCATAATGATCCCAACATAATCATAGAAAACATGAGAAGTTCTCCTTGAAATAGAGAAGTAATTCACAATGGGGCGAATACACAATATAATTTCACATTTCTGCAGTGCACAATGATCATACCATATATCAGTACACTTCCTGCCCCCTGCCTAGAACCTTATGTAATGATTTTTCACTAAAAATAAGGTTTTTGGTGTTAACAAAAATGATTCCTGATTCCATATAAATGGTCTGGATTCTTTCCGTTTAGAGTGAGACAAAACCGCTACTCGTCAGTGAAGAGCACTTTTTGACAGTCCGGACTGGTCCAGCGACGGTGGGCTTGTGCCCATAGGCGACGTTGTTGCCGGTGATGTCTGGTGAGGACCTGCCTTACAACAGACCTACAAGCCCTCAGTCCAGCCTCTCTCAGCCTATTGCGGACAGTCCACCCCTCTCTCTCCAGATGAAATCTTGTGCCTTGTGACGACCGGACGCCCAACAACCTGCCCGCTTGACCCTATCCCCTCATCTCTTCTCCAGACCATTTCGGGAGACCTTCTCCCTTACCTCACCTCGCTCATCAACTCATACTTGTCCACTGGCTACGTCCCTTCCGTCTTCAAGAGAGAGAGAGTTGCACCCCTTCTCAAAAAACCTACACTCGATCCCTCCGATGTCAACAACTACAGACCAGTATCCCTTCTTTCTTTTCTCTCCAGAACCCTTGAGCGTGCCGTCCTTGGCTCTCTTGCTATCTCTCTCAGAATGACCTTCTTGATCCAAATCAGTCAGATTTCAAGACTGGTCATTCAACTGAGACTGCTCTTCTCTGTGTCACGGAGGCTCTCCGCACTGCTAAAGCTAACTCTCTCACCTCTGCTCTCATCCTTCTAGACTTCTATCTGCTGCCTTTGATACTGTGAACCATCAGATCCTCCTCTCCACCCTCTCCGAGTTGGGCATCTCCGTCGCAGCTCACTCTTGGATTGCGTCCTACCTGACAGGTCGCTCCTACCAGGTGGCGTGGCGAGAATCCATCTCCGCACCACATGCTCTCACCACTGGTGTCCCCCAGGGCTCAGTTCTAGGCCCTCTCCTATTCTCGCTATACACCAAGTCACTTGGCTCTGTCATATCCTCACATGGTCTCTCCTATCATTGCTACGCAGACAACACACAATTAATCTTCTCCTTTCCCCCTTCTGATAACCAGGTGGCGAATCGCATCTCTGCATGTCTGGCAGACATATCAGTGTGGATGACGGATCACCACCTCAAGCTGAACCTCAGCAAGACGGAGCTGCTCTTCCTCCCGGTAAAGGACTGCCCTTTCCAGGATCTCGCCATCACGGTGGACAACTCCATTGTGTCCTCTTCCCAGAGTGCTAAGAGCCTTGGTGTGACCCTGGACAACACCCTGTCGTTCTCCGCTAACATCAAGGCGGTGACCCGATCCTGTAGGTTCATGCTCTACAACATTCGCAGAGTACAACCCTGCCTTACACAGGAAGCGGCGCAGGTCCTAATCCAGGCACTTGTCATCTCCCGTCTGGATTACTGCAACTCACTGTTGGCGGGGCTCCCTGCCTGTGCCATTAAACCCCTACAACTCACCCAGAACGCCGCAGCCCGTCTGGTGTTCAACCTTCCCAAATTCTCTCACATCACCCCGCTCCTCCGCACACTCCACTGGCTTCCAGTTGAAGCTCACATCCGTTACAAAACCATGGTGCTTGCCTACGGAGCTGTGAGGGGAACGGCACCTCCTTACCACCAGGCTCTGATCAGGCCCTACACCCAAACAAGGGCACTGCGTTCATCCACCTCTGGCCTGCTGGCCCCCCTACTTCTGCGGAAGCACAGTTCCCGCTCAGCCCAGTCAAAATTGTTCGCTGCTCTGGCACCCCAATGGTGGAACAAGCTCCCTCACGATGCCAGGACAGCGGAGACAAACCCCACCTCTTTAAGGAATACCTGGGATAGGATAAAGTAATCCTTCTACCCCCCCCCAAAAGAAAAAGAAAAATATGTACTATTGTAAAGTGGTTGTTCCACTGGATATCATAAGGTGAATGCACCAATTTGTAAGTTGCTCTGGATAAGAGCGTCTGCTAAATGACGTAAATGTAAATGTCTGAGCACTGATGGAGGGATTGTGCATTCCTGGTGTAACTTGGGCAATTGTTGTTGCCATCCTGTTCCTTCCCGCAGGTGTGATGTTCGGATGTACGGATCCTGTGCAGGTGTTGGTACAAGTGGTCTGCCACTGCGAAGACGATCAGCTGTCCGTCCTGTCTCCCTGTAGCACTGTCTTAGGCGTCTCACAGTATGGACATTGCATTTTATTGCCCTTGCCACATCTGCAGACCTCATGCCTCCTTGCAGTATGCATATGGCACATTCAAGCAAATGAGGAGGGACCCTAGGCATCTTTCGTTTGGTGTTATTCAGAGTCAGTAGAAAGGAATCTTTAGTGTCCTTAGCTTTCATAACTGTGACTTTAATTGCCTACCTTCTGTAAGCTGTTAGTGTCTTAATGACTGTTCCACAGGTGCATGTTCATTAATTGTTTATGGTTCATTGAACAAGCATGGGAAACAGTGTTTAACCTCTCTGGGCTATGTGGGACGATTTCGTCCCACCTACGTAACAGCCACTTCAATCCAGTGGCGCGATTTTTGAATCGTTAGAAATGCTATAACTTCAATTTCTCAAACATATGACTATTTCACAGCTATTTAAAGACAAGAATCTCGTTAATCTAACCCCACTGTCCGATTTCAAAAAGGCTTTACAACAAAAGCAAAACATTAGATTATGTCAGCAGAGTACCCAGCCAGAAATAATCACACAGCCATTTTTCAAGCTAGCATATCATGTCACATAAACCCAAACCATATCTAAATGCAGCACTAACCTTTGATGATCTTCATCAGATGACACACCTAGGACATTGTGTTATACAATACATGCATGTCTGTTCAATCAAGTTCATATTTATATCAAAAACCAGCTTTTTACATTAGCATGTGACGTTCAGAACTAGCATTCCCACCGAACACTTCCGGTGATTTTACTAAATTACTCACGATAAACGTTCACAAAAAGCATAACAATTATTTTAAGAATTATAGATACATTACCCCTCTATGCACTCGATATGTCCGATTTTAAAATAGCTTTTTGGATGAAGCACATTTTGCAATAATCTAAGTACATAGCCCGGCATTACAGGGCTAGCTATTTAGATACCCACCCAGTTCAGCCTCCACCAAAATCACATTTCCTATAAGAAAAATGTTCTTACCTTGCTTGTTCTTCATCAGAATACACTGCCAGGACTTCTACTTCAATAACAAATGTTGGTTTGGTCCCAAATAATCCATCGTTATGTTCCAACAGCAACGTTTTGTTCATGAGTTCTAGAATGCTTCTTCGCGGTGTCGCGCATGGCGCATTGGCGTGTCAAAAATGTCTAAATATTTCATTACCGTACTTCGAAGCATGTCAACCGCTGTTTAAAACCAATTTTTATGCCATTTATGTCATAGAGAAGTGTTAATATTCCGACCGGGAGTATGCATTGAGCCTAAACAGCCGAATAAAATTTCTCCTCAGAAGCGACTCATGCACGCGCATCATTGAAAGGTCCTCCGAGCATCCACTTACAAAAGGCGATAATATATTTCAACCTGAGGTTCCCTCGTAAACCTTCAGTTATTTCGCGGGCTCTGAGAGCCTATTGGAGCCCTGGGAATTGTCACGTTACAGCTAAGATCCTTACTTTTCAATAAAAAGAGGTAAGACGCACGACTCCTTGTCAGACAGGGTACTTCCTGCTTGAAGCCTTGTCAGGTTTTTGCCTGCCATAGGAGTTCTGTTATACTCACAGACACCATTCAAACAGTTTTAGAAAATTCAGAGTGTTTTCTATCCAAACCTGAACAATAATATGCATATTCTAGCTTCTGAGTTGGTGTAGGAGGCAGTTAAAAATGGGAACATATTTTTTCCAAAATTCTCAATACTGCCCCCTATACCAAAGAGGTTAAACCCTTTACAATGAAGATCTGTGAAGTCATTTGGATTTTAACGAATTATCTTTGAAAGACAGGGTCCTGAAAAAAGTATGTTTCTTTTTTGCTGAGTTTATTTCATTTTGCCAAAATCATACGTAGGGGACAGACTTGAGCTTCTAGATTTTCTTGTTATCAATCATAAGAAAACCGATCTCCCTCGCTTTTGGGTAGACACGGATTGAAATTGCACTGCCTAAACTATAAGCTAGGTGCACTTGTAGTGTTTGTACTATCCCTACAGTGGCTGACTGTAGGAGTTTCCGCAACAGGTCAAGAGGGAGCAGATAGGAGGGGATTCTATCCATAACCAAGTTATCAATAGAAGAGCTGATCTCTCTGAGCAAATCCTGCATTAGCATATTTACCATCTGGACGTGGGCATAGTCATATGCAATAACATCTAGGAGCCGACCAACGGTAGGAAGTGTCTTGTTCAACAGCGTAGAATGCAAGTTAACTATGAGGACAGTACCCTCTAGAGTTGTACCCCGAAGATTAGAATACACAACCAAGACACTTGCAATAGGATAACCACTAATAACCAATATGATTCTGAGACTACTAAGGTATAGTTCAAGAATTCTATGTGTTTGTGGGACACAATATTTAACTTTACCAGAACAAGGCAATTGAATGCACACCGACGAGTGAGTGCATGGGCAAATGTGGCATACAGAAAGAGGAAGATAGTATGGGGTTTGGTTAACCCTGGGTCATTGCAGCCCCTGTTTTCCATTAAAGAATTGCAATAAGAGACAATGAGAGCAACATTTACAGTGGGGGAAAAAATAATTTGATCCCCTGCTGATTTTGTGCGTTTGCCCAGTCTATTATTTTAATAGTAGGTTTATTTGAACAGTGAGAGACAGAATAACAACAACAAAAAATCCAGAAAAACGCATGTCAAAAATGTTATAAAATGATTTGCATTTTAATGAGGGAAATAAGTATTTGAGCCCTCTGCAAAACATAACTTAGTACTTGGTGGTAAAACCCTTATTGGCAATCACAGAGGTCAGACGTTTCTTGTAGTTGGCCACCAGGTTTGCACACATCTCAGGAGGGATTTTGTCCCACTCCTCTTTGCAGATCTTCTCCAAGTCATTAAGGTTTCGAGGCTGACGTTTGGCAACTCGAACCTTCAGCTCCCTCCACAGATTTTCTATGGGATTAAGGTCTGGAGACTGGCTAGGCCACTGAAGGACCTTAATCTGCTTCTTCTTAAGCCACTCCTTTGTTGCCTTGGCCGTGTGTTTTGGGTCATTGTCATGCTGGAATACCCATCCACGACCCATTTTCAATGCCCTGGCTGAGGGAAGGAGGTTTTCACCCAAGATTTGACAATACATGGCCCCGTCCATCGTCCCTTTGATGCGGTGAAGTTGTCCTGTCCCCTTAACAGAAAAACACCCCCAAAGCATAATGTTTCCACCTCCATGTTTGACGGTGGAGATGGTGTTCTTGGGGTCATAGGCAGCATTCCTCCTCCTCCAAACACGGCGAGTTGAGTTGATGTCAAAGAACTCCATTTTGGTCTCATCTGACCACAACACTTTCACCAGTTGTCCTCTGAGTCACTCAGATGTTCATTGGCAGACTTCAGATGGGCCTGTATATGTATTCTTGAGCAGGGGGACCTTGTGGGCGATGCAGGATTTCAGTCCTTCACGGCATAGTGTGTTAGAAATTGTTTTTTTGGTGACTATGGTCCCAGCTGCCTTGAGATTATTGACAAGATCCTCCCGTGTAGTTCTGGGCTGATTTCTCACCGTTCTCATGATCATTGCAACTCCACGAGGTGAGATCTTGCATGGAGCCCCAGGCCGAGGGATATTGACAGTTCTTTTGTGTTTCTTCCATTTGCGAATAATCGCACCAAATGTTGTCACCTTCTCACCAAGCTGCTTGGTGATGGTCTTGTAGCCCATTCCAGCCTTGTGTAGGTCTACAATCTTGTCCCTGACATCCTTGGAGAGCTCTTTGGTCTTGGCCATGGTGGAGAGTTTGGAATCTGATTGATTGATTACTTCTGTGGACAGGTGTCTTTTTTACAGGTAACAAGCTGCGGTTAGGAGCACTCCCTTTAAGAGTGTGCTCCTAATCTCAGGTCGTTACCTGTATAAAAGACACCTGGGAGCCAGAAATCTTTCTGATTGAGAGGGGGTCAAATACTTATTTCCCTCATTAAAATGCAAATCAATTAATAACATTTTTGACATGTGATTTTATGGATATTTTTGTTGTTATTCTGTCTGTCACTGTTCAAATAAACCTTCCATTAAATTATAGACTGATCCTTTCTTTTTCAGTAGGCAAATGTACAAAATCAGCAGGGGATCAAATACTTTTTTCCCCCACTGAACATGAAGTGCACATTTCGGCACTTGCTGTATGACTGATGAGGAAGTCCATATTGCAAATGTACGGTCCCTTACTAGACGTCCGTGAACGTTTGTAAAATTCGCAGATAGCGCCGAGCCATGCACAGGGGCCGGGAAGTCATCGAACGAAGTCTCTCGGACGTTAGGTTTCCGTTTAATAACATTTTCAAATTTTGGTCATTTTTCACCTGTCCCGGAAAATAACAGCAGAGGGCAAATGGAGGGCACATAGAATCATGTTGCAAATGTAACAAACATCACCAATCACGACTTGGCCTTTTCTCCTAAATGGAAAAGACTTTGAAGACGAAACATGGCGAGCATAATGGGCAGTTGGCCCCGAACAAGATGGAGTCGAGGTCTCAATGCTTTTTGAGATAAGGCCATTTTTCTGGGATTAACTTATGGATAGGGGGCAGTATTTTCACGGCCGGATAAAAAACGTACCCAATTTAATCTGATTATTACTCCTGCCCAGAAACTAGAATATGCATATAATTATTAGCTTTGGATAGAAAACACTCCAAAGTTTCTAAAACTGTTTGAATGGTGTCTGTGAGTATAACAGAACTCATTTGGCAGGCCAAAACCTGAGAAGATTCTAAACAGGAAGCGCCTTTTCTGACCATTTCTTTGCCTTCTTGATCATCTCTATCCAAAACAGGGGATCTCTGCTGTAACGTGACATTTTTTAACGCTCCCATAGGCTCTCAGAAGGCTCCAGAACGTTGAATGATGACTTTGCAGGCCATGGCTGAAAAACAGTAGCGCATTTGGTAAGTGGTCGATCTGAGAACAATGAGACTGGCGCACGTGTGCACGAGACAACTCCATGTTTTCATTTTCAGTCTTTGAACGAAAACAACGACTCCCGGTCGGAATATTATTGCTTTTTTTACGAGAAAAATCGCATAAAATTGATTTTAAACAGCGTTTGACATGCTTCGAAGTACGGTAATGGAATATTTCGGTTTTTTTTGTCACGATATGCGCCGGCGCGTCACCCTTCGTTACCCTTCAGATAGTGTCTTGAACGCACGAACAAAACGCCGCTATTTGGATTTAACTATGGATTATTTGGAACCAAACCAACACTTGTTGTTGAAGTAGAAGTCCTGGGAGTGTATTCTGACGAAGAACAGCAAAGGTAATCCAATTTTTCTTATAGTAAATCTGAGTTTGGTGAGTACCAAACTTGGTGGGTGTCAAAATAGCTAGCCTGTGATGGCCGGGCTATGTACTCAGAATATTGCAAAATGTGCTTTCACCGAAAAGCTATTTTAAAATCGGACACCGCGATTGCATAAAGGAGTTCTGTATCTATAATTCTTAAAATAATTGTTATGTATTTTGTGTACGTTTATCATGAGTAATTTAGTAAATTCACCGGAAGTGTTCAGTGGGTATGCTAGTTCTGAACGTCACATGCTAATGTAAAAAGCTGGTTTTTGATATAAATATGAACTTGATTGAACAAAACATGCATGTATTGTATAGCATAATGTCCTAGGAGTGTCATCTGATGAAGATCATCAAAGGTTAGTGCTGCATTTAGCTGTGGTTTTGGTTTTTGTGACATTATATGCTAGCTTGAAAAATGGGTGTCTGATTATTTCTGGCTGGATACTCTTCTGACATAATCTAATGTTTTGCTTTCGTTGTAAAGCCTTTTTGAAATCGGACAGTGTGGTTAGATAAAGGATAGTCTTGTCTTTAATATGGTGTAAAATAGTCATATGTTTGAAAAATTGAAGTTTTCGGATTTTCGAGGAATTTGTAATTCGCGCCACGCCCTATCATTGGATATTGGAGCGGTGTTCCACTAGTGGAACATCTAGATGTAAGAGGTTAAATCCGAACTGGTTGGAGATGATAAGAGTACATGGCCATAAAGGCTAGATCATTTTTCAAACTGTTCAAACATTCATAGATGACCAGCAGGGTCAAAGAATCTAAAACATACACAGTAACGTATGGAATATAGCAACACGAATGTCAATTTAATATGCAGTACAGACCACTTCCAATTACCTGTCATGACGTGACATGACGTATCATTAATGCAATGACGATTATTTTATCAAATCAATTAACTAGGTTTAATTGATTACGTGATTAAATTATTCACGTAACAATTAAATCATTAGCAATCTTGGGGCACCACGCAAAACGTTTGTTTAATGAGTAAACATTTCCTGAATTAACTCAAGAATATCAGAATATATCGTTATCATATTAGTCATCCATTAATTCATATTACCTCATATTCGTCTCATTCTGAAAGTTGTTGACTTCAAATCTGCCCGAACACTAGCCTACATGATGACTCAGCGATAGACAAATTGGATGAATTATTTATTTACCAGCTAACTAGATAATCGCACAGAATTACATAAACACACACACAGGATAGATTATACATTGATTACTAAAATAATGCGATGAAAAGTCCCTAGTGGACTAACCCGATATGAAGGTTTGTTACACAATGAAAGGTGTGGGGAAAGAAAGAGCGGGAGAAGGAGAGACAGAGAAATTCAACTATCGTACATACAATTGAATAATACGCTCATCGTAAAATATGGATATTTAGCACCCTAACAACCGCTCATTCGGATTTAGAAATGCAACACATAGTTATGCTTGTATGTCTTTGTCGTCTCTCTGTTGAAATCGCCTGGTCCGTCTATGCGAGTAATTTGACAGAAATTCTCTGGTTGTTAGCTGGATCCTTCAGATGTTCCAATGGTCATTTGATGGGATCTCCCTCGTGTCTTTGGTCAAAGTTCTAGACGACTTTACATTACAGCTGCAGACTGTGAATGTCTAGTCTTCACCTTCACGCTGTTGGTCACGCTGGTCTTCACGTTCTCAGGTCTGGTGAAGTCTATCCATTTCCACGTGTAGCCACCGCTCCACGCTTTCTGGTTTAGTGGTTGATTATTCAGGGTACAGCTAAGACCACTTTCCACACCGGCAGCAACCCGACATGTTTTGATCTGTATTTAAATCGCAACCATTTCAGCGTGTAGCCACCGCTCCACGTTTTCTGCTCTAATGTATATTTAGTTAGGAGTCCTTTTATAAGCACTTTGGAAAAGGGGCATTCCATCTTTTTGGCATAATATCTGTGCTCACGTGGGCATGGTTACTGACTGGGTAAAATTTTACATGAAAAACAATTATCTCATTCAGAAGGCTAAAATCACATTTCATCTTCTCACAAATAGTTTCATATTTAATCATATAGGTTTTACAACATTTAGATGTAACTCTGACATATTCATTGTGAACACTCTTAACAGGGCAATCTGCAGTTCAAATAGAGACCTACAGATATACCGTAAATGCGTTCAGGGTAGCCTTCATACACATAGTTCAGTCACAACTACACACAGCCCAGGAGTGCTGTTGGCTCTATCTTCGCTCGCTCACTCTCTCTTTTCGCTCGCTCTCTCTTTTCGAGCACGCGCACACACACATGCACACAATTCAGTCCCATTCAAAATCCTATTTTCCCTAAACCTTACCCTAAACGTAATGCAGAAACCTAACCTTAACCCTAAAAATGTGGAGTTAATACCTATCTTAACCTTAAACACACATTTGAGAAACATGGATGAACATCTAATTCTGATGTGAGACTGTGAGATCTTGTTGCTCTGTTACACACACACATGCACGAGCACACATGCACACACTGTGACAGCCCTGAATGTTTCTGAACCGTCTCAGTGCTTCTCCTTCCAATAGGGCGCTTTCCCTTTAATTCCCAATTAAATAGCCAGCATCAGCTGCGCAAAAGTGGGGTTGTGATGGAAACATGAATGAGGATGTGTTCAACCCTCAGTTCTGAAGCTTCTCTCTTCCGTTTGTTGTGTTGCTTTAAAAGTGTTCTTTGTGTAACCTAATAGCAAATCTACCCAGGATCGGATCCACTCTTTGCGTCCGTGGACTACACCTCTCCGTTGTTTTTCGTGGCCTTTCTCCGCTGGAGATCTGTTGGAGGATTGGCTTGTCTGACCGACTGACTACAACCTTATGTATATGGTATTTAATTTGTTTTGGTGTGATGTATACCATGATGATTTATGTAGTTAGTTGTAGTTGAGGACTTATTAAGATGTGATACGCTTTATAGTTGTGTTGTAAAATATTTGTTATTTTGATTGTATGATTGACACTGAGTTTACGCTACACTGGGATGAACGGACAAACATTGCGTGACTAAGGTCACTTGAGTTCCCTGAACTTGTTTACCGGGCTGGACTCTTTATAGGCCCGAGGTACAGGACATTTCTGGTGGAACTAGAGCTGTTTAAAGCTCATTATTGTATATTGTTATATGTATGTGTGTGTGATCATTTGTTAGTAATACAACCATGCAAAAGAATACAGTTGTTTTGTAAGTTCTTTCCAATATTTTAAGGGTTTATGAATAGTGTATTTCCATCCTGACTTTTACATGAGTCCTTTGTATTGGTGTAGACTTGACGGACCAGATGGGACTCATTCCCTCCCAAACTAAACGGAGAAACCAATATTTTCTCTGGTAGGCACAACCTACCTGGCACCCTGATAAATGATAACGTCAAGTCAAAACCATTACAATACACAGAGGCTGACCACTCAAAAAGCAGTCTCAATCAGAGAGGTAGGAGAGGTACTCTGACTAATCAGACTACATGGAGAGCCTCTGTGACTTACACCTTCTTTTTTACTCATGTCTTCATCTTTATCGTTATCTGTCTGTTCAGCTTCTCTATCTGCCACTGGAGAAAGAGAGAGAGAGACTGGTGGGTTATAATGCATGTGTTGTACAGAATTTACAGAATTTTCAGTGTAATTTGTTCAATAAAAATACAGATGTTAGTGAATGAATAGGCATAGGTCATTTACACCTTCACAGGGAACAAGCATACTCACCCCATGTGTGCACACATGCACCCCATTGCCCACCCCAACCCCCCTACACAGACAGGGCTGTTGAGGTTGTGTGTGGATGAGCTCCACTGTTTAAACTCCTGCCATACAGGGTCTGGCCCTATCTGCCAAGCGCAGCCCCACAGATGCCCTCCCATGTGGGGAGAGGAGAGAGGGGAGGAAGGCACTTGGCCTCGAGCCTCATCTGCTCTGCCCAGAATACAAATAGGTCAGTGAGGGAGAGCAGTGGCACACACACACACACACACACTGACCACAGACGGGAGGAGACCCTGACAGCTGAGTTCCTCCATCGGCCATGATGGGAAGGGCCATCTGGTGTCAATGTGGGGAAGTCAAGCACACACACACAGTTTCAGGAAGGCCAGGGCCAGTACCTGAAAAGCCTGTCACAGACCTGTCAGACGCTCACTGTCTCCTAACATCCTCCTCTTTGACACACTGCCGTGTCAGAATACCCATACTTGTGTCCTAAATGTACTCAGCAAAAAAATAAACGTCTTCTCACTGTCAACTGAGTTTATTTTCAGCAAACTTTACGTGTGAATATTTGTATGAACATAAGATTCAACAAATGAGACAAGTTCCACAGACATGTGACTAACAGAAATCGAATAATGTGTCCCTGAACAAAAGGGGGGTCTAAATCCAAAGTAACAGTCAGTATAAGGTGTGGCCAACAGCTGCATTAAGTACTGCAGTGCAACTCCTCCTCATGGACTGCACCAGATTTGCCAGTTCTCGCTGTGAGATGTTACCGCACACTTTCACCAAGGCACCTGCAAGTTCCTGGACATTTCTGGGGGGAATGGCCCAAGCCCTCACCCTCCGATCCAACAGGTCCCAGACATGCTCAATGGGATTGAGATCCGGGCTCTTCGCTGGCCATGGCAGAACACTGACATTTCTGTCTTGCAGGAAATCACGCACAGAACGAGCAGTATGGCTGGTAGCATTGTCATGCTGCAGGGTCATGTCAGGATGAGCCTGCAGGAAGGGTACCACATGAGGAAGGAGGATGTCTTCCCTGTAACACACAGCATTGAGATTGCCTGCAATGACAACAAGCTCAGTCCGATGACGCTGTGACACACCGCCCCAGACCATGACAGACCCTCCACCTCCAAATTGATCCAGCTCCAGAGTACAGGCCTCGGTGTAACGCTCATTCCTTTGATGATAAACACAAATCCGACCATCCCCCCTGGTGAGACAAAACCGCAACTCATCAGTGAAGAGCACTTTTTTCACTTTTTGTCTGGTCCAGCGACGGTGGGTTTGTGCCCACAGGCAACGTTGTTGCCGTTGATGTCTGGTGAGGACCTGCCTTACAACAGGCCTATCAGCCCTCAGTCCAGCCTCTCTCAGCCTATTGCGGACAGTCTGAGCACTGATGGAGGGATTGTGCGTTCATCCACTGCGAGGATGACCAGCTGTCCGTCATGTCTCCCTGTAGCGTTGTCTTAGGCATCTCATAGTACGGACATTGCAATTTATTGCCCTGGCCACATCTGCAGTCCTCATGCCTCCTTGCAGCATGCCTAAGGCACGTTCATGCAGATGAGCAGGGACCCTGGGCATCTTTCTTTTGGTGTTTTTCAGAGTCAGTAGAAAGACCTCTTTATCCCCATTCTTAATCAATTTCGCATGCCGTCTTAAACAGCTACAACTGTATATGCATTCGCACATGAAGTCTTTTCTTGAGTTGGGCTCAGTATGGAACAACTTTTGAACATCTGAGCTTGTGGTTAGTTGTGGGGGAAGGGTGGGGAGTGAGTGTGTGTGTGTGTGACGTACGCATCGTGGAGGAGGGAAAGCAACACCCTGCTACATCTCAACTCCTCGTGGAGTGAAAAAGTATGTATTCGTAGGTGCGGGGAAGGACGACAGGCAGAGAAAAATACAGTTCACTGGGAATGTATTATTCCTGAACATGGTAAAGTGGAGAAAATGGGCTGGATGGAACCAAAGCAAAGATAGTTAAAGTTATTAAGAGTCCCCTCTTCTGCCTTCCCACCTAACCTTAAGTTCCACCTGGCGCGCTAATCAAAATACAAGGGGTGGTCCGCCCAGTTCTTACCTAGTGTGCAAAGACAGAATAAATACTACGGGTTATGTATGCCTGCAGGCCTCTTGCCTAAACACTCCCAAGGTGCGTTCTCCTCCACCCCCTGAGAACAAATGAAACAGATTCATTTACCAATAACTTAAGTTAAACATTTAAATAACCAAAAACACTAAGTCCTATTGTCATACACACACCTCTGAAGGAGCAGCTACAAAATAATATCAACAAAACTTTCACTGACCGCCACAACAACCAACACAGGACATAAAAATAAGCTATTTTTTCCTAACGAAGGAAAACTGGCTTTTATCAAGCTGGAGAAGGAGTTGGCAATGAAGAAACAGCTGTATCCCCTGACGAGAGGGAGGGGTTAGCGCTCCAATCAGCTGCTTCAGGAATCTAGGAAGCCATTTCCTGAAATACACACACATACAAACCCACAACACAGAAACTGGGGGAACATAACAGTATGTATCCCACATTTGTTGCTATGGGGTAATAGTGTTAGGGACAACAATAAAGGATGAATCACAATAATTGTTTGCAAAATAATAATTGCTTGCAAAAAAATATATTTTTTAATGGTAATCCTGGTTATAGTTAACAATCCGTTGCCTGCACTGCCTACATTATTAAACATATTATTTGTTAATTGTGGAAATAAATTAAGATATGCAAGATGTTCAATATATACAGTACCAGTCAAATGTTTGGACACATACTCATTTTTACTATTTTCTAAATTGTAGAATAATAGTGAAGACATCAAAACTATGAAATAACACATATGCATTCATTTCGTAACCAAAAAAGTATTCAACAAATAAACAAATATTCTATATTTGAGATTATTCAAACTAGTGCCCTTTGCATTGATGATATCTTTGCACACATTTGGCATTCTCTCAACCAGCTTCATGAGATTGTCACCTGGAATGCATTTCAATTAACCGGTGTGACTTAAAAGTATATTTGTAAAATTTCTTTCCTTCTTAATGCATTTGAGCCAATCAGTTGTGTTTTACAAGGTAGGGGGTATACAGAAGATAGCTCTATTTGGTAAACAACCAAGTCCATATAATGGCAGGAACAGCTCAAATAAGAAAAGAGAAACGACAGTCCATCATTACTTTAAGACAAGAAGGTCAGTCCATACGGAAAATTAAAGAACTTTGAAAGTTTCTTCAAGCGCAGTCGCAAAAACCATCAAGAGCTATGATGAAACTGGATCTCATGGGGACCGCCACAAGAATGGAAGACCCAGAGTTACCTCTATTGCAGAGGATAAGTTCATTAGAGTTACCAGCCTCAGAAATTGCAGCCCAAATAATTGCTTCACATAGTTCAAGTAACAGACATCTCTCAAAATCAACTGTTCAGAGGAGACTGTGTGAATCAGGCCTTCATGATCAAATTGCTGCAAAGAAACCACTACTAAAGGACACCAACAATAAGAAGAGACTTGCTTGTGCCAAGAAATAGCAATGGACATTAGACCGGTGGAAGTATGTCCTTTGGTCTAGAGTCCAAGTTGGAGATTTTTGGTTCCAACCGCCGTGTCTTTGTGAGACGTGGTATGGGTGAAAGGATGATTTTCGCATGTGTAAATCCAACCGAAAAGCATGGAGGAGGAGGTGTTATGGTGTCGGGGTACTTTGCTGGTAACACTGTTACCAGCAAAGTGGGACTATCATTCTTTTTTCAAACTAACAACTACCCAACACACCTCCAGGCTGTGTAAGGGCTACTTTTCCAAGAAGGAGAGTGATGGAGTGCTGCATCAGATGACCTGGCCTCCACAATCCCTTGACCTCAACCAAATTGAGATGGTTTGGGATGAGAGTGAAGGAAAAGCAGCCAACCAGTGCTCAGCATATGTGGGAACTCCTTCAAGACTGTTGGAAAAGCATTCCAAGTGAAGCTGGTTGGGAGAATGCCAAGAGTGTGCAAAGCTGTCATCAAGACAAAGGGTGGCTACTTTGAAGAATCTCAAATATAAAATATATTTTGATTTGTTTAACACTTTTTTGGTTACTACATTATTCCATATGTGTTATTTTATAGTTTGGATGTCTTCACTAGTATTCTATAATTTAGAAAATAGCAAAAATAAAGAAAAACCCTTGAATGAGTAGATGTTGTAAAACTTTTGTCCGGTAGTGTATATTTATTTTATATTTTAATTAATACTTCATTTTTTTATTATGGTTTTTCAGGGAGTGCTGCAGCACACTTAGCACCCCTACTTCCCACGGCTATGTAGTTATGCGAAGGAGAGGGTGTGAAAAAAACTACTTTAGAACTAAAATGAGTGTGGAGTGCCCGCTTGCTGACAGGAATATTGCAGCTGAAAAATACATGTCAATTTTGGGTGATTTGTTTTGTTGAAAAACTGATGTGGGCAGTAGGGCAGTTGTTTGTTTCATTGATAGTTGTGCCCGTCAAAAAAGTACTTACCTTGTTAAACAAAAATACAACTAATTTACAAAAGTATTCATACCCCTTTGCTCTGACACTCCAAATTCATCTCAGGGGCATCCTGTTTCCATTGATCATCCTTGAGATGTTTCTACAACTTGATTCGAGTCCACCTGTTGTAAATTCAATTGATTGGACATGATTTGGAAAGGCACACACCTGTCTATATATATTATTTTGTATTTTTTTATTTTACTTTTATTTAACTAGGCAAGTCAGTTAGAAACAAATACTTATTTTCAACGACGACCTAGGAACAGTGGATTACCTGCCTTGTTCAGGGGCAGAATGACAGATTTGTATTTTTTTTACCTTCTCAGCTCGGGGATTCAATCTTGCAACATTTTGGTTACTAGTCCAATGCTCTAACCTCTTGGCAACCTGCTGCCCAAATGCCTTGTAAAAGTACTCATCCACCTTGGCATTTTTCTTTTTTTGTTGCATTACAACCTGTAATTTAAATTTATTTTTATTTGGATTTCATGTAATGGACATACACAAAATAGTCCAAATTGATGAAGTGAAAATAATAACTTGTTTAAAAAAATTCAAAACAAATTCAAACAGAAAAGTGCATTTGTATTCACCCCCTTTTCTATGAAGCTCCTAAATAAGATCTGGTGCAACCAATTAGCTTCAGAAGTCACATAATTAGTTAAATAAAGTCCACCCGTGTGCAATCTAAGTGTCACATGATCTCGGTATATATACACCTGTTCTGGAAGGCCCCAGAGTCTGCAACACCACTAAGCAAGGGGCATCACCAAGCAAGCGGCACCATGAAGACCAAGGAGCTCGACAAACAGGCCAGGGACAAAATTGTGGAGAAGTACAGATCAGGGTTGGGTTATAAAAAAATATCTGAAACTTTGAACATCACACGCAGCACCATTTAATCCATTATTAAAAAATGGAAGGAATATGGCACCACAACAAACCTGCCAAGAGAGGGCAGCCTACCAAAACTCACAGACCAGGCAAGGAGGGCATTAATCAAAGAGGTAACAAAGAGATCAAAGATAACCCTGACGGAGCTGCAAAGCTCCACAGCAGTGATTGGAATATCTGTCCATAGGATCATGTTAGGCCATACACTCCACAGAGCTAGTCTTTACGGAAGAGTGGCCAGAAAAAAGCCATTGCTTTAAGAAAAAAATAAGCAAACACTTTTGGTGTTTGCCAAAATGCATGTGGCGGACTCCCCAAACATATGGAAGAAGGAATTCTGGTCAGATGAGACTAAAATTTAGCTTTTTGGCCATCAAGGAAAATGCTAATGTCTGGCACAAACCCAACACCTCTTATCACCCCAAGAATAGCATCCCCACAGTGAAGCATGGTGGTGGCAGCATAATGCTGTGGGGATGTTTTCAATGGCAAGGACTGGGAAACTGGTCAGAATTGAAGGAATGATGGATGGCACTAAATACATGGACATTCTTGAGGGAAACCTGTTTCAGTCTTCCAGAGATTTGAGGCTGGGACGGAGGTTCACATTCCAGCAGGACCATGACCCTAAGCATACTGCTAAAGCAACACTCGAGTGGTTTAAGGGGAAACATTTTACATGTCTTGGAATGGCCTACTCAAAGCTCAGACCTCAATCCAATTGAGAATCTGTGGTATGACATAAATATTGCTGTACACCAGCGGAAGCCATCCAACTTGAAGGAGCTGGAGCAGTTTTGCCTTGAAGAATGGGCAAAAATCCCAGTGGCTAGATGTGCCAAGCTTATAGAGACATACCCCAAGAGACTTGCAGATGTAATTGCTGCAAAAGGTGTCTCTACAAGGTATTGACTTTGGGGGGGTGAATAGTTATGCACGCTCAAGTTCTGTTTGTTTGGCTTATTTCTTGTTTGTTTCACAAAAAATATTTTGCATCTTCAAAGTGGTAGGCAAGTTGTGTAAATCAAATGATACAAACCCCTCAAAAATCTATTTTAGTTCCAGGTTGTAAGGCAACAAAATCGGGAAAATGCCAAGGAGGTGAATACTTTCGCAAGCCACTCTAAGGTCCCACAGTTGACAGTGCAGCATTGAAGGTCTCCAAGAACACAGTGGCCTCCATCATTATCAAATGAAAGAAGTTTGGAACAACCAAGACTCTTCTTAGAGCTGGCTGTATGGCCAAACTGAGAAACCAGGGGATAAATGCATCGGTCAGGAAGGTGACCAAGAAGGGAGACAGACTAGTCAGGATCGAGGGAAAGATGAACGGATCAAAGTACAGAGAGATCCTTGATGAAAACCTGCTCCAGAGTGCTCAGGACCTTAGACTGGGGTGAAGGTTTGCCTTCCAGCAGGACAACAACCCTAAACACACAGCCAAGACAATGCAGGAGTTGCTTCGGGACAAGTCTCTGAATGTCCTAGAGTGGCCCAGCCAGAGCCCGGACTTGTACATCTCTGGAGAGAACTGAAAATAGCTGTGCAGTGACGCTCCCCATCCAAACTAACAGAGCTTGAGTGGATCTGCAGAGTAGAATGGAGAAACTCCCCAAATACAGGTGTGCCAAGCTTGTAGCGTCACACCCAAGAAGACCCGAGGCTATAATTGCTGCCAAAGGTGCTTCGACAAAGTGTTGAGTAAATGGTCTCAGTATTTATTCAAATGTGATATTTCCAATTTTTTATTTTTAATACATTTGCAAAAATGTCTGAAGCTGTGTTTGCTTTGTCTTTATGGGGTATTTTGTAGATTCAGGGAGAAACTAATCCATTTTAGAATAATGCTGTAACGTAACAAAATGTGGAAAAAGTCAAGGGGTATGTGTGTCTCAATCCTTATGTAAATCACTATATGTGCAGTCAAAATTGAAGATAAACATACTGATTTATTTTCCCAAGGGAGTGCGGTGAAACAGGGGAACAACTTGAGCTCAAGTTGATTTAATATCTATATAAATGAATTGGCAAAATTGCTTGAGCAATCAACAGCCCCTGGTGTAAATTTAATCTGCAGTACTAGAGTGTGCTCTGGGCGTTCGTAAACTGAGAGCGTTGTCAGATTGGCCGTTCGTAAATTCAGAGCATTTCGCTCTCGGAGCATTCAGAGCTCACACTGGACGCTCTGGCCGAAGAGTAGGGTTGATTCGAGCGTTCTGACCTGATAACAGCAGTCAACCTGCTAACATTGGCTAGCTTGCTAGCTACTTCCAGACACAAAAACTTGAATATACGCTACAGTTGAGGAACAATGGGAAAGTAATTATGCTTTGGAAGTTGATAAACTTGGAACCTCACTTTTGACACAATGGTCCTTGAATGTTTTGGTACAAACTGGAGAGCTCTTCTTTGTCTACATCCATTCAGCGTCATTCACACCATTTTAAATTTTAGCCCCACCCATCTCTTTAACTTTTTAACCTCTAGGGTATGTGGGACGAAATCATCCCACCTAGTCAACAGCCAGTGGAATCGAGTGGCGCGATATTCAAATACCTTAGAAATGCTATTACTTCAATTTCTCAAACAGATGACTATTTTACACCTTTTTAACCTCTCTGGCGCATGTGGGACGAACTCGTCCCACCTACGTAACAGCCACTGAAATCCAGTGGCGCGATTTTTGAATCGTTAGAAATACTATTACTTCAATTTCTCAAACATATGACTATTTTACAGCTATTTAAAGACAAGAATCTCGTTAATCTAACCACACTGTCCGATTTCAAAAAGGCTTTACAACAAAAGCAAAACATTAGATTATGTTAGCAGAGTGCCCAGCCAGAAATAATCAGACACCCATTTTTCAAGCTAGCATATCATGTCACATAAACTCAAACCACAGCTAAATGCAGCACTAACCTTTTATGATCTTCATCAGATGACACACCTAGGACATTGTGTTATACAATACATGCATGTCTGTTCAATCATGTTCATATTTATATCAAAAAACAGCTTTTTACATTAGCATGTGACGTTCAGAAAAAGCATAACCCCCGCAAACTTCCGGGGAATTTACTAACAGTTTGCTAAATTACTCACGATAAACGTTCACAAAAAGCATAACAATTATTTTAAGAATTATAGATACATTACTCCTCTATGCACTCGATATGTCCGATTTTAAAATAGCTTTTCGGATGAAGCACATTTTGCAATAATCTAAGTACATAGCCCGGCATCACAGGGCTAGCTATTTAGACACCCACCCAGGTCAGCCTCCACCAAAATCCCATTTCCTATAAGAAAAATGTTCTTACCTTGCTTGTTCTTCATCAGAATACACTGCCAGGACTTCTACTTCAATAACAAATGTTGGTTTGGTCCCAAATAATCCATCGTTATATCCAAACAGCGACGTTTTGTTCGTGAGTTCTAGACACTATCAGAATGCTACATCACGGTCTCGCGCATGGCGCATTGGCGTGACAAAAAATGTCTAAATATTCCATTACCGTACTTCGAAGCATGTCAACCGCTGTTTAAAACCAATTTTTATGCCATTTATCTCGTAGAAAAGCGATAATATTCCGACCGGGAATATGCATTGAGCCTAAACAGCCGAATTAAATTTCTCCTCAGGAGCGAATCGTGCACGCGCCTCATTCAAAGGTCCTCTGATCTGCCACTTACCAAAGGCGATAATGTGTTTCAGCCTGAGGCTGCCTCGTCAACCTTCAGGTATTTCCTGGGTTCTGAGAGCCTATCGGAGCCCTGGGAATTGTCACGTTACAGCTAAGATCCTTACTTTTCAATAAACAGATGCAAGACGCACGACTCCTTGTCAGACAGGGTACTTCCTGCATGAAACCTTGTCAGGTTTTTGCCTGCCATAGGAGTTCTGTTATACTCACAGACACCATTCAAACAGTTTTAGAAAATTCAGAGTGTTTTCTATCCAAACCTGAACAATAATATGCATATTCTAGCTTCTGAGTTGGTGTAGGAAGCAGTTAAAAATGGCCACATATTTTTTCCAAAATTCTCAATACTGCCCCCTAGCCCAAACAGGTTAAAGACAAGACTCTCGTTAATCTAACCACATTGTTCGATTTCAAAAAGGCTTTACAACGAAAGCAAAACATTAGATTATGTCAGGAGAGTATCAGGCCAGAAATAATCACACACCCATTTTTCAAGCTAGCATATAATGTCAAAAAACTAAAACCACAGCTAAATGCAGCACTAACCATTGATGATCTCCATCAGAGGACACTCCTAGGACATTATGTTATACAATACATGCATGTTTTGTTCTATCAAAAAACAGCTTTTTACATTAGCATGTGATGTTCAGAACTAGCATACCCACCGAAAACTTCCGGTGAATTTACTAAATTACTCACGATAAACGTTCACAAAATACATAACAATTATTTTAAGAATTATAGATACAGAACTCCTTTATGCAATCGCGGTGTCAGATTTTAAAAAAGCTTTTCGGCGAAAGCACATTTTGCAATATTCTGAGTACATCACGGCTAGCTATTTTGACACCCACCAAGTTTGGGACAACCTAAACTCAGAATTTACTATTAGAAAAATTGGATTACCTTTGCTGTTCTTTGTCAGAATGCACTCCCAGGACTTCTACTTCAACAACAAATGTTGTTTTGGTTTCAAATAATCCATAGCTATATTCAAATAGCTCCGTTTTGTTCGTGCGTTCAGGTCACTATCCGAAGGGTGACGCGCGAGTGCATTTCGTGACAAGAAATTCAAAATATTCCATTACCGTACTTAGAAGCATGTCAAACTCTGTTTAAAATCAATTTTTATGCTATTTTTCTCGTAAAATAGCGATAATATTCCAACCGGGCAACGTTGTATTCATTCAAAGGCTGAAAGAAAAAAATGAAGTAGTCTTGTGAACGCGCCTCTCAGTCTCACTATCCCCAGGCTGACCACTTACAAATTGTGCTGCTGTTCTTTGCCCAGAGACAGCAGACACCCCATTCCACTTTCTGGCGGCTTTAGAGAGCCAATGGGAGCCTTAGAAAATGTCACGTACAGCACAGATCCTGTATTTTCGATAGAGATGCAACTGAAGGACAACAAATTGTCAGACAGTGCACTTCCTGTATGGAATCTTCTCAGGTTTTGGCCTGTCATATGAGTTCTGTTATACTCACAGACACCATTCAAACAGTTTTAGAAACTGTAGAGTGTTTTCTATCCAAATCTACTAATTCTATGCATATTCTAGTTTCTTGGCAGGAGTAGTAAACGGATTAAATCAGGTACGTTTTTTATCCGGCCGTGAAAATGCTGCCCCCTATCCCAAAGAAGTTAAAGGATGTAAGACACTTGAATTTTTATGAATATTTAATATTACGATTTCTGTATTTTGCATATCGCGCTTTGCAATTTCACCGGATGTTGTTGTGGTGGGACGCATCCCACCTCGCCCAAAGAGGTTTAACCTCTTACATCTAGATGTTCCGCTAGCGGAACACCTGCTCCAATATCCAATGATGGGCGTGGCGCGAAATACAAACTCCTCTAAAATCCGAAAACTTCCATTTTTCAAACATATGACTATTTTACAGCATTTTAAAGACAAGACTCTCGTTAATCTAACCACACTGTCCGATTTCAAAAAGGCTTTACAGCGAAAGCAAAACATTAGATTATGTCAGCAGAGTACCCAGCCAGAAATAATCAGACACCCATTTTTCAAGCTAGCATATAATGTCACAAAAAACAAAACCACAGCTAAATGCAGCACTAACCTTTGATGATCTTCATCAGATGACAACCCTAGGACATTATGTTATACAATGCATGCATGTTTTGTTCAATCAAGTTCATATTTATATCAAAAACCAGCTTTTTACATTAGCATGTGACGTTCAGAACTAGCATACCCCCCCGCAAACCTCCGGTGAATTTACTAAATTACTCATGATAAACGTTCACAAAAAGCATAACAATTATTTTAAGAATTATAGATACAGAACTCCTTTATGCACTCGATATGTCCGATTTTAAAATAGCTTTTCGGTGAAAGCACATTTGCAATATTCTCAGTAGATAGCCCGGCATCACAGGGCTAGCTATTTAGACACCCAGCAAGTTTAGCCTTCACCAAACTCCGATTTACTATTAGAAAAGTTTGATTACCTTTGGTGTTCTTCGTCAGAATGCACTCCCAGGACTTCTACTTCAATATCAAATGTTGGTTTGGTCCAAAACATTCCATAGTTATATCCAAACGGCGGCGTTTTGTTCGTGCTTTCAAGACACTATCCGAAGTGTAAATAAGGGTCACGAGCATGGCGCATTTCGTGACAAAAGATTTCTACATATTTCATTACCGTACTTCGAAGCATGTCAACCGCTGTTTAAAATCAATTTTTATGCCATTTTTCTCGTAAAAAAAGCGATAATATTCCGACCGGCAAAGCGTGTAAACGTACAAAGAGAGAGAAAATAAAAGCATGCTATCCTCTCGTGCACAAGCCTGAGTCTCATAGTACTGTTACTGGCCACTATCCAAACGCGCTAATGTTTTTCAGCCAGAGCCTGCAAAGCCACGATTCAGCTTTTTGCCGCCTTCTGAGATCCCATGGGAGCCGTAGGAAGTGTCACGTAACAGCAGAGATCCTCTGTAATGGATAGAGATAATCAAGAAGGGCAAGAAATGGTCAGACAGGTTACTTCCTGTACAGAATCTTCTCAGGTTTTGGCCTGCCAAATGAGTTCTGTTATACTCACAGACACCATTCAAACAGTTTTAGAAACTTTGGAGTGTTTTCTATCCAAAGCTAATTATATGCATATTCTAGTTTCTGGGCAGGAGTAATAATCAGATTAAATCGGGTACGTTTTTTATCCGGCCGTGAAAATACTGCCCCCTCGCCATAACAGGTTAAAGGATTCTCATGTGAGGCTATTTACTAAACAACAAAATATTTTCAAGACTAAAGGCTGGTTTATACTACGGCTGTGTATAGCAGCCAAGCTAACTGGCTAACGTTGGCTAGCTTGCTAGCTACTTCCAGACACAAATGAGAGAATAGCTCACTGACCATTTTACTCGCCCTAGCAGAGCTGGTTAAGCTGTTTTTATTTTATCCAGAGCGTTGGTGACTGCAACTGTGCTGCTGGCAACAATTTAATAACGTTTTTTTGCCAACTTTTACTGACTCCGGCCATATTCAATGGGTGTTGAGCGTTCATAAATGTGTCAGTTATTCTGCAGTCTGGCATATTCAGACGAGAGTGCTGTGAATTCAGAGTAGATAGCCAGAGCGAATTTACCAGCTATGTCTATCGACAGTTGCCGCAGTGACATCATAAACATTCTATTGAAATAGTTACTTGCATAGTGGAGTCTCTTGTTTAGAGTATACACTATATGGCAGTGAAGTGTGGGGTCTGCTTACAAAGCAATCATTTGACAAATGGGACAAATACGCAATTGAAACCCTGCATGCGGAATTCTGTAGTCTCTAAGGTGCAATGTAGAGTACCAGTTCGTTGCCAGCTAGAACATTTACTAAGGTTCAACGCAGGGTTCTAGGCGGAGGCCGGCAAGTGGTGACTGTTTAACAGCCTGATGGCCTGGAGATATAAGCTGTTTCTCAGTCTCTCGGTACCCAGCTTTGATGCATCTGTACTGTCTCCTCCTTCTACATGGTATCGGGTGAACAGGTGCTGTTGACGTCCTGGAGGGCAGGGAGTGTGCCCCTGGTGATGCGTTGGGCAGACTGCACCACCCTCTGGAGAGGCCTGAGGTTGCGGACGGTGCAACTGCCGTACCAGGCGGTGATACAGCCTGACAGGATGCTCTCAATGGTGCGTCTGTAGAAGTTTGTGAAAGTCTTAGGGCCATGCTGAATTTATCCAGCCTTTCTTCGCCTGCTGTCTGTGTGAAGGAACCATTTCAGCTTCTCAGTGATGTGCACGCTGAAGAACTTGAGGCTTTTGACCCTCTTTACTGCGGCCCTGTCGACGTGGATGGAGACGTGCTCTCTCTGCTGTCTTTTGTAGTCCATGATCAGCTCCTTGAGAGAGAGGTTATTTTCCTGGCACCACTCCGCCAGGGCTTTCATCTACTAGGGCATTCACCTGTAGGATGTCTCATCGTTATTGGTAAATCAGGCCTACCACTGTTGTGTAGTCAGGAAACTTGATGATTGAGTTGTAGACATGCGTGGTCACGCAGTCATGGGTGAACAGGAGTACAGATGGGGGCTGAGCACGCACCCCTGTGGGTCCCCCGTGTTGAGGATCAGCACGGCGGATGTGTTGTTGCCTACCTTCACAACTTAGGGTCGGCCCGTCAGGAAGTTCAGGACCCAGTTGCACAGGGAGGGGTTCAGACCCAAGGCCCTGAGCTTAGTGATCAGCTTGGAGGGCACTATGGTGTTGAAGGCTGAGCTGTAGTTGATGAACAGCATTATTACATAGGTATTTCTCTTGTCCAGTTAGGATAGGGCAGTGTACAGTGTACATTGCGTCGGGGGGACATCCCACTGTTAAGATTGCTTACAGTTATAAGAACTGAGGTCGAGGCATTAGTGTACTTTAGTTTAACTTCTTGGGGCTATGTGGGACGTTAGCGTGCCACCCGTGGCGCACCCTATCAACAGCAGGTGCATTTCAAGAGCGGCAAATTTGAAACCAAATAAATGTCAAAATTCAAATTTCTCAAACATACAACTAACTTACAGCCTTTGAAAGATAAACATCTTCTTAATCTAACCACGTTTACCGATTTCAAAAAGGTTTTACGGGGAAAGCATAAAGTTAGGTTATGTTAGGAGAGTACATTGACAATAGCTGTGTGTAGTGTATTGTCGATTCAAAGACAGGCGTCACCAAAACCATAAAATCAGCTAAAATTATGCACTAACCTTTTACAATCTCCATCAGCTGACACTCCTAGGACATTATGTTAGACAATGCATGCATTTTTAGTTCTATCAAGTTCATATTTATATCTAAAAACAGCGTTTTACTATGGCGTTGATGTTCAGGAAATCGTTTCTCTCCAATACCGGCAGTCAAGTCATGACAACAAAATAATTAATTAATATTAGAAAACATTGGTAAAATATTATATTGTCATTCAAAGAATTATAGATTTACATCTCTTGAACGCAATGGACTTGCCAGATTTAAAATTAACCTTACTGGGAAATCACACTTTGCAATAATCTGAGCACTGCGCCAGAAAAATACGCATTGCGATACAGACTAACCGCCATGTTGGAGAGATCTAAAATCGAAAATACTATGTAAATAATCCATTACCTTTGATTCTCTTCATCAGATGTCACTTCCAAAGAATCCCAGGTCCATAACGAATGTAGTTTTGTTCAAAAAAGCTCATCATTTATGTCCAAAAACCTCCGTGTTGTAGCACATGATCTAAGCCAGCCGGACTTCACTTCACTTCAAGAACGGAAAAAATATATTTTCGTTCGTTCAAACATGTCAAACGTTGTATCGCATAAATCATTAGGGCCTTTTTTAACCAGAACATGAATACAATTCAAGGCGGACCATTGGGTTCTCTTTTAAAACGTTTCGGAATGAGAGTACCCACCATCAAATCGCACGCCATCTGTCTAATGGGCCATCGCCGTTCCAACGCTCTTCTTCAGTCAGATCTCACTGTAGAAGACTCAAAACACTTTGTAAAGGCTGGGGACATCTTGTGGAAGCAATAGGAAGTGCCAAAACATTCCTCACCCCCTTTGTTTTTCAATGGTATAGGCTTAAAGTCAATTCAACACATCAGGTATCCACTTCCTGTCAGAATCTGTCTCAGGGTTTTGCCTGCCAAATGAGTTCTGTTATACTCACAGACACCATTCAAACAGTTTTTGAAACTTTAGGGTGTTTTCTATCCATATATAATAAGTATATGCATATTGTAGTTACTGGGTAGGATTAGTAACCAGATTAAATCGGGTACATTTTTTTATCCAGCAGTGAAAATACTGCCCCCTATACCCTAACAGGTTAACTTTACTCAGAAGTATGCTGGCATTACAGGGTTCACATGGCATTTCACTCCCACTGTCTGGCTACTGAAAAACATGGTACTGGAATCCCGCAGTACGAATACACGGAATGGGTTATGGCACAATCTTCACTACGTTACATCCCTCCCTTATTTCAAAATAAAGATAAACTTAGATTATCACTACTGGTCAGTATACATTTCACTTTGAATACAACATTAAGTTTTTTAACTATTTCACAGTCTTGATTGATTTACATCTCTTCAATGAGACATCTCGGAGGTCTTCTATTGGTTATAATAGAGTATAGAGGGTTTGGTTCTGGATCTGGGTCTCGATCTGGTTGTTCAGCGGCATGTGACTTACTACGGCCTTTAAACCCTTCTTCCGACAGCTTGGGGTCAAAGTACACAGTTATTGACGGTGGGAGGTTTTTGAAGAAGGATGAGTTTCTGGTTACCAGACGTCAAAAGTGTGTCACCATTATAATCAATCTTTTGATTCTCATGAGTTTGTAAGGTTCAGGATCATAGGGAGTCATGAGTTTCCCTTTGACATGCTGACAGTAGAGTACTGTGTCTCCTGGTTTGAGTGTGAAGGGTCGTGCTCGGTTCTTGTAGTCAGCAGTCTCTTTTATGTGTTGCTTTGCACATTGGTCAGCGTCGCGTAGCTTGGTGTTTGGTGCGAGGTGAGGCATTGTGGGAAGTGTAGTGCAGAGTTTTCTTCCAAACATCAGCTCTGCTGGGGTTTGAGTAGTTTTCCTTCAGAGTTTGTGGCTGTGATAGTTTTCTTGAGTGGTCTCATGAAGCGTTCTGCTTCGGCATTAGCTCTCAGACAGTAAGGTGTTATCTTTCTATGCTTAAATCCAAGGTAGTGGTTGAAATCTGTGAAAGACTGTCCATTGAAGGGAAGTCCGTTGTTCGTTTATACAATGTCAGGTACTCCAAAGGAAGAGAAGCTTGGGAATGACAGAAGTGGCAGATATGGACTTTACTATTTCAACTTCCGGATACCTTGAGTATTCGTCGACAACTACAAGTAGGTAGTTGGGACAGGACCGCAGAAATCAACTGATACTTCTAGTCATGGAACTTTGGGTAGTTTCGACACAGACACTGGTTCCGTAGGATTTTCTGCAGTGGCAGCTTGACATGGAATGCTGTTGAATCGCTTTTTCCACCATGTCATCTATGCCTGGAAACCAAACCTTCTCTCTCAGTAGCTGTTTTGTTTTCACAATACCTAGATATCTTGTGTGTTAGCAAGGTTGATTCCTTTTTATGGCGAGAGGCTGGAAGAATGAGCCATGTTCCTCTCAGAATGACATTTGCTTGTGAGTTGATAGTTCATGTCTCATGCGAAAGAGTGCTTTTAATGTATTGAAATCAGCATATTTTGTGTCATGTTGTGAATTTTGCCAGGTTCCTGTGGACAACAGGTGCATCATCTTCTGTAGAGCTGAGTCTTTGTTTCTTCTTGCATGTCTTCTGTAGTCATCGCTTTGGGTACTGTGTTGTCAATGATAAGGTTCACATATTCCTCTGCCATGCGAGAGATTCTTTGTGTTGTTACCCCTGTGATGGGATGTCTTGACATGTAGTAGGCAGGGTTGTCTTTACCGGCTTTGTACTTCAAAGTGTATCTGTAGGGTTGTAGTCAGTCTCCATCGCTCACGTCGTGCTGGGGGTGTGGCTTTTGGGTTGCTGAAGATAAGCTCTAGTGGTTTATGGTCTGTGATGACTGTGAAGTGAGCTCCGTAGAGATACAAGTGAAAGTGTTCACATGCCTAGATGATCACCAGAGCTTCTCTCTCGGTTTGTGAGTAGTGCTGTTCAACCTCTGAAAGCGCTCGGCTGGCATATGTGATGATATGGGCGTCTTTGTCACTTATAGGGTTGTACTGACTTACTATGGCATCAACTAACAGTGTCGACCTCTTGGCTGGGTCAATGTAGGCTGTCATTGTGTGCTGCGTCAGACTTGATCTTATTTTTTTTTAATCGCAGACTGGTGCTGTGGTCCCCATGACCAGGTGTGAATTTTTCTTGTGAGCTCATGAAGAGGCTGTGCGTTTTTTGCGAAGTCTGGTATGAACCGTGAGCGCTATTGTATCATACACAGCAGACCACGAACTTCCGAGAAATTTTGAGGTGCTGGCAGATTCGGCATGGATTTGATTTTCTTTTGATCCACCGAAATGCCTTTCTCTGAGAAAACATAGCCGTAAAACTCAAGTTTTGTTTTGCTGTATTCGCATTTTTCTTTGTTCAATGTGAGATTTCTCTCTCTCAATCTCTGAAAACAGCTTTGAGACTTGCGTTGTTGTAACGGTTGTCGTCGGGAATAGAGGACCAAAACGCAGCAGGAATGTGGATGCTCATCTTGTATTTATTTTTAAATAAAGAGAACACCAAAATAACAAAACGAAGAACTCACGAACAACAAAACAGTCTTGTCACGCTCACACAGGCAAAACAAGAAACAATCTCCCACAACACTACACCAAACAATTACCCATATATAGGACTCTCAATCAGAGGCAATGAGAAAGCACCTGCCTCCAATTGAGAGTCCAACCCCCCATTAACCTACACATAGAAATACCACAAACCAGAAAGAACATAGACCAAAACCCGGAAATAATAAATCAAACACCCTACTACCACATAAACAAAACACCCGAACCACATAAACAAAATAACCTCTGCCACGTCCTGACCAAACTACAATAACAAATAACCCTTATACTGGTCAGGACGTGACAGTTGTGTTCAACTTGAGATCTATGTGAGCAGACCAAGTACTTGGAGGTTGCTCTAAAGCAGAAAGGTGGAATAAACGAGTCAGGAGCAGGTAGTTCTTAATTGAACAAAGTTCTTTGAGGTTATTTTTCCTTCTCAAACACTCCAACACAATCAAGGACGATATCCCAAAGAAAGCACATCTTCTTCACAAGAAACACAAAGTGAGTATTTTTAATAAAGTATAACAGAAATCAAGGGTGTGTCACCGCCTTCACAATCCTTCTGTGGAAAGCTCCCTTCCCCTTCTTCTCCCTTCCGAAAGGTACGGCCTCTCCTCTGTAGAAGCAAATACTATTTTCTTTATCCACCTTTCTGTCGGTTCCCTCCTCTCTCTTGTAGGGGAAAGAGAATAGCTCATTAATACCGTCAGCTGTGCTTAATTGCCTCTGATCACCTTGACTCACATGCCGGGCTGGACTACTGTCCGTGGGAGCAGCCTGCCCTCTGGTGGTCCTTCCACATCTACCATAGACAAGGATGTCATCGCTCATGTTTTTTACGTTGGGAATGCCTTGCAGCACTTGCTGTATTGCATTTTGAAACACCTCGGCAGCTGAATTTATGCCAACGTTCAGTGTGGTTTATCTCCAGAGGCCAGTATGTGTAGTGAAGGTTGTGATATACCTTGAGTCTGGATGTAACTCAAGCTGGTGGTATCCAGCATTAAGATCTAGCTTGGAGAACACCACTGCTCCATTCAGATCATGGATATTGTCATCAACTGTTGGTGTGATGTGTCGTTCATGTTGTATTGCTGTGTTCGCTTTGTATTGCTGTGCAAATTTTGGCACAGACACAGGCATCTTGGGTTTTGGTGTGACCACTATTGGGGATACCCATGGCGTTGGCTCGTAGATTTTTTTTTTTTAATGCTATCTTGGCTTTGTTGTGTGTCAAGCTCCTGTTTAACTTTTTCTTTCATATGAAAAGGAATCCTCATGTGTGTTTGTACTGCTGGTTGCACTGTGTAATTAATGTGCAGCTTCACTTGAAAGTCTTTAAGTTGTCCTATGCCTTGGAATAGGTTCTGGTATTTGTTGGTAAGCTGACTTATGAATGAATCATCAGCTGGTCCACTTGTGGACAGAGTTGATTTATTTTCAGAAGTCCAAGGTCTGTTGCTGTCTGACAGCTAAGTAGTGAGCCAGAGTAATCTTTTATTACATAGAAAGTGGTATCCACCATCTTAGTCTTGGAGCAGACTGGTGCTGTGACTTTTCCTCTCAGTGGAAGTGGTTCGGATGAGCCATAAGCAAAGATGTTTGCCTTAACCTGCTTTAATAGAAAGCTGGGCTTTAACTTGTCATATGTGACATCATCAACAATGTTAACGCTTGCTCCCGAATCAACAATAACATCCACAGTTGTGTTCATAATGGTAATTTGGGTGTGTGGTTGCGATTGGTTTCTGTAGTGTCCACACAATATACACATAATCATCATCATCCGACCTTGGTGATGTGTCTTGTTTTTGCGTCTTTTTGTCATCTTGTGACTGCACTTCATGCACTTTGTGTTTCGGAAGCTGTTGTTACTTTTTCAGCAACTGAAAGAGTGGACTGTGATTTGTGATCTTCAGCTTTTGTTTAATGATTCAACTTTCCACATCCTTAAAATCTTTTCCCCCTTGCAGGGCAGTTTGTTTTTTCTTCGTCGTGTGGGAATAGTTCAGCATTCAACATCATAGTGCCCACAAAGCTCATCACTAAGCTAAAGACCCTGGGACTAAACACCTCCCTCTGCATCTGGATCCTGGACTTCCTGACTGGCTGCCCCCAGGTGGTAAGGGTAGGCAACAAAACATCTGCTACGCTGAGCCTCAACATGGGGGCCCCCCAGGGGTGCGTGCTTAGTCCCATCCTGTACTCCCGGTTCACCCATGACAGCGTGGCCAAGCACGACTCCAACACCATCATTAAGTTTGCTGACGACACAACAGTGGTATGTCTGATCACCGACAATGATGAGACAGCCAATAGGGAGGAGGTCAGAGAACTGGCAATGTGAGCAAGACAAAGGAGCTGATCGTGGAATACAGAAAAAGAAGGGCCCAACAGGCCCCGATTAACATTGATGGGGGTGTAGTTGAGTGGGTCAAGAGTTTCTAGCTCCGTTTCATATTCTGGATGCTAATTGCCTCAATCTTTTGTGGTAAGTATCCAAAGCTTCATTTCGATTTTGTCTTGCTTGTCTGAAAATGTTGGTTTCATATTCTGTGTTGACTTATGGACAGAAGTATGCATTGTGCTTGGCTACAGCTGTTTCATAGTCATCAGTTGAGCTGCGTAACAGTAATGCCCTTTTCTGTGTGTTATCCTCAGTGTCCACATCATGCAAACTCCCATGTGGATGCTAATTGCCTCAGTCTTTTGTGGTAAGCATCCAAGGCTTCGGTTATCATTTTGTCTTGCTTGTCTGAAAATGTAGGTTTCATATTCTGTGTTGACTTTTGGACAGAAATATGCATTGAGCTTGGCTACAGCTGTTTCATAGTCATCAGCTGCTCTGGTATCTTGCAGTGTGTCAAATATATCATACAAATCCGACCATGCATAGAGTAACAGTAATGCCCTTTTCTGTGTGTTGTCCTCAATGTCTAATGCCACTAGAAAACTGTTGAATCTGTTGATCCATTTTTTCCACCTTGAGTTGATTGAGCTGGGATCTGTGTGCACATCAAACATCAGAAAATTTGCTAAACTAGCCATCGTGGTATTGTACCATAATGCACAATGTTAGCTAGCTGATTCCAACGTTAGCTAGGCTGTTGTTGCTATCTGCATTTACTCACATAGGCACGTAGTTCATCTTGTAATTTGCATTCTTCTCTTGTGCGTTTCACTCATCGCCAATTTTGACATCCCACTGTTAAGTTTGCTTATGTTTATAAGAAGTGAGGTCGGGGTGTTCGTATACTTTTAGTTTAACTTTACTCAGAAGTATAGGGGAATTATATGTTTCACATGGCATATCACGCCCACTGTCTGGCTACTGTAAAACATGGAACTGGAATCCCACAATACGAATACACGGACTGGATTATAGCATAATGTTCACTACATTACAGGGGGGCATTTTTTAAGATGGTCATACCATGGATCTTTTAGCTATTTAATTTTAGGACCCTTGTAGGTATCAACATATTTGGGGATAAAATATTGAATTTGGGTTTTACTACTATAGCCCATAGAAATGCATTAAATAAATGGAAAAACAGAAAGAAAAAATCAGTAGGAATAAGGTTTTGAAGCGTCTGTCCTATATCTAGGAGATATAAGAAAGCTCAGGACACATACAGTATTTAACTCCTTTTTTTGTTGCCATGAAACTACGTCCATAATTCCATTAATTTTTTAAACAGGTACTGAGTTACCTTCAGACAAGTCCCGTGACAGTTCTGGGGGTTGTAGAGCAAAGCGTAACACCATCATGTTTGTGAGAGTCTCATCTTTCCATAGAGTGGTCATATAAGCTAATGTGGTCAATTGGTAGTCTACAAATTATTTGTAATTCTATTCTGGTCCCCTGACCAACGGCTCAAGAAAAACATCACCCCGCGGCTGAATCTAGTTCGTAATCCCTGCTCTTAACGGACAGTACACGGTGCCAGACTATCTGGCCACCACTACAAAACTGAGAAAAACACTGACTATGTACAGACTCAGCATGGTCATAGAAACATTCCATCATAGGCAGATCCGGCTACCCACAGAGGGCAGGTTGTGCTCACTCTGCCCTCAGAGGTCAAGACAAATCTGCATTTTTCATACACTGAAGCATGCAGACTTATGGGCAATTTTCTTCCCCAAAATTGAAAACATATACAAAGATTTTAAAACAGAAAAGGAGAAAATCCAATATCTAATCCCTTTGTGCCATATTAGCTGCAAAATATGTAGCTTCCTGCCACACCGTTAGGGGCATCCAGAGGAACGACCAACCAGGACAATAACATTGCTTCCTGTGTCTTTCTCATTATTTAATGATTGTCCTCATTAATTTCTTACTCTGTTGTGCTGTTAATTGTTATTATTCATTGAGTATAATTATTTTTCCTATTATTATTATCTATCTGCGTCATCATTGATTTGATATGTGTCTAAAGGTTTGCTTTGTCAATGTATGTAGTAACGCTTTCCATGCCAATAAAGGCTTTCGAATTCAATTGAATTGAGAGAACAAGAGAGACAAATAAAGATAAAGAATGAGAGATAGATCTAGTTCATTTGCTTTGGCAATGTTAACATATGTTTCCCATGCCAATACAGCCCTTAAATTGAAACTGAAATTGAATTGAGAGAGAGAGAGAGAGAGTGTTTGAGGAGCCTTGCAATTCTCCACACTCCTTTTTTTCTAGTGAGCGAGGCCGGGGGAAGTGGCGGGCGAGAGAGAAGCTGCTGCCATGACTACCTGCTGGCAACTTCTCTCCCCGTGTGGTCCTAGAGCACTGGCTGTTCCCTCTCTACCCAACGCCTGGGAGTGAGGGGAGGTATGGAGTGAGGGAGGGGAGGGGTGGAGCTGCTGAAGGGAACAAGGAGAGGTCTCTCTTCCACAAAACTGAAGGGTTGCCGGCTGGGAAAAGAGCAACAAAAGAGGAACAACAGGGGCTCCGATGTCAGATCAGCCCACGGCCCATACAGCCCAGCATCCCCGGTAGACCCTGCCAGCCGAAGGGGGAGGAGGTGGTGGGAGGAGTTTGGGGAGTGACAAGGGATAATTGGTTCAATGCTGCTATAGGATTCAGGTGGCTGGTGGCTCTGAAGCTCTCAGAGGAATTCTTCAGTATTTGGTGCTTTTACAGTTTTAGTTGAGAGATTGTAGGTGGTTGCCACTACATGCGGCATATACATATTATCTATACACACAGGGTTGGGTAGTAACGGTTTACATGTAAAAGGGATTATTTAATCCGATTACAAAAATGAAGTAATAGCCCATATTACTTAAAAGGAATTAAAAAAACAGCTGATTACATTTAGGATAATTTAATCTAATATCAATAGAAACATTGATAAAAATGTGTCAGCATTGCTGTCATTTTGCACACACTCAACACTTCTCACATGCTCTCAACACGGCAAGATGCTATTGTCCTGCTGATAGCCCATGGATGGCTTCTTTTGTATTCCAATTGTTTGAATGAATAGGTAAGGCTGCCAAACCATTTGTGACACACTACCACAATTCTGTCTTAAGTGGCAACATTTAAAATTGTGTTTTTTACATTGCATAACATTTCAGACTCAGAGCTATAAAATTATATATCATACACTGCAGTTGAGGAGCAATGGTCAAGTAATTCTGCCTTGAAAGTTGATGAACTTGTAAACCCCACTTTGAGAAAATAGCCCTTGAATATTTTAGTACATCTACTGGAGAGCTCTTCTTTGTCTACACCTATGCAGCATCGTTCACACCCTTTTAAGCCTTAACCGCAACACACCTCTTTAACCTGTTGGGGATAGGGGGCAGTATTTGCACGGCCGGATAAAAAACGTACCTGATTTAATCTGGTTACTACTCCTGCCCAGTAACTAGAATATGCATATAATTGTTTGATTTGGATGGAAAACACCCCAAAGTTTCTAAAACTGTTTGAATGGTGTCTGTGAGTATAACAGAACTCATTTGGCAGGCCAAAACCTGAGAAGATTCCTTACAGGAAGTGCCCTCTCTGACCATTTCTTGGCCTTCTACACTCTCTTTATTGAAAACTGAGGATCTCTGCTGTAACGTGACACTTCCTACGGCTCCCATAGGCTCTCAGAAGGCGGCAGAACGGTGAATGATGACTTTGCAGGCCATGGTTGAAAAACAGTAGCGCATTTGGATAGTGGTCGATCTGAGAACAATGAGATTGGGGGCGCGTGCACAAGAAGAATCCATGTTTTTATTTTCAGTCTTTGAACGAAAACAACGACTCCCGGTAGGAATATTATCGCTTTTTTACGAGAAAAATCGCATAAAAATTGATTTTAAACAGCGTTTGACATGCTTCGAAGTACGGTAATGGAATAATTTTTTTTTTAATTGTCACGAAACGCGCCGGGCGCGTCACCCTTCGTCACCCTTTGGATAGTGTCTTGAACGCACAACAAAACGCCGCCGTTTGGATATAACTATGGATTATTTGGAACCAAACCAACATTTGTTATTGAAGTAGAAGTCCTGGGAGTGCATTCTGATGAAGAACAGCAAAGGTAATCCAATTTTTCTTATAGTAAATCTGAGTTTGGTGAGGGCCAAACTTGGTGGGTGTCAAAATAGCTAGCCCGTGATTGCGAGCTATCTACTCAGAATATTGCAAAATGTGCTTTCACCGAAAAGCTATTTTAAAATCGGACATAGCGATTGCATAAAGGAGGTCTGTATCTATAATTCTTAAAATAATTGTTATGTTTTTTGTGAACGTTTATCATGAGTAATTTAGTAAATTCACCGGAAGTTTCGGTGGGTATGCTAGTTCTGAGCGTCACATGCTAATGTAAAAAGCTGTTTTTTGATATAAATATGAACTTGATTGAACAAAACATGCATGTATTGTATAACATAATGTCCTAGGAGTGTCATCTGATGAAGATCATCAAAGGTTGGTGCTGCATTTAGCTGTGGTTTTGTTTTTTGTGACATTATATGCTAGCTTGAAAAATGGGTGTCTGATTATTTCTGGCTGGGTACTCTGCTGACATAATCTAATGTTTTGCTTTCGCTGTAAAGCCTTTTTGAAATCGGACAGTGTGTTTAGATAAAGGAGAGTCTTGTCTTTAAAATGGTGTAAAATAGTCATATGTTTGAAAAATGGAAGTTTTCGGGTTTTCGAAGACTTTGTATTTCGCGCCACGCCCATCATTGGATATTGGAGCAGGTGTTCCGCTAGCGGAACGTCTAGATGTAAGAGGTTTTAATGTTGAAAAGAAAAGGGTCACGATTTTTCTGTAGGTCGACATTTTATCTCACAACTCTTATATTGAGCAAAGGGCACTCACTTTGGCCCTTCAATGGTGAGTGCATAGGCCTAAATATTAAATGTACTTTTTGGCCTAGGCCTATCAATTACATGGCAAACTATCAACAATAATTAGGCTATAGTTAGAGTTGATGAACTAACCACTTTCTCAAGTGGAAAATTAGTGCCAGGTAGGAGTTATTTTTTTAAATATAAAACTGTCCTGTATAGCCTACCTGAACCTGCATGACTAAATCTCTCTCCCAGCTTGGATAGAAAGTTGTTGTGCATAAGACCAGTCTATTAATGCCACATGATACAGTCCCCCTCAAAACAGTAGCTTCTCTCTCTCTCTCTCTCTCTCTGTGTGTGTGTGTGTGTGTGTGTGTGTGTGTGTGTGTGTGTGTGTGTGTGTGTGTGTGTGTGTGTGTGTGTGTGTGTGTGTGTGTGTGTGTGTGTGTGTGTGTGTTTGTGTGTGTGTGGGCGGAGACAGGGGTGCTGGAGTCAGAGCAGATCCCCACCAGCTGCAACCTGTTCCATAATCAAGCCCTCTACAAATACTCAGTCCTGCCACTTCTACACTGCCAGATCATAATCTCTGCTCAGTCAGTCCATGTTTCTAGATGTTTTTTTACTGTTGTGCCTGTTTTCCCTTGCCTGACGCTGTTTTCCTCTTCGCTACAGTTCTGCCCGCTCTGACTCTGGTCCCTGTCTCCAGTCCGACTTCTCGTCAGTGCTGCTACTCTGTCCTGGATTCGCCACTCTACTCTCCCTTAGATTCCCTTCCGGACCTGCTTACCCTGTCCCAACACCTCTCGCTCCAGCCTCAGCCTCCTCACCTGGTTTCCTGCAACCCGCCCAAGCTTCCCCTGACCTGCATTCAATCTTCCCCCCCTGTTTCAATAAATACCTTGTTTACCTCATCCCAGTCTCCTTGTCTGAGTCTGCTCTTGCGTTCACCTGTTCCGCTCTGCGTGACACGTTCTCCCCAATTAAGGTGTCACCAACCTCCTGTGATCTATTGCTATATGCAGTATTTAGCTGCTATTTATGTAACCTTTAATGAAAATTACAATCAAATAGCCTAACAATTAGGAAAAAAGTACTCGGCTTGTTGGCTGCAATCAAGGTACATTTAATTAAATCCATCCTGAGAGACTCCCCTGGTCTTCTGAAGTCCTCCTTGCTGCTTCTCACTCTCTCTTTTCCCCTTTCTTTCTCTTAGAAAAACGTACCTCTGTGTTTATGCTTGTCTCTCTCTTTTTTTTCTATGTAGAGGCCTTTAGTAGCTACAGTATGCGACTGCTTCGCCTTGCATTTTTGTGTGCAAATGTTTTCACCATGGCCTGTTAGTCCAGGTTCTGGGACTGTTTTCTATATACTGAGTATTGACAACCCAGACAGACTTTCTTGAGACATTGTGCATTATATGTCCATTGCGCTGCACACAGTTTCAACTTAGTATTGAATGATGCATGCCAAGATATACCGGAGAAGGGATTGTTGATATTGCAACCACACAACTCAAATGCTGGTTCACCAATATGAACAAAATCACAAACCCCTTTTTTAGTTTGAGCCCTCAAGAAGAACTGTTGTCCACTAAAGAACTGTTGTTCACTACATTTTACCTACTGTTGAATCAATATGTTTTGACCATGACCTCAACTTGCTCAATTTCCACATTATTCATAACAAGAAATAATTGAGGATTAGGGTTTAGTGAATGATTTGTCTAAAAATACAATGCTTTTAGTTTTTGAAATATGTAGGACTAACTTATTCCTTGCCATCCATTCAGAAACTAACTGCAGTCATTTCAGTCACTGTAGAGTACAGTGTTGAGTCATCCACATACATAGACACACTGGTCATCCTTACAGCCAGTGGCATGTCGTTAGTAAATATTTTAAAAAGTAAGGTGCCTAGACAGCTGCCCTGAGGAATTCCTGATTCTACCTGGATTATGTTGGAGAGGCTTCCATTATTTCATCTATTTACATATTCTGACTTTCTCAGAAACTCACTTAGACAATACCTTTGATGATACAGTGGTAGCAATACAAAGTTATATGATACAGTAGTAGCAATACAAGGTTATACCATTTACAGAAAAGAGAAATGCCAGTGGTGGAGGTGTTGCTCTTTATATTCAGAACCACATTCCTGTAAAGTCTATCACAGTGCCATCCATTTTGTCACCAAAGCCCCATATACTACCCACCACTGCGACCTGTACGCTCTCGTTGGCTGGCCTTCGCTTCATAATCGTCGCCAAACCCACTGGCTCCAGGTCATCTACAAGACCCTGCTAGGTAAAGTCCCCCTTATCTTCGCACACTGGTCACCATAGCAGCACCCACCTGTAGCACGCACTCCAGCAGGTATATCTCTCTGGTCACCCCCGAAGCCAATTCCTCCTTTGGCCGTCTCTCCTTCCAGTTCTCTGCTGCCAATGACTGGAACGAACTACAAAAATCTCTGAAACTAGAAACACTTATCTCCCTCACTAGCTTTAATCACCAGCTGTCAGAGCAGCTCACAGATCACTGCACATGTACACAGCCCATCTATAATTTAGCCCAAACAACTACCTCTTCCCCTGCTGTATTTATTTATTTATTTTGCTCCTTTGCACCCCATTATTTCTATTTAAACTTTGCACTTTCTTCCACTACAAATCTACCATTCCAGTGTTTTACTTGCTATATAGTATTTACTTTGCCACTATGGCCTTTTTGCCTTTACCTCCCTTATCTCACCTCATTTGCTCACATTGTATATAGACTTCTTTTTCTACTGTATTATTGACTGTATGTTTGTTTTACTCCATGTGTAACTCTGTGTTGTTGTATGTGTCGAACTGCTTTGCTTTATCTTGGCCAGGTTGCAATTGTAAATGAGAACTTGTTCTCAACTTGCCTACCTGGTTAAATAAAAGTGAAATAAATAAAATAAAATAAAACTTTAAAGAGGACTTCATGTTAAATACTGTTGAAGTAATATGGCTCCAGATTCATCTGCCTCACCTAAAGACCATTCATGTGGGAAGCTGCTATAGACCAACAAGTGCTAACAGTCAGTATCTGGATAACGTGTGAAATGCTTGATAATGTATGTCATATCAACAGAGAGGTATATTTTCTGGTGATTTAAATATTGACTGGCTTTCATCGAGCTGCCTACTCAAGAAAAAGCTTCAAACTGTAAGTGCCTGCAACCTGGTTCAGGTTATCAGTCAACCTACCAGTGTAGTTACAAACAGCACTGGAATGAATCATCAACATGTAGTGATCACATTTTTACTACGGCTGCAGAAATGTAATTGAACGCAGTATTGAGATCCATCGAATGTGGTGATCACAATATAGTATTCTAGGAAAATCACAGTTCAAAAGGCTGGGTCTCATATTGTGTTAAGAGGTCAGACAATACTTTTTGTTTTGATTCCTATGTTGTTGATGTTTAGAATATTTTTTGGTCCGTGGTGTGTAATGAGGAGCAAACAAACATTGCACATAACACATTTACGAAATTGCTTATCCCCGTCACGTCCTGACCATAGAGAGCTCGTATTTTTCTATGGTAGAGTAGGTCAGGGCATGACTGGGGGGTTTTGTCTAGTTTATTTATTTCTATGTTTGGATCTAGTTTCTTTTTTATATATTGGGGTTTTTGTCTAGTTTAAATTGTCTATGTTGTGTTCTAGGTTCTTTTTTCTAGGTTGGGGTTTTTGTATAATTCCCAATTAGAGGCAGCTGGTCATTGTTGTCTCTAATTTGGGATCTTATTTAAGTTGTTGTTTTTCCCACTAGTGTTTGTGGGAGATTATTTTGAGTTTATGTATGTTGCACCGCTTCGTCACGGTTTGCTGTTTTTGTTTATAGTATGTCTTGCATAGTTTCACATAGAAATAAAGACGTGGAACGATACGCACGCTGCGCCTTGGTCACCTTCATACGATGACCGTGACAGAATCTCCCTCCACCAAAGGACCAAGCAGCGTGCCCAGGAGGAGCAGGGATCCTGGGCCCAGGAGAAAAGAGAGTGGAGGACATCCTGGACCTGGGAGGAGGTAATGGCAGGGGACAAGACCCTGCCATGGAAGCAGGCGGAGTCAGCGAGAGAGGAACGGCGACGATACGAGGAACTGGCACGGCAACAACGGAAGCCCAAGAGGCAGCTCCGAAAAAAATGGCGGGGGGCACACGGGAAGATTGGTGGAGTCAGGTTGTAGACCTGAGCCAACTCCCCGTGCTTACCGTGGGGAGTGTGTGACCAGACAGGCACCGTGATATGTGGTGATGCACACCGTATCTCCAGTGTGCATTCACAGCCCAGTGCGCTCGTTGCCGGCTCCCCACATTTGCTGGGCTAAAGTGAGCATTCAGTCAGGACGGGTTGTGCCGGCTCAGCGCTCCTGGTCTCCGGTGCGTCTCCTTGGTCCAGGATATCCTGCACCAGCTTTACGCACTATGTCTCCTGTGCGCTTTCACAGCCCAGTGCGTCCTGTGCCGGCACCCCGCACTTGCCGGGCTAAAGTGAGCGTTCAACCAGGATGGGTTTTGCCAGCTCTATGCTCCAGAACTCTCATGCGCCTTCATGGTCCAGTATATCCTGCACCGTTTCTACGCACCAGGTCTCCAGTGCGCCTCCAAAGCCCAGTACGTCCTGTGCCTGCTCCCCGCACTCTCCCTGAAGTGCGTGTTCCCAGACAGGTATGTCCTGTGCCTCCTCCTCGCACTCTCCCTGTGGTGTGTGTCACTAGTCCGGTGCCACCTGTACTGGTCCCACGCATCAGGCCTCCAGTGCGCCTCCCCAGTCTAGTACGTCCTATGCCTCCTCCTCGCACTCGCCCTGAAGTGCGTGTCAACAGTCTGGTGCCACCTGTCCCGGCTCCACGCACTAGGCCTCCAGTGCGCCTGCCCAGTCCGGTGACAGTCCCCAGTCCAGAGCTGCCGGCGACAGTCTCCAGTCCAGAGCTGCCGGCGACAGTCTCCAGTCCAGAGCTGCCGGCGACAGTGTCCAGTCCAGAGCTGCCGGCGACAGTTACCAGTCCGGAGCTTCCGGTGACAGTTCCCAGTCCGGAGCTTCCGGCGACGTTTCACAACCCGGAGCCTCCTGAGACGGCCCACAGCCTCCTGACACTAGACACCCCCCCAACCCTCCCTTTTGGTTTCAGGTTTTGCGGCAAGAGTCCGCATCTTTGGCGGGGGTACTGTCACGTCCTGACCATAGAGAGCTCGTATTTTTCTATGGTAGAGTAGGTCAGAGCATGACTGGGGGGTTTTGTCTAGTTTATTTATTTCTAAGTTTGGTTCTAGTTTCTTTTTTCTATGTTGCGGTTTTTGTCTAGTTTAAATTTTCTATGTTGTGTTCTAGGTTCTTAATTCTAGGTTGGGTTTTTGTATGATTCCCAATTAGAGGCAGCTGGTCATTGTTGTCTCTAATTGGGGATCATATTTAACCTGTTAGAGCTAGGGGGCAGTATTTACACGGCCGGATAAAAAATTTAACCGATTTAATCTGGTTACTACTCCTGCCCAGTAACTAGAATATGCATATAATTATTGGCTTTGCATAGAAAACACCCTAAAGTTTCTAAAACTGTTTGAATGGTGTCTGTGAGTATAACAGAACTCATATGGCAGGCAAAAACCTGAGAAGATTTCATGCAGGAAGTGGCCTGTCTGACAAGGTGTTGTTGTTCTTGCCTCTGTTTATTGAAGACTCAGGATCTTAGCTGTAACGTGACACTTCCTACGGCTCCCATAGGCTCTCAGAGCCCGGGAAAAAGCTGAACGATGTCGAGGCAGCCTCTGGCTGAAACACATTATCGCCTTTGCCAAGTGGCTGATCAGAGGACAAAGGGCTTAGGCGCGTGCCCGAGTCGACCCCATGCTGTATTTTCTTTCGTCTGTTTACCTAATTGCAGATTCCCGGTCGGAATATTATCGCTTTTTTACAAGAAAAATGGCATAAAAATTGATTTTAAACAGCGGTTGACATGCTTCGAAGTACGGTAATGATATATTTAGAAATCTTTTGTCACGAAATGCGCCGTGCGCGTGACCCTTATTTACCATTCGGATAGTGTCTTGAACGCACGAACAAAACGCCGCTGTTGGAACATAACTATGGATTATTTGGGACCAAACCAACATTTGTTATTGAAGTAGAAGTCCTGGGAGTGCATTCTGACGAAGAACAGGAAAGGTAATCAAACTTTTCTAATAGTAAATCGGAGTTTGGTGAAGGCTAAACTTGCTGGGTGTCTAAATAGCTAGCCCTGTGATGCCGGGCTATCTACTTAGAATATTGCAAAATGTGCTTTCACCGAAAATATATTTTAAAATCGGACATATCGAGTGCATAGAGGAGTTCTGTATCTATAATTCTTAAAATAATTGTTATGCTTTTTGTGAACGTTTATCGTGAGTAATTTAGTAAATTCACCGGAGGTTTGCGGGGGGTATGCTAGTTCTGAACGTCACATGCTAATGTAAAAAGCTGGTTTTTGATATAAATATGAACTTGATTGAACAAAACATGCATGTATTGTATAACATAATGTCCTAGGTGTGTCATCTGATGAAGATCATCAAAGGTTAGTGCTGCATTTAGCTGTCTTCTGGGTTTTTGTGACATTATATGCTAGCTTGAAAAATGGGTGTCTGATTATTTCTGGCTGGGTACTCTGCTGACATAATCTAATGTTTTGCTTTCGTTGTAAAGCCTTTTTGAAATCGGACAGTGTGGTTAGATTAACGAGAGTCTTGTCTTTAAAATGCTGTAAAATAGTCATATGTTTGAGAAATTGAAGTAATAGCATTTCTAAGGTATTTCAATATCGCGCCACAGGATTCAACTGGCTGTTACGTAGGTGGGACGATATGGTGCCACCTGCCCTAGAGAGGTTATGGAGAGCTAAAAGACTGCTGAATCATTCAATACCACGATTTATGGAGGACAGGAGGCCAGATATTATGGGGCGTTTGCTGATGTCAAGTTGTGACCCAATAATTTATTTAAAATCCATCTTCAGCTGTTCTGAGCTACCCTTCATAATGTTGTTGAATCCCACATTAACTATCATAGACTCAATTTCGTGATGCTTGTTTAAAATGTTTGGGAGTAGCTTATTGATGGCCTGTACTCGTGCTCCTGGATAGCACAATGTTTTTGCTACAGAGACTGAGACAATTCTCATCATTGAACTGCCCGATACAACAGCCGGAAATGGGAATTGAGAAATCTGCACATTCCCACCCTTCACACAATTTGTTGAGCCTTTCACAGGCCCACGAGAAGCAGGATAGTGTACGCCTGCTGCTCCCAGCGATAGGTCCAGACATCCCACAGCAGGCAGTGCCCTCTCAGATTCAGAGAGAGGGAAAGGAGCCAATCTCGACGACGAAGCCGCTGCTAGAGTCAGCGTGGTTGGAGTTAGCACCACTGCTGCAGACAAAGGCAGTCCCAGGGATGAAGGCACAGGTAGATCAGGCACCAGTGTAGTGAAGCTATTCCTTATGTCAATCTGCTTCGAACCGCTCTCAGTTACTCCCATCCACCTAGCAGCATGCTGCTGCCTTCGGTTTCCACGACTTGTGACATTGGACCAGCGCTGATTGGAACACTTTGTTGTTGTTCTCCGTCTACCTTACTACAGGATGGGGGAGGAGAAGTAGATGGAGACGACTTCCTTGGCAGACAAGTTCCAGGTTGCAAAGGCCATTCGGATTGGGACAATTGACAATGAGGGGAAACATCCATTAGGCCCGAGCCGCGTCTTGCCATAGGAGTTGAGAATGAGAAAGTTCTAATCTGTGTTTTCCCCATAAGTCAGAGACCATGTCAATTGGGAGTCCATGGATCCGGAAGACATGCTGCACCATGAGCTGAGCCATCTCTTTTGCAGAGGGTAGCTTGGGGAGAGGAATGAAGTGGGTGGCTTTGGAAAACCTGTCCACTACTGTCAGGATGGTGGTGTTACCATCAGACGGGGGGAGACACGTGACAAAGTCCAGGGATATGTGAGATCAGGGACGGTGAGGAACAGGCAGAGGTTGAAGGAGACCAGCCAGAGCTTCCTGGGGAGTCTTGTTCTGCTCACAGATCGTGTATGTGGCGATGAACACGTAAATGTCAGGAACCATGGTAGGCCACCAAAAGCGTTATTGCACAAGGCCAGGGTCTGACAGCACCCCGGGTGGCAGGCAAGCTTGGAGGAGTGGGCCCACTCCAGGACCAAGGAGCGGATAGTGTCAGGAACAAACATCCAGTTATATGGGCCCACCCTCCAGGGGTTTGGTTCGGCCGGGAACGCTACACCTCACGAACATGCTTCCTTATTCCCAACCTGAGTACCATCGCCAGGCATGAGGTGGGAAGGATGGTCTTGGGTTCCGGAGGTGTAAAATCAGGGCTATAGCGGCGTGATAGCGCATCTGGCTTGACATTCTTCGATCCCGGTCGGTATGAGAGTGTGAAAAGCGTGGCCCACCAAGCTTGCCTAGAATTGAGATGCTTGGTGGTGCGGAGACATTCCAGGTTCTTGTGGTCAGTCCACACAATGAACAATGAACCACTCATTCAACGCCATCTTCACCGCGAGAAGCTCATGATTCCCCACATCGTAATTCCTCTCCGTGGCATTGAGGCGATGGGAGAAGAAGGTGCAGGGATGTAACTTGAGATCCAAGGCAGAACGTTGGGACAGGACAGCCCCCACTCTGACTTCTGAAGCATCGGCCTCCACCACTAACTGGCGGTTCAACATGTCGCAGAGAACATCATTAACCAGAGCCTGGAACACAGCTGGGGCGTTGGTAAGGCCAAATGGCATGACCAGATACTTGTAGTGAATGATGGCCGTGTTGAAGGCAGTCTTCCACTCATCCCCTTCCCTTATCCACACTAGGTGGTAGGTGCTCTGTAGGTCCAGCTTGGAGAACACGGTGGCTCACTGGAGCGGCTTGAAGGCCAAGGAGATGAGTGGTTGCGGTTAGCGGTTCTTCACTGTCATGTCCGGACCCGACAGAGAGTACAGTTGTCCCCGGGGCGAAGTGATGCCTGGTCGATCCCGCAGTGATAGGGTTGGTGTGGCGGAACGAAGTGGCCCGGCCTCGGTCCGGTGCCCTTCCCCAGATCTGTGCCTCGACACAATCCTGTCTCGGAGCTCTACGGACAATTCCTTCGACCTAATGGCTAGGGTTTTGCTCTGACATGCACTGTCAACTGTGGGACCTTATATAGACAGGTGTGTGCCTTTCCAAATCATGTCCAATCAATTAAATGTATCACAGGTGGACTCCAATCAAGTTGTAAAAACATCTCAAGGATGATCAATGGAAACAGGATGCATCTGACAGCGTATAGGGAGGAGGTCAAAGACCTGGCCGTGTGGTGCCAGGACAACAACCTCTCCCTCAACGTGATCAAGACAAAGGAGATGATTGTGGACTACAGGAAAAAGAGTACTGAGCACTTTCCCATTCTCATCGACGGGGTTGCAGTGGAGCAGGTTGAGACCTTCAAGTTCCTTGGTGTCCATACCACCAACAAACTAACATGGTCCAAGCACACCAAGACAGTTGTGAAGAGGGCACGACAAAACCTATTCCCCCTCAGGAGACTGAAAATATTTGGCATGGGTCCTCAGATCCTCAAAAGGTTCATCAGCTGCACCATCGAGACTATCCTGACTGGTTGCATCACTGCCTGGTATGGCAACTGCTCGGCCTCTGACTGCAAGGCACTACATAGGGTAGTGCGAACGGCCCAGTACATCACTGGGGCCAAGCTTCCTGCCATCCAGGACCTCTATACCAGGCAGTGTCAGCAGAAGGCCCTAAAAATGATCAAAGACTCCAGCCACCCTAGTCATAGACTGTTCTCTTGGTACTGGAGCACCAAGTCTAGGTCCAAGAGGCTTTTAAACAGCTTCTACCCCCAAACCATAAGACTCCTGAACATCTAATCAAATGGCTATCCAGACTATTTGCATTGCCCCCCCCTGCCCCCCTTACTCTGTTGCTACTCTCTGTTGTTATCTATTCTTTGTCACTTTAATAACTCTACCTGCATGTACATATTACCTCAACTAGCCGGTGCCCCCGCACATTGACTCTGTACCGGTACCCAATTTGTAAGTCGCTCTGGATAAGAGCGTCTGCTAAATGACTTAAATGTAATGTAAATGTACCCCCGTGTATATAGTCTTACTTGTATATAGTCTTATTACTTTTATTTCTTATTCTTGTCTATTTTTTTTTTATTGTATTTTTTTAAACTGCGTTGTTGGTTAGGGGCTCGTTAGTAAGCATTTCACTGTAAGGTCTACACCTGTTGTATTCGGCGCATGTGACTAATACAATTTGATTTGAGCTAAATTTCAAGTGTCATAGCAAAATGTCTGAATACTTATGTAAATAAGGAATTTCTGTTTTTTATTTTGTATTAAATTTGCAAAAATATCTACAAACCTGTTTTTGCTTTGTCATTATCAGGTATTGTGTGTAGAGTTTTGAGTACTCTCCAATTGCCTCTCTCCATGTGTCTGAAACGATTTGCCTCTCCAGATGCAGTTGCTATTGGACACTGCCCGCAGAGGCCCTGGTGGTCATGTTGGAGCCTTCACCCCCGCCTTTGCCCCCGCTCTTTCCCTCACCAGCCTCCAGCTAGAGGCTGACCTTGGCAGGGCCTGATGGGGGGGGGAGAGCTCCACATCAGCCCACTGAACCAACCTACTCAGCCAGTGCAGGTTTACTGATGCCTGGAAACACACACACACACAGAACAGAAATACAGACACATGTGTACACACGGACAGGCACAGGCAGAGAACAGACACACACACAGAATGCACTTGCACGCACACACAGCCCTTGGACCAGGGGAGCCCCCCCAAGCTAGCAGATGTCCTGTCTCTCTCTCTCTGTTTCTCTTTTCCCTCTCTTTCTGATTTTTTTTCACTTTTTCTTTTTTCTTTTTTTCACCTCTTGATTCCTCTATCTCTCACTGTTTTGTTCTTATCCCATCCTCTCTCTCTCTTTCTGCTCCGATGTCACTCACTTTTCCTTCTCTTCTCTTCCCCTCTGTATTTTGTATTTCTTTCTCTGCAGGTCTTTGCCTTGCCTCCCTCTCTCTCCCTTTTTACTCACTGAAAACAAATGACATCTTTAGAACATAAGTAGAAGAATGGTCAAATCACGTAGCATTCAGGTCTTGTGTTTTAATTGCAAGGACATTTCAAGTACGTCTTTCAATATTCCTTGGAAGAAATATTGAAGTGGTATGGACTAAAAGAAGGTATGTATGCATACACTGAGTGTACATAACATTAAGAACACCTGCTCTTTCCATGACATAGACTGACCAAGTGAATCCAAGTTAAAGCTATGATCCCTTATTGATGTCACTTGTTAAATCAACTTCAGTCAGTGTAGATGACGGGGAGTAGACAGGCAATAGAAGGATTTTTAAGCCTTGAGACAATTGAGACATGGATTGTGTATGTGTGTCATTCAGAGGGTGAATGGGCAAGACCAAAGATTTAAGTACCCTTGAACGGGGTATCGAAGTAGGCGCACTGGTTTGTTTCAAGAAATGCAACACTGCTGGGTTTTTCATGCTCAACAGTTTCCTGTGTGTACTGAATCAAGAATGGTCCACCACCCAAAGGACAGTCAGCTAACTTGACACAACTGTGGGAAGCATTGCAGTTAACATGGGCCAGCATCCCTGTGGAACGCTTGTGAAACCTTGTCTATGCCCTGACGAATTGAGGCTGGTCTGAGGGCAAAAGGGGCAGGTGCAAATCAATATTAGGAAGGTGTCCTTAATGTTTTGTACACTCAGCGTATATGATTACTATAGGCAAAAACAGATGTACATGCATAAATAAATATACCTAGACTTACACTCTAGCAACTCACTAGGTAGAGCACTACCGTTCAAAAGTTTGGGGTCACTTAGAAATGTCCATGTTTTTTAAAGAAAAGCATATTTTTGTCCATTATAATAACATCAAATTGATCAGAAATACTGTGTAGACATTGTTAATGTTGTATATGACTATTGTAGCTGGAAATGACAGATCTTTTATGGAATATCTACATAGGTGTACAGAGGTCCATTATCAGCAAACATCAGTACAGTTCCTCTGTCCAGTGTCTGTGTTCTTTTGCCCATCTTAATCTTTTATTTTTATTGGCCAGTCTGAGATATGGCTTTTTCTTTGCAACTCTGTCTAGAAGGCCAGCATCCCGGAGTTGCCTCTTCACTGTTGACGTTGAGACTGGTGTTTTGTGGGTACTATTTAATGAAGCTGCCAGTTGAGGACTTGTGAGGCGTCTGTTTCTCAAACTAGACAGTCTAATGTACTTGTCCTCTTGCTCAGTTGTGCACCGGGGCCTCCCACTCCTCTTTCTATTCAAATCAAATCCAAAATTAAATCAAATCAAATTTCAAATCAAATCAAATGTATTTATATAGCCCTTCGTACATCAGCTGAAATCTCAAAGTGCTGTACAGAAACCCAGCCTAAAACCCCAAACAGCAAGCAATGCATGTGAAAGAAGCACGGTGGCTAGGAAAAACTCCCTAGTAAAAACTCCCTAGAAAGGCCAAAAACCTAGGAAGAAACCTAGAGAGGAACCAGGCTATGAGGGGTGGCCAGCCTCTTCTGGCTGTGCCGGGTGGATATTATAACAGAACATGGTCAAGATGTTAAAATGTTCATAAATGACCAGCATGGTCAAATAATAATAATCATAGTAGTTGTCGAGGGTGCAACAAGCACGTCCGGTGAACAGGTCAGGGTTCCATAGCCGCAGGCAGAACAGTTGAAACTGGAGCAGCAGCATGGCCAGATGGACTGGAGACAGCAAGGAGTCATCATGCCAGGTAGTCCTGAGGCATGGTCCTAGGGCTCAGGTCCTCCGAGAGAAAGAAAGAAAGAGAGAAAGAGAGAATTAGAGAGAGCATATTTAAATTCACACAGGACACCGGATAAGACAAGATAAATACTCCAGATGTAACAGACTGACCCTAGCCCCCCGACACAAACTACTGCAGCATAAATACTGGAGGCTGAGACAGGAGGGATCAGAAGACACTGTGGCCCCATCCGATGATACCCCCGGACAGGGCCAAACAGGCAGGATATAACCCCACCCACTTTGCCAAAGCACAGCCCCCACACCACTAGAGGGATGTCTACAACCACCAACTTACCATCCTAAGACAAGGCCGAGTATAGCCCACAAAGATCTCCGCCTATTTCTATTCTGGTTAGAGACAGTTTGCGCTTTTCTGGGAAGGGAGTAATACGCAGCGTTGTATGAGATCTTCAATTTCTTAGAAAGTTCTTTGTTTGTGGCCATTTTGAGCCTGTAATCGAACCCACAAACCCTGATGCTCCAGATACTCAACTATTCTAAAGAAGGCCAGTTTTATTGCTTCTTTCATCAGAACAACAGTTTCAGCTGTGCTAACATATTTGCAAAAGGGTTTTCTAATGATCAATTAGCCTTTTAAAATGCTATTGTGCCATTGGAACACAGGAGTGATGGTTGATAATAATTGGCCTCTGTTCGCCTATGTAGATATTCGATTAAATATCAGCTGTTTCCAGCTACAATAGTCATTTACAACATTAACAATGTCTACACTGTATTTCTGATCAATTTGATGTTTTTTTAATGGACAAAAAATTTGCTTTTCTTTCAAAAACAAGTCCATTACTAATTGACCCCAAACTTTTGAACGATAGTGTACATCTGATAACCTGCCTAAAATATGTAATTGTAGTCCCAATAGAGTTATAGACACAAACCTTGAATAAGGAAAGACATAGGGATACACCCAGCATAGAGCCAGATGATTCACTCATCCTAGGCCTGGACCAATCAATGAGACTCAAGTACATAAATCTGGTCCATTGAAGTTCCAGACACAAACCTTGGATAAGTAACCACATAGAGATACTCTCAGCATGGAGTGAGATGATTAGCACATTCCTGGCCAGTCATATCCCTTAATTAAATCAGGGGACTTCCTTGAGTCTTCTCTACACTCCAGAGAGGATCATCATCGTCTATATTGAGCCCCCTAAATGCTCATGTAAAATATATTGCTCAAAAAAATAAAGGGAACACTTTACCAACACATCCTAGATCTGAATGAAAGAAATAATCTTATTAAATACTTTTTTCTTTACATAGTTGAATGTGCTGACAACAAAATCACACAAAAATAATCAATGGAAATCCAATTGATCAACCCATGGAGGTCTGGATTTGGAGTCACACTCAAAATTAAAGTGGAAAACCACACTACAGGCTGATCCAACTTTGATGTAATGTCCTTAAAACAAGTCAAAATGAGGCTCAGTAGTGTGTGTGGCCTCCACGTGCCTGTATGACCTCCCTACAATGCCTGGGCATGCTCCTGATGAGGTGGCGGATGGTCTCCTGAGGGATCTCCTCCCAGACCTGGACTAAAGCATCCGCCAACTCCTGGACAGTCTGTGGTGCAACGTGGCGTTGGTGGATGGAGCGAGACATGATGTCCCAGATGTGCTCAATTGGATTCAGGTCTGGGGAACGGGCAGGCCAGTCCATAGCATCAATGCCTTCCTCTTGCAGGAACTGCTGACACACTCCAGCCACATGAGGTCTAGCATTGTCTTGCATTAGGAGGAACCCAGGGCCAACTGCACCAGCATATGGTCTCACAAGGGGTCTGAGGATCTCATCTCGGTACCTAATGGCAGTCAGGCTACCTCTGGCGAGCACATGGAGGGCTGTGCGGCCCCCCAAAGAAATGTCACCCCACACCATGACTGACCCACCACCAAACCGGTCATGCTGGAGGATGTTGCAGGCAGCAGAACGTTCTCCACGGCGTCTCCAGACTCTGTCACGTCTGTCACGTGTGCTCAGTGTGAATCTGCTTTCTTCTGTGAAGAGCACAGGGCGCCAGTGGCGAATTTGCCAATCTTGGTGTTCTCTGGCAAATGCCAAACGTCCTGCACGGTGTTGGGCTGTAAGCACAACCCCCACCTGTGGACGTCGGGCCCTCATATCACCCTCATGGAGTCTGTTTCTGACTGTTTGAGCAGACACATGCACATTTGTGGCCTGCTGGAGGTCATTTTGCAGGGCTCTGGCAGTGCTTCTCATGCTCCTCCTTGCACAAAGGCGGAGGTAGCGGTCCTGCTGCTGGGTTGTTGCCCTCCTACGGCCTCCTCCACGTCTCCTGATGTACTGGCCTGTCTCCTGGTAGCGCCTCCATGCTCTGGACACTACGCTGACAGACACAGCAAACCTTCTTGCCACAGCTCGCATTGATGTGCCATCCTGGATGACCTGCACTACCTGAGCCGCTTTTGTGGGTTGTAGACTCCGTCTCATGCTACCACTAGAGTGAAAGCACCGCCAGCATTCAAAAGTGACCAAAACATCAGCCAGGAAGCATAGGAACTGAGAAGTGGTCTGTGGTCCCCACCTGCAGAACCACTCCTTTATTGGGGGTGTCTTGCTAATTGCCTATAATTTCCACCTGTTGTCTATTCCATTTGCACAACAGCATGTGAAATTTATTGTCAATCAGTGTTGCTTCCTAAGTGGACAGTTTGATTTCACAGAAGTGTGATTGACTTGGAGTTACATTGTGTTGTTTAAGTGTTCCCTTTATTTTTTTGAGCAGTGTATATTTAATTGGTTCGAATTTGAGGCTACTGCATCATATAAAGAATCATCCCACAGGATCAGCTTCAACTAAAGAGAAGTAGAATATGTACCTAACATGGTTGAGGCTCACCAAAACTGTGTGAGGCTGCAACATTTATCAGCATTGTTTTGTGTAAAGATATGATGAATTTTAACTAAATAATCACCCTATTACTCAATGGAGCCATTTTTGGTTAAGGAAAGTGATTACATTAAATACAAAATGTTGAGTAATATCTTGTCTTAGTTGTCATGTTCTTCATGTCCGTGCCCTAATGTAGCAACTGTCGTCAAAATTGTTTAAAAGATTTACGAGATCAGACATATGTGACCCATCTCAATTCAGTCTTAATTTAGCAACATTTTAAATTGTGTTTTTTACATTGGATAAAAGTTTAGAAAGGTAGAGCTAGAAATTAGTATATGCAGTTGGAAATAACATTGCAGTTGGAAAGTAATTCTGCTTTGAAAGTTAATTAACTTGAAACCCCACTTTTGAGAAAATGGCCCTTGAATTTTTGGTACACCTTCTGGAGAGCTCTTCTTTGTCTACACCCATTCAGCATCGCTCACACCCTCTTAATCCTTAGCCCCATCCATCTCTTTAAGGATTCACATGTGAGGACATGTGCTAAACAGAGTGAGTAAGCTAGTGTAGTAAACAACGAAAGATTTCAAGACTAAAAGTTGTGAAAGTAGTAGCAAAAATAAACTTTATCTAGTCCTTGACCTATATCCTAATGACGTTGGTGCAGGTCATGTTGTTCTTCATATTACCGTCTCTGGATAACACAGGCTATATCAACATTTATTTGTCACATGCACAGGATACAGAACGTGTAAACAGTACAGTGAAATGGTTACTTTCATACTTGCAAATTAGCCATTTTAAAAATAGAAAGTGTCCAGATAAAAATATTTTAAATGATTAGATGATGCTTACCCAGACATACTTTGATGGATCATGTGAAAGAAATGTTATAACCACCCCCAGCCACATCTAGCTAAGTGAATGGGTCACTATTGTCTAGACATGTACACATTCATGAAATACAATAGATGGCCGCAAACACCCCCAGACACACCTGGCTAACTTGATGGGTCGTAATCATCTGGTGAAGTAGATTATTTTGTTTGGACGTGTAGAAGTAATCTAATGGTGCTTTAAAGACAACCGAGAACTCGGACAAATACAAGTTTACGACACTTTGATATCTCTAACTTGCAGCTGTTTAGGCTAAGTCTAGCACGAATTAGATTGAGCAATGAAGCCCCACTCGTGGTTTTCTTAAATGAAACTAGTTTTTGACAGTATGGCACACATTACCATGGAAGGATTTAGAAGGGAAGAACTCCCTCAAACTTGTATTCCAGAGTCTGGGATCCGCACTATATTCAGCTGTTGCAACAGCTAATTTTTCAATGGCTGTCCGCTGGTCACAAACACAAAAGGCAGCTTAAACATCTTCAATTAAACTGTTACTGTGTTAAAATACACATATACATTTGTGAACAACCACAATCCGTAAAGCTCAAATAGACAATGAGAGAGCATCAGTGTGATTCACATCAATGCACTATGTAGATACAGTATCAATAATAAGTGATATCCATATCCCCTGTAGGCTACACCAATGCTGTCGTCCTTACCTCTAAGTGTTTATTCAAGTTGAATAATCTTTGGATGCCGACAGTCGCACCACTGGATGAAATACGTAGCTGAGACTGTAGCCTACAAAAGCCTATTCCTGCAATCAATCAAAACATTTGGTGTCATCATCTTGGTCAATGACTTGTGGTCAGACTCACTCAGACAGAACAAATTTAAACTTGTGCCATTTTTTTGAATGCCATTGAGAAAACAGAAAGATGTCAAATAATTTTTGCACAATTTTAGAGTAATTCTAGAAGAATCATCTAATCACAACATTTTTGCTGGTAACAACAGATCACAGTTACAGATGTTTTTGTAATCAGTTAAATGTAATGGATTACATGAAATCCCTTACTCCCCAACCCTGATTGGTACAGTAGATTTGATGTGGTAAACGAGGAAATACTTTATTTATATTGTATGGAATGCTTGTGAAATAGACTAATCACCCTTAGTCTGGTCATAAAGGACTAAATTGTTCCGATGATAATACCAACCAGAAGGCGAACATATCTTGAAAGACTGGTTGCAAGCATCACTAAGGTAACACTGACATCATCTTTTAGGGGGCAGTAATGAGGTGACCAATAATGGCTGCAATTGAGATTGGCTGTGCGGTTGAATTTAGTAGTTATTGATGGTTTAATGAGACATCAACTGGTGATAATCTAGTGCCATCGATGGTCGCAATAGGGTCTGAAGGTTTTGGCCTAGAAAGCTATTATGACCCCTTTATGGAAAGATTAGACTCTCACAAACACTATAGTTTTCTCCGTTTGTTTTGCTTTACGACCACCACATGCATCTTTGGACTCGTCTGAAGTCGGTAAAGCCGATCTGCCAATTTATGTCTGTAGCGTCCAATGGCAGTCAATTAGTTATTTAAAACCTGAAAAATAAGAGACATTTAGGTTAATCGCTAAGCACTACTAGTCACTTATTCATCTTCATGTAATATCTTGGTGTAGTCATTACTCTTGTCACCGTCTCCATGTATTTGAAGTGTTGTTGTAGGATACATGTTGTAGGCTACATTTATCTAAGCTGCCCATGTAGCAGTAAATGCCAGTAATTATGACCCATTACAATTACCGACTCACAGAAAGCATCCTACCGTCCCCTCTCCCTCCGTCTGTCACCTCCTTCTATCCATCCCTTGACATCTCTCCTTGCAACTCTATCCATCCATCTATAAATCTCTTCCCTCTTTCAATCCATCCAGTGTTTTCCTCCATCCAGCCTCATCCTTTCATCCATCCCTATTCCTCCTTTTCCGCCGTTATTCCCCTCCTTCCATTCACTGTATCCATCCATCCATCCATCCATCCATCCATCCATCCATCCATCCATCCATCCATCCATCCATCCATCTATCTATCCATCCATCCATCCCCTCTATTCATGTGGAGATCATAATTCCGTGATGAAGAGTGTCAAGTGAAAAGACCAGATATCTACAGTAAAACAGGGGGGATATTAAATACGGAGCAGGTGGGCCAAGCTCACTACACTACTACATTGCAATCATCTCTCTTTCTCACTATAGTGTATAATCATCTGTGTGTGTGTGTGTGTGTGTGTGTGTGTGTGTGTGTGTGTGCGCGCAAGTGTATTATTGAATCAGTGTGTGTGTATGAGTGTGTCTATGTTTGTGTCTGTGTGCGTGTTTGTGAATCATCAGGGTAGTCTGTGATCCTATAGCGCTAGCTAGCTCCAGGGTCTATCAGTCATGCAAATGAGCCCTGGTTCCTTTACCTTAATTAACAGTCCCAGGGGACAGTGTGGTGAATAACATGAGCTCTCCTCTCCTCCGCTCTCCACTTTCCAGTCTCCAGTGACAGGCATTGCAGAGCACAACACAACACAATGTTTCATTAAGACTGACAATTGTGGGGAGAAAACAGAGATGGGTATGTGGTGGTGGTATTTGATAGTGGGTACCGATATACATTATGTGTATCAGTGGATGGGCCAAATAACATTTTGAGCATCAGAAAATAAAAAAATAAAAAATACAAAGAAATACAATGATGTGTATTGGGTTACTTACTCCTGCAAATGTTCACAAAAATATAGTCAGCATCCTACAACTACATGTTATTGGTAGCTCAGGAGCATAATTTCTACTTTGATAAATGAATTATATTCCACATTTCATGCAATGTATCTCTTTTTGCATTTTGTCTATTCTCTTTTCCCTTTGAATGGGGTAGGTCTCCAGTGTTCTTTCCCAGCCATGAGAGGCAGAGAGAGAGAGAGAAACAAATAAACCAAAATAAAAGAAAGTCTTCTCATGCTTTGTTGATAAAAACAAAGCTTTGACTCAATTTGGCATGAGGGTCTGCTATGTAAATTGATGAAAGGACTAGAACAGTGTGCAGCACCTGGCCTCACCCTACTAAAATCTGAAGTCAAATGTCTACTGTTTGCTGATGATCTGGTGCTTCTGTCACCAACCAAGGAAGGCATTTAGCAGCACCTATATCTTCTGCACAGATTCAGTCAGACCTGGGCCCTGACAGCGAAACTCAGTAAGACAAAAATAATCCAAAAAAGGTCCAGCTGCAAGGACCACAAATACAAATTCCATGTAGACTCTGTTGCTCTAGAGCACACAACAAACTAGACCTACCTTGGCCTAAGCATCAGCACCACAGGTAACTTCCACAAAGCTGTGAACAATATGAGAGACAAAGCAAGAAGGGCCTTCTATGTCATCAAAAGAAACATAACATTTGACATCCCAATTAGGATCTGGCTAAAAAATACTTTAATTAGTTATAGAACCCATTGCCCTTTATGGTTGTGAGGTCTGGGGTCCGCTCACCAACCAAGAATTCACAAAATGGGACAAACACCAAATTGAGACTCTGCATGCAGAATTTTGCAAAAACATCCTCAGTGTACAATGTAAAACACCAAATAATACATGCAGAGCAGAATTAGGACGACACCCGCTAATTATCAAAATCCAGCAAAGAGCCATTACATTCTACAACCACCTAAAAGGAAGTGATTCCTAAACTTTCCATAACAAAGCCATCACCTACACAGAAATGAGCCTAGAGAAGAGTCCCCTCAGTAATGGGGCTCTGTTCACAAACACAATCAGACTCCACAGTGCCCCAGGACAGCAACACAGTTAGATCAAACCGAATCATGAGTAAACAAAAAGATTATTACTTGACACATTTGAAAGAATTAACCCAAAATACTGCGCAAACTGGAATGCTATTTGACCCTTAACAGAGTACACAATGGCAGAATAGTTGACCACTGTGACCGACAGAAAAAAAACTTTGAATTGAATTTTTGTTACGTTACAGCCTTAAGTCTAACATTTTTTTTTTTTACTCATCAATCTACACACAAACCCCATAATGACAAAGCAAAAACAAGTTTTTATACATTTTTGCAAATGTATTAAAAAAAGTGTTTAATGTGAAATGTTAAAATCACATTTACATAAGTATTCCAACCGTTTACTCAGTACTTTGTTGAAGCACCTTTGGCAGCGATTACAGCCTTGAGTTTTCTTTGGTTTGATGCTACAAGCTTGGCATAACTGTATTTGGGGAGTTTCTCCCATTCTTCTCTTCAGATCCTCTCAAGCTCTGTCAGGTTGGATGGGGAGCGTTGCTGCACAGCTTTTTTTCAAGTGGGCTATCATGTGCCTTTTACTGAGGAGTGGCTTCCGTCTAGCCACACTAGCATAAAGGCCTGATTGGTGGAGTGCTGCAGAGATGGTTGTCCTTCTGGAAGGTTCTCCCATCTCCACAGAGGAAGTCTGGGGACCTTCCTGACCAAGGGCCTTCTCCCCCGATTGCTCAGTTTGGCTGTGCAGCCAGCTCTAGGAGTTTGGTGGTTCCAAACTTTTTCAATTTAAGAATGATGGAGGCCACTGTGTTCTTGGGCACCTTCAATGCTGCAGAAATGTTTAGGTACCCTTCCCCAGATCTGTGCCTCGACACAATCCTGTCTCGGAGCTCTATGGACAATTCCGTCGATCTAATGGCTTGGTTTTTGCTCTGACACCCACTGTCAACTGTGGGACCTTATATAGACATATATGCCTTTCCAAATCATGTCCAAATCAATTGAATATACCAAAGTTGGACTCCAATCAAGTTGTATAAACATCAAGGATGATCAATGGAAATCGGATGCACCTGAGCTTAATTTTATACTCATAGCTGTCACGCTCCTCTTCGTCTGAAGATATGGAGAAATTGCTGTCGGAAAAAGTGGACCAATACGCAGCGGGTTGCGTGCTCATCATATTTTATTTAAATGTGATCACCACAAAAAAACAAGAAACAATGACCGCCAGGAACAGTTTTGCAGGCTATATACAACGCAATGCAAAAACAACTACTCACAAACTACAACCAAAACACAAACCTATATATAGGACTCTCAATCAGAGGCAACAGAAAACACCTGCCTCCAATTGAGAGTCCAACACCCAATTACTTAGACATAGAAATACAAAGAACCTAGACATACAAAACATAGAACATAAACCAAAACCCGGAAATAATAAATCAAACACCCCTACAAAATTCACACTCAACCTAAACCATACAAAACAAATACCCATCTGCCACGTCCTGACCAAATTATAATACAATTACTCCCTTTGCTGGTCAGGACGTGACAATAGCAAAGGGTCTGAATTATGTAAATAAGCTATTTCTGATTTTTATTTGTAATACATTTGCAAAAATGTCTTAAAACCTGCTTTCACTTTTTCATTTTGGTGTATTGTGTGTAGCTGTGATGAGGAAAACAATTCATTTAATCCATTTTAGAATAACAAAATGTGGTAAAAGCGAAGGGGTCAGAATATTTTCTGAATGCACTGTATTTCCTCAGATTACACAGACCCACAAAGAATTTGAAAACAAATCCAATTTTGATAAACTCCCATATCTATTAGGTGACATACCACAGTGTGCCATCACATCACCAAGATTTGTGACCTGTTGCCACAAGAAAAGGACAACCAGTGAAGCACAAACACCATTGTAAATACAAACCATATTTATGTTTATTTATTTTCCCTTTTGTACTTCAACTATTTGCACATTTTTACAACACTGTCCATAGCCATAATATCAACCAACTCTCACAGTCTCACTGCAGAATTCCTCATTGTTCTCCAAATGTCAAATTGTTCTCCAAATGTCAAAAGTGTTTATGTTGCTCCTGCTGCACTTTCACATTCTATTTCTCTAAACGTCAAATTTAGAAAGTTAAGAGTTACATTTAGACAATCATTCCAAATGGTTAAGGTCAAGCTTAAAGTTTGGCATAGAGTTAAAACATTAAGTTTAGTCATTCATTCTGAATGGTTAAGGTAAGGGTTCAGTTTTGGGATAGGGTTAAAACACTAAGTTTAGACACTCATTCCAAATGGTTAAGGTTTGGGATAGGGTTACAACAAAAAATACCAAACCAGTGCCCATGACTGGGATTGAAAACACAACCTTCTGATCCAGAGTCATGGGATTACCCAAGCCTACTTGAAGGTAAAAGCACTCCCTGTTTCCCCTAGTGGCTGGTTTTTGAAGACATTTCCCGACGTCCTCAGGACATCAATAGATGTCCAATTTCGACGTCAATCTTGAACGATCTACCAGATTAATATAACATTTAAATTGTCTCTATTCTTTTGAAACGTTTGTGAGTGTACTGTGTACTTTAATTTCTGATAGGTTATTTCACATTTGTTTATTATCTATTTCACTTGCTTTGGCAATGTAAACATATGTTTCCAATGCCAATAATGCCCTTTGAATGGAATTAAATTGAGAGAGAGAACACTGCCTGCCTGGCTGCCTGAGTGGACCACGGAAGCGTTGGAAACCTCCCACGAGGGGCCCTGTGTAATTCGATGCATGCTGTTCAAGCTTAGAGTATATTGTCTTCCCATTGCTTATGAAGCCTCCACCCACTGGCCCACCCTACATTTAGCGGATCATGTGACATGGGCGGGTAGGCTAAGTCATTTGCAAGTACAACAGTTCTCTGTGCAGCTCCCCATTCATTTCCTGAGAACTGCGAGAGATCAGCAGCTGAGCGACAGAAGGGGAGGGAGCTGTGCACACAGAGAGAGAGAGAGAAAGAGAGCGAGAAAGGGGAGCGAGAGAGCGAGAGAAAGGACTGGAGAAGAGAACTGTTTCCTACAGCTCTGCAGCTTCTGACAAGGTCTGTGCAAATCTTTCCTCCTGTTCTTCTCATGCTGTGGTTCTCATTTGTCATGTTTGTGGGATTGTGTTTAAGTGTGTGTGTGTGTGTGTGTGTGTGGTTCAGCTGTCATAGCTGAACCACGTATGACAACTCCTTGTTACCTAGGTACCTACCGCACACTGGCTGGCTGGCTGACCATGCATGCCATTGTGTTGGGTTGCTGTCAGAAGGAAACTAAATCAGTGTAGCACTGGACTCACTGCTAGGGATTGGACTTCTAACACCTATTTTCAATGTGAATGCACAAGCTGTGAGATGATTATAATGAGGAGTGACTGTAGACATCAGCATAGCCATAGGTTGTGATGCCTTTAAATACTGCTTCCACCTCTGTATGTGTTCTTGGCAGTGCTTTAGCTTGTTTTAACACAAGAGTGGTGTATAGTTTGAAGTCATTGTTTTTTCTTCTGTGTTTGAGAAACAGTTTTTGCTAAATTAGCTGGTGAAGATTTGGGTGAGAGGACAGTATAGTAGGAGTCTGTCAGGAGAAATAGTGCAGGATCCAAACTCCTTAGAAATTGCCCAAAAAGTTTGCTGGTTGTCACAACTGTTTGTGCATGTGATAGCTGCTTCTGTGTTTCTGTGAGTGAGTGTGTTTGTGTATGACAGCCTTGTTTGCCTCCCGTAAAGAAGCAGCAGAACCACAGAGAGAGAGAGAGGGCTGTTAGCAATGGGTTAAACATTCAGAAGCTCGGGTAGCAGAGGAAGGACACTGAGGGGGAGGTGTGTGTGTGCGTTAGTATGTGTGTGTGTACGTGTGTGTGTATATGCGTTGGGCGGGTGTTGCATGGCTGGTGTCTTGGATGTCATCGGCAGTGGCTCTGACTTCCAGAGGGGTAATAATCATTGGTATTGATGGGTGTCTGTCACTGGGCTCAGAGGCTCAACTCAACCCAGGCAGGGCTATGGGAGGGTGGCTGAGTGGGGGCTGTGTGGTGGGGTGGCTGGCCCTGGCCTGTTCTTTTCAATTACAGAGGACTGGGCCAGAGCTGTCAGCAAAGGCATTTGTACACTGGGGGTTGGGGGTCGGGGAGAGGCAAGGAGGGGAGGGGCCCCCCAGGGGACTGAGGAGAGAGGGAGCTGGAGACTCTGGCCCCTGTTCCTGGGTCTGATGTGGAAACTGAGTACTGACCTGCGTGACTTTACCCCTGTGCTGGAGAGAGGCCCCGTCCCTGCCTTCAACACTGTGACAGCCACAGGGTGTGTGTGTATGTGTGTGCTGCTCAAGGGTATTCATGGAGCCAGATTAGTGCTCATTTCAACTCTCACTTTAAATCCATTTACCATGGGCCCCTTTCACTCAGCAATAGTACGCTTTAGAGGGGGTAAATTACGTGCCTTAGCATTTACACTGAACATAATTGTCAAATTTATTAAGTCACATTTATACAATATATTGTTATTGCAAATATTAAAAACATTTATACACAATATAGTCTTGGGCAAAGATTTAGCCTAATCCTGGACTAAAAAGCCTGCCCAATGGAGAGATCCATTGAAATACCTTTTTAGTCCAGAAAAAGGCTGAATCTCTGTTTGGGAAACAGGCCCAAAGTTATGTACTTCACATAGGTTACTGAATTTTATGGAACAAAGACATACTGTAGATCACGTTCAATGATTTGGAGGAAACATAATAGAATATAAATTGAAGATGATGAGAAAAAGTTGAAATTAGGTTTCTGACCATTTGACCAAGCTTGTAATCCCACCACCGCTATCAATCTATTACTTTCAGTATATTTCGATTTCCTTTCTAGGCTGTTATTAGTAGTTCCACACCAAATAGATATATAGAGATCAGCCTAGATAGTCAATTAAAAATTACCAATCAGCAACAAACACAGTCTATCTGTCCAATCAGCAATGGACCCAGTCTGACTAATCAATTCAAAAGTACCTATCAGCAATTGACACAGCCACATCTAATCAATCAGCAGTCTACTTGTCCAATCAGTAACAGACTTGTGCTTAGTTCACGTGCTATCGGAGTTATCGAAAGCTCTTACTTCCCAGTGGGACATTTCACTACAATGACCCTCCAAAGTCATAATTACAAGTGGGAAACTCTTGAGTACATTTTGATACCCGAATTGCAGAGTTGTGATGTTTCACCACTGAACTTTCACCTTTTACATTTTTGAAAATTACAACCTTATCAATATGGATAACGTAGCTAGACTGTTCATATTGTCATCGTTAAGCAAGCTAGCTAACATTATAATTATTAACAATGTTAGCAAGCTTATCAAGCTAGATAAAATTGTATTGGTTGAAGAATTGTTGCAACTTCAAAAGCACTTGAACACAATCATATCAGACTTACCAGTTCCCAGTTTCCTGTGTCCCACTAGCACATGAAGCCAGCAACAGTGTACCGGTCTACAGGGTTCATTCCAGTCCAATTATAATTGCTCTACAGGATCCTGCCACCTATGGCATCGTCTGCCTGACACAGTGTAATAACAGTGACACAAATTCGAACCGTTGTTGACAGATGTAATCTTATGGAATGCTACACGTACAGTATTCTAAGACAACATACACTGAACTAAAATATAAACATTACAAGTAAAGTGTTGGTCACAAGTTTCATGAGCTGAAATTAAAGATCATAGAAATTTTACATACGCACACAACACTTATTTCTCTGAAATGTTGTGCACAAATTTGCTTAAATCCTTGTTAGCCAGCATTTCTCATTTGCCAAGAAAATCCGTCCACCTGACTGGTGTGGCATATCAAGAAGCTGATACAATGCCACAGATGTCTCAAGTTTTGAGGGAGCGTGCAGTTGACATGCTGACTGCAGGAATATCCACCAGAGATGTTGCCAGACAACTGGATTTTCATTTCTCTAACATTGTTTTAGAGAATTTGGCATTACGTCCAACCGGCCACACAACCACACACCATGTGTAACCACGCCATCCTAGGACCTCCACATTTGGCTTCTTCACCTGCGGGATAATTTGAGACCAGCCACCTTAACTGCTGATAAAACTGTGGGTTGGCACCACCAAATAATTTCTGGACAAACTGTCAGAAACTGTCTCAGGGAAGCGTATCTGCGTGCTCGTCATCCTCACCAGGGTCTTCACCTAACTGCAGTTTGGCATCGTAACCGACTTTAGTGGGCAAAATTCTCACCTTCGATGTCCGCTAGCACGCTGGAGAACTGTGCTCTTCATGGATGAATCCTGGTTTCAACTGTACCGGGCAGATGACAGTGTGTATGGAGTTGTGTGGGCAGGGGTTTGCTGATGTCAGCTTTGTGAACAGAGTGCCCCATGGTGGTGGTGAGGTTATGGTATGGGCAGGCATAAGCTACGGACAACAAAAACAAATGCATTTTATCGATGGCAATTTGAATGCACAGAGATACCGTGATGAGATCCTGGGGCCCATTGTCGTGCCATTCATCTGCCACCATCACCTCATGTTCCAGCATGATAATGCACAGCCCCATGTTGCAAGGATCAATACACAATTCCTGGAAGCTGAAAATGTCCCAGTTCTTCCATGGCCTGCATACTCACCAGATACAGTGGGGGGGAAATGTATTTGATCCCCTGCTGATATTGTACGTTTGCCCACTTACAAAGAAATGATCAGTCTATAATTTTAATGGTAAGTTTATTTGAACAGTGAGAGACAGAATAACAACAAAAAAATCCAGAAAAACGCATGTCAAAAATGTTATAAAAGGATTTGCATTTAAATGAGGGAAATAAATATTTGACCCCTCTGCAAAACATGACTTAGTACTTGGTGGCAAAACCCTTGTTGGCAATCACAGAGGTCAGACGTTTCTTGTAGTTGGCCACCAGGTTTGCACACATCTCAGGAGGGATTTTGTCCCACTCCTCGAGGCTGACGTTTGGCAACTCGGACCTTCAGCTCCCTCCACAGATTTTCTATGGTATTAAGGTCTGGAGACTGGCTATGCCACTATAGGACCTTAATGTGCTTCTTCTTGAGCCACTCCTTTGTTGCCTTGGCCGTGTGTTTGGGTCATTGTCTAGCTGGAATGCCCATCCATGACCCATTTTCAATGCCCTGGCTGAGGGACGGAGGTTCTCACCCAAGATTTAACAGTACATGACCCCGTCAAATGATGCGATGAAGTTGTCCTGTCCCCTTAGCAGAAAAACACCCCCAAAGCATAATGTTTCTACCTCCATGTTTGACGGTGGAGATGGTGTTGTTGGGGTCATAGGCAGCATTCCTCCTCCTCCAAACACGGCGAGTTGCGTTGATGCCAAAGAGCTCCATTTTGGTCTCATCTGACAACAACACTTTCACCAGTTGTCCTCTGAATCATTCAGATGTTCATTGGCAAACTTCAGACGGGCATGTATATGTATTCTTGAGCAGGGGGACCTTGCGGGCGCTGCAGGATTTCAGTCCTTCATGGCATAGTGTGTTACCAATTGTTTTCTTGGTGACTATGATCCCAGCTGCCTTGAGATCATTGACAAGATCCTCCCGTGTAGTTCTGGGCTGATTCCTCACCGTTCTCATGATCATTGCAACTCCACGAGGTGAGATCTTGCATGGAGCCCCAGGCCGAGAGATATTGACAGTTCTTTTGTGTTTCTTCCATTTGCGAATAATCACACCAAATGTTGTCACCTTCTCACTAAGCTGCTTGGCGATGGTCTTGTAGCCCATTTCAGCCTTGTGTAGATCTACAATCTAGTCCCTGTTATCCTTGGAGAGCTCTTTGGTCTTGGCCATGGTGGAGAGTTTGGAATCTGATTGATTGCTTCTGTGGACAGGTGTCTTTTTTACAGGTAACAAGCTGCGGTTAGGAGCACTCCCTTTAAGAGTGTGCTCCTAATCTCAGCTCGTTACCTGTATAAAAGACACCTGGGAGCCAGAAATCTTTCTGATTGAGAGGGGGTCAAATACTTATTTCCCTCATTAAAATGCAAATGAATTTATAACATTTTTGACATGCGTTTTTCTGGATATTTTTGTTGTTATTCTGTCTCTCACTGTTCAAATAAACCTACCATTAAAATTACAAACTGATCATTTCTTTATCAGTGGGCAAACGTACAAAATCAGCAGGGGATCAAATACTTTTTACCCCCACTGTATGTCACCCATTGAACATGTGTGGGATGCTCTGGATTGACGTGTAAGATAACGTGTTCCAGTTCCTGCCAATATCCAGCAATATCCAGCAATATCCTCTATGCGAAGGAGATGTCACGCTGCATGAGGCAAATGGTGGTCACACCAGATATTGACAGGTTTTTTTGTATCCACGCCTCTACTTTTTTTTAAGGTAAATATTTGACCAAGTCATGTAAAATATATAAATAAGGGCCTAATGAATGTATTTCAATATACTGATTTCCTTATATGAACTGTAACTCAGTAAAATCTTTGAGATTGTTGCATGTTGCGTTTATATTATTGTTCTGTGTACATTGTCATAATAGGCTGGACAGATTAAGTTTTTAAAAATGCTTTTTTCTGATGAAAATTACTTCATTGCATCCACCATGGAATTCAGTTTCATAATATTGCCATGTGTTCCAGCTGCTTACCATAGTTTTGAAGTAATAGTGGAAAAACAGGCCTTATTTTAGGCAGTTTTCACCCTGTGGGCTCCTATTAGTTCTATTGCGCACCTTCTCTCCTTCCGAACGTTCTATTCCCAGCCCATTGTTCTGCATCACAATGCAAGCTTCAATGGTGTTAGCAATGAGCTGGCGTTACCTCAGGTAACTTGATATTAATGAGATTATGTCTACTTGGTGATTACCTCCTATGTGTGTGCGCGTTTGTCCGGTCACTTTTTTAATGGGTGTAATAGTAAAGACCATAGGCAGCTCGTGAGTTTCAAGTTTGGGGAAGCTTACAGTTTAACATACGATTTAAACTGATCTGCATGACAGTTATGATTATTTTTGCACATTTTCATGGAACAGATTGATTTCAATAATTACGTTTATGTTTCTCAAAAACACTATTTTACATGTGACCTCTGTTCATTTGTAGGCTATGAACTGGGCATATGTTGCACAGGTTCACTGAGTTGCAAACCACATGAATGGGTCTAGCTCATTTTTTAGCAGCTAATGGTGATTTGTAGATCTGACGCAGTTGCTATCCCAGATTATGACCTCGGCAAGGTATGTAGTGGCCATAGCGAGGCTTAAAAGAGCAGGAGAGCTATAAACCCTTACTGTTTTTTGCAGAAAAACAAACAAACCTTAAACCCTATCCCTAGGTCTATCCCTTAAAGTTAGTTCTAACCCATATTTTAGCCCTAACCCTGAATAGACAGTAAAAGGGTTTAACTAATCTCATCCAATAGCAGACACCTGTCATTGAATGTAATCTGGATTAATTCATGCTTGTATACTGTAGAGCACAGTATGTAGTAGATTATCTCATCTGGTGGCGGCAAGAATCCGGCTACGTTGAGCGAAGGGCAGATGCGTAAGGGCAGAGGCAAGAGGGGAGTGCTCCCCCCTCATATAGTGTGCATTGTGGGATGGCCCTGGCCTGTTCCCATCTGTGTATGTGATGGCCCCTGAGCACAGAGAGGGCGTTGTATGTGTCTAAAATATACTTATGTACCAAAAGTTAAAGTATAAATAATTTAAAATTCATTGTATTAAGCAAAGCAGGCGGCATCATTTTCTTGTTTTAAAGATTTATGAATAGCCAGGGGCACACTTCAACACTCAGACATCATTAACAAAATATAATTTGTGTTTAGTGAGTCCGCTAGATCAGAGGCAGAAGGGATGACCATGTGTTGTCTTGATAAGTGTGTGAATTGGATCATTTTCCTGCCCTGCTAAGTATTCAAAATGTAACGACTACTTTTGGGGTGTCATGTAAAAAGTACATTTTTTTCTATAGGAATGTAGTGAAGTAATAGTAGTTGTCGAACATATAAATAATCAAGTAAAGTACAGATACCCCAAAACATACTTACTTTAAAGTATTTTTTACTTAAGCACTTTACACCGGTGTGTGTGTGTGTGTGTGTGTGTGTGTGTGTGTGTGTGTGTGGGGGGGGGGTGTAGAGGAAGGGGAGAAAGTCGAGGGTCTGGCTATATTTGTTGACACAGGCAGAAACATTAGCATCATCTTCAGATTCTCTTGTCAAATAAGTGTGATATCCTCTAATTTTATGGGCCAGTGTGTTAGCTATGGACTGGACTGAGGAAGAGTGAGAGTGCTAGCCCACTTTTTGTGCAATCATACATAGACAAGCCTGTCTTTCTTGAGGAAAGACAAATGCATTATGGAACTCTGCAACAGATAGCAGCAAAGTGACAATCAAGGACAAACAACCAGCATACATTGAGCGACAGTGCAAACATTGTTACCTCACAGTCTAGCCATGGTGCATGGAATAAAAAGAAAACTTCTACAACAGATATTCAGCCACCCTCTGAGAAAATCTGAATGACATTAAAAAGGACTGAATAACTATATAAAACAACATATTTACACACAAAAAACTGGGTGAAAAACATAGCACATTACATTCTCATCCATTCCCCCAAAATCCTCATTGTTTGGGTTTAAAAGTTAGGGGCTTACTGGTTAATAAGGATCCTCGGCCTGGCTTGGGCCCAGTTTCCCAAAGGTTTTCCCAAACTTAGCCTCAAGATGCTTTTGGGAAACCTGTCCCTGAGTGATAACATGAGGTGACTCACTAGGCTTGATGACACCCACAGTTCCTATACTGTGGAAGTAATCACAGATCTGACATGACTATATTGGTCAAAATTATATGAATGGAACTCTTCCTTCATTCCCATATTTCATGATATCCAATTATGATCTTGTCTCATCGCTGCAACTCCCCAAAGGGCTCAGGAGAGACAAAGGTGGAGTCACGTGTCCTCCAAAACATGACCCACCAAACCGTGCTTCTCAACACAAGCCCGCCTGCTGCACCAATGTGTCAGAGGAAACAGCATTCAGCCTGCAGGCGCCCAGCCAGCCACAGGGAGTTGCTAGAGCACGATGAGCCAAGTAAAGCCCCCTCGGCCAAACCCGGACGATGCTGCTCCAATTGTTCGCCACCCTATGGGTCTCCCAGTCACGGCCGGTTGTGACACAGCCTGGGATCGAACCCCAGGCTGTAGTGACGCCACAACACTGCGATGCATCGCTTTAGACTGCTGAACCACTTGGGAGGCCATGACTCTTCCCTTTACTAATCAGACTATGTAAGAATGATGATTAAGTGAGGAAGTTAGGGAGGAAGGGAAAGAAAGGAGAAAGAGAGAGAAAGAAAGAAATAAAGAATGAGAGAGAGAAAAAGAAAGAGAGCCTGGTGATTTTGAAGATTAATCGAACAGGTCCAAGGTGTTAACTGCCTAGTTATTCACGTTCATTCTATGAAACTGCTTGTCACTCTGTGTTTTTCAGAAAACCAGCTACATACATACTGCACAGCTAGCTTCAGCAGCCTTGTGCACGGATGCCGTACAGATCAGTGTGAACTTTGATTCCAGTTGTAGGTCAAGTGGTGGTGGTGGGGGGTGTGGGGGGGGAATTATGCAAACAACATGTGGAAACCATTTGAAGAGCCTTTGGCATTCCAGAGCTTGTGTACATCCCAAATGGTACCCTATTTCCTATATAGTGCACTATAATATGTAGTGCACTATAAAGGGAATAGGGTATCATTGGGACGAAGCCCTGCTTTAGTTTTAACAAGGCCACAGCCATGTTAATGTATGTTCACGTTACGGACCATAACTCCTTAAATTAAGTCGCTAAACCAGAGACTGTATTAGCTGAAAATGAAATGAGAATAACAGCGGTTTAAGAGAAACTGTGTGTGTGTGGAGGGGTGAGGGAGAGAGGGAAAAGGGGAGAGCAAGTGAGAAAGAGTGATATAACGAGAGAGTACATAAGTAACTGAAGTAAACACAGCTGCTAGTTTTCTTAAGTGGAGTATGATTGCTGGAATGAGTCAAACTTAGGGGGAAGTGATTTTCCCCCCTTTTTAAAAATAGGCATAGTAAGATTTCATATAATGAGAGTCAGTGATTAGGAATGTTTTCCTTGGTACACTATTGTGTGTGTGTGTGTGTGTGTGTGTGTGTGTGTGTGTTTGAGTGAATAAGTCTGTTTGCATGTGTGTATACAGTACCAGTCAAAAGTTTGGACAAGCCTACTCGTTCAAGGTTTTTCTTTATCTTTACTATTTTCTACATTGTAGTGAAGACATCAAAACTATGAAATAACACATATGGAATAATGTAGTAACCAAAAAAAGTGTCAAACAAATCAAAATATATTTTATATTTGAGATTCTACAAAGTAGCCACCCTTTGCCTTGATGACAGCTTTGCACACACTTGGCATTCTCTCAACCAGCTTCATGAGGTAGTCACCTGGAATGCATTTCAATTAACAGGTGTGGCTTGTTAAGTTAATTTGTGGAATTGTATCCTTCTTAATGCATTTGTGTTGTGACAAAGTAAGGGTGGTATACAGAAGATAGCCCTATTTGGTAAAAGACCAAGTCCATATAATGGCAAGAACAGCTCAAATAAGCAAAGAGAAATGACAGCCCATCATTACTTTAAGACATGAAGGTCAGTCCATACGGAAAATTAAGAACTTTGAAAGTTTCTTCAAGTTCAGTTGCAAAAACCATCAAGCGCTTTGATGAAACTGGCTTTCATGAGGACCGCCACAGGAAAGGAAGACCCAGAGTTACTTCTGCTGCAGGGGATAAGTTCATTAGAGGTAACTGCACCTTAGATTGCAGCCCAAATAAATGCTTCACAGAGTTCACTTTCCTTGCTTTGTCTAACAACACTATCATGAATCTAGCAAAGTAGTTGTGGGTAAGAATGCAGCTTTCTTCAGATTTATACAAAAATGTTTGTTGTTAGCATGGTTCTCACACTAGCTTATGCCAAAAGGGAGAAATGTTGCCAAGGCAACTGTTGCATAGCAACGCTAGACTCATAGGGAGAGAATGTCTTCATAGCTTGACAAATTCCTATGATTTGTGAATCTGTTTCGGACCAAACGGCTAGAGTTAAGATTTTGAAAGCTTCCCTGGTCTGGACGAACTGGAATGATAAAGACAAAATGTCTAATGCTCACTAAGTTTGTCCTCCTTCTCAGGATCATGCTCTGTGCGGTATATAACTCAACTGGCTAGTTTGCCTGACTCTAAAGAGAAGGGCTGGCAAACGCCTCTAATTGGATAAGTTGACTATGTAAACAATTAGGAATTGAACACATTGACTGCATCACTTCTTTTTATATGAAACAGTCTCTCCTCAACACCTTATCCAATAGAGACTGGCATGCTTAGTATTTATATTAGCCCTCTGATTACATTGAAGATCAGAACAGGTCGTGACGCTTGGATAATGATTTGTAACAAATACAATGCTCATTCCAAAACGGACTGCAACTCCATGTTAAGAGTTCAGTGACTTCATTAGGATTTATTTAATGCCAGTGGCAGGTCATTGGTAAAAATAGAAAAGAGTTGAGGGGCTAGAGAGTTGCCCTGTGGTAAACCACACCCTATATATTTGAAATTAGAGAGGCTTCCATTAAAGAAAACCCTCTGAGTTCTATTAGATAAATAGATCTGAAATCATGATATGGCAGAGGTTGAAAAGCCATAAAATGTTCAACAGGTTATGGTCAATAATATCAAAAGCTGCACTGAAATCTAACAGTACAGCTCCCACAATCAATCATTTGTGTCAGTGCAGTACATGATGACAGCCCTTATCTACAGTTGAAGTCGGAAGTTTACATACACTTAGGTTGGAGTCATTAAAACTCGTTTTTCAACCACTCCACAAATTTCTTCTTAATTAATAAACTATAGTTTTGGCAAGTCGGTTAGGACATCTACTTTGTGCATAACACAAGTAGTTTTTCCAACAATTGTTTAGACAGATTATTTCACTGTATTACAATTCCAGTGGGTCAGAAGTTTACATACACTAAATTGACTATGTCTTTAAACAGCTTGGAAAATTCCAGAAAATGATTTCATGGCTTTAGAAGCTTCTGATAGGCTAATTGACATCATTTGAGTCAATTGGAGGTGTACCTGACATCATGGGAAAATCAAAAGAAATCAGCCAAGACCTCAGAAAAATAATTGTAGACCTCCACAACTCTCGTTCATCCTTGGGAGCAATTTCCAAATGCCTGAAGATACCATGTTAATTTGTACAAACAATAGTACGCAAGTATAAACACCATGGGACCATGCAGCCATCATACCGCTCAGGAAGGAAACGCATTCTGTCTCCTAGAGATGAATGTACTTTGGTGCGAAAAATGCAAATCAATCCCAGAACAACAGCAAAGACCTTGTGAAGATACTGGAGGAAACAGGTACAAAAGTATCTATATCCACAGTAAAACGAGTACTATATCGACATAACCTGAAAGGCCGCTCAGCAAGGAAGAAGCCACTGCTCAAAAACCACCATAAAAAGCCAGACTACGGTTTGCAGCTGCACATGGGGACAAAGAACGTACTTTTTGGAGAAATGTTCTCTGGTCTGATGTAACAAAAAAATAACTGTTTGGCCATAATGACCATTGTTTTGTTTGGAGAAAAGGGGGGAGGCTTGCAAGCTGAAGAACACCATCCCAACCGTGAAGCACGGGGGTGGCAGCATCATGTAGAGTATGTGCCCTTCACAAACTACATGGCATCATGAGGAAGGGAAATTATGTGGATATATTGAAGTTCTGGCTAAATGGCTTAACTTGTTTAAAAGTCTTTCTCATATAGGCTACAAAGAGCGTCATCACACAGTTGTCCGGGACAGCTGGTGCCCTCATGCATGAGTAATTTTTGTTAGCCTCAAAGCGAGCATAGAAGCCATTTAGCTAGTCTGGTAGGCTCGCGTCACTGGGAAGCTCGTGGCTGGGTTTTCCTTTGTAATCCATGATAATCTGCAAGCCCTGCCACATCCGATGAGCATCAGAGCCCGCGTAGTTGGATCTGATATTTGTCCTGTATTGGAACTTTGCCTGTTTGATGGCTCATTGGAGGTCGTAGCGGGATTTTTATACTTGTCCCGCTCTTTTAAAGCGGCAGCTCCAGCCTTTAGCTCAGTGTGGATGTTTCCTGTAATCCATGGCTTCTGGATGGGATATGTACGTACAGTCACTGTGAGGACAAAACAGTCCCGCTTCATTGGACCACTTCTGTATTGAACACGTCACCAGTACTTCCTGTTTGAGTTTTTGCATGTAAGCAGGAATCATGAGGATAGTGTTATGGTCAGATTTGCCAAATTGAGGGCAAGGGAGAGCTTTGTATGCGTTTCTGTGTGTGGAGTAAAGGTGATCAGAGTTTTGTTTACTCTAGTTGCACAGGTGACATGCTGGTAGAAATGAGTTAAGACGGAATTCAGTTGCCCTGCATTAAAATCACCGGCCACTAGTAGTGCCGCCTCTAGGTGAGCATTTTCTTGTTTCCTTATGGCCCAGTACCCTAAGTGTCAGGTAGCCTAGCGGTTAAAAGCTCTGGGCCGGTAACTGAAAGATCGCTAGTTCTAATCCCCGAGCCGGCTAGGTGAAAAATCTGTCTGTGCCCTTGAGCAAAGCACTTAACCCTAATTGGTCCTGTGTGTTGCTATGGATAAGAATGTCTGCTAAATGACAAAAATTGTCTATACTGCTTGTTCAGTGTGGTCTTATTGCCAGTATTGTTTTGTGGTGTTAAATAGACAGCTATGAAAAATATAGATGAAAATCAGTGGAGACTGCTGATGGGAGGATGGCTCATAATAATGGCTAGAATGGAGCCAATGGAATGGCATCAAGCACATGGATACCATTCCACTAATTCCGCTCCAGCCATTACCACGAGCCCATTCTCCCCAGTTAAACTGCCACCAACCTCAGTTTTCTTCACAATCTTGTTAAATAGTATGTTCTACATCTTATCATGAGGTGTACTAACTCAGGTGAGCAGAACCTCGAGACTTCCTTAACATTAGAGATCACGCTGTTGTTAACCTCTCTGGGGTATGTGGGACGCTAGTGGGACACACTATTCAACAGCCAGTGAAATAGCAGGGCGGCAAATTCAAAACAACAAAAATCTCATAATTCTAATTTCTCAAACATACAACTATTATATCCCATTTTAAAGATGCACTTCTCGTTAATCCAACCACATTGTCCGATTTCAAAAAGGCTGTACGGCGAAAGCATAACATTAGATTATGTTACTACAGCACCTAAACAAGAAAAACCACACAGCCATTTTCCAAGCAAGGAGAGGCGTCACAAAAAACAGAAATACAGCTAAAATTAATCACTAACCTTTGATGATCTTCATCAGATGGCACTCAAAGGACTTCATGTTACACAATACATGTATGTTTTGCTCGATAAAGTTAATATTTATATCCAAAAACCCCATTTTTACATTGGCGTGTAATGTTCAGAAATGTTTTGCCTCCCAAAACTTCCGGTGAATGAGCATATCAATTTACATTTTAAGTCATTTAGCAAACGCTCTTATCCAGAGCGACTTACAGTAGTGAATGCATACATTTCATTTCATACATTTTTTGTTCCCGTACTGGTCCCCCGTGGGAATCGAACCCACAAACCTGGCATTGCAAACACCATGCTCTACCAACTGAGCCACACTCATAATAAACGTTGATAGATTATTCAACAGTTATTTAAAGAATTATAGATACACTTCTCCTCAATACAACCGCTGTGTAAGATTTCAAAAAAGCTTTACGGCAAAAACAAATTTTGCAATAATCTGAGTACAGCGTTCAGACACATAACCAAACCCGCCATTTTGTGGAGTCAACAAAACTCTGAAATAATATTATAAATATTCACTTACCTTTGATGATCTTCATCAGAATGCACTCCCAGGAATCCCAGGTCCACAATAAATGTTTGTTTTGTTCGATAAAGTCCATCATTTATGTCCAAATACCCCCTTTTTGTTCACGTGTTCAGGCCTCTACTCCAAATGCAGGAAGCTCAAGCAAAATGTCACGACGAAAAGTAAAAAAAAGTTATATTTACGTTCGTAGAAATATGTCAAACGATGTATAGCATCAATCTTTAGGGCGTTTTTTAACATAAATCTTCAGTAATATTCCAACCGGACAATTCCAATGTCTTCAGAAAAGAAAAGGAACACAGCTAACTCTCACGTGAGCTCGCGCCTCTGAGCTCATGTCATTTTCTCACTCATCTACTTCCAGGCCCTCTTGTTTGCTCCATATTCACAGTCGAAGCATGAAACAACGTTCTAAAGACTGTTGACATCTAGTGGAAGCCTTAGGAAGTGCAAAATGAACCCTACGTCACTGTATACTGTATAGGCAATCACTTGAAAAACTACAAACCTCAGATTTCCACACTTCCTGGTTGGATTTTTCTCAGGGTTTTGCCTGCCATATGAGTTCTGTTACACCCACAGACATCATTCAAACAGTTTTAGAAACTTCAGAGTGTTTTCTATCCAAATCTACTAATAATATGCATATCCTACCTTCTGAGCCTGAGTAGCAGGCAGTTAATTTGGGCACGCCTTTCATCCGGACGTCAAAATACTGCCCCCTACCCTAGAGAAGATAACAAAGAAACTCCCTTGATCTTACCCGACGCTGCCGTTTGACCCTGCCGATACGTAGAAAAACCAGCTAGATGTGTATTATCCTTGTTCGGCCACGTCTCCAAGAAACATATAATATTACAATCCTTCAGGCCCCGTTGATAGGTTAGTTTTAGATGATGCTCATCCAGTTTGTTCTCCAGTGATTGTATGTTCCCCAATGTAAAGGAGAGTAGAGGCAGATTATTTGTTCTGATTATTTTATCGGCCTCTCTTGCGCAGTCTAACTTTTAGTAGTCTCTGGGATTAGGGCCTATGTCGGGGGAAGGGTGCGTGCATGTGTGCCTGTGTATGTGTGTGTGTGTGTGTGTGTGTGTGTGTGTGTCTGAGTGCCTGTGTGTGTGTGTTGGGGGGTTCCACAAAGGCCATCCTATTCTGTTTTTCAACATGTCCGACCATTCAGTCATGGTTAAGGATTGAAACGGAACTCCATGCTTTCTATGGAACTGAAACCAGTGAGCTGTGCACATCTCATCTACAATCATGACCACTCAAATCGGTCGTCTTTCAAAATCACTTCAGTACTTCTTTGACTGCGTCTGTGAATCTTACGTATGCTTTTTCCAATGGTGAACACTTAAAATGGCACTGCCATGAGCACAGTTTGTTCTGCTGTTTCGCCGCCAGATCTGAGGCACATGATGCAATCAGACATCAGGCTGCAACCTCTTTCAGGAGTGCTGTGTGTGTGTCTGTGCGATGAGAGTATTCACTTAGTGGTTAAACAGGGGTTTCCCTTGATGCTACTTGGTCTGAGGTGTGTGTGTACAGCGTATGTGCGTGTGTGTGTGTGTGTGTGTTAAGCGTAGTGTACATTGTTCTACTCACCCAGGGAACTCTGATGTCTACAGACAGCAGCACGTGTGTGCGCGCATGTATGAGTGCAGCGCAGCACAGGGCAGGGTGGGTGCAGGCAGAGGTCACAGTGTGTGTGTGTGTATACTGTAGCAGACAGATTTAGATGGGGAAATGAAGAGTGGGGCCCAGGAAGCCAGACTGACTTAACAAGAAGTGGGTAAACCTACAACACATACATCTAGATGTGACAGCAAACACACACACACACACACACACACACACACACACACACACACACACACACACACACACACACACGACAGAAAAACATTTGACTCCTACTTTCACTCTGACTGTTGGTTTGTTCTATGGAATGGGTGCCCTTTGATATTTTAAGTAGAAGTTGTGAACCAATATTTAATTTTAAAATCCTGTTATATTAAATTAAGTGCACTTTCATATATACCACATGGAGCATCAATAAGTCAGATTTCTAATATGAATAAAGGCCAAAATTCATCATTTTGTCATGTCCCCTCCATCAACCCTGTGTCACTTCTAGGAAGGTTTCAACCCACTTAAAGTTTCACCATCATTGTGAAGGCCTAGTTATTTTGCTGCTTTCATTATTTATATTCATGTGATTAGTGAGACATTTAAATCTGTCCCTCATGTTAAGGTCAACCCTGTTATGCAAACAATTTACCTCTTTCAAATAGTGTACCATTCCCCAAGTTAAATGATTCACAGCAGGTGACATTGTTTGGGTCTTTTGCACATCTTTAACTGAGGTTGTTGAGCTTGACACGTCATCCCTGTTCGCTCAATTAATCTTAGGAAAACTTGAATTTGATTAAACTTTCATTATGTGTGGAACACCATGTGGTCCAATGCTCTTCACCACATGAGGAGTAATGGCCGATCTTCTCTTGATATTATACAGTATGTGTGTTTATTTGTACAAGGGATACTTAAACAATGAGAAAATGTAGTATTTTTCTCAAACATGCTTTTAAATAACAGTTACGAATGGTTAACCCTAACCCAAACCTTAACCCTAAACATATCCTCCATGCAATTGAATGTTGAAAGTCGATTTCTCAAAAGTTTGCATGTCCAAAAGGCACCCATTTCCTGGAATGACCCGGTTACCCTCAAATCTGAAGAGGAGCTCTCTATTTCCAACCGTCTGACAAGACATGAGAGGCAGAGGTGGTTAAATATCCATAGGCTGTTTTAAAGGCTTCACTGCTACTAAACACAGTCTGACCTTTGAAAGTGAAAGAGAATTGGTGTTATTCTATTCTTACCAGGCACGTAAGTGTTTTGATGCATGGATACCTTATGTTGCAGACAGTAAAGGACAGAATGTGGCTGAAAATACAGTGGTTGTTTGGGGTGTTGTGAGTAGTAGCAAATAATGAAAAGGCAATCAACATTTAAAAACAGCTTATAGATAATGCGTTGTTACATTGTGATGACAACGTTACTACACTTGTATAATAATGGCAACAGCAGACCCTTGGCTTGAATTTACAGTATGTGAGTTCTGTTTAGAAGTATGTGTGCTTGTGTGTGCCTGCATGTGTGTGATTGTGTGTCTGTCTGTGTGAACACTCATTGGACTTGCGCTGCATCCGACGACCTCATCAACCCCATCCTGGCAGCCTTACTGACACAGGATCCCCTTTGCAGAAATAGACCAGGCAGTGAGGAGCGTTAAGGACATGAGTTTCTCACTGTACAATGTGTGTGTGTGTGTGTGTGTGTGTGTGCACATGTTTTTAGCATGTATATGTGTATGTCTGTCTCTGTGTGTGTGCATGCGTTTTTGTATGTACAGTACCAGTCAAAAGGTTGGACACACCTACTCATTGAAGGGCTTTTCTTTATTTGTGACTGACTGGCTCAAATCGTTCTTATGTAGCAAAATTTTAAATAGTGTTTTTTACATTGGATAAAAGTAAAGACTCAGAGCTACAAAGTGGTATTCCATACACTACAGTTGAGGAACAATGGGAAAGTAATTTTGCTTTGGAAGTTGATTTAACTTTTAAACTCACTTTTGAGAAAATGGCCTTTGAATGTTTTGGTAGTACTGGAGAGCCTTTCTTTGTCTACACCCGTTCAGCATCGTTCACATCTTCTTAAGCTTTAGCCCCACCCATCTCTTTAAGGGTTGATCCGAGCGCTCTGTACTAACAACAGCAGTCAAGCACCCAAGCCAACTTGCTAGCTACTTCCAGACACAAATGAGAGAACAGCTCACTGAACATTAGCTTAGCTGGTTAGGCTGTTATGTTATCCAGAGCATTGGTGACTGCAACTGTGCTGTCAGATTGTCCATTTGTAAATTCTGAGCGTTTCGCTCTCGGAGCGTTCAAAGTGCACACTGGACACTCTGGCCAATGAGTGGGGTTAATCCGAACGTTCTGACTTCACAACGGCAGTCAAGCACCCAAGCAAACTGGCTAACATTGGCTATCTTGCTACCTACAGGGGTTCTTCCTTTAACCTGTTGGGGGTAGGGGGCAGTATTTGCACGGCCGGATAAAAAACGTACCCGATTTAATCTGGTTATTACTACTGCCCAAAAACTAGAATATGCATATAATTAGTGGCTTTGGATAGAAAACACCCTAAAGTTTCTAAAACTGTTTGAATGGTGTCTGTGAGTATAACAGAACTCATATGGCAGGCGAAAACCTGAGAAGATTCCTTACAGGAAGTGCCATCTCTGACCATTTCTTGGGCTTCTACACTCTCTTTATTGAAAACTGAGGATCTCTGCTGTATCGTGACACGTCCTACGGCTCCCATAGGCTCTCAGAAGGCGGGAAAAAGCTGAATGATGTCTTTGCAGGCCCTGGCTGAAAAACATTAGCGCATTTGGATGGTGGTTGATCTGAGAACCGCTAGCGGAACACCTGTTCCAATATCCAATGATGGGCGTGGCGCGAATTACAAATTCCTCAAAAATCCCAAAACTTCAATTTTTCAAACATATGACTATTTTACACCATTTTAAAGACAAGACTCTCCTTTATCTAACCACACTGTCCAATTTCAAAAAGGCTTTACAGCGAAAGCAAAACATTAGATTATGTCAGCAGAGTACCCAGCCAGAAACCAGCTTTTTACATTAGCATGTGACTAGCATGTGACTAGCATTCCCACCAAACACTTCCGGTGAATTTACTAAATTACTCACGATAAACGTTCACAAAAAACATAACAATTATTTTAAGAATTATAGATACAGTACTCCTTTATGCAATCGAGGTGTCCGATTTTAAAATAGCTTTTCGGTGAAAGCACATTTTGCAATATTCTGAGTAGATAGCTCGCCATCACAGGCTAGCTATTTTGACACCCACCAAGTTTGACCCTCACCAAAGTCAGATTTACTATTAGAAAAGTTTGATTACCTTTGCTGTTCTTCGTCAGAATGCACTCCCGGGACTTCTACTTCAATAAAATGTTGGTTTGGTTCAAAATAATCCATAGTTATATCCAAATAGCGGCGTTTTGTTCGTGCATTCAAGACACTATCCGAAGGGTGACAAAGGTTTACGCGCCCGACGCGTTTCGTGACAAAAAAATTCTAAATATTCCATTACCGTACTTCGAAGCATGTCAACCGCTGTTTAAAATCAATTTTTATGCAATTTTTCTTGTAAAAAAGCGATAATATTCCGACCGGGAAACCCTGTTTTAGTTCAAACCGGGGGTCGCCTCGTGTACGCGCCTCCAGTCTCTGTTCTCTGATCGACCACTATCAAAATGCGCTAGTGTTTTTCAGCCAGGGCCTGCAAAGCCACCATTCAGCTTTTTGCCGCCTTCTGAGAGCCTATGGGAGCCTATGGGAGCCGTAGGAAGTGTCACGTTACAGCAGAGAAATGGTATACTCAGACACCATTCAAACAGTTTTAGAAACGTTGGAGTGTTTTCTATCCAAAGCTAATAATTATATGCATATTCTAGTTTCTGGGCAGGAGTAATAATCAGATTAAATCGGGTACGTTTTTTTATCCGGCCGTGAAAATACTGCCCCCTATCCCAAACAGGTTAAACAGCTTGGAAATTACAGAAAATGATGTCATGGCTTTAGAAGTTTGAGTCAATTGGAGGTGTACCTGTGGATGTATTTCAAGGCCTCCCTTCAAACTCAGTGCCTCTTTGCTTGACATCATGGGAAAATCAAAAGAAATCAGCCAAGACCTCAGAAAAACAATTGTGTAGACCTCCAACAAAAATGTAGACCTCCAGAAGTTTGGTCCATCCTTGGGAGCAATTTCCAAATGCCTGAAGGTACCACGTACATCTGTACAAACAATGGTATGCAAGTATAAACACCATGGGACCGCGCAGCCATCATACCGCTCAGGAAGGAGATGCATTCTGTCTCCTAGAGATGAACGTACTTTGGTGCGAAAAGTGCAAATCAAAATTCAATATGACCTTTTAGTTGCCTTTCTAAGATAATGGTCTCTCAATAAAAAAAAAATTCTGGTTGGTTTTTCTTTGAATTTTCTCCTACCATATCTATTGTGTTATAGTGTCCTACATTATTTTAACATTTCTACAAACGTCAATGTGTTTTATTTCCAATGTTACCAATTATATGCTTATCCTGGCTTCAGGGCCTGAGCAACAGGCAGTTTACTTTGGGCATTTCATTCTGGCGGAAATTGAGAAAAAAGGAGCCTAGCCCTAAGAAGTTTTAAATAAAGGTAAAATAAATAAATAAAAATGTTCTAGACAAGTTTCATGGGATTGCAAGAACATTCATTTGTCCAGTATTCTGCGGCTTTGGAGAATATTCCATCAACGTCACACCAAACATTCACAGAACATGGTTACCATGTTCCCAGAATATTAGATATTAATGTTCTAGACGCCTTTCATTGAAACGTTGTCAGAAAATTTCTGTTTCAAAGAATGTTTAAAACAGGACATTCTGTCATGGTCTTCTGGAGGTTTTTGTGTAGTTCCCGGCTTGTTCTGGGACATCCCTAAATATGTTTTTAGGATGTCTGCTGATGATCCTAAATAAACGTTCTCCAAAAAACTGAAACTTATTTCATTACACATCACACGTTGTTACTGTTGCCAAGCCCATCAAGGCCTTAACTGATGAACCACTGATCCATTCACAGCTCTTTGTGTGTTGGCAAAGTTAGGGACACCCACACACAGTGCTTTAAACTTACATATCTGACACACTTTGACATACATTATTACATTGTGCGTGTTCATTTATACAGTAATATTATTAAATCTGGCCTCCCTCACAACCTCTTGGTTAATGGCATTCCTATCTTGTCGCTACACCACCATGTCTGTGGCAGCGTAGGGCTGTGGCAGTCATGAAATTTTGTCAGCCGGTTATTGTCATCTTTTTTTCCGGTCTCATGGTAATTGACTGGTAATTAACATAAACGTGTTTAGCATCTCCAGGTCTCCACAAGTACAAGCTGCTGATGTGTGCCTTGGAACATATACATTTTAAAAAGTCTCACAAATCTATTTAATATACACCATCACAATGAATTAATGATGTAATTTAGTCAGGTCTAAAGAAATATTATGATATGAAGAAAATGTATTTCAGAAGAACAGAATATGAGTTAGCCTACTGTATCTGGCTATGCTCCATGCCATAGGCTGTATGCTTGTTCATTTAGCTGACAATATATGCTTATAAGTCCCGTGCCATTATTTTATATGATATGATTTTATAGTGAGAAGATTATAACTGAACTTAGCTGAATAAGTTAGAAAGAATATTTTTCCCATTCCGGAGCGAGTGTGCATATGAAGTGACTAGGTTAATGGGCTGTACTTTCACTTCAAGTGTCATCCTGACTAACCCAGCCTCCAATCAGCACAGAAGCATATCAGAAACACCCTTCACACCTATGTCCTCCTCTCGTATGTGAGAGAGCTTAACCAATAATTAACAACAACTCAGGTAAAGTAGACAATTGGACCAAGGGGAGACGTAAAGGCCAATGGTGAGAGTAGTGGCGGCTGCTGACTGGCAAAAACCAGGGGCGCAAGGTGGTTGGAGTTGTCAACAAAAGCAGCATGTACTTTGAGAGGATATATAAAGGGATGTGAACATTTGAACGTCAGCATAAATACACCTTTCACTTTTGCATGTCAAAAACCGAATGACCACCGCTGCACATGCTGCCACTGTTTGAACAGATTAGATTATACCATTTAGAATAAACAGCCAGCTCACAAATCAAAGAGTGAGAACACTATCTAACTGGGGATATCTAGCTAATATAATGTCATAAAGCATGATGTGATAGCCAGTTAACTTTCATTCTGAAATAACTTAATATTTCCGAGTTAGTCAGAAGGACTTGAAATTGGCATGGGAGCTAATGTGCTTGCAAGCTACCAGCTAGCTATAGCTACAGTAGCTAGCTGCTTATCAAAGGTAGATAACTGGTTAATTTGACCCAAAAAATCTACCAAATAATTTCTCAATGTTTCTTCATGCTTTTATGTACTAGCTGATCCGCGATGAGAAGGTTGTAGCTAGTGTATCCCTCTTGTTGGATGTAGACAACCGGTTTATCAGGTCCCAGGCTCCCATAACTGTTATGATAATTTATTTACTAATTAATTACAATTTACCTTTTGCTTTAGCACAATCTGTACCTGATAGAGCAGATTTAGTCTCACATGTAGAAGTAAGCCATCTGGCGAGAGAGACATATTGGGAGGGAGACTAGAGCAGACCCAGAAGTTCTGACTGAATGCACATTTCAGTGCCCCAGGATGGTTATTTTACTTTGTGCTGTTATTATGTATGCTATGAAATCACTGAGATTTCATTGGGACAGTTCCCCTCATAGCAAATAGCTGGCAAAACAATCAAAGCAATGTTCCCATGGCCTATGCGCCCGTGGAGGCAGAGCTGCTGCCAGTCAATGAGGGGCAGAGTAGTAAGTAACTGAACAGCTTGTTTTGAAAAATATATTTTTTTGACAGGATCATTTACAAACTTACCACACTTTTATGAACATTTAAAACAAAACTCATTAATTTTATAATGTCTTTTATTTGTGTAAAAATATGTTTTTGTAGACATCGCAAGTGTTTTTTCCCAATCTAAAGTGGGGCGGCGCCCCTAACGCCCTAATGGGCGAGCACTGCTTGGTGAGAGGAACAAACATTAACATACAGTATAGCTCAGTACTCAGTCTCCATTTGAACCCTATGACGATCACTTTTTATTGTTTTACTAAGTGTACAATTCCACAAATGATAACCAGTCAATTGTGATATCATCTATGGAAAGACATACACTAGGAGAGAAAATATGTCATGTATTGATACCTGGTGATCCATAACAGTTGTAAGTACTACGTACTATGTGATTACCATTATTGTATTATGGATCGTGGATGTTATTCAATTCATTACTATGGAATAAGAACTATGCATTGTAAATTGGGACTGTTGTTTTCTGCTCCTGACAATTGCTTTCATATCATCAAGAAAAATGCTGCTTGTGCTCCTGAAATTGTAAAAAATTAAATAAATGCTGCTGGGGATTGAGGCAGCAGCACTCTACTTATTTGAGTCCAGTTCAAAAATGTCCCAGAAGCATCCAAAAGACTTTGCCGGCCGCGCCTGCCAAGGAAAATATGCCTTATGAAATGGAAATTCTGAGGCCATTCACAGAGTGCCAAAAAATATTACCCCCACCCCCCCACTCCAAAAAAAACGGTGTCCTTCTGAGTACATCCAGGCCTGCGGAAAGAGTCCACACACACAGGTTGTTGGGAGTTCAGTTTTTTTGTCAGTGTGAGAATGGAAGATGGAGAGCTTTTTGACAGCCATTTTTGGTGATGTTGAATATGATCATCGACAGGGAACTAGTTAGAGATGGACACTTTAGGCTAGAATAAGAATAAGAACCAGGTGGGATAGATGATGTCATTGCATAGGCACAGAACTATGATAAAGTAAGAGGAAGGCCCCAAAAATTGTCACCCAAGTCATAGACTGTTCTCTCTGCTACCGCACGGCAACTATTAGGAGCTCCAAGTCTAGGTCCAAAAGGCTCATTCACAGCTTCTACCCCCAAGCCATAAGAATGCTAAATAATTAATGAAATGGCCACCCAGACTATTTACATTGACCCCCCCCATTTGTTTTTTTACACTTCTGCTACTCACTGTTTATTATCTATGCATAGTCACTTTACCCCTACCTATATGTACAAATAACCTCGACTAAACTGTACCCCCACACATTGACTCGGTACCGGTACCCCCTGTAAATAACCTTGTTGTTGTTCATTTATTGTGTTACTTTTTCTTACATTTTTTTCCTTTAGTTTATTTAGTAAAACTTTTCTTAACTCTTTTTCTTGAATTGCATTGTTGGTTAAGGGCTTGTAAGTAAGAATTTCACGGTAAGGTCTACACCTGTTTTTTATTCGGCGCACGTGACAAATACGATTTGATTTGAGACCGGACTTGTCTGGATATCCATACTTGCATATTAAATAGATGAGTTCGCTTTAATTGCAAACTAGTAGAATTCGCTGCAAACTATTGAGAAAGAGAATACTTTTTACAGACCCACGTGTGTTTGTCAACAGCTGATAATCAGGTATGGGGCCGGCTGACCTAAATTTAATGAACGGCTAGGAACAAGCATGATTGCACATTAGAAGACACCTTCTCAGAATGGATGAGTCTAGTATGTTGATATTTTTCGATTAGTGCATATGTTTTTACTAAACAGTATGTTCTAAATAGTTTGTATTACAATTAGTACAGAGTTGTAGTTTTAGAAAGTAGTAGGCAAGCCATTTTTCGAACGTGGCCATATTTCCATTTAACAGGTCTTCCATTTCGTCATACAACTTTATGGCTTGTGTTAGTCAGTTGAAGGTCTAATGTCTTGTCTGCTGGTGGAGTGTCTGGCTATCTGTTTCCTATCTACCAGTCCGTCCGCCCGTCCGTCACCCATCCGTCCGTATGTCTGTTCCTTCATCTGTCTGTCTGAGCTTGTGGTGGCTGACTCGTCACATTGGTCTGTTTGAGAAAAGGGAACTAAACGCAGGGGGAAGAACAAACAGAGACATAATGGGAGCAGAACACAAGAAGCCCTCTATCTCTCTCTACTCACATATCACAAGGACTGGCTGTGCTACAGTTACATTCTCACATCAGAACACTTTTTTATATACAGTATATACTTTGTTATTTTGTCATGATCACACATCAAATGTGGTTTCAACTAATTTAACACATAAGAATCATTATTTTTTATACAGAAAAATGTGTAATCAAGCACAGTTCGGCCAGGTTTTGCATTTTCATTGGAACTATTAGCTAATGTGCTTAAATTTTCCACTTAGCACTGATTCATAATCAAGCTCATTTGTCTTTTATTTTACACAGTGGATGTAATAGCTGGGGGTTTAAGCATGACACAATAGTAGTGGAAATCTGTTGATACTGTAGATATTAAAATACTGTTCATGTGTTATTTTTACTATGGTAGCAGTCTCATAGCAGTCTCTCTGTCTCTCTCTTTCCCTCTCTGCCCCCCCCCCCCCCCACCGTGGCTGTGGTGGAGGGTCTGTTGGCATGCTTCTTCTCTGTGCTCTGAGCTTGGCTGGCGCATTGGCTTCAATCTACCATCCTCTCCCCTCATTCACCCTCCTCTCTCCAACTCTACCTCTCCACTGTGCTTTCCCAGCCACCCCCCTAGCAAACAGCTCCTCTGTTCTTTCCCTTATTCAAACTTCTGTCACCCTCCCTCACCCCTTGTTCCCCTCTCTCTCTCTCACTCACACGGACACACGCATGCGCTCACGCTCAAACACACACGCAGTTGCTTTGGGCGCGCTCAACATGGGAACAAAGCATTGGTGTTGTTTTTTTGGTTTTGATTTTTTGCTTTCGCAACATAAACACATGTTTCCCATACCAATAAAGCCACTTTGAATTGAATTGAGAGAGAGAGAGTGAACGAGCGAGAGTGTGTGTTTACTCCTCTTCTGAAAATACTGTATAAGCATATAACCGAAGAGAGCATAGGAGAAAATATTCTATGTCCTTTCTGGTTTAAGATATCATCCTATTCTAGTTCCAAAACTACTGAATAGTTGATGTCCAATATACATCATTCCACATCTACTAGGTGCCAGAGAGCTCCCTTTGTTCAAAGCTAAGTTGCTACATTTTCCTGCATTGTGATCTTGGAAAATATTTCCAATCAGACTATAATGCAGTAATGCACACACATGCACATGCTCACCCTCCAGCCAGGTCACCTGTGATACAAGTCCGTATTAAATGTCCATCCATGTTTCATGACTGACCACGATAATCCAAATAGGTCAGATCAGTTTTGCAATGAATAACTTCAATCAGACCCTCTCTCACCCATAGAGGGGGAAAGAAAGAACTAGTGGGGATTCATCCGTTTGTAAATCAAGGGAGAAGATTAATGCCTGTGCTCTCAAAATTCACCCAAGGGATGTGCTTTGTCTCAACAGTTTTTTTTTTCTCTTGCAAAAACTCGAACATTTTCAAAAGCAAATACTGGAACAATATTTTGATTGTAGAACATGGAGAATGGTCAAAGGCGATCTATAGAACACTATAATATTATGATGTCATTAAAATGTTATAAAGGAAATACTGTAGCTGTGATGCTCATTGTTATGGGTAGACCAAGGTGCAGCGTGGTACGTGTTCATATTTCTATTTTTATTAAACTCAGAACACGAAATCAAAACAACAAACAAAGAAAAAACGAATGTCACGTTCTGCAGGCTAACTGAGCTGTACAAAAACAAGATCCCACACTGAAAGTGGGAAAAAGGGCTGCCTAAGTATGATTCCCAATCAGAGACAACGAGACAGCTGCCTCTGATTTGGAAACCATACTAGGCCAATTAAAGAAAAAGACAACATAGAAACATATCACATAAACTGCCCACCCCACACCCTGACCTAACAAAATAGAGAAATGAAACGTCTCTCTCAGGTCAGGGTGTGACAGTAACTTGGAAAGTACAAACACTACATAGCCAACGTTTCCATACTATGGGTTGTGCATGTAATATGAAACATGATGAAAGTGTTTTTGTTAAGAGAGGGATGTGATTCGATTCGTCTGTAGCATCTGAATGGCCCACTACTATGACCCCTCTATGGAAAGGGGAGACACCCCCGAACATGCTGGTGTTCTCCGTTTTGCTCTACGTCCCCCACAAGTGTCAGGAGACTTGTCCAAAGTCGGTACTGTCGATGTGCCAACTTCTGTTTTGTAAACGTCTGTAGCGTCCGAATGGTTTGGCCCACTTCTATGACCCCTCTTTGGAAAGGGTAGATTCCCATGAACATGATGGTGTCACGGGATTTGCCTGAAGGTAACCGGTACAGGTTTTAAAAAACGAATGGAGTATGAAGGTAGTTTCGAGTTTTTTTTTATATATCGCCTAGATTTAGGGCAGACACTTCAATTCCTTGTTTCTTAAGAGTTATTTTTTTGATTGTCGTTTTTGCGTTTCTAGGAGCGTCAATATTTTGTCATTTTTTATTTTGATATCTAAAGGGGTCCTAAAACTCAAAATCAAATAGCTAAATGTATGACCATCTTAAAACAATTCCATATGTCAGCTTAGAACTCCCCCACTTCCCTAACATGTTAGACTCTAAAGAATGACATTAAAAAAAGTTTCAGTTGCACAATGAATGGACTGGACTGCTGGAATGTGTGTGTGTGTGAATATGGGGTTACCATGGGTCCCTGAAGTTCAGTATTTTCTTCGGAGGCCTGTCACTTCCTATTGATCCGTTAGTCATTCTGTCTGGCTGTGCCTCGTTGGGCCTTATCCCTTTACACCAGCTGATTGGCCCAGTCACCAGAGAGCTGATAGCCATCAGGGAGTTAGGAGGGGAGATGGAAGAGGGAGGAGGGTGGTGGATGGAAGCTCCAGTTGGGGACACACACACAAAATAGTAAAACATACACATTCATGCAAACATGCCGCATGCACGAGCACACACACCCACTTTCTCTGTCTGACACACACACACTCTGACATACAACCTTTGTCCCCACCCCCTTCATTTTTGGGGGGTAGACTTGGCCTTATTCTAGCCTGGTTCCTCTCTGGGGATTAAGTGGGGGTCAGTGGAGGGGGGAGGGGGTTGTAAATGCCTCAATACTCCACAGCCCACTTCAACCCCCACCAATTCTCTCTCACACCTGGGATGATCATTTCATTTTGGAGCAGAGCATATGGAAAGATGATCTTAATGTCCTCTCCTTTATCTCTCCCTATCTTTCCATCTCTCCCACACACAGAGTTGTATATTGCTGATGGACTACAACAGCACTGGCTTACCTAGTCTGGAGATAGGCCATGGCTTTTGCTACTGTTTTCCACGTTTCCATCACGCAGACGGGGGCAGTATAGGAGCATCATGGCAAAAACTGTTAGACTGGCCAATAGCTTCTACCCCCAGACCATTAGGCGGCTGAATAGCCACCACTGCTGCACCACTCAGCACAATTGACCCAACATTGTCCGGGTGAGGGGAAGGTTTGGCCCAGGGTAGGCCGTCATTGTAATTTAACAATTTTGTTCTTAACTGACTTGCCTAGTTAAATAAAGGTTAAATAATAAAAAATAAAAAATACCTGCCCCCCCCTCCCCAGATGCTGCTCCCCCTATGGACATTTCCCCCCCCACACACTTCAATTTACATTTTACCCTGCTCCCACCCCGATGGACCTTTATCATTGCCACATTTGTTAATAATATGTATATATTATTATCAATATTTTTACATTGTCTATTTTTATTATATTTGTTTTATTTCACTTTGTCCTGCATTTTTCCCCCCCAAGCCATATTACTCCTGAACAGGTACCCAAATGGTTACACGGACTATTTGCATTGTGTGCCCCCCCCAACCCCTCTTTTACGCTGCTGCTACTCTCTGTTAATCTTATATGCATAGTCACTTTAACTATATGTTCATATATGTTCATGTACGTACTATCTCAATTGGCCCGACCAACCAGTGCTCCCGCACATTGGCTAAACGGGCTATATGCATTGTGTCCCACCACCCGCCAACTCCTCTTTTTATGCTACTGCTACTCTCTGTTCATCATATGTGCATAGTCACTTTAACCATACCTACATGTACATACTACCTCAATAAGCCTGACTAACCGTCTGTATATGTCTGTATATAGCCTTGCTACTCTTATTTTCAAATGTCTTTTTATTATTGTTTTATTTCTTTACTTACACACACACACACATTTTGAAAATTGAAGTAATAGCATTTCTAAGGTATTTGAATAACGCGCCACAGGATTCCACTGGCTGTTACGTAGTTGGGACGATTTCGTCCCACCTACCCTAGAGAGGTTAACCTGGGGACAGTGACACTGGAGATGCGAGGTCACGAGACTACTCCATTTTTTTCTTTCAGCCTTTGAATGAATACAACGTTGCCCGGTTGGAATATTATTGTTGGAATATTAAGGCTATTTTATGAGAAAAATAGCATAAAAATACATTTTAAAGTGGTCCTATGGAAAGATACTCCATCTTCTCTGTGGATCTTTGCAGCTCTTTCAGGGTTATCTTTGGTCTCTTTGTTACCTCTTTGATTAATGCCCTTCTTGCCTGGTCCGTGAGTTTTGGTAAGCGGCCCTCTCTTGGCATGTTTGTTGTGGTGTTATAGTCTTTCGAATTTTTAATAATGGATTTAATGGTGCTCCGTGGGATGTTCAAAGTTTCAGATATTTTTTTATAACTCAACCCTGATCTGTACTTCTCCACAACTTTGTCCCTGTCCTGTTTGGAGAGCTCCTTGGTCTTCATAGTGCCACTTGCTTGGTGGTGCCCCTTGCTTAGTGGTGTTGCAGACACTGGGGTCTTTCGGAACGTGTGTGTATTTACTGGGATCATGTGACAGATCATGTGACACTTAGATTGCACACAGGTGGACTTTATTTAACTAATTATGTGACTTCTAAAGGTAATTTGTTGCACCAGATCTTATTTAGGGGCTTCATAGCAAAGGGGGTGAATACATATGCACACAAACTTTTTCTGATTTTTTGGGGGGGGGGAGGGGGGGTTTACAATTTTTTTTAAACATGGAATTTTTTTCATTTCACTTCACCAATTTAGACATTTTGTATGTCCATAACATGAAATCCAAATAAAAATAATTTTAAATTACAGGTTGTAATGCAACAAAATAGGAAAAATGCCAAGGGGAGGAATACTTTTGCAAGGCACTGTGTGTATTCACCCCCTTTGCTATGAAGACCCTAGATAAATACCTAACACAATGTGCCATTGGAACACAGGAGTGATGGTTGCTGATAATGGGCCTCTGTACCCCATGTAGATATTCCATTAGCCGTTTCCAGCTACAATAGTCATTTACAACATTAACACTGTATTTATGATCAATTTGATGTTATGTTAATGAGCCAAAAATGTGATTTTCCTTCAAAAACAAGGACATTTATAAGTGACCCCAAACTTTTGAACTGTGGTGTATATTTACCCCAAAAATATATGGGGGATTGTAAATGATGCAGACAATTGCATTGATGGAAGCTGCAATGTATTCACAATATTTAAGCTGATCCTTGCCCTAAAAAAAGTGTATGTATGTATGTGTGTATATATATATATATATATATATATAAAATATACTGCTCAAAAAAATAAAGGGAACACTTAAACAACTCATCCTAGATCTGAATGAAAGAAATAATCTTATTATATACTTTTTTCTTTACATAGTTGAATGTGCTGACAACAAAATCACACAAAAATAATCAATGGAAATCCAATTTAATAACCCATGGAGGTCTGGATTTGGAGTCACACTTAAAATTAAAGTGGAAAACCACACTACAGGCTGATCCAATTTTGATGTAATTTCCTTAAAACAAGTCAAAATGCGGCTCAGTAGTGTGTGTGGCCTCCACATGCCTGTATGATCTCCCTACAACGCCTGGGCATGCTCCTGATAAGGTGGCGGATGGTCTCCTTAGGGATCTCCTCCCAGACCTGCACTAAAGCATCCGCCAACTCCTGGATAGTCTGTGGTGCAACGTGGCGTTGGTGACATGATGTCCCAGATGTGCTCAATTGGATTCAGGTCTGGGGAATGGGCGGGCCAGTCCATAGCATCAATGCCTTCCTCTTGCAGGAACTGCTGACACACTCTAGCCACATGAGGTCTAGCATTGTCTTGCATTAGGAGGAACCCAGGGCCAACCGCACCAGCATATGGTCTCACAAGGGGTCTGAGGATCTCATCTCGGTACCTAATGGCAGTCAGGCTACTTCTGGCGAGCACATGGAGGGCTGTGCGGCCCCCCAAAGAAATGCCACCCCACCCCACACCATGACTGACCCACCGCCAAACCGGTCATGCTGGAGGATGTTGCAGGCAGCAGAACGTTCTCCATGGCGTCTCCAGACTCTGTCATGTCTATCACGTGCTCAGTGTGAACCTGTTTTCATCTGTGAAGAGCACAGGGCGCCAGTGGCGAATTTGCCAATCTTGGTGTTCTCTGGCAAATGCCAAACGTCCTGCACGGTGTTGGGCTGTGAGCACAACCCCCACCTGTGGACGTCGGGCCCTCATACCACCCTCATGGAGTCTGTTTCTGACCGTTGGAGCAGACACATGCACATTCGTGGCCTGCTGGAGGTCATTTTGCAGGGCTCTGGCAGTGCTCCTCCTTGCACAAAGGCGGAGGTAGCGGTCCTGCTGCTGGGTTGTTGCCCTCCTACAGCCTCCTCCATGTCTCCTGATGTACTGGCCTGTCTCCTGGTAGCGCCTCCATGCTCTGGACACTACGCTGACAGACACAGCAAACCTTGCCACAGCTCGCATTGATGTGCCATCCTGGATGAGCTGCACTACCTGAGCCACTTGTGTGGGTTGTAGACTCCGTCTCATGCTACCACTAGAGTGAAAGCACCGCCAGCATTCAAAGTGACCAAAACATCAGCCAGGAAGCATAGGAACTGAGAAGTGGTCTGTGGTCCCCACCTGCAGAACCACTCCTTTATTGGGGTTGTCTTGCTAATTGCCTATAATTTCCACCTTTCGTCTATTCCATTTGCACAACAGCATGTGCAATTTATTGTCAATCAGTGTTGCTTCCTAAGTGGACAGTTTGATTTCACAGAAGTGTGATTGACTTGGAGTTATATTGTGTTGTTTAAGTGTTCCCTTTCTTTTTTTGAGCAGTGTATATAAACAAAAAAACTACTGTAGAACATAGAAATATAGTTAATAGAATGCATTTTTTCATATTAGTTCATTATATGGATGCTGTAATCTAACTTCTAGTCATTCCATTTCTATGCTGTAGAATTGGTCCAGTGGATCAGAGTGTGAGCACTACTTCATGTCTGTAGATTAATTAATGAATTGAAAAAAATACATTTATTGAAACCAAATAATGATTTAATGCCAACTGTTAAATGTGATTATTAACAAACCTATATTTAAAGTTGCAAAATATTTCTCAACTTACTATACCCTTTTGGTTAAACCTAATAAATATAGCGTATACAAGCTAAAACGTCATGTATATACTTTAAAAAATATATATTGTTCCAAGTACATTTTTCACTTTGAAGACATTTGGATATGTAATTCCAATTGGGTTACAAGCAATTAAATCAATTCCCTATCAATCAAGAAATTACATAGGTTCATTAACATGTAATAATAACTCCAAACACATTCTTTACATAACAATATAAACTTTAGCAGGCTCTTAAATATTACATGTACTTATGCAAGTATCATTACAGATTCAATGATGGCAGTGTACAAGTTTAACTTTGAGTAATGAATACACCAGAACAGATACATGGAATGATATTCACTCTCACCGGTGGCCAAATATAAGAAACTGAAAGCCACTCCCACAACAAGCCCTTGTTTCCAACTCTCCTGATAGGCTTCACTCGCTACATTGCCCCCACTGCTATCATTTACATTTACCTTTAAGTCATTTAGCAGACGCTCTTATCCAGAGCGACTTACAAATTGGTGCATTCACCTTATGATATCCAGTGGAACAACCAAATTACAATAGTGCATCTAAATCTTTTAAGGAGGGGGTTAGAAGGATTACTTTATCCTATCCTAGGTATTCCTTAAAGAGGTGGGGTTTCAGGTGTCTCCGGAAGGTGGTGATTGACTCCGCTGTCCTGGCGTCGTGAGGGAGCTTGTTCCACCATAGGGGTGCCAGAGCAGCGAACAGTTTTGACTGGGCTGAGCGTGAACTGTGCTTCCACAGAGGTAGGGGGGCCAGCAGGCCAGAGGTGGATGAACGCAGTGCCCTTGTTTGGGTGTAGGGCCTGAGCAGAGCCTGAAGGTACAGAGGTGCCGTTCCCCTCACAGCTCCGTAGGCAAGCACCATGGTCTTGTAGCGGATGCGAGCTTCTACTGGAAGCCAGTGGAGAGAGCGGAGGAGCGGGGTGACGTGAGAGAACTTGGGAAGGTTGAATACCAGACGGGCTGCGGAGTTCTGGATGAGTTGTAGGGGTTTAATGGCACAGGCAGGGAGCCCCGCCAACAGCGAGTTGCAGTAATCCAGACGGGAGATGAAAAGTGCCTGGATTAGGACCTGCGCCGCTTCCTGTGTGAGGCAGGGTCGTACTCTGTGAATGTTGTAGAGCATGAACCTACAGGATCGGGTCACCGCCTTGATGTTAGTGGAGAACGACAGGGTGTTGTCCAGGGTCACGCCAAGGTTCTTAGCACTCTGGGAGGAGGACACAATGTAGTTGTCAACCGTGATGGCGAGATCATGGAACGGGCAGTCCTTCCCCGGGAGGAAGAGCAGCTCCGTCTTGCCGAGGTTCAGCTTGAGGTGGTGATCCGTCATCCACACTGATATGTCTGCCAGACATGCAGAGATGCGATTCGCCACCTGGTTATCAGAAGGGGGAAAGGAGAAGATTAATTGTGTGTCGTCTGCATAGCAATGATAGGAGAGACCATGTGAGGATATGACAAAGCCAAGTGACTTGGTGTATAGCGAGAAGAGGAGAGGGCCTAGAACTGAGCCCTGGGGGACACCAGTCTTGAGAGCACGTGGTGCGGAGACAGATTCTCGCCACGCCACCTGGTAGGAGCGACCTGTCAGGTAGGACGCAATCCGAGCGTGGGCCGCGCTGGAGAAGCCCAACTCGGAGAGGGTGGAGAGGAGGATCTGATGGTTCACAGTATCAAAGGCAGCAGATAGGTCTAGAAGGATGAGAGCAGAGGAGAGAGAGTTAGCTTTAGCAGTGCGGAGTGCCTCCGTGACACAGAGAAGAGCAGTCTCAGTTGAATGACCAGTCTTGAAACCTGACTGATTTGGATCAAGAAGGTTATTCTGAGAGAGATAGCAGGAGAGCTGGCCAAGGACGGCACGTTCAAGAGTTTTGGAGAGAAAAGAAAGAAGGGATACTGGTCTGTAGTTGTTGACTTCGGAGGGATCGAGTGTAGGTTTTTTCAGAAGGGGTGCAACTCTCGCTCTCTTGAAGACGGAAGGGACGTAGCCAGCGGTCAAGGATGAGTTGATGAGCGAGGTGAGGTAAGGGAGAAGGTCTCCGGAAATGGTCTGGAGAAGAGAGGAGGGGATAGGGTCAAGCGGGCAGGCTGTTGGTCGTCCGGTCGTCATAAGACGCAAGATTTCATCTGGAGAGAGACGGGAGAAAGAGGTCAAAGCACGTGGTAGGGCAGTGTGAGCAGGACCAGCGGTGTCGTTTGACTTAGCAAACGAGGATCGGATGTCGTCGACCTTCTTTTCAAAATGGTTGACGAAGTCATCCGCAGAGAGGGAGGAGGGGGGGAGGATTCAGGAGGGAGGAGAAGGTGGCAAAGAGCTTCCTAGGGTTAGAGGCAGATGCTTGGAATTTAGAGTGGTAGAAAGTGGCTTTAGCAGCAGAGACAGAAGAGGAAAATGTAGAGAGGAGGGAGTGAAAGGATGCCAGGTCCGCAGGGAAGCGAGTTTTCCTCCATTTCTGCTTGGCTGCCCGGAGCCCTGTTCTGTGAGCTTGCAATGAGTCGTCGAGCCACGGAGCAGGAGGGGAGGACCGAGCCGTGCTGGAGGATAGGGGACATAGAGAGTCAAAGGATGCAGAAAGGGAGGAGAGGAGGGTTGAGGAGGCAGAATCAGGAGATAGGTTGGAGAAGGTTTGAGCAGAGGGAAGAGGTGATAGGATGGAAGAGGAGAGAGTAGCGGGAGAGAGAGAGCGAAGGTTGCGACGGCGCAATACCATCCGAGTAGGGGCAGAGTGAGAAGTGTTGGATGAGAGCGAGAGGGAAAAGGATACAAGGTAGTGGTCGGAGACTTGGAGGGGAGTTGCAATGAGATTAGTGGAAGAACAGCATCTAGTAAAGATGAGGTCAAGCGTATTGCCTGCCTTGTGAGTAGGGGGGAAGGTGAGAGGGTGAGGTCAAAAGAGGAGAGGAGTGGAAAGAAGGAGTCAGAGAGGAATGAGTCATCCTCAGGATAGAAACTTATCAAGGCGTCAAGCTCATTGATGAACTCTCCAAAGGAACCTGGAGGGCGATAAATGATAAGGATGTTAAGCTTGAAAGGGCTGGTAACTGTGACAGCATGGAATTCAAAGGAGGCGATAGACAGATGGGTCAGGGGAGAAAGAGAGAATGTCCACTTGGGAGAGATGAGGATTCCAGTGCCACCACCCCGCTGGCCAGATGCTCTCGGGGTATGCGAGAACACGTGGGCAGACGAAGAGAGAGCAGTAGGAGTAGCAGTGTTATCTGTGGTAATCTATGTTTCCGTCAGCGCCAAGAAGTCGAGAGACTGGAAGGTAGCATAGGCTGAGATGAACTCTGCCTTGTTGGCCGCAGACCGGCAGTTCCAGAGGCTGCTGGAGACCTGGAACTCCATGTGGGTCGTGCGCGCTGGGACCACCAGGTTAGAGTGGCAGCGGCCACGCGGTGTGAAGCGTTTGTATGGCCTGTGCAGAGGGGAGAGAACAGGGATAGACAGACACATAGTTGACAGGTTACAGAAGAGGCTACGCTAATGCAAAGGAGATTGTAATGACAAGTGGACTACACATCTCGAATGTTCAGAAAGTTAAGCTTACGTTGCAAAAATCTTATTGACTAAAATGATTAAAATGATACAGTACTGCTGGCTGGTGAAGTAGGCTAGCTAGCAGTGGCTGCATTGTTGATTTTGTTTGAAAGTGTAGCTGGCTAGGTAACCTCGATAGTTTCAGTGCTACACCTTATCATTATACAAAGGCAACTATGTAGCTAGCTAACACCAGCTAACCTGGCTAGCTAACCTCGATAATTACTCTAAACTACAAAATTATCTTAGATACAAAGACAGCAAAGACAACTATGTAGCTAGCTAACACTACACTAATCAAATCGTTCCGTTGTAATGTATTAGTTTCTATTAGTTTCTACAGTGTTGCTAGTCGGTAGAAGTTGGCTAGCTAGCAGTGTTGACTAAGTAGGAGAACGGTGGCGCAGGGCGGCGGACGAAAATAGCTGGCTAGCTAACCTCCATAATTACTCTAAACTACACAATTATCTTTGATACAAAGACAGCTAAGTAGCTAGCTAAAAAATTACTCAGATCAAACAAATCAAACCGTTGTAATCTAATGAGATGTAATATTACCTGCGGAGCGAAGTGCAGCTCGACTACTCTCTATCCAACGCAAATGCTCATAATTTTTTAAGCAATTTAGAAGTGTTGCTTCAATTCAAAAAATCACGTTGATCTGTCAAATTCATTATTTGATTCCAGACAAATTGAATAGAATAGGTTGAAGGAACCAAAATATAATTTTCGGTCAAACCAATCAGAAATAGCACTTCAGTTGAACAACAGTGCTGTCCCACTTTTTACACTGTAGAATAGGATCACCTAAAGTCAGCATGTCACTGGAAGAAGACTTGAAATAGACAAGATGGCGGAGTACACATTGTAGGATTACTTCATGGAGCTAAGGCTGGTTGAAAATTCGTTACACCAAGCCATACCTATCCTGTAATTTACAGTAATGGATACCAAAAATATTTGCTTAAATCACATTATCTGGTCTAACAATATGTAGCTACAGTTCTCTGTACTTTACTACGCCTGAGACACACTCAGACACACTGAACTGTACTACACTGTTCATACTGTATTTTTTTTTTTAAATGTTAATTTTACCATAAACATTCTTGTTTAATTCCCAGTTCTTTTTTGGGGTTTGCATTAAATCGTGTACACTCCCCTGTATTTTGTATTTTATAATTTGACAAATAAACATTATTTGGCTATATCTGAATTTCTAACATGTGTTTGATGCTACAGAGCACTGTACAGCTTATATAAATAAATATTTTCTGTGAATCCATAAAGGCAGTCAGATTTTGAAGATTGATAGAAAATATCCTTCTTTATTTTATGGTGGTTCTACATGGTCTTATGCTGGTCTTTATCTGGCTTCGGTACACTGGCAATGGTGTTTGGCATGGTGGGCTGGAGAAGCTAAGACTCTTTGTGCTTGTGGCCTGCTGGATAAGACTCTGCCGAAAGTGTTGTAGGGCTCATAGACCTTCTTAACCACCAACTCTTCGGACCTCTTGCAGAAGATTTGCTGGTACTGCACTTTTCCTGGAAAATCATGGTTGTGGTGTTAGCATTTTACACTTTTTGTGGAAGGGTGTAGGGTAACATGCGTTTGTTGGTAAAGGTGTCAACCGCATGGGACCTACAGGTAAGTGTTTAGAGACAGGCTAGTGTATTGTTTAGAGACAGTGAGGGATATTGGGAGCTGTTGTTGAAAGGGCTGCAGAAGGTGTGAAAAGTCTTAGGAGGGCTGTTGTTACACAGTGTGTATTGTTGTGTATGTGAGATTGAGGAGAAATTGCACCTCTCAATCAGTTCAGCCTGAAAATTCCTCTGATAATATTTGGTCACCGTAAACATAATTCTTTAAGCCACTAGCTTGTTTGTAATTAGCACAGCCAGGCACATGATGACAAACATTAGTGAAAAACAAATTTAAAATAAAAAATATTGCCTAGAGAAGTTCTGAGATTAGTGTGTGTTGTTCATTCAAAGTAAACAACTCCATCATCCAAGTTTGTGGGCATGCCCTATCTACCAAGCGGGCGGTATCTGCATTCACTATGAGTTGCGGACTTTGTGCTTCACTATGAGCAGACGAATGCACAGGAAGTCAACTTCCTGATTCTACCACTGAAATGAAAATGTGGTCATTATAGCTTGTGGTTTGGATCATTTAGATGTTTGTGACAAAAACCTAATTTTGTAAATATAGTAATGACCGTATGCCGTGGTAGAGCCAGGGTGAATTTTCCCTTTAAAACTAGAACCTTTGGGCCTCGAGGGACCATTCTTCAAGCTAACGAGGAGTCATTCTGAATGCAACGTTCTAATTGTTTAACATTTCTAATAGTTCTAATACATTTCATGTACGCTATTGCAAAAATATAAATTTTGCTTTGGGTAACAGAACACATTTTTATTTTATTTCAAATAACACAATATAATTTTCATTAGTTTGTTACTGTAGGCTATACGTAAAAACAAAAAACACCAAAAACAAATATTCAAGTGTTCTATCAAGTTTATTCGTGGGGTGTCTGTTACAACTTTGAAACAGAAAGCATATGTGTTGGAACACGGTAACAGCTTATTTTTATGACAAAATAAAACCACCAAGATGCACGGTCGTCAAGACGCATGGTCAAATGACACAAGCCTTCGGAAATTTCACTTGCTTGACACACTTTAACATACCTTTGTTTGGTTGTAGTGCGAAATAGTCTCCAGTTCTCTCTTTATTGGTACAAACACACCAAGAAAGTTGTGAAGAGGGCACGACAACGCCTTTTCCCCCTCTGGAGAATGAAAAGATTTGGTGTGGGTCCCCAGATCCTCACAAAGTCCTACAGCTGCACCATCGAGAGCATCCTGACTTGTTGCATCCTGACCTCACCGCCTGGTATGGCACTACAGAGGGTAGTGAGTACAGCCTAGTACATCAAGCTTCCTGTCATACAGGACCTAGAGTTGAAGTAGGAAGTTTACATACACCTTAGCCAACTACATTTAAACTCAGTTATTCAAAATTCCTGACATTTAATCCTAGTAAAAATTCCCTGTCTTAGCTCAGTTAGGATTACCACTTTATATTAAGAATGTGAAATGTCAGAATAATAGTAGAGAGAATTATATATTTCAGCTTTTATATCTTTCATCACATTCCCAAATGGTCAGAAGTTTACATACACTCAATTCGTATTTGGTAGCATTGCCTTTAAATTGTTTCACTTGGGTTAAACGTTCTGGGTGGCCTTCCACAAGCTTCCCACAATAAGTTGGGTGAATTTTGGCCCAGTCATCCTGACAGATCTAGTGTAACTGAATCAGGTTTGTAGGCATCCATGCTCGCACACGCTTTTTTAATTCTGCCCACATATTTTCTATGGGATTGAGGTCAGGGCTTTGTGATGGCCACTCCAATACGTTGACTTTGCGGTCCTTAAGCCATTCTGACACAACTTTGGAAGTATGCTCGGGTCATTGTCCATTTGGAAGACCCATTTGCGACCAAGCTTTAACTTCCTGACTGATGTCTTGACATGTTGCTTCAATATATCCACATAATTTCCATTCCTCATGAAGCCATCTATTTTGTGAAGTACACCAGTCCCTCCTGCAACAAAGCACCCCCATGATGCTGCTACCCCCTTTCTTCACGGTTGGGATGGTGTTCTTCAGATTATAAATTATAAATTGATTTGCATTTTAATGAGGGAAATAAGTATTTGACCCCCTCTCAATCAGAAAGATTTCTGGCTCCCTGGTGTCTTTTATACAGGTAACGAGCTGAGATTAGGAGCACACTCTTAAAGGGAGTGCTCCTAACCGCAGCTTGTTACCTGTAAAAAAGACACCTGTCCACAGAAGCAATCAATCAATCAGATTCCAAACTCTCCACCATGGCCAAGACCAAAGAGCTCTCCAAGGATGTCAGGGACAAGATTGTAGACCTACACAAGGCTGGAATGGGCTACAAGACCATCGCCAAGCAGCTTGGTGAGAAGGTGACAACATTTGGTGTGATTTTTCGCAAATGGAAGAAACACAAAAGAACTGTCAATCTCCCTCAGCCTGGGGCTCCATGCAAGATCTCACCTTGTGGAGTTGCAATGATCATGAGAACGGTGAGGAATCAGCCCAGAACTACACTGGAGGATCTTGTCAATGATTTCAAGGCAACTGGGACCATAGTCACCAAGAAAACAATTGGTAACACACTACGCCGTGAAGGACTGAAATCCTGCAGCGCCCGCAAGGTCCCACTGCTCAAGAAAGCACATATACATGCCCGTCTGAAGTTTGCCAATGAACATCTGAATGATTCAGAGGACAACTGGTTGAAAGTGTTGTCAGATGAGACCAAAATGGAGCTCTTTGGCATCAACTCAACTCGCCGTGTTTGGAGGAGGAGGAATGCTGCCTATGACCCCAAGAACACCATCCCCACCGTCAAACATGGAGGTGGAAACATTATGCTTTGGGGGTGTTTTTCTGCTAAGGGGACAGGAAAACTTCACCGCATCAAAGGGACGATGGACGGGGCCATGTACCGTCAAATCTTGGTTGAGAACCTCAATCGCATAGAAAATCTGTGGAGGGAGCTGAAGGTTCGCGTTGCCAAACATCAGCCTCGAAACCTTAATGACTTGGAGAAGATCTGCAAAGAGGAGTGGGACAAAATCCTTCAAATCCTTCCTGAGATGTGTGCAAACCTAGTGGCCAACTACAAGAAACATCTGACCTCTGATTGCCAACAAGGGTTTTGCCACCAAGTACTGTCATGTTTTGCAGAGGGGTCAAATACTTATTTCCCTCATGAAAATGCAAATCAATTTATAACATTTTTGACATGCATTTTTTTGTTCTTATTCTGTCTCTCATTGTTCAAATAAACCTACCATTAAAATTTATAGACTGATCATTTCTTTGTCAGTGGGCAAACGTACAAAATCAGCAGGGGATCAAATACTTTTTTCCCCGCACTACATCCACAGGTACACCTCCAATTGACTCAAATGTTGTCAATTAGCCTATCAGAAGCTTCTAAAGCCATGACATCATTTTCTGGAATTTTCCAAGCTGTTGAAAGGATCAGTCAACTTAGTGTATGTAAACTTCTGACCCACTGGAATTGTGATACAGTGAATTAATGTGTCTGTTTCCAATTGTCGTAAATATTTCTTGTCATGCACAAAGTAGATGTCCTAACCAACTTGCCAAAACAATAGTTTGTTAACAAGAAATCTGTGGAGTGCATGAAAAATGAGTTTTAATGACTCCAACCTAAGTTGGACTTCAACTGTATGTACTAGGCTGTGTCAGAAGAAGGCGCTAAACGTCATCAAAGACTCCAGTCACCCAAGTCATGGACTGTTCTCTCTGCTACCGCATGGCAAGCAGTACCGGAGAACCTGTAGGGGGGTGCGTACTGGCGGCAGAGAAGTCAGGCGCAGGAGAGCAAAAACGGATTTACAACGGCGCAGTTTAATAAACAAAACCACCGTAAGCAGAACAATATATCAATGGGTAAACAAAACCCGTTACACACCAGCATAACGTGCACAAGCATTACAATAAACAATTCCGGAGAAGGACATGGGGTGAACAGAGTTAAATACACAACATGTAATGATGGATTTGAAACCAGGTGTGTCGGAAGACAAGACAAAAAAATGGAAAATTAAAGGTGGATTGGCGATGGCTAGAAAACCGGTGACGTCGACAGCCGAACGCCGCCCGAACAAGGAGAGGGACCAACTTCGGCGGAAGTCGTGACTGCGCCAAGTCTAGGTCCAAAAGGATCCTTAACAGCTCTTACCCCCAAGCCATAAGACTGCTGGACAATTAATCAAATGGCCACCTGGAATATTTGCATTGACCCCCCCACCCCCCCACCACCCGCCCTTTGTTTTTACACTGCTGCTACTCGCTGTTTGTTATCTAAGCAGAGTCACTTTACCCCTACCTACATGAACAAAATAACCTCGACTAACTTGTACCCCCCGCACATTGAGCCCTCTATATAGCCTCATTATTGTTATTTATTTATTTAATATTTAATAAATACTTTCTTAACCTCTCTAGGGGAGGTGGGACGAAATCGACCCACACTATTCAACAGCCAGTGACAAATCAGAGCACCAAATTTCAAACCACAAAACGTCATAATTCAAAGTTCTCAAACATAGGACTATTTTACACCATTTTATAGATACACTTCTCCTGAATCGAACCACGTTGTCCGATTTCCAAAAGGCTTTACAACGAAAGCACAACATTAGATTATGTTAGACACAAAAAAAACACACAGCCATTTCCAAGCAACTAGCATGCATCCCAAATACCCAAAACACAGCTAAATGCAGCACTAACCTTTGAGGATCTTCATCAGATGACACTCCTAGGACATTATGTTACACAATACATGCATGTTTTGTTCAATCAAGTTCATATTTATATCAAAAAACAGCTTTTTACATTAGCATGTGATGTTCAGAACTAGCATACCCACCGAAAACTTCCGGTGAATTTACTAAATTACTCACGATAAACGTTGACAAAATACATAACAATTATTTTAAGAATTATAGATACAGAACTCCTTTATGCAATTGCGGTGTCAGATTTTAAAATAGCTTTTCGGCGAAAGCACATTTTGCAATATTCTGAGTACATAGCTCAGCCATCACGGCTAGCTAATTTGACACCCACCAAGTTTGGGACAACCTAACCTCAGAATTACTATTAGAAAAATGTATTACCTTTGCTGTTCTTCGTCAGAATGCACTCCCAGGACTTCTACTTCAACAATAAATGTTGTTTTGGTTCCAAATAATCCTTAATATATCCAAATGCCGCCGTTTTGTTAATGCGTTCAGGTAACTATCCAAACGGTGACGCTCGAGCTCATTTCGTGACAAAAAAATCTAAATATTCCATTACCGTACTTCGAAGCATGTCAAACGCTGTTTAAAATAATTTTTTATGCTATTTTTCTCGTAAAATAGCGATAATATTCCAACCGGGCAACGTTGTATTCATTCAGAGAGAGAAAGAAAAACATTGAGAAGTCTCGTGACCGCGCATCTCAATTTCACTGTCACCAGGATGACCACTCACAAACAGAGCTGTTGTACTTTGCCCAGAGACAGCAGACACCCCATTCCACTTTCTAGCGGCTTTAGAGAGCCAATGGAAGCCTTAGAAAGTGTCACGTTACAGCACAGATGCTGTAATGTTGATAGAGATGCAACAGAAGGACAACAAATTGTCAGACAGGGCACTTCCTTTATGGAATCTTCTCAGGTTTTGGCCTGCCATATGAGTTCTGTTATACTCACAGACACCATTCAAACAGTTTTAGAAACTTTAGAGTATATGCATATTCTAGTTTCTGGGCAGGAGCAGTAACCAGATTAAATCGGGTACGTTTTTTATCCGGCCGTTAAAATACTGCCCCCTATCCCAAAGAAGTTAACTATTTTTTTTCAACTTCATTGATGTTTAAGGGCTTGTAAGTAAGCTTTTCATGGTTACGTCTACATCTGTTGTATTCGGCGCATGTTACAAATACTATTTTATTTTATTGTGTTCTTGTCATTCTTCAGAACCATTGTGGAGTACAACGGCTGTGCAGGTGCCTTATTTTGCGCAGAGGGAGGGATCACTTTGTTCATGGTGCCGGCCAATTACAGTGAAGAGAAGAAATTGTCCATGGTGACATTTCTCCCCTTGCCATTGTAAGGTTCCACAAGCCTCATTACCACATTTTCTGACACTCGCTCACCTGGTGCCTGATGTGGATATTTTCCCAGATATTGAAAGCCGTTCAGCAGGTACAATTATGCACACTCAGAGAGTAGACTGATAAGACTATTTCGATTTGGTTGACTGATATAGGGTACATACCATTTTGAGATAATAAATAGAACAAATCAATACAATAGAATGGCCCGCCCTGTTCTTCAATCACAATTGGTGATTACATAATTATGCATTGTTCACTTCCTGTCGCTCATCAACTCACCCATTCACCTACTTTCTCCCCATCATACTTTACATAATTTATTTACTTATCTGTTATGTGTCTAATTGATTTCTGTATAGTTTGGTTCAGTTTCGAGGCAATTATTGGTGTGATTGGGAGGAGGGTGCAACAGGGGAAAACCTTAAACTGGTTAAAACTCCAGTTCTGTTTGTGATATTAAGATTCTAACACTGACAGTGTTATATACCGTAAATTCCGGACTATAAGCCGCAACTTTTTTCCCACACTTTGAACTTCGCGGCTTAAACAATGACGCGGCTAATATATGGATTTTTCCCGCTTTCAAATTTGTGGGTCCTGACAGCATAGAGCATTGTAAAAAAATCCACTATCATCAATGGGTTTCGAAAGGCTGGACTGCTGCGTGTTGAAGAGGGCTCAGCGGGGGATTTGCCTCCGGATGAAAGTGATGAGAGCGACAATGAAAACGATCCAATATCAGATGAAGCAATTCTGAGGCTATTCAACTCCGACACCGAAGGAGATGGTTTCAGTGCACAGGAGGAGGAAGGTGGTGACCAATGACTTTCTTGGTAGGCTACTGTTTACTGCTATTTTTTTGTTTTTGTTACAAGCCGTGTTTCGTTAAAGCCTATTTATTTTTGTTACAAGCCGTGTTTCGTTAAAGTCTATTTATTTTTGTTTCAAGCCGTGTTTCGTTAAAGCCTATGTAAAGTTAATTTGTTTCAATGTATCGGTAGGCACCTGCGGCTTATAGACATGTGCAGCTTATTTATGTTCAAAATAATATATATTTTTTTTATTCAGTGGGTGCGGCTTATATTCAGGTGTGCTTAATAGTCTGGAAATTACGGTAGACTTATTTAGGAAAAGTCAAGAACGGAGGGGTGCATGACTTTAAAAATTGTAGAGTAATACATATTTGTTTTATTCATAGCAGTCAAAATGACTGCTTTAGTAGTTGTAGAGTTAAACATTGTGTATGTCTGTGAGGTGATCAATTGAAAGGAGAGAAAAAAACTTTTCTCATGGTGCATTTCCACTAGGACATCCCCTCACACTAGGGTGTCGCCAGTGTTTTATGTTAATGTCAGCTCTAGTGTTATTGTGTTTCCATCAGGATCATTAAAGTTCACAGTTAGCCATTGATACAGTATGTAAATGAAGGCTGAAAAGTACCAGTGGCCTGGGCTTGACCCCAAGTTAGAGCAGGTCCACCGACGCCATGGCCCAGTACAGTAGATGGAAACAGTAAAGTCTGAGCCTTTAGGCTATCAGCCTGAATACCCGGATAACCACATGCACACAAACCACACGGAACCACACTTCATACGTGATGAGTAACCTTGCATGAGACATGACAACGTGTGTGTGTGTGTGTGTGTGTTTGTGGGTCTGAATCCCCCAAGTAGTCCTGGCTTTGGAGCTATTGTATTGTTGTCCAGGATGTCCTTCGGCTGTAGGTCTTGGGCCTAGATAGCGTTGCTATGGCAATCATGGGTGGAGCCTCACTCCAGCCTCTAGCAATGTGAGGAGGAGGAGAGGGGAGCAAAATAGAGCGCTGATGGCGCATTGCCACTAGGAATTTACCCTGGTGTTTTACACACACACACACACACACACACACACACACACACACACACACACACGTCTTCATACTACTGCTAATGCTGAGGAGCTGCCCACATTATTGGATGAGTGTTCTTTGTGTATCTGTTATTGTGAAAGGTTTCTGTGGGGCAGATTGATGGCTGATTGGTGATATGGATGTATGGTGTGTGTGTTTGTACTGTATGCTTATGTGACTGTGAAGGATATAGTAAGATTCCGATTTAGTAACACATACATAGTACTTTCTTGTTTCAAATATGCTTTAGGGAGTGAACATTATTTATAATAAGGGTTACATGGAGAAAATCAGACCTCTCTGAAATATAAATGGATTGTCATCCCTTTAGCAAAAAATACTTTACCTAAACTCTCCCTGAATGCTAAAATAAAAAGTAAAATAACTCCCCTATGCACAAAATAATAATTAAAACAAAGTGGATAGCAGAGAACATGTCTACCGTTTACTCACACTTCTTGGACAGACCAGAGCCCTTTAAATATGCCGTTTTAGAAACTGTTCGTCTTGTAAGCATTACATGGTAATGCCGAAATTCTGATAGAGCACAGGACTACGGGCCAGAAGGTTGTGGGTTCGCAGACCACCATGGACAAGAGTAGGGGTTGAGAGATCTCTTTTATGTTAAAAGCATTGCATGAACCTACCATAGTATTTGAATGTCAGAGAAAAAATTGCCTTTTATAAAAAAGCTGATGTGAGTTAGACCTTTAAACAGGTCAACATTCACAAGACGGCAGGGCCAGATGGACTACCAGGACGTGTACTCCGAGCATGCGCTGACCACCTGCCAATTGTCTTCACTGACATTTTCAACCTGTCCCTGACCGAGTCTGTAATACCAATGTTTCAAGCAGACCACCATAGTCCCTATGCCCAAAAACACCAAGGTAACCTGCCTAAATGATTACCAACCCGTAGCACTCACGGCAGTAGCCATGAAGTGTAAAGACTGGTCATGGCTCACATCAACACCATTATCCTAGAAACTCTAGACCCACTCCAACTTGCATACCGACCCAACAGATCCACAGATGATGCAATCTCTATTGCACTCCAGACTGCCCTTTCCCAACTGGACAAAATTAACACCTACGTGAGAATGCTATTCATTGACTACAGCTCAGCTTTCAACTCCATAGTGCCCTGAAATATCATCACTAACCTAAGTACCCTGGGACTAAACACCTCCCTCTGCAACTGGATCCTGGACTTCCTGACGGGCCGCCCCCAGGTAGTAAGGGTAGGTAACAACACAACTTCCACGCTGATCCTTAACACAGAGGCCCCTCAGGGGTGTGTGCTCAGTCCCCTCCTGTACTCTGTGGTCACCCATGACTGCATGGCCAAGCACGACTCCAACACCATCATTAAGTTTTCCCGACGACAACAGTGTTAGGCCTGATTACCGACAATGATGAGACAGCCTATAGGGAGGTCGTCAGAGACCTGGCAGTGTGGTGCCAGGATACCAACCTCTCCCTCAACGTGATCAAGACAAAGGAGATGATTGTGGACTACAGGAAAAGGAGGACCGAGCGGACCCCCAATCTCATCAACAGGTCTGTAGTGGAGCAGGTTGAGAGCTTCAAGTTCCTTGGTGTCCACATCACCAACAAACTATCATGGTCCAAATGCACCAAGACAGTCGTGAAGAGGGCATGACAAAGCCTATTCCCCCTCAGGAGACTGAAAAGATTTGGCATGTGTCCTCAGATCCTCTAAAAGACCCCCCTCTTTTACACTGCTGCTACTCTGTTTGTCTATGCATAGTCACTTAAACTCCACCTACATGTATATATTACCTCAATTACCTCAACTAACCTGTGCCCCCGCACATTGACTCTGTACCGGTACCCCCTGTATGTAGCCTCCCTATTGTTATTTTACTGCTGCTCTTTAATTATTTGTTATTTAAAAAAAATATATATATTTTTTTAATTAACACTTATTTTTCTTAAAACTGCATTGTTGGTTAACGGCTTATAAGTAAGCATTTCACTGTAAGCTGTTGTATTCGACTCATGTGACAAATAAAATTAGATTTTATTTGAAAGCTTTGTATTTATTATGGATCCCCATTAGCTGCTGCCAAGGCAGGGGTTCCTGGGGTCCAGCAAAATGGAGGTAGTTTTATACAATTAAAAACATAACATTACATTTCACAACACATTAAGTGTGTGCCCTCAGGCCACAACTCTATTACCACATAAAACACACAATCCCGTGTGTACATGTGTGTATATTGCTTGTGTCTGTGCTTGTGTCTGTGCCTCTTTTCCATAAGGTGTATTTTTATGGGGTTTTTTTTATCTGATTTTACTGCTTGCATGAATTACTTGTGGAGTCCATGCCCAGACGAATTGAGGATGTTCTGAGGGCAAAAGGGCTGCATGTCACGGTTGTCGTTGGGAAAGGAGGACCAAAATGCAGCAGAAATAAGTGTACTCATCCTCTTTATTAAATAAAGAAGGAAACCTGAAAACAACAAACACGTACACTGAAACACTACGACAAAATAACAGTCTGGCAAGGCACACAGCTAAACACAGAACAATCTCCCACAACATACAAACACACCCTAATATATGGGACTCTCAATCAAAGGCAAATAGACCACACCTGCCTTCAATTGAGAGTCTCCACCCCAATTACCTAAACATAGAATTACATGAATATCAAACAGTGCCCAAAAACCCCAGAATACATAAATCAAATGCCCTTCTAGAAAAACACCACCCCGAACCACATAAAACAAATACCCTCTGCCACGTCCTGACCAAACCACAATAACAATTAACCCTTATACTGGCCAGGACGTGACACTGCAATTAAATATTAGGAAGGTGTTCCTAATGTTTTGTACACTCAGTGTATATTGCTCTAGTCAAAAGTAGTGCACTATTTATGGGATATGGTGTTGAGATGCATACATATTGTATGGTTGTGCCAATATAAATTAACAGGATCTCCATGGTTGTGCTCCTGTGCATTAGTTTTATGGGAATATCGATATGGTCACTATACTGTATGTCTATTACAAATGTATTATTTGTAAACATACCGGAACAATCATGCAGACAAGTGATGTCAGTGAACACAGTAGTAACAAACAGAAAGCTGTGACTTGTTTAGACAGAGAGAGAGTGGACTGTGTGTGTGTTCTTATATGTGACTGTTTCTTGGTATATGTCGTTGTGCTCATGTTTATGTTTGTCAGTGTACATACAGGATGTACAGCACAATGCCTGGCTATTTAGCTAATTGTAAGCATTTAAGCCCTAAGCATGTGTAAGTGTGCCACTTTATTTATTTTTACACAGTTTACTGTTCTTTTAGTCAGAAATACAGTAAAAAACATGAGCTGACGTACGATGCTATGTGTGTCAAACTAAGATGCTTAGTCATGGTCAAACTCAGCGTCCGTCTTACACCGCCTCCCCCTTCCTCTCTTCCTCCACAGACGGCTCGAGAACAGGATGTTAATGCTTGATGGAATGCCTGCAGTCCGAGTCAAAGCCGAGCCCCTGGAATCGGAACAAGGGGTAAGAGAGCAGTTGTTTTCCAGACAACTCCCTTTTTTCCTTTCTCCTTTCTTTTCTTCCCTCCTCCCTGCAATAGGCCTATAATTACTCCCAGGCTTGAGAGGGAGAGCGAGGGAGAGAAAGAGAGAGCGAGGGAGAGAAAGAGAGAGTGAGGGACAGAAAGAGAGAGTGAGGGACAGAAAGAGAGAGTGAGGGACAGAAAGAGAGAGGGAGAGAAAGAGAGAGAGAGTGAGGGAGAGAAAGAGAGAGAGTGAGGGAGAGAAAGAGAGAGAGAGTGAGGGAGAGAAAGAGAGAGTGAGGGAGAGAGAGAGAGTGAGGGAGAGAAAGAGAGAGTGAGGGAGAGAAAGAGAGAGTGAGGGAGAGAAAGAGAGAGGGAGGGAGGGGGAGAGAGAGTGCGAGGGAGAGAAAGAGTGCGAGGGAGAGAAAGAGTGCGAGGGAGAGAAAGAGTGCGAGGGAGAGAAAGAGTGCGAGGGAAAGAAAGAGTGCGAGGGAAAGAAAGAGTGCGAGGGAGAGAAAGAGTGCGAGGGAGAGAAAGAGTGCGCGAGGGAGAGAAAGAGAGCGCGAGGGAGAGAAAGAGAGTGCGAGGGAGAGAAAGAGAGTGCGAGGGAGAGAAAGAGAGTGCGAGGGAGAGAAAGAGAGGGAGAGGGCGAGGGAGAGAAAGAGAGAGCGAGGGAGAGTGCGAGGGAGGGAGGGAGGGAGAGAGACATAGGGGAGGGACAGTGGGAGAGAGGGCGAGAGAGAGGGAGAGTGAGATTGAGTGACAGAAAGAGGGAGGGAAGTAGAGAAAGAGGGGAGGGAGAGAAAGAGAAAGAGGAAAAAGAGTGCAAAGACTTGGAGGAGTGGTTGGAGAGTGTGGTGGTGAGGAGGAGAGGGCCAAAGCAGCTGGGGTAGGAATGTATAGAAGACTTACTGTGAGGTTGCTGTAGCCATCAGGGAGTCCATGTTGGCAGGGGGGCAGAGGGAAGATTTCAATTCCATACTCCTCACATCTTCTGTCCTCTCTCCTCGTCTCTCAAAACCCATTGGATGAGAAAGCCAGACGTCCCTCCCCTCTGACCTTCTCCTCCAATGGGTTTTGAGAAGGAGGCAAGGGGAGAAGAGAGGACGCAACGAGTATGCAATTTAAGATTCTCCCAGAGTCACTGCTTCAGGGAGAGACACAAGGAAAACTCCCCAAACTAAAAAACTAAATTCTTGCTCTCTCTCTCTTTCTCCCTCCAATTCAAAATCAAAACACACACACATGCACGCACACACACACACACACACACACACCACAGTCTCAGCACTGGCGTACTAATAACCCCGCAACCCCACATGGCCCACAGGCTTTGGTTGCTGTAAAACTGCAACATTTTCTCTCAGCATCATGGAAAAATGTGTAGAATAACATGAAATTTGCTTTGAAATTGCCAAACTCTCTCAGCCTCAATGCAAAATGTGTAGAATTGCATGAGATTAGCTATACAACTGCACACTTTCTCTCTGCCCCATGGCAATATGAGTAGAATTGCAGGAAGTTAGCTTTAAAAAAGCAGCATTTTCTCTCAGCCTCTGGCAAAACATGTAGAATAGTGTGAGATTAGCTATTAAACTTCACATTTTTCTCTTTGCCTTATGGCAAAACCACAAACTGCAGTGCGCCACTGAGTCTCAGTCTCTCCCTAATTTACTGTATGCTGGAATATGTATCTTTCTCAGCCCTATGCCTGAAACCAACCAACTGTCTTTCCTCTATACAAACACACTATCATCCCTCCATCTCTCTGTCCATCTCTCACACGCCTACACACAGTCTCTCTCATCCTTCTTTCTCTCCCACCCTGTCTCTCACTATACCCCTCAGACAGACTTTCTGTTTCAATCCTCTCTCACTTTAGTTCAATTCATGACTGGCATGAAAAGTAAATGTAGATATATATAGTCAGAACAAATTGTAACAACTGCTTCAACAATTTCGTTATACTGTAAGTATGTAACAATATGAGTCCTAGCAGAATAAGAAGTGAAAAACAAAGACTCTTTCCCTCTCTCTCTGTCTCGATTATCTTAATACACTTCCTGTTACATGATGCTCTTGCCGCCTGAGCATACCTTCCCTCCAAACTGTGTGACCACACAGTATGCAAAAAACGGACACTTTTCATGGGCGTTAAGTCCGTTTCATCCTTTGCTTTTCTGTTAATTTGCATAATCAGTTACCTTTTAATTTAACCTTTATTTTGACAGGGAGTCAATGCTGAAACCAAGGTCTCTTTTCCAGATGACACCTGTATAGCACAACAATACACATTAAAATACAATAAACACATTAAACTACACATTCATATACACATTATTATGCACAATATGCGAAAAGCAAAACACAATCATAAAAAAACAGACACATTCTTTAGTAAAAAGGTCCCCTATCAACCATCTGAAATGCCCGAGAGGCCCCAATTCCTCCAATTTTAAAGTGCATTGTAGATCATTCCACACGTAAGGTGCAGAAAAACCAAAAGAAGATCTAAGATGCACTTTGACGGGCTGCATGCTGTAGTGAAGTGAAGTGTAGGTCTTGTACCATTCCTCTTTGCAGCAGGCATAGCAATTTGTAATTTTGTCATTGCAATTAGTTTTGGCCGCTGGGTACTTTGTGGACTATTTATTACAGGAGTCCAACGTTATTTTATATTATTGTTTTTCCCCAAACATAAGTTAAATGCTCTTTGGTCTAAAAATGAGTCAGCTAAAGTAGAGACATGAATTGGTCTTCTACTGTGCAGAAGCTGTTGCTAGGTTACAACAGAGCTTTGTGTAGCGGTTACAGCTGTGTGTATGTGCATAAGAGTCCAGCCCATGTTTTATTTTTAGTGATGGCTGTCGTCAGTATATACAGCTATGATTTATTTTCCTTCATGTGTTGTCAATAACTTGTTGATTCTAATATATTTTGTAATCGCAGACATAATGTCCGTGATAGGCTTGGGGATCAATTCTGAATTAGGTTGGGAATTGGTCTAATTCCAATTCACTTCATGAATTTGAATTGTCCACACCCCACAGGAAGCAGAATTGGAATTGAATTTCAATTCAAGGAAGTAGCAATTGATGAAATTAAATTCATTGACATTCAAATGACTAATTTATTCCATACATCATGCACCTGTCTATGGTTATGTTTAAAACCTCTACGGGATCGGTGTCCCTCCACCGGGAAGGTTGAGCTAACGTGCGCTAATGTGATTAGCATGAAATTGTAAGTAACAAGAACATTTCCCCGGACATAGACATGTCTTATATGGGCAGAAAGATTACATTCTTCTTAATCTAACTGCACTGTCCAGTTTACAGTAGCTATTACAGTGAAAAAAGACCATGCTATTGTTTGAGGAGAGTGCACAACATCCAAAGACTTTTATCACGGCGACTGGTTTGGTACATTCACCTCTGAAGGTAAATAATGTACTTGCATTCAGTAATCTTGCTCTAATTTGTCATCCTGAGTGTCCCAAAGATAAATGTAGCATAATTTTGTTTGATAAAATACATTTTTATGTTCAAATGTAGGAACTGGGTTCTACAGTTTGAACCCCTGCAGTGTCTGGCTCCACACCCATCCTGCCCAGCCATCTAGATGTGTGAAAGTTAGTGTATAAGCTAATGATGCATCATGTATGACATTCCTGGCAGTGTGTAAACTTAACATACAAAATGATATGGTAATACAACATTTTTCTGTAGTTATGTACTTGAAAATGTATCAATTGACCAATTCGGCACATTTGGGCAGACTTGATACAAAATATTGTCCAGTTTTGAAATGCTTCACTGGATCAATCTGAAACTTTGCACACACACTGCAGCCGTCTAGCAGACAAAATCTAAATTGCGCCTTAACTGCAATAATACGTTATGGCCTTTTTCTTGCATGTCAAAGACGATGGAACAAAACAAATCCACAAAGATGCATGTCGTTTTGTTTGTATTACCTTTTACCAGATCTAATGTGTTATATTCTCCTATATTAATTTCAAATTTCCACAAACTTCAAAAGTGTTTCCTTTCAAATGGTATCAAGAATATGCATATCCTTGCTTCAGGTCCTGAGCTACAGGCAGTTAGATTTGGGTATGTCATTTTAGGTGAAAGCTGAAAAAAAGGGTCAGATCCTTCCATGTTTTGAAAATGTTCATTTAAAAAAAGAATCCTCCTAAACATAGTTTTAAATAATGACAGTGGTCTGGAAATACTGTAAGATTATTTTGTAGATTTTCTGTAATAATTTATAATTCACTTACATGTAATTAAATATGATGAAAAAATACATTTCCCAGAAAGCATTACAACAAGCACTCCAGAATGGATGGGAACAACCTAACATATTATGACAAACATGCACACAGAATACTGTTTGACCAATTTGAAATCGTATCTGGATTTGTTAGAAAGATGTGGCGGATGCTTTTTTAGTCAAAATATTTGTCAAAAGAATGAGACTCATATGTTTTATGTCTCAGTTGAATTTCTATGAAATGGTTAAATGCTACTTACTTTGATTCAAATTCAATTCAAATTCTGGTTCCTGTGTGTGGCCAGTGGTGGAAAAAGTAGTCAATTGTCATACTTGGTTAAAAGTAAAGATACCTCAATAGAAAATAACTCAAGTGAAAGTCACCCAGTAAAATACTACTTGAGTAAAAGTCTAAAAGTATTTGGTTTTAAATGTACTTAAGTATCAAAAGTAAAACTATAAACCACTTCAAATTCCGTATATTAAGCAAACCAGATGGCAAAATGTTCTTCTTATTGGGGGGACGGATAGCCAGGGGCACATTCCAACTTTCAGACATAATTTACAAACAAAGCATTTGTGTTTAGTGAGTCCGCCAGATTAGAGGCAGTAGGGATGACCAGAGATGTTCTGTTGATAAGTGTGTGAATTTGACAATTTTCCTGTCAAAATGTAATGAGTTCTTTTGGGTGTCAGGGAAAATGTACATTATTTTCTTTAGGAATGTAGTGAAGTAAAAGTAAAAGTTGGCAAACATATAAATAAAAAAAAGTAAATTACAGATACCCCAAAAATCTTCTTAAGTAGTACTTTAAAGTATTTTACTTAATTACTTTACACCACTGGGCATGGCAATTGAATTAAATTCAGAAATTCCGAATTGACTCAAACCCTGGTGTGTGATATAAACTGTAGATTTTAAGGATTACTTCTTAGAAATTTACAATAAGAAGAAACACGTTTTTATTTACCTGTCTAAATCATTCTACACTGTGGACCACTCATTACTTATTCAGAGGCTTTCATCAATTGGTCTGGACCAGGCTGCTTGTAGCTTTTCAGCTACACTCCTTGTCACTCCTGTCATTTGCCAAAGAGAAGGGCCCTTCAGCAATCTTCAAATATGAACATTCTATCATTAATGAGATTGAGGAGATCAGATGATATAATCCTGATTCGATAACCCTCACAGCTACCATCCAATCACAATGTAGATATAAATTAGACTATGAAAACATTCTAACTTAATTCATGAATTTGATTGGAAGCATTTTGACATAAAACATTTCATTGTAAACATAAACATTGAGTGTGGGAGAACAGGATTTCCCTTTGTATTGCATTTTGATCAGATCACACTAGATAAGCTCTCACCAAACTTCCCCGCCAGTTCATTGCGAAACCTGTAGCCTATTTTATATAGTGCATTCAAGAGCAAGGTGCTTCCTTCCTCGAATATATACTGAAGAAAAATATAAATGCAACATGCAACAATGGGTGAGTTAGTTAATATAAGGAAATCAGTCAATTGAAATAAATTCATTAGGCCCTAATCTATGGATTTCACATGATTGCGCAAGGGCGCAGCCATGGGTGGGCCTGGGAGGGCATAGGCCCACTCACTGGGAAGCCAGGCCCAGCCAATCAGAAAGAGTTTTTCCCCACAAAAGGGTTTTATTACAGACATAAATACTCCTCAGTTTCATCAGCTGTCTGGGTGGCTGGTCTCAGATGATCCCGCAGGTGAAGAAACCAGATGTGGAGGTCCTGGGCTGGTGTGGTTACACGTGGTCTGCGGCTTGAGGCTGGTTGGACATACTGCCATATTCTCTAAAATGACATTGGAGGTGGAGAGAAATAAATATTAAATTCTCTAGAAACATATCTGGTGGACATTCCTGACAACTGCACATTTTGGAATTTTGTTGTCCCCAGCACAAGGTGCACCTGTGTAATGACCATGCTGTTTAATCAGCTTCTTGATATGCCACACCTGTCAGGTGGATGGATTATCTTGGCAAAGGAGAAATGCTCACTGGCAGAGATGTAAACAAATTTGTGCACAAAATTGGAGATAAATAAGCTTTTTGTGCATATGGAACATTTCTGGGATTTTTATTTCAGCTCATGAAACATGGGACCAACACTTTACATGTTGTGTTCATATTTTAATTCAGTATATATTTTTAATTGAACAAAATAAGTGGCCAAGCTATATTGCTACTTCTGGGACACACATTGGGCTAGGCTACTGGTTCAAGAGCTATAAGAGGAATACAGAGAGGATGGAAGGGACAGAGGCCAGTCTAGATTCCAGCAGAGATGCAAGAAGGGAACAGTTGTGCAAGAAGGCAATTGCACAAGAAGGGAACAGTGAAGACAGAGTTGTGTGAGTTATAAGTTAATTAATAGGCTGGGCTATTAATCCATAATTCGTATGCTGGCCTATATATTAGGCCTAGCCTACTACAGTGAATTAGGCGACCACTTAGCAAGCCAGAGACAAAAAATTGTTTTGTCTGTTGCACATCTTGTGCCAATGAATTGAAGTGAACATTGCCAAATGGTCAGTTTAATTAAATGTGCAATAAAAAAGTATTGAGCCTAGGCCTATTTAATGAAACCTTGGCTGTTGATGTAGGCAACAGATCACAAAGCAGGGAATCACCGATTCCCCACTGAGGTCCTTCTTGGAAATGGCAAGTTCACTTTCATCAATAAACGCATATCAAGTGCAAGTGCGCTGTCCAGCAGCTCACAGCAGGATGGGGTGTCTTTTCAATTAGGAGGGACGTCTAAAGTGGATCGCAAAAAACATTATGATCACATTTCCTCAATAAACATTTTAGACATACTGTACGGGGACACCTATACATTTGGCAGCCAAGCATGAGTGATCATTGTAGCATTTAATCGTCTAGACATGATGTTGAAATATCTTCAAGCTTAGTTTGAAAAAAACTAATGCTGTGCATATCTTCCTCTGGAATAAGGCAATTGCTGGGACAATAATTACATAACCAACTTCTCTAGTAATATTATAGCTGTCTCTCTCTCCACCCCTTTAAACCTTCCTGGTCAATTCATTTGATAGGCTACATTATTTTAGCATTATGCTATAATGTAGACTAGGCCTACTTTCTGATGGACTACGGCCAAGATTTGAAGGTGTGCCTCAGTTTTAAATAAGATAAATGTGTTTTGTGTGTGTCTGAGGTGCGGTGGTGGCTTTGATTGATGGGCCCTTTTAGGCTTTGTGTGTGTGCGTGTGTGTGAGAGAGTTTGCTTATTCTCTGTCTATTCAGAAAGTTTCCTAAAGTAGCCTGTCTGGACTCCATCCCTTAACTCCTTACGAGTCTATTGAAGCACCTGTGCATCAATCTAAATAACGTGATAAAAAAACAATCCCAATCTAAATCCATCAGTTTATAGCGGTGTCTCAATCCACCACATCTGCCTATGTCGGCCTTCTGCATCTGCGGTGGAAAGTGGCAGAGCTACAGTGCTGTTTGTCAGACCATGAGACATCCCGAAAATCGTTATTCTCACGAAAATGTCTGTAGAATCCTAACAGTTTGGCGAACTAACCACTCTATGGAAAGGGGATACTCTCAAAAACACGATGGTGTTATACGTTTTGCTTTATGACCCCCACAAGTGTCATGGGACGTGTCTGAAGCTAACCAATTCAAATGTATGTAAGTATTGAGGTAGTTTTGTGCCAACAAAAAAAGGGTTTAAATGTGTCCAGAAAACACATATTTCTTGAGCTTTCTTATATCTAGATATAAGACACACATCAAAAACGTATTCCTTATGAAGTATTATTTGACTGTCTTTTTTGCCATTCATGAATGTGTTATTCAATGCGTTTCTATGGGCTGAAAAGTAAAGGCCAAATATGGAGCTATTAGAGATTAATAAGAGAGGATGGACAAATAATATAACTGAAATGTAAATGTAAAATGTAAGCAAGACATGACGATCAGCATATGTGTAAGGAATTACGACAGGTGGCCGTTTTGCTTTTCTTTCCAATCCTTACTGGGATGCAACTGAAACAAACACTGCTCAATTGAATCTTGTAGGCTAATATTTTCCACATCATTATTTCTCTCTTTCTGTCACGCCCTGACCATAGAGATCCTTATTATTCTCTATGTTTGGTTAGGTCAGGGTGTGACTCGGGTGGGGAAGTCTATGTTTTCTGTTTCTTTGTTTTTGGGCGAGTGTGGTTCCCAATCAGAGGCAGCTGTCTATCGTTGTCTCTGATTCTGATTGGGAATCATACTTAGGCAGCCTGTTTTCCACCTGTGTTTGTGGGAGGTTGTTTTCTGTTTAGCATTCTGAGCCTGAGAGAACTGTGCGCTTTCATTTTTTTTCGCCGTTATTTTGTTTGAGTCTTGAAATAAATTATCATGAACACTTACCACGCTGCGCTTTGGTCCACTTCTCCTTCTAACGACGGGCATTACACTCTCATTATAGAATCCTCTCTACCCACTTTGAACAATATGATCTTGCATTGACATTGCCTTCTGACAAGGAAATTACCGAAACAGGTCCTAACTGTATTGTTTGTTTTTGTTCTTATAATTCTATATTGAACCAAATTTGCAAAAACACACCATGTTCCATAAAGTTGTCATGGAAAATATGAATGTTTTTCCAACTACCATTTAGCAACTGAGCAGTAAATCCGGCTGCATATTGAACGTTGAGATTGCCCGAAAGACCAGTTTCTTTGGCAAATGACAGGAGTGGCAAGGAGTGGAAGGCTAGCCAAAAAGGCATGTACTCAGACTTTGCTGTGCGTAGCTGGTTTAAAAAATATTTAAAGGGCAGAACACAGTGTGTATTTACTGATGGTGTTAAATCAGATCATCTGGACAAAACAAAAGGTGTCCCATAGGGATCGATTCTTGATCTGGTTCTTTTCCCTATTTACATGAACAACTTTGGTTTTCCTTTAAAAAATATTAAGTTTCACCTGTATGCAGATGACACTGTGGTGTATGCTGTTGCCCCCACAGCTGGCCAGGCTCTGTCAGAGCTTCAATCTGCCTTTATTGACCTGCAACAAGCCTTTGTTGAACTGCAATTGGTACTTAATGCAGCTAAAACAAAGTATATGTTATTTTCCAAATCACGTGAAAATGTATCTAATCATTTATTTATATGTACTTTGGTGGTGCCCTCATTGACCTTGTCCTCGCTTATAAGTGTCTGGGCATCTGGATTGATGAAACGCTATGTTTCAAAAAGCATGTTGATGAGTTAGTCAAGAAATTAAGAATTCAAATTGGTTTCTTCTATAGAAACAGGTCCTGTCTTTCGTTAAGTAGCAGAAAACCAATCATTCAGTCAACATTCATTCCGATTATTGACTATGGTGATATCGTCTATATCAGTGGTTCCCAAACTTTTTACAGTCCCGTAGCCCTTCCAATGTTCAACCTCCATGTCACAACTTCCGCCGAAGTCGGCTCTTCTCCTTGTTCGGGCGGCGTTCGGTGATCGACGTCACCAGCTTTCTATCCATCGCTGCTCCATTTCTCATATGTCCATTTGTTTTGTTTTGTTTTGTTTTGTTTTGTTCCATACACACCTGGTTTTCATGTATTTAGTCCTCTGTTCCCCATCATGTCTTTGTGTGTAATTGTTTATTGTTACGTGATTATTTTGTCAGGCGCTGCACTTTTGTTATGGACCGTGTTTGTGGCACTAGTATGTTTTATGTGCTGTCGTTGTTGACTTGTATTAAAGTGCGCCTGTTTCATATACTCTGCTCTCCTGCACTTGACTTTGCCTCCCATATACACACCTAACACTCCAGCTGCGTACTCCCTCTAGCACCAGTGTCAGAGCACTCTCAAATGTTGTTTTTGCCATCATTGTAAGCCTGCCACACACACTATACAATACATTTATTAAACTTAGGAATGAGTGTGAGTTTTTGTCACAACCCAGCTCGTGGGAAGTGACAAAGACCTCTTATAGGACCAGGGCACAATTAATAATATAATAATCAAGAATTTTGCTATTTATTTAACCATCTTACATATAAATCCTTGTTTGTTCATCGAAAATTGTGAATAACTCACCACAGGTTAATGAGAAGGGTGTGCTTGAAAGGATGCATATAACTCTGCAATGTTGGGTTGTATTGGAGAGACTCTCAGTCTTAAATAATTTTCCACACACAGTCTGTGCCTGTATTTAGTTTTCATGCTAGTGAGGGCCGAGAATCCACTCTCATATAGGTACGTGGTTGCAAAGGGCATCAGTGTCTTAAACAATACATGCATGTCTGTTCAATCAAGTTCATATTTATATCAAAAACCAGCTTTTTACATTAGCAGGTGACTAGCATGTGACTAGCATTCCCACCAAACACTTCCGGTGAATTTACTAAATTACTCACAATAAACGTTCACAAAAAACATAACAATTATTTTAAGAATTATAGATACAGAACTCCTCTATGCACTCTATATGTCCGATTTTAAAATAGCTTTTCGGTGAAAGCACATTTTGCAATATTCTAAGTAGATAGCCCGGCATCACAGGGCTAGCTATTTAGACACCCAGCAAGTTTAGCGTTCACCAAAGTCAGATTTACTATAAGGAAAATGTTATTACCTTTGCTGTCTTCGTCAGAATGCACTCCCAGGACTTCTACTTCAATAACCTCTACGGGCTAGGGGGCAGCATTGAGAATTTTGGAAAAAATATGTGCCCATTTTTAACTGCCTCCTACAACAACTCAGAAGCTAGAATATGCATATTATTGTTCAGGTTTGGATAGAAAACACCCTAAAGTTTATCAAACTGTTTGAATGGTGTCTGTGAGTATAACAGAACTCCTATGGCAGGCAAAAACCTGACAAGGTTTCATGCAGGAAGTGGCCTGTCTGACAAGGAGTCGTTCTTCTTGTCTCTGTTTATTGAAGAGTAAGGATCTTAGCTGTAACGTGACAATTCATAGGGCTCCAATAGGCTCTCAGAACCCGGGAAAAACATGAACGATGACGAGGCAGCCTCAGGCTGAAAAACATTATCTCCTTTTCCAAGTGTCGCATCAGAGGACCATTGAATTAGGTGCGTGCGCGATTCACCCCCGTGGAGTATTTTCATTCGGCTGTTTAGCTAATTGCAGATTCCCGGTCGGAATATTATCGCTTTTCTACGACGATAAATGGCATAAAAATTGATTTTAAACAGCGGTTGACATGCTTCGAAGTACGGTAATGGAATATTTAGAATTTTTTTGTCACGTTCTGCGCCATGCGCGAGACCGTGATTTAGCATTCTGATAGTGTCTAGAACGCACGAACAAAACGCCGCTGTTTGGATATAACGATGGATTATTTGGGACCAAACCTACATTTGTTATTGAAGTAGAAGTCCTGGGAGTGCATTCTGACGAAGAACAGGAAAGGTAAGACCATTTTTCTTATAGGAAATATGATTTTGATGAAGGCTAAACTTGCCGGGTGTCTAAATAGCTAGCCCGTGATGGCTGGGCTATGTACTTAGAATATTGCAAAATGTGCTTCATCCGAAAAGCTATTTTAAAATCGGACATATCGAGTGCATAGAGGAGTAATGTATCTATAATTCTTAAAATAATTGTTATGCTTTTTGTGAACGTTTATCGTGAGTAATTTAGCAAATTGTTTGTAAACTCCCCGGAAGTTTGCGGGGGGTATGCTTTTTCTGAACGTCACATGCTAATGTAAAAAGCTGGTTTTTGATATAAATATGAACTTGATTGAACAGACATGCATGTGTTGTATAACATAATGTCCTAGGTGTGTCATCTGATGAAGATCATAAAAGGTTTAGCTGTGGTTTAGGTTTTTGTGACATTATATGCTAGCTTGAAAAATGGGTGTCTGATTATTTCTGGCTGGGTACTCTGCTGACATAATCTAATGTTTTGCTTTCGTTGTAAAGCCTTTTTGAAATCGGACAGTGTGGTTAGATTAACGAGAGTCTTGTCTTTAAATAGCTGTAAAATAGTCATATGTTTGAGAAATTGAAGTAATAGCATTTCAAACATTTTAAAAATTGCGCCACAGGACACTAGCTGTTACGTAGGTGGGACGAATTCGTCCCGCCGGTCCCATAGAGGATAACAAATGTTGGTTTGGTCCCAAATAATCCATTGTTATATCCAAATAGCGGCGTTTTGTTCGTGCGTTCAAGACACTATCCGAAAGGGTAAATAAGGGTTACGAGCATGGCGCATTTCGTGACAAAAAAAATCGAAATATTCCATTATCGTACTTCGAAGCATGTCAACCGCTGTTTAAAATCAATTTTTATGCCATTTTTCTCGTAAAAAAGCGATAATATTCCGACCGGGAAATCGTTTTTTTTTATTACAAAGAGAGTGAAAGTAAAAGCATGCTATCCCCTCATGCACGAGCCTCAGTTTAATCGTCCTCTGATATTGCACTTGCCAAACGCGCTAGTGTGTTTCAGCCTGGGCCTTGAATTACGTCATTCAGCTTTTTCCCGGGTTCTGAGAGCCTGTGGGAGCCGTAGGAAGTGTCACGTCATGCCAGAGATCCCCTGTTTTTGTTAGAGATTATCAAGGAGGGCAAGAAATGGTCAGAGAGGGCGCTTCCTGTTTGGAATCTTCTCAGGTTTTGGCCTGCCAAACGAGTTCTGTTATACTCACAGACACCATTCAAACAGTTTTAGAAACTTTAGGGTGTTTTCTATCCAAAGCCAATAATTATATGCATATTCTAGTTACTGGGCAGGAGTAGTAACCAGATTAAATCGGGTACGTTTTTTTATCCGACCGTGCAAATACTGCCCCCTAGCCCCAACAGGTTAACAGTGCGATTTGCCAAGGCAGGAAACTCTGAGCGCAGCCCAATCCAGAAATATGTCAGTGGCTTCTGATTAAATTACATTTTCACAGAACCGCTAGTTGCAATTTCAATGAGGCTCTCTTGTTCAGATATTGGTAAGTGGACTGGAGGCAGGGCATGAAAGGGATAATGAAACCAGTTGCTTGTGTCCTCCGTTTTGGGAAAGTACCTGCGTAATTGCGCACCCAACTCACTCAGGTGGGTTTGAGATTGTCCGTAAGCATGAGTTCATTTGCACACAAAAAATCATACAATGATGGAAAGACGTATGTTGTCCTTGTTAATGCAGACAGAGAAGAGCTCCAACTTCTTATTCATAGCCTCAATTTTGTCCCGTACATTGAATATAGTTATGGAGAGTCCCTGTAATCCTAGATTCAGATCATTCAGGCGAGAAAAAACATCACCCAGATAGGCCAGGTGTGAGATACTCATCATCATGCAAGCGGTCAGACAAGTGAAAATGATGGTCAGCAAAGAAAACGTTAAGCTCGTCTCTCAATTCAAAAATAAGTGTTGATAGTTACCCCTGAATAACCAGGGCATGTTGTATAAGTGTTACATGGTCGCTGCCCATATAATTGCATAGTGCAGAAAATACACGAGAGTTCAGGGGCCTTGCTTTAACAAAAAGTTTACCATTTTCACTGTAGTGTCCAAAACGTATTTCAAGCTGTCAGGCATTCCCTTGGCATCAAGAGCCTCTCGATGGATGCTGCAGTGTACCCAAGTGGTGTCAGGAGCAAATACTTGCCCACGCATTACCATTCCACTATGTCTCCCTGTCATGGCTTTTGCGCCATCAGTACAGATACCAACATGAGCAGCAGCTACGTTTGCCTACATATGGACCGTTAGTGGAATTCCCGCGAGAGAGTAACGGTTAATGTGATTGGATGTTAATTATTTCACTAGGCTTCCTGTATTTGACATTGTGTTGTTATTTCGCTGAGCAGTAGATGGTTTAATTTTATTTTTGGTCGTGAAACGAGGCTACTCAAGCGAGGGGAAAAAAAAACTCAGCCAAGTGTGTAGCCCCTTCTGAAAATATAAATGGACTGTTTGAAAATGTGAAGATTTTTTTTTTTTTTTTAAATATATATTTTTATGTGAATCACATTTTTATTTGGCTTACCCCCGATGGCATTGCGCGTACGTACCCCAGTTTGGGACTACCTGGTCTACATCATGGGTTTTCAAACTGGGGTCCGTGGAGGTACTGCAGGGGAAATTTGGGGAAACATTTTTGGTGGGATTTTTTCATGTGAAACATCATTTATTTTCATGAATATCACTAGCCGCAACAGAATATAATTGTGGATACAATTTTGATGTCTCTGCGTCCAGTATGAAGGAATTTAGAGGTAGTTTCACTAGCCAATGCTAACTAGCGTTAGCTCAATGACTGGAAGTCCACATGAACAGTTAACATGTTAGCTTTCCAGTTCATTCGACTCTGGGGAAGTAGATAAAGGACTTTATTGATTAAATCTATCCCTTTAATATGGATGTAATTACAATCATTGGAGAGAGAGGTTTTTTCTGTACAGAAAATTCTTAGGTGAGCCATCTCAGTGGTAATTTTCGAGATGGAAAAAAAGTTTCCATGTCAACTTATACAACCAAAACCAGATAGAAAAGATATTGACTACTGTATATACATTACCGGTCAAAAGTTTAAGAACACCTACTCATTCAAGGATTTTTCTATATTTTTACTAGTTTCTACATTATAGAATAATAGTGAAGACATCAAAACTATGAAATAACACATATAGAATCATGTAGTAACCAAAAAAGTGTTAACCTGTCTGGGCCAGTGGAACGCTTGCGTCCCACCCTAATCAACAGCCAGTGGAATCGTGTCGCGCGAAATGCAAAACCTCATAAATGCTATAACTTCAATTTCTCAAACATATGACTATTTTACACCGTTTTATAGCTACACCTCTCCTGAATCGAACCACGTTGTCCGATTTCAAAAAGGCTTCACAGCAAAAGCAAAACATTAGATAATGTTAGGAGAGAACCCAGCCAGAAATAATCACACAGCCATTTTCAAAGCAACTAGATGCATCACAAATACCCAAAACACAGCTAAATGCAGCACTAACCTTTGACAATCTTCATCAGATGACAATCTTAGGACATCATGTTACACAATACATGCATTTTTTGTTCGATAAAGTTCATATTTATATATAAAAACAGCATTTTACATCGGCGCGTGACATTCAGAAAATCTTTTCCCTCAAATGCTTCCGATGAACAGCGCTACAATTTACAAAATTACTATTCGAAAACATTGTTAAAATGTAATATTGTCATTCAAAGACTTATAGATTAACATGTCTTGAATGCCACTGCTTTGCCAGATTTAAAAATAACTTTACTGGGAAATCACACTTTGCAAAAAACGACGTGGTATACCCAGCAAAATAGGCTAGGCTACACATGTTGGAGCCATCTTGGAACGATCAACCATCAAAAATACTATTGTAAATAAAACCTTACCTTTGATTATCTTTATCAGAAAGCACTTCCAGGAATCCCAGGTCCATAACAAATGTAGTTTTGTTGGAAAAAGTTAATCATTTATGTCCCAATTGTTAGCGCGCTCCGAAGGCTACTGAAAATGTACCGTGCTGAGTAGGACTTGTCGTCACGAATGTACAAAAAAAAAATATTTAAGTTCGTTCAAACATGTCAAATGTTGTATAACATAAATCTTTAGGGCCTTTTTCAACCAGAGCTTCAATAATATTCCATGGGGACGTTTGCATTGTCTTTCAAAACGTTTCGAAAGGGGAGGGTAGCCATGGGCGGCCGCGTCATAATGGTAAATGGCCCTCCACCTGTGACCACTTTCCATAGCCTCTCTTTCAGTCAGTTTTGATAGTAGGAGACTCAAACCACTTTGTAAAGACTGGGGACATCTAGTGGAAGCCTTAGGAAGTGCTAAATGATTCATAAGCCCCTGTGTGTTTCAATGGCAAATGTTTGAAGTGATATCCAAACATCAGATTTGTTTCCTGTCAGGATTTGTCTCAGGGTTTTGACTGCCATATGAGTTCTGTTATACTCACAGACACCATTCAAACAGTTTTAGAAACTTTAGGGTGTTTTCTATCCAAATCAAACAATTATATGCATATTCTAGTTACTGGGCAGGAGTAGTAACCAGATTAAATCGGGTATGTTTTTTATCCGGCCGTGCAAATACTGCCCCCTATCCCCAACAGGTTTTAAACAAATCAAAATACATTTTATATGAGATTCTTCAAAGTTGATGACAGATTTGCACACTCTTGGCATTCTTTCAAACAGGTTTTATGAGGTAGTCACCTGCAATGCATTTCAATTATTAACAGGTGTGCCTTCTAAAAAGCTAATTTGTGGAATTTATTTTCTTCTTAATGCGTAGGTAGGTGTGGTATACAGAAGATAGCCCTATTTGGTAAAATACCAAGTCCATATTATGGCAAGAAAAGCTCAAATAAGCAAAGAGAAACGACAGTCCATCATTTAAGACATGAAGATCAGTCAATACAGAACATTTCAAGAACTTTGAATGTTTCTTCAAATGCAGTCACAAAAACCATTAAGAGTTATCATGAAACTGCCACTTCTGAGAACCGCCACAGGAAAGGAAGACCCAGACTTACCTCTACTGCAGAGGATAAGTTCATTAGAGTTACCAGCCTCAGAAATTGCAGCCCAAATAAATGCTTCACAGTAACAGAAACATCTCAACATCAACTGTTCAGAGGAGACTGTGTGAATCAGGCCTTCATGGTCAAATTTCTGCAAAGAAACCACTACTAAAGGACACCAATTAGAAGAAGAGACTTGCTTGGGCCAAGAAACACGAGCAATGGACATTAGACCGGTGGAAATCTATCCTTTGGTCTGGAGTCCAAATTGGAGATTTTTGGTTCCAACCACTTTGTCATTGTGAGACACGGTATGGGTGAACGGATGATCTCTGCATGTGTATTTCCCACCATAAAGCATGGAGGAGGAAGTGTTATAGTGTGGGTATGCTTTGCTGGTGACACTGTCTGTGATTTATTTAGAATTCAAAGCACACTAAACCAGCATGGCTCCCACAGCATTCTGCAGCGATACACCATCCCATCTGGTTTGGGCTTAGTCCCACTACATTAGTTTTTCAACAGGACAATGACCCAACACACCTCCAGGCTGTGTAAGGTCTATTTACGAAGAAGGAGAGTGATGGAGTGCTGCATCAGTTGACCTGGCCTCAACAATCCCCCGACCTCAAACAAATTGAGATGGTTTGGGATGAGTCGGACCACAGAGTGAAGGAAAAGCAGCCAACAACTTCTCGGCAATCTGACTAGAATTGCTGGGAATAAGCTTCAAAACTGCACAATTTTCTCTCAGCTTACTGAAAACACGTCAAGATACCTTTTTCTAGCTAATAGACTATGTTAGTTTACACTTCCTCTTCCAATGAACTGTGGGGATGTCCAAATAAGTAAACTGTCTACCAAATCTATTATTTTAAAAATGTTGATTACTTCTACTTGCCATTGTCATTCACCTGAATATTTTTTGTTGTTGCTAATCTCCACCAAGTGAATCTGCTTTTAGTTATTTCCTCATGAAATTATCTCCAAAACTCCTTAAATTTGGTGGAGTTATCTCCAGGGAAATTCAGGTAGAGGGCCTTTTTACTGGAGAATGTGTTTCATATGTTTGTTTTGCTTTTCATGTTTTGTGTTTGCTTTTCATGTCTTGTGTAATTGATGTCAATTTAGATATGTATAGTGTAGTTGTTGTTTATTGATGTGTTCTGCAAAAGAAACCATGGTCTCAGGATGACCCCCTGCCTAAATAAAGGTTAACTTCTATGGGCTACGTGGGATGCTAGCGTCCCACCTGCGGGACACAGCCAGTGAAATATCAGGGCGGCAAATTCAAAAACAACAAAATGTCATAATTCAACTTTCTCAAACATACAACTGTTTTACACCATTTTAAAGATACATTTCTCCTTGATGTAACCACATTGTCCGATTTCAAAAAGGCTTTACAGCGAAATCAAAACATTAGATTATGTTAGGAGAGTACATAGACAAAAATAATCACACAGCCATTTTCCAAGCAAGGACATGTGTCAATAAAACCCAAAACACAGCGAAATGAAACACTAACCTTTGACGATCTTCATCAGATGACACTGCTAGGACATTGTTACACAATACATGTATGTTTTGTTCGATAAAGTTCATATTTATTTCCAAAAACAGCATTTTACATTGGCGCGTGATGTTCAGAAAATGTATTCCCACCAAAACGCCGGTGGATGTGCACATCAATTTACAAAAATACTCATCATAAACGTTGACAAAATATATAACAATTATTTAAAGAATTATAGATAGACTACCCCTGGATGCAACCGCTGTGTCAGATTTTAAAATAGCTTTACGGAGAAAGCACATTTTTCAATATTCTGACTACATAGCTCAGCCATCACGGTGAGCTATTCAGACACCTGCCAAGTTCGGGGCAACCTAAACTCAGAATTAGTATTAGAAATATTCTCTTAACTTTGCTGATCTTTGTCAGAATGCACTCCCAGGACTGCTACTTCCACAAGAAATGTTGTTTTTGTTCGAAATAATCCATATTTATGTACAAATACCTCCGTTTTGTTCATGCGTACAGATCACTTATCCAAAGGCATAACACGCAAGCGCAGAATGAGAGACGAAAAGTCAAAATGTTCCATTACCGCAATTGCGATAATATTCCAACCGGACAATAGCATATTCCTTCAAGAAGAAAAAGAAGGAACGGCGTGCTCGCGTGACATCGCATATCCAATCCTTTTGTTGCCAGGCAGACCACTCAGTAACTGAGCTCCTATACTCTGCCCAGTGATAGGAAAATGCTCAAACCACTTTCTGAAGGCTTTAGACAGCCAATGGAAGCCTTAGGAAGTGCAACGTCACCCCACAGACACTGTAGCTTTGATAGAGAATCAAAAGAAGAACTACAATTCTCAGACTTTCCACTTCCTGCTTGGATTTTTCTCAGGTTTTTGCCTGCCATATGAGTTCTGTTATACTCACAGACACCATTCAAACAGTTTTAGAAACGTCAGAGTGTTTTCCATCCAAATCTACTGATAATATGCATATTCTAGTTTCTGGGGCAGAGCAGTAACCTGTTTAAATTGGGTATGTTTTTCATCCTGCCGTGAAAATACTGCCCCCTAGCCCAGACAGGTTAAATAAAAACAATTCAAAAAATGAGTATAGCTAAAATATTGTCCCAACATAACCTCCTATCCCCTATAGCCATTGTGACTTTATATAGATCTAAATGGATTCGGTAAGTGAGGCGAACAATCTACCTAGCCAGAGAGTGAAGTGAAGCTATAACCATAATTGCATACACCTGTCCAATCATCACAATTGACAGGAAATACATAAAGGAAAGGGCTTTAGTAGAGACTTGGGGAGATCTCAATGTAATATTCCTCACGTCCTCTCTCTTCTCTCCACACATTGGATGAGAAATCCAGAGATCCCTCCCTTCTGACCTTCTCCTCCAATGGGGTTTGAGAAGGAGACGAGAGAGGACGTGAGGAATATGCAATTGTGACTCAGATCACTTGGTTGTTCCCAAGAGATCTGAGTGAGTTACAGTGCATTCGGAAAGTCTTCAGACCCCTTCCCCTTTTCCACATTTTGTTACTTTACAGCCATATTCTAAAATTAAATAATCAATTTTCCTCATTAACCTGTCTGGGCCAGTGGGAAGCTTGCGTCCCACCCTAATCAACAGCCAGTGGAATCGCGTCGCGCTAAATGCAAAACCTCATAAATGCTATAACTTCAATTTCTCAAACATATGACTATGTTACACCGTTTTATAGATACACCTCTCCTGAATTGAACCACGTTGTCCGATTTCAAAAAGGCTTTACAGCAAAAGCAAAACATTAGATTATGTCAGCAGAGTACCCAGCCAGAAATAATCACACAGCCATTTTCAAAGCAACTAGCATGCATCACAAATACCCAAAACACAGCTAAATGCAGCACTAACCTTTGACAACCTTCATCAGATGACACTCCTAGGACATCATGTTACACAATACATGCATTTTTCATTCGATAAAGTTCATATTTATATATAAAAACAGCATTTTACATCGGCGCATGACGTTCAGAAAATCTTTTCCCTCAAATGCTTCCGGTGAATTAGCGCTACAATTTACAAAATTACTATTCGAAAACATTGTTAAAATGTAATATTGTCATTCAAAGACTTATAGATTAACATGTCTTGAATGCCATCACTTTGCCAGATTTAAAAATAACTTTACTGGGAAATCACACTTTGCAAAAAACGACGTGGTATGCCCAGAAAAAAAGTCTAGGCTATACATGTTGGAGCCAACTTGGAACGATCAACCATCAAAAATACTATTGTAAATAATACCTTACCTTTGATTATCTTTATCAGAAGGCACTTCTAGGTATCCCAGGTCCATAACAAATGTAGTTTTGTTCCAAAAAGTTAATAATTTATGTCCCAATAGTGTTAGCGCACTCCAAAGGCTAGTGAAAATGTACCGTGTTCGTCTGACTTGTCGTCAGGAATGAGCAAAAAATATATATTTAAGTTCGTTCAAACATGTCAAACATTGTATAACATAAATCTTTTGGGGATTTTTCAACCAGGCCTTCAATAATATTCCATTGGGATGGTTGCATTGTTTTTCAAAACGTTTCGAAAAGGGAGAGTAGTCATGGGCGCCGACGTCACAATGGTAATGGCCCATCCCCTGTGACCAAGTGCCACAGCCTCTCTTTGGGTCAGTTACTACCATAGGAGACTCAAACCACTTTGTAAAGACTGCGGACATCTAGTGGAAGCCCCTGTGTGTTTCAATGGCAAATGTTTGAAGTGATATCCACACATCAGATTTCAGTTTCCTGTCAGTATTTGTCTCACTGTTTTGACTGCCATATGAGTTCTGTTATACTCACAGACACCATTCAAACAGTTTTAGAAACTTTAGGGTGTTTTCTATCCGAATCAAACAATTATAGGCATATTCTAGTTACTGGGCAGGAGTAGTAACCAGATTAAATCGTGTACGTTTTTTATCCGGCCGTGCAAATACTGCCCCCTATCCCCAACAGGTTTTAATCTACACACAATACCCCATAATGACAAAGCGAAAACAGGTTAAAAAAAACACTTTTGTTCATAAGTATATAGACCCTTTGTTATGAGACTCAAAATTGAGCTCAGGTACATCCTGTTTCCATTGATCATCCTTGTTATGTTTATGCAACTTGATTGGAGTCCAACAGTGGTGAACTCAATTGATTGGACATGATTTGGAAAGGCACACAACTGTCTATATAAGGTCCCACAGTTGACAGTGCATATCAGAGCAAAAACAAAGCCATAAGGTCGAAGGAATTGTCCATAGAACTCTGAGATAGGATTGTGTCGAAGCACAGATCTAGGGAAGGGTACCAAAACATTTCTGCAGCATAGAAGGTCCTCAAGAACACAGTGGCCTCCATCATTCTTAAATGGAAGAAGTTTGGAACCACCGGGACTATTCCTAGAGCTGGCCGCCCGGCCAAACTGAGCAATCGTGGGAGAAGGGCCTTGGTCAGGGAGGTGAGCAAGAACCCGATGGTCACTCTGACAGAGCTCGAGAGTTTCACTGTGGAGATGGGAGAACCTTGCAGAAGGACAACCATCTCTGCAGCACTCCAAGGTATCAGGCCTTTATGGTAGAGTGGCCAGACAGAAGCCACTCCTCAGTAAAAGGCACATGAATGCCTGATTGGAGTTTGTCAAACTGCACCTAAAGGACTCTCAGACCATGAGAAACAAGATTCTCTGGTCTGATGAAACCAAGCTTGTCCTCTTTGGCCTGAATGCCAAGTGTCAAGTCGGGAGGAAACCTTGCACCATCACTACGGTGAAGCGTGGTGGCAGCATCATGCTGTGGGGATGTTTTTCAGCGGACTGGGAGACTAGTCCGTATTGAGGGAAAGATGAACGGAGTAAAGTACAGAGACATCCTTTATAAAAACCTGCTCCAGACCGCACAGCCAAGACAATGCAGGAGTGGTTTCGGTAAAAGTCTCAATGTTGTCATGACGTTGGCCTGTGGGTAAGGTTTATGACCCCCCCCATAAATACCTTTCTCCCTTCCCCTCTCTTACTGACCCTACTGAAGGACTGCTGTCCTGTTAAATATAGAGAGTCTGGGAACATCAAACAAATGGGGAAAGGAACCATATTTTGGTAATAAAACCAGTTGGAAATATGCTTGATAACGTAATGAGTATGGATGTCAGTTCATTGTTATCTGTGACATTATGACTGATGACAGGACGACATAAACTGTACCTGGGAAAGTATACACCCTCTAGTTATCAGAGTCACATGGAATTGTTATGCAATTGAAATGTTTGATATTGAAATTGTTTGTTAGGAGATTAAATGTATTTTAGCTTCCAAATGAGAGATTTGGGTTTTCAGAAGGAAAGTGCCCTGCTCGATCAGTGGCCCAACCCTGTGAAGAGACAGGGGTTATAAACGATGAAACACCTCCTTCCCCCCTCTCCACTATTTAAGCCTTTGACGAAAAGATAACCAGTAGTTCCAGTACGGGAGGTCTGCAGCCTCTACGTTAGAAGGACACATGTAAAGGACAGAACTAAGCCAACCTCGGCGTGAGCTATGGTATGAACTGGTATGAACTTTGAGCTTATTCACTACAGAAGTGATACTTCCTAGCCATTGAATTAGCAGCTGCCTCTGTCGACGGGGGCTAGGAAAGGACGGACGACGGATCCAGTCTAACAACCAGACGAAGATACCACCACATATCCAATTTACCACCATTGACATTCTTCCACTACAGGAAGATCTGTTGGCCAACCCGGCCAGCATCTACGACCAATCTACCGAAGCACAGCTCAGAGTAAATATTTATTGCATTTTCCTTTTCCAAATGGGCGGTAATTTAGAATGCATAAGATAATGTATTTACGATAGCATAGCTGCTGTTTCTTTGTTCCTAAATCTTCCCGCTCTTTCATTCAAGCCCAACCCCCTTTCCTTTGTGTAACCAGGTTCCGTCCACCGGGACGTTTTCTGTATGACATCATTGGTATTCTGTGTATTTGTAATTCTGTGTGATTAGTTAGGTATTTAGTAAATAAATAATTAAACCCAATTTTGTATTGCTGATTCAACTTGTTAGCCAGGGTTCGTGAAGATAACCAAGAATTTACAACTTTCAATATGAGACTGAAAATAAGATAAGGGTTAATATTGACTGCTATCGATGTAAAATATTACTAAGTATTTTAAGAGTTTATTCGGAAGATAACAGCTCTATAAACGTTCTTCCGTGGTGCCCCGACTTTCTAGTAAATTACATTTACATGATTAGCTTAATCAGGTAATATTAATTACAGAGAAAGAATTTTATAGGTTAGCATGTCATATCACTTAATCCGGCATAGCCAAAGACACGACGATGTCCTTAAGAGGCTCAGCCAGAGCCCGGACTTGAACACGATCGAACAGACCTGAAAATAGCTGTTCAGTGACACTCCCCATCCAACCTGACAGGGCTTGAGAGGATCTGCAGAGAAGAATGGGAGAAACTCCCCAAACACAGGTGTGCCAAGCTTGTAGCGTCATACCCAAGAAGACTCGAGGCTGTAACCGCTGCCAAATACGCTTCAACAAAGGACTGAGTAAAGGGTCTGAATGCTTATATAAATGTGATATTTTAGTTTTTTTTTATACATTTGCAAAAATGTATAAAAATACTGTTTTTGCTTTGTCATTATGGGGTATTGTGTGTAGATTGATGAAGAAAATGTGTTTTTTAAGCCATTTGAGAATAAGGTTGTAACAACAAAATGTGGAAAAATTCAAGGGGTCTGAATACTTTCCTAATGCACTGTACATAGCTCTCTATAGTAAATGCTAATAGTTGTAAGACAATGGGCTACTGGTTGATTGGGGGCTGAGCATATGGCTTTCCTATAGGCTGCATCTCAATAGTCTGAAGTTGCCTCCTCTTCTCATCTCCTTCCCTCCATCTGCACTGGCATTAGAAGGTGAAAGCACTTTATGGTAATAATCCAATTTATTGCTTTCACCTATGCTGTTTTTCCAGATCAGTGTAGATACACAAGATAAGAATAGGAAATGAAGCCACTTTAGACTATTGAGACACAGCCCTAGTGTCTGACCGTGAGAAAAAAGGTGAAATCCCATTCCTGATAGTCATCCACCATATTGCTTTCACCTGTGCTGTGCTTTCAGATTAGTAAAGATAAAGATTATTGACTGTTGAGATGCACCCTTTGTGTCTGACCCTGACAGAGAGACAAAAAATGCAGGAACAGGGGAAAGGCTTTAGCTGTCAGTGATATTAAGGTCTTTTAAAGTCACAGTCTACTGTGGAGTGTCTGAGTGCACTTGTTCTGTTAGCTAATAGCGTGTGATTGAAGCTGTTATCCATACGTGTAGTGATGTCAGTATTGTCAGTCAGAGGCAGGATGTGAACAACCCACACTGGCTTTGAAATGTTCTGATATCTCGCCCTAACTGACTGAGCTTCCCTTTTAACACACAAACTCAATCATTCAGGCATATGCATACAAGGCCGCACGGACACATGTAAACAGACAGACAGACAGACAGACAGACAGACAGACAGACAGACAGACAGACAGACAGACAGACAGACAGACAGACAGACAGACAGACAGACAGACAGACAGACAATTTAAACTGCAGAAACGTGGTCTTGATTTGGGTGGCGTGGGGCCAAGGCTTTGCTGGAAATGGTCTGCCTCGTTGGAGAATTCACCCGCAAGGGGCTGGAAAATCAGCCCAGCCTAACCAGTATCCCCCATAAATACAATGAGATTAGGACAGAGCAGGTGGGTCCTGGAGGAGTGTTTTTTTTTTGTGTGTGTGTGTGTGTGTGTGTGTGTGTGTGTGTGTGTGTGTGTGTGTCTGAGGTAGAATACGTGTGTGTGTGTGTGTGTGTGTGTGTGTGTGTTCAACTACAGTATATGTGTTTTTGTGAGAAGCTGGGGGTGACTGAGGTTTTCAAACATTTTCCATCTCAGTTGGGTTGGGTTGAGATCCATACAAAAGCCTACATCAATATTTCAGTTTCTGTTTTTCACTTCGGTGAAACGTTATCCACTCTGTTATTTTGACCTTTCAAACCACAGCAATGTTTCCCCTTCTCTGAGTAATATGACGGAACCCCTGTCATTGCCTTTTGACTGTAGCAACAATTGGTTTTCAGAACTCCAATGCAGACGTGGCTTCAAATACTATTTTAAAATCTTTTAAATACTTTGAGCGTTTGATTTAGTCTGCCTGGATTGACAGATTTGGTTTGCAGTTTTGCAAATATTCTATTGGTTCTATTCATTGTGCCAGGCAATCTCAATCAATCCCATCTAAAGTAATGATTTTAAATAGTATTTGAACCCAGATCTGATTTTCAGTGCTCCAATGTTTATAAAGTGCATTGTTCTGAAAGTAGTAAAGTACATTGCTTTGACAGTTTAATGACAATGATTGCGTAATGATTATTCAAACCAAAACATGTCCTAATCATTTGAAATAGAATATCTTTGGCTATCTCACATTTTCATTTTGTCCTGCCACTCGTAGGAAATATGGTAATATTGAAAGAAACAAAACAAGCAAAGCCAATGCTTACAGTAGCCATCCAAAACGGAATAGCTTGCATTGACAAAGAGAGGAGAGACAAGATTTCAAGGTCCGATGCCTCAGGGTACTTTGGTGCTTCTGTCATTCAGAGAACACACAACAATAGCCCAAGGGGTTATACAGTGCATTTGGGGGGGTAGGCTTACTTGGATGGGATCCGTCTCCATCCACTGAATCTGCTTATACCTGCTATAAGCTGCTGCGGTGAAAGGAGGTTGAGGTACAGTATTTTTTTCAAGACGATGTCGAATTTTTTAGAGCACTTGTTCTTATGAATTTGGCTATAAAGTCTGAATGGTGTGCACTAAAAGCTATTATGACCCCATTTAGAAAAGCTAAGTCTCTCCCAAACACGCACGATTCCCTGTTTCCCTCACAAGCCGTGCAAGACTCGTTAGAAGAGAAGGTCGGCACCGGGCTCAAATTAGCACAAGATGGCCTTTGTGGTAAAATTAATGGAATGCAATAGAAATAATGATACAATTATTACCTCATGATACTTCCTTGTGTTTCCCTGAACCTCTCAATACCTTTCTGATGCATTTCACACTTCAAACCAAAAGTACTTCAAATTGAAATGTAGTGCACCTGATTTGCCGTATTTGTGTGTTATTCAGTGTGTAGATAACGGCATTAAGGACAAATTCAGAAGTTTCAGTTGCATTTCAAAATTTCAGAAAATACTACATTTCTCAGAGGCCTTCAAAAAAAGAAGCCAAACTGAAATTGTTGGTGGAAATATAATTGGCTATTCTAAGCACTAAGGTTAAAAATGTGTATATGAATATTGTTTCCAGAGAATAGTGATATTATCAAGGCACAAGGCAAGACCCAAATGCAGACACAGGGGGCAGATGGTTGGAGTCTTACAATGTTTATTAATCTAAAGGGGGTAGGCAAGAGAATGGTCATGGACAAGCAAAAAGGTCAAAACCAGATCAGAATCTAGGAGGTACAAAGTTGCAGACAGGCTCGTGGTCAAGGCAGGCAGAATGGTCAGGCAGGCAGGTAAAAAGTCCAGAAACAGGCAAGGTTCAAAACCGGGAGGAATAGAAAAAGGAGAATGCAAAATGCAGGAGAACGGGGAAAACGCTGGTTGACTTGGAAACATGCAAGACGAACTGGCACAGAGAGACAGGAAACACAGGGATAAATACACTGGGGAAAACTTCTACTTCCTGTCAGGTGAACTGTTGTGTCCTCACCTTTGATCTGATAATTTCACAATTTCTTCTGTCAGAAACATTCAAATTTGGCCCTATATGGCCAATTTTCACAAGTGTAAAGGGTTAATTAGCCATATACACTACCGGTCAAATCTTTTAGAACAGCTACTCTTTTGAAAGTTTTTCTTTATGTTTATTGTAGAATAATAGCGACAACATCAAAACTATGATATAACACGTAAGGAATCATGTAGTAACCAAAAAAGTGTTAACCTGTTGGGGATAGGGGGCAGTATTTGCATGGCCGGATAAAAAACGTACCCGATTTAATCTGGTTACTACTTCTGCCCAGTAACTAGAATATGCATATAATTATTGGCTTTGGATAGAAAACACCCTAAAGTTTCTAAAACTGTTTGAATGGTGTCTGTGAGTATAACAGAACTCCTATGGCAGGCAAAAACCTGAGAAGATTTCATGCAGGAAGTGGCCTGTCTGACAAGGTGTTGTTGTTCTTGCTTCTGTTTATTGAAGAGTCAGGATCTTAGCTGTAACGTGACACTTCCTACGGCTCCAATAGGCTCTCAGAGCCCGGGAAAAACCTGAACAATGTCGAGGCAGCCTCAGGCTGAAACACATAATAGCCTTTGCCAAGTGGCCGATCAGAGGACAAAGGGCTTAGCCGCGTGCCCGATTCGACCCCGTGCTGTATTTTCTTTCGGCTGTTTACCTAATTGCAGATTCCCGGTCGGAATATTATCGCTTTTTTACGAGAAAAATGGCATAAAAATTGATTTTAAACTGCGGTTGACATGCTTCGAAGTACGGTAATGAAATATTTAGAAATCTTTTGTCACGAAATGCGCCGTGCGCGTGACCGTTATTTACCATTGGGATAGTGTCTAGAACGCACGAACAAAACGTCGCTGTTGGAACATAACTATGGATTATTTTGGACCAAACCTACATTTGTTATTGAAGTAGAAGTCCTGGGAGTGCATTCTGACGAAGAACAGGAAAGGTAATCAAACTTTTCTAATAGTAAATCTGACTTTGGTGAAGGCTAAACTTGGTGGGTGTCTAAATAGCTAGCCCTGTGATGCCGGGCTATCTACTTAGAATATTGCAAAATGTGCTTTCACCGAAAAGCTATTTTAAAATCGGACATATCGAGTGCATAGAGGAGTAATGTATCTATAATTCTTAAAATAATTGTTATGCTTTTTGTGAACGTTTATCGTGAGTAATTTAGTAAATTGTTAGTAAATTCGCCAGAAGTTTGCAGGGGGTATGCTAGTTCTGAACGTCACATGCTAATGTAAAAAGCTGGTTTTTGATATAAATATGAACTTGATTGAACAAAACATGCATGTATTGTGTAACATAATGTCCTAGGTGTGTCATCTGATGAAGATCATCAAAGGTTAGTGCTGCATTTAGCTGTCTTCTGGGTTTTTGTGACATTATATGCTAGCTTGAAAAATGGGTGTCTGATTATTTCTGGCTGGGTACTCTGCTGACATAATCTAATCTTTTGCTTTTGTTGTAAAGCCTTTTTGAAATCGGACAGTGTGGTTAGATTGACGAGAGTCTTGTCTTTAAATAGCTGTAAAATAGTCATATGTTTGAGAAATTGAAGTAATAGCATTTCAAAGGTATTTGAAAATCGCGCCACAGGATTCAACTGGCTGTTACGTAGGTGGGACGAATTCGTCCCGCCGGTCCTAGAGAAGTTAAACAAATCTAAATAAATGTTATATTTGAGATTCTTCAAAGTATCCTGCCTTTGCTTTTCCTTCACTCTACGGTCCAACTCATTCAAAACAATATCAACTGGGTTGAGGTCGGGTGATTGTGGAGGCCAGGTCATCTGATGCAACACCACATCACTCTCTTTCTTGGTCAAATAGCCCTTACATGGTCTGGAGGTGTGTTGGGTCATTGTCCTTTTGAAAAGCAAATGACAGTCCCACTAAGCGCAAACCAGATGGGATGGCGTATCGCTTCAAAATGCTGTGGGAGCCATGCTGGTTTAGTGTGCCTTCAATTCTAAATAAATCATTTACATGTACGTCATTTAGCAGACTTACAAATTGGTGCATTCACCTTATGATATCCAGTGGAACAACCCCTTTACAATAGTACATCTATATCTTTTTTTGGGGGGGGGGCGGGGGGTTAGAAGGATTATTATATCCTATCCCAGGTATTCCTTAAAGAGGTGGGGTTTCAGGTGTCTACGGAAGGTGGTGACTGACTCCGCTGTCCTGGCGTTGTGAGGGAGCTTGTTCCAACATTGGGGTGCCAGAGCAGCGAACAGTTTTGACTGGGCTGAGTGGGAACTGTGCTTCCGCAGAGGTAGGGAGGTGAGCAGGCCAGAGGTGGATGAACTCAGTGCCCTTCTTTGGGTGTAGGGACTGATCAGAGCCTGAAGGTATGGAGGTGCCGTTCCCCTCACAGCTTCGTAGGCAAGCACCATGGTCTTGTAGCAGATGCGAGCTTCAACTGGAAGCCAGTGGAGTGTGCAGAGGTGCGTGGTGACGTGAGAGAACTTGGGAAGGTTGAACACCAGACGGGCTGCGGCATTCTGGATGAGTTGTAAGGGTTTAATGGCACAGGCAGGGAGCCCCGCCAGCAGCGAGTTGCAGTAATCCAGACGGGAGTGCGACAAGTGCCTGGATTAGGACCTGTGCCGCTTCCTGTGTAAGGCAGGGTCGTACTCTGCGGATGTTGTAGAGCATGAACCTACAGGATCGGGTCACCGCCTTGATGTTAGCGAAGAACGACAGGGTGTTGTCCAGGGTCATGCCAAGACTCTTAGCACTCTGGGAGGAGGACACAATGGAGTTGTCAACCGTGATGGCGAGATCATGGAACGGGCAGTCCTTCCCCGGGAGGACGAGCTGCTCCGTCTTGCCGAGGTTCAGCTTGAGGTGGTGATCCGTCATCCACACTGATATGTCTGCCAGACATGCAGAGATGCTATTCGCCACCTGGTTATCAGAAGGGGGAAAGGAGAAGATGAATTGTGTGTCGTCTGCGTAGCAATGATAGGAGAGACCATGTGAGGATATGACAGCGCCAAGTGACTTGGTGTATAGCGAGAATAGGAGAGGGCCTAGAATTGAGCCCTGGGGGACACCAGTGGTGAGAGCACGTGGTGTGGAGACAGATTCTCGCCATGCCACCTGGTAGGAGCGACCTGTCAGGTAGGACGCAATCCAAGAGTGAGCCGCACTGGAGATGCCCAACTCGGAGAGGGTGGAGAGGAGGATCTGATGGTTCACAGTATCAAAGGCAGCAGATCTAGAAGGATGAGAGCAGAGGAGAGAGAGTTAGCTTTAGCACTGCGGAGAGCCTCCGTGACACAGAGAAGAGCAGTCTCAGTTGAATGACCAGTCTTGAAACCTGACTGATTTGGATCAAAAAGGTCATTCTGAGAGAGATAGCAAGAGAGCTGGCCAAGGACGGCACGCTCAAGAGTTTTGGAGAGAAAAGAAAGAAGGGATACTGGTCTGTAGTTGTTGACATCGGAGGGATCGAGTGTAGGTTTTTTGAGAAGGGGTGCAACTCTCGCTCTCTTGAAGACAAAAGGGACATAGCCAGCGGTCAAGGATGAGTTGATGAGCGAGGTGAGGTAGGGGAGAAGATCTCCGGAAATGGTCTGGAGAAGAGAGGAGAGGAGGGGATAGGGTCAAGCGGGCAGGTTGTTGGGCGGCCGTCCGTCACAAGTCGCAAGATTTCATCTGGAAAAATCACTGACAGTGTCAACAGCAAAGCACCCCCTTCACCATCATACCTCCTCCTCCATGCTTTACGGTGGGAACCACACATGCGGAGATCATTGGTTCACCTTCTCTGCATCTCACAAAGACACGGAGGTTGGAACCAAAAATCTCAAATTTAGACTCAACAGACCATAGGACAGATTTCCATTGCTCCTGTTTCTTGGCCCAAGCAAGTCTGTTCTTCTTATTGGTTTCCTTCAGTAGTGGTTTATTTGCAGAAATTTGAGCATGAAGGCCTAATTCAGTCTCCTAAAAATAGTTGATGTTGAGATGTGCCTGTTACTTGAACTCTGTGAAGCATTTATTTGGGCTGCAATTTCTGAGGTTGGTAACTCTAATAAAAGGCACAGATCTGGGGAAGCATACCAAAACATTTCTGCAGCATTGAAGGTCCCAAAGAACACAGTGGCCTCCATCATTCTTAAATGGGAGAAGTTTCGAACCACCAAGACTCTTCCTAGAGCTTGCTGCCCGGCCAAACTGAGCAATCAGGGGAGAAGGGCCTTGGTCAGGGAGGTGAGAGTTCCTCTGTAGAAATGGGAAAACCTTTCAGAAGGACAACCATCTCTGCAGCTCTCCACCAAACAGGCCTTTATGGTAGAGTGGCCAGACGTAAGCCGCTCCTTAGTAAAAGGCACAGGAAGAGCCAATGGGTGTTTGCTAAAATGCACCTGAAGACTATCAGAGCATGGGAAACAAGATTCTCTGGTCTGATGAAACCAAGATTGAACTCTTTGGCCTGAATGAAAAGGCGTCAAGTCTGGAGGAAACCTGGCACCATCCCTACAGTGAAGCATGGTGGTGGCAGCATCATGCTGTGGGACTGGGAGACTTGTCAATATTGAGGGAAAGATGAATGAAGCAAAGTACAGAGAGATCCTTGATTAAAAACCTGCTCCAGAGCACTCAGGATCTTACACTGTGGTGATGGTTCACCTTCCACCAAGACAATGACCCTAAGCACACAGCCAAGACAATGCAGTAGTGGCTTCGGGACAAGTCTCTGAATGTCCTTGAGTGGCCCAACCAGAGCCCGGACTTGAACCCAATCTAACATCTCTGGAGAGACCTGAAAATAGCTGTTCTGTGGCGCTCCCCATCCAACCTGTTAGAGCTTGAGAGGATCTGCAGAGAAGTATGGGAGAAACTCCCCAAATATAACGCGTGCCAAACGCACGTGTTATTTGACAAAGTAACTATATATTACATTATATTACCCAGTTTTAAAAAGTAATGTGTTATATTACTAATTATTCATGAAAAGTTATCTGATTGCGTAACACGTTACTTTTGTATCTCTTTACCCCCGGCACTACATAGGAGGCAATGAGGAAAATTGGAATTTAATTGGAATATCTGTTTACTTTCTGAATTGACTGAATTAAAAAGGTATTGACCCCAACCCTGATGGCTGCATTAGATATACCTGTATTATTTATTCTATCAAGGAAGAGAAAGGTGAGCCTAATGTTCCACAGTCATCAGTTTAACTCATGTTTGACCTGCAGATATCTTTCTGTTATCCTAGTAATCATATTCATAGAGTAAGATAATTTGTCAACTATAATCATAGTGAAGTCCCTCTGTTAATTGGAAATTGCAATCTATCGACTTTGTCTTGTGGTGTAGGCAATATTCATGTCATGATTCACGCAAGGTCAAGAACTTCCTGATATGAATTGATGCATCGACGTCAGTACGTGATGTAATGCATTGTTTACAACTAGTTATCGACGTTAAACTGTCATGCTCCCTATACCCATGGATGGACACATTCCTTTCTGAATTGCTTGGTAGACGTTATGGTAATACACCAATAAGTGTAGTCATCTGGCCTTGAACAGTTGAACTCTGACCTTACACCCCTGACCCCCAGCTGACCCCTGCCAGAGTTGAGAGTTCAGAGGTCAGTGTATCTCATGGCTCGGGGGAGGGTTGTTGTCTGACCCCAAGCTGAGTTTCACGTGGAGAAGCTTCTCTCTGCTGCTGATTTACTGGGTTGTAACATTTCCTGTCGGGCTGAGAATTATTGTACTTAGTCTGGATTAAAAACATTACCCCCTCCCCTCCCAACAGTAATTCACTATAGATCCACAACATTACAGGTAGTGAAAGAAGTGCAGTGCAGAGGAGCAACTCTTCCCTCATACTCAATGATCTGTTACTTCATGATTAGTAGAGCGTGTCCAGCAGTTCCCTCTCCCCCTGATGGATTCGCTGAGTCCCAGCCAGAAACTCCTGACTGGAACACGATACAATTAGCTACCAGAGAGACTGGCTCTGTTGTTGTGTATACTATATAGGACTCTGGTTGGTGTGTATGTTGCATAGACAAGCTACAGTATACGTACACACTACATTAACACTATACATAAATACTGTATTTAAGTATACAATACAAGTTTAATCATAACTGTCATGAATATGCATTAATGCACAACTAATTATATGAATTATAATACAGGTCATTAACCCGTTTAATCCAATCGGTCACAAAAGTGAGAAATAAAAGTTGTACTTTGTATTTGTATTTATTAGGAATCCCCATCAGCTGCTGCCAAAGCAGCAGCTACTATTCCAGGGGTCCAAACATATTAAAGCACTTACATTACATATAAAACAAAATATAAAACAGTGCATCATATAACATTATTACACCACTACTGTACATATCTACAATACAAAATGTTTACAATGCCTTGCAAAAGTATTCATCCCCCTTGGCGTTTTTCTTAATTTGTTGCATTACCACCTGTAATTTAAATGCATTTTATTTTGGGATTTCATGTAATGGACAAATTGGTGAAGTGAAATGAAGAAAACAACTTCTTAAAAAAAATAAAAAAATAAATTGAAACGGAAAAGTGGTGCGTACATTTGCATTGACCCCCTTTGACATGAAGCCCCTAACTAAGATCTGGTGGAACCAATTACCTTCAGAAGTCACACAATTAGTTAAATAAAGTCCAACTGTGTGCAATGTAAGCGTCACATGATCTGTCACATGATCTCAGTACATATACACTTGTTCTGAAAGGCCCAAGAGTCTGCAACACCACCAAGCAAGGGGCACCACCAAGCATGCGGCACCATGAGACCAAGGAGCTCTCCAAACAGGTCAGGTACAAAGTTGTAGAGAAGTACAGATCAGGGTTGGGTTATAAAAAAATATCTGAAACTTTGAACATCCCACAGAGCACCATTAAATCCATTATAAAAAAATTGAAAGAATATAGCACCACAACAAACCTGCCAAGAGAGGGCCACTCACCAAAACTCATGGACCAGGCAAGGAGGGCATTAATCAGAGGCAACAAAGAGACCAAAGATAACCCTGAAGGAGCTGCAAAGCTCCACAGCGGAGATTGACATATCTGTCCATAGGACCACTTTAAGTCATACACTCCACAGAGCTGGGCTTTATGGAAGAGTGGCCAGAAAAAAGCCATTGCTTAAAGAAAAAAATTATCAAACATGTTTGGTGTTCGCCAAAATGCATGTGGGAGACATATGGAAGAAATTACTCTCATCAGATGAGACTAAAATTGAGCTTTTTGGCCATCAAGTAAAACACTATGTCTGGTTCAAACCCAACACCTTTCATCACCCCAAAAACATCATCCCCACAGTGATGCATGGTGGTGATAGCATCATGCTGTGGGGATGTTTTTCATCGGCAGGTACTGGGAAACTGGTCAGAATTGAAGGAATGATGGATGGCGCTAAATACAGGGACATTTTTGAGGGGAATCCTGTTTCAGTCTTCCAGAGATTTGAGACTGGGACGGAGGTTCACCTTCCAGCAGGACAATGACCCTGAGCATACTGCTAAAGCAACACTTGAGTGGTTTAAGGGGAAACATTTAAATGTCTTGGAATGGCCTAGTCAAAGCCCAGACCTCAATCCAATTGGTGAAGTGAAATGAAGAAAATAACTTGTTTAAAAAATGTAACTTGAACTTGAAGGTGCTGGAGCAGTTTTGCCTTGAAGAATGGGCAAAAATCCCAGTGGCTAGATGTGCCAAGCTTATAGAGATACACCAGGAGACTTGGAGCTGTAATTGCTGCAAAAGGTGGCTCTACAAAGTATTGACTTTGGGGGGTGGATAGTTATGCATGCTCATGTTTTCTTGTTTGTTTCACAATAAAAAAATATCTTGCATCTTCAAAGCTGTAGGCATGTTGTGCAAATCAAATGATACAAACCCCCAACAAATCTATTTTAATTCCAGGTTGTAAGGCAACAAAATAGGAAAAATGCCAAGGGGGTGAATACTATTTTTATTTATTTTGTATCAATATTGGCTTAGACTTGCAGGTGTACACCTGGTCTGTAAGAATATTTCGCTGAAGTACAAGTGTAGACCTGGTTTGTCTGAATTTTGAGGCTTGGGCACTGGGATAGACCTTTTTTATATGAGTATGGTCATGGATTTACCTGGTTTATATGAGTAATGGGGAGTATGGGTGCACAAGATTCATACAGGTAATGGGTCCTAGATGGATGTATATTGCCAATTAAAATCCTTTCTGGCAAGTTTGTGGTAGGGAAAAAATGAATGGGTCTGGGGCACATGTGTTATGCTACTGTACTATGAGTTATTTCTATGAAATTATTAGTGTATACAGGTCAGAGGTCACAGGACTAAGATATGCAATTAACAGGGTTGGGGTGTGCAATGAATAGCTGGAAATAGGTTACTGTTGGTGACTTGAGGGATACAGGCCTAAGGAAATCAGGACTGAGATAGGCAAGGAACTTGGATGAGGTCTATTGGCAAAGGAATAGGGCATTTAGGGTTAGGATATGAGTGCACTGGTACTTGATTTTATCAATATTAGAGTGTGGGTGTTAGAGTTAGGGCATGTTGTCACAGGGCTGCTGTATGTGGGTAATTTGGTTTACATGTGTATGTGTAAGTGGGCATATAGATATTGGGGCTGAGGAATATGAATGTCTGTTAATTTTATTATAGGCAGAGCACTGTATGTTCACCGGTCACAAAAAACATACTTTTTCACATAATCTTTATATTTTTTAAAAAGTAATAGAGATTACATGTTAGGGTTACTAATGGCATGAGATTTGCATAGTGGCATGTCCAGGAAAAATTTGGGAACAAATGGATTAATTATGAACATTATAAAATAGCATGTTCATTAGTTATTATACAGTGTAACCAAGTATACCTCTATACCAGTGTATGTTATCCACACAAAGCCTAATTTATGTGGTAACTTTTTACTGTTGGTGTCCTATGTTTGCATTCATAAAGCCTTTTTAACACCTGCATAATTTGCCGTTGATCATAATTATTAATAACTTTAAATGACAAATGTTATGTTATATAGCTGTTATAAAGGTTCTATGAATGCTTAAGGGAAAGGGGTCAGTTGTACATCTGAATGCCTTCAACTGAAATGTGTCTTCTGCATTTAACCCAACTTCTCTGAATCAGAGCGGTGCGGGAGGCTGCCTTAATCGACATCCACGTCTTTGGTCTCTTTTGGCAGAGAGAGAAAGTAACAAATGCCAGTAAAGAGAGAGAAGAGACATCTTTGTCTATGACGTCATATTTACGGCAAATTAATCATTTGGGGAGTTGACGGCTTCCATGAGCCAGAGGATATTACCATGTTAAAACATACTTCGCCCATTCTAGTCTAGCAAATGTTAGTGCATACACCTCACTTACTTCATCATGTCTGTATCATACATCATCTTTACAGTAAAAAATGTGAATCTATATATTTATTTTACCTTTGAATGAAGATTGAAACAAGTCCTTCTGAGATTGAGGCAATATGGACACCATAGTATATATAGAATAGACAGTTCCAATACTTACTTACTAAGTCCTCATCATTTTTTGTGGTACATAAGGCAGCAATAATCTTCTGCCGCTGGAGTGTGTCTTTGGCTACAGCTTGTGTAGTACAGATGTAAGATCTTAATCTCTTTTGTTGTTGAGAACTTGCAGTGTATTTCAGGTTTAAAAAGGATGAAAAATGTGTAATTTACACTTGATTTGCCCTAATGAAAAATGTATCAACTCCTACAAAAATGTATTATAGTAAATCACCTAATAATTACATTTTCATATTATGCAGGATTATTTTCCTTCTGTAGCAAACTCACTCAAATTAAGATCATACAACTGTAAATCCAGATGGGGGTTTTACTAAGTTATGTGGAACTGTAAGAAGGTCATACCAAGGATCATTTAGCTATTTGATTTAGAAATTAAAGACCTCAAAAATGTCTACAAAAATTATTCGATAAAGATACATTTTTGGCCTTACTGCTATTAGCCCATACAAACACATTGTATAACAGATTCACTACATGGAGTGTCTCTGCTATATCAGAGAGATATAAGAAAGATCAGGAAACATATATACAGTTGAAGTCAGAAGTATATATACACTTAGATTGGAGTCATTAAAACTAATTTTTCAACCACTCCACAAATGTCTTATTAACAAACTATAGTTTGGGCAAGTCAGTTAGCACATCTACTTTGTGCATGACACAAGTCAATTTTCCAACAATCTTTTACAGACAAATTATTTCACATATGATTCACTGTATCACAATTCCAGTGGGTCAGAAGTTGACATACACTAAGTTGACTGTACCTTTTAAACAGCTTGGAAATTCCAGAAAATTATGTCATGGCTTCAGAAGCTTCTGATAGGCTAATTGACATCATTTGAGTCAATTGGATGTGTACCTGTGGATGTATTTCAAGGCCTACCTTCAAACACAGTGCCTCTTTGCTTGACATCATGGAAAAATCAAAAGAAATTAGCCAAGACATCAGAAAAAAATTTGTAAACCTCCACAAGCCTGGTTCATCCTTGGGAGCAATTTCCAAATGCCTGAAGGTACCACGTTCATCTGTACAAGCAATAGTACGCAAGTGTAAACACCATGGGACCACGCAGCCGTCATACCGCTCAGGAAGGAGATGCGTTCTGTCTCCTAGAGTTGAGCGTACTTTGGTGCGAAAAGGGCAATCCCAGAACAACAGCAAAGGACCTTGTGAAGATGCTGGAGGAAACGGGTACAAAAGTATCCAAATCCACAGTAAAATGAGTCCTATATCGACACAACCTGAAAGGCCACTCAGCAAGGAAGAAGGCACTGCTCAAAAACCGCCATAAAAAAAGCCAGACTACAGTTTGCAACTGAACATGGGGACAAAGGTCGTACGTTTTGGAGAAATGTCCTCTAGTCTGATAAAACAAAAACAGAACTGTTAGGCCATAATGACCATCGTTATGTTTGGAGGAAAAAGGGGGAGGCTTGCAAGCTGAAGAACACCATCCCAAACATGAAGCAAGGGGGTTGCAACATCATGTTGTGGGGGTGCTTTGCTGCAGGAGGGACTGGTGTACTTCACAAAATAGATGGCATCACCAGGAAGGAAAATTATGTGGATATTTTGAAGCTCAAGACATCAGTCAGGAAGTTAAAGCTTGGTCGCAAATGGGTCTTCCAAATGGACAATGACCCCAAGCATACTTCCAAAGTTGTGGCAAAATGGCGTAAGGACAGCAAAGTCAATGTTTTGGAGTGTCCATCACAAAGCCCTGACCTCAATCCTATAGAAAATATTTGGGTAGAACTTTAAAAGCGTTTGCAAGCAAGGTGGCCTACAAACCTGACTAAGAGACACCAGCTCTGTCAGGAGGAATGGGCCCGAATTCACCCAACTTACTGTGGGAAGCTTGTGGAAAGCTACCCGAAACATTTGACCCAAGTTAAACAATTTAAAGGCAATGCCACCAAATACTAATTGAATTATGTAAACTTCTGACCCACTGGGAATGTGATGAAATAAATAAAAGCTGAAATAAATCATTCTCTCTACTATTTTTCTGACATTTCACGTTCTTAAAATAAAGTGGTGATGCTAACTGACCTAAAACGGGGAATTTTTACTAGGATTAAATGTCAGGAATTATGAAAGCCAAATACATTTAAACTCAGGTTAAGGTAAACTTCCAACTTTAACTGTATATATTTTTTTACATGTATTTAAGCCCATATTTTTGCCATTAAATAGTCTCCATATATTCTTCCATTCATGTTCTTGAGAGTCTCATCTTTCCATAGAGGGGTCATAATAGTTTGTTGGCCAACCGTTCGGACGCTACAGACAATTCTATGAGAAGACCGATTTTCAGGATGTCTAATGGTCTGACTAACATCGCTCTAGTTCTGTCACCTTTCACTGCAGACGCGGAGGATTGATACGCATCTAATGCAAAAATTCAGATATCTCGGGACTCCCGAGTTGCCCCAACCTAAAGAAATTGAAGTGTATTTTTTCTGGAACCAAGTTACATGTTCCTCAGTACACAAACACGAATACAACAAAAACTAGCCTTACCGCGCGGTGCTCTGCCCAGTCAGGTCTTTGACACATTCACCCACTCCATCGCTGAAAGATCAAGAAAAATGTTGGCAACATTGCAACAGGTTGTAATCAAGCCCTGGTCTCCAGCATGGAAACAGAAGAGGAATACCTTGTGCAGTACTCTCAGTTTGGACCACTCCAAATCACCTTGATTCTGGCGTGCGCACACACACACACACACACACACACACACACACACACAAAAGCAAGCTTTGCAGGTCCATCAATCCATTTAAATACCTCGCACACCCTACAGTAACGTGCGAATCATGAGAGAACCTTCATAAATCAACAGAACGTTAATAACCTATTTATTGTTGACACTTCATGTAGTGTCCTGTAATATTAAGTTTGATGTGAGACACTTTCGGGCATTCATAACACATCCATAAAGACTTTATATCGCATGACGCTGTACTTAATTTAAAGTCAGACCCCTTTGGAAATTTCAAATAAAATAAAATTATTGGGCACATAAACTCAGCAAAAAAAGAAACGTCCTCTCACTGTCAACTGCGTTTATTTTCAGCAAACTTAACATCTGTAAATATTTGTATGAACAAAACAAGATTCAACAACTGAGACATAAACTGAAGAAGTTCCACTGACGTGACTAACAGAAATGGAATAATGTGTCTCTGAACAAAGGGGGGGTCAAAATCAAAAGTAACAGTCAGTATCTGGTGTGGCCACCAGCTGAATTAATTACTGCAGTGCATCTCCCCCTCATGGACTGCACCAGATTTGCCAGTTCTTGCTGTGAGATGTTAACTCACTCTTCCACCAAGGCACCTGCAAGTTCCCGGACATTTCTGGGGGGAATGGCCCTAGCCCTTACCCTCCGATCCAACAGGTTCCAGACGTGCTCAATGGGATTGAGATCGGGGTCTTCATTCCTGTCTTGCAGGAAATCACGCAGAGAACAAGCAGTATGGCTGGTGGCATTGTCATGCTGGAGGGTCATGTCAGGATGAGCCTGCAGGAAGGGTACCACATGAAGGAGGAGGATGTCTTCCCTGTAATGCACAGCATTCAGATTGCCTACAATGACAACAAGCTCAATAAGGTGATGCTGTGACACACCGCCCCAGACCATGACGGACCCTCCACCTCCAACACAATCCCACTCCAGAGTACAGGCCTCGGTGTAACCCTCATTCCTTCGACGATAAACGCAAATCCGACCATCACCCCTGGTGAGACAAAACCACGACTCGTCAGTGAAGAGCACTTTTTGTCAGTCTTGTCTGGTCCAGCGACGGTGGGTTTGTGCCCATTGGTGACGTTGTTGCCGGTGATGTCTGGTGAGGACCTGCCTTACAACAGGCCTACAAGCCCTCAGTCCAGCCTCTCCCAGCCTATTGCGGACAGTCTGAGCACTGATGGAGGGATTGTGCATTCCTGGTGTAACTCGGGCAGTTGTTCTTTCCATCCTGTACCTGTCCCGCAGGTGTGATGTTTGGATGTTCCGATCCCTTGCAGGTGTTGTTACACATGGTCTGCCACTGCGAGAACAATCACCGTCCTGTCTCACAGGTAGCGTTGTCTTAGACGTCTCATAGTACGGATATTGCAATTTTTGCCCTGGCCACATCTGCAGTCCTCATGCCTTCTTGCAGCTTGCCTAAGGCACATTCACGCAATGAGTAGGGACCCTGGGCATCTTTCTTTTGGTGTTTTTCAGAGTCAGTAGAAAGGCCTCTTTAGTGTCCTAAGTTTTCATAACTGTGACCTAATTTGCCTACCATCTGTAAGCTGTTAGTATCTTAAAACCTCTCTAGGGTACGTGGACGGTAGCGTCCAACCTGACCAACATCCAGTGCGAAATTCAAAATTACTCAATTCGAATATTTAACATTCTTGAAATGTGTTATATGTGATATACATCAAAATAAAGCTTAACTTCTTGTTAATTCAGCCGCTGTGTCAGATTTCAAAAAGGCTTTATGACAAAAGCACACCATGCGATTATCTGAGGACAGCGCCCTGCATACAAACACATGAAAAACATATTTCAACCAGGCAGGTGCGACACAAAAGTCAGAAATAGTGATATATAAAAATGCCTTACCTTTGATCTTCTTCTGTTGGCACTCCAAAAAGTCCCAGTTACATCACCATCATCGATAATGTCCTTCTTTATATCCATAAAAACTCAGTTTAGCTGGCGTGCTTCAGTCAATAATCCACTCTGTTTCCCTCCATCAAAATGCATACAAAATGAATCCCAAACCTTACTAATAAACTTTTCCAAACAAGTCAAACAACGTTTATAATCAAACCTTAGGTATCCTAATACGCAAATAAATTATAAAATTTAAGACGGAGAATAGTATGTTCACTACCGGAGATAAATAAGAAAGAACATGCTTTCCTCCACACGCTTGGAAACACTACAGCCAAAATGGGAGCCACCTAGAAAAACTACAATTTCTGGGTCATTTTTACAAAAACCAGCCTGAACCTCTTTCTAAAGACTGTTGACATCTAGTGGAAGCCCTAGGAACTGCAACCTGGCAGGACTTAAAATACTAGACATTGAAAATAGTGATAAGCTGAATTCATTTTGGGGGGGATGGTTTGTCCTTGGGGTTTCACCTGCCATATCAGTTCTGTTATACTCACAGACATTATGTCAACAGTTTTAGAAACTTTAGAGTGTTTCCTATCCAAATCTGCCAATTATATGCATATCCAAGCTTCTGGGCCTGAGTAACAGGTAGTTTACTTTGGGTACGCTTTTCATCCGGATGTCAAAATACTGCCCCCTACACCAAAGAGGTTAATGACCGTTCCACAGGTGCATGTTCATTAATTGTTTATGGTTCATTGAACAAGCACGGGAAACAGTGGTTAAACCCTTTACAATGAAGATCTGTAAAGTAATTTGGATTTTTATGAATTATCTTTGAAAGACAGCATCCTGAAAAAGGGACGTTTCTTTTTTTGCTGAGTTTATTTAGCAGATGCTGTTGCGGGTGTAGCGAAATGCTTGCAACACATACACTATATACATATGAAAGAGTTTGTGGACACTTCTTCAAATTAGTGGATTCAGCTATTTCAGCCACACCCATTGCTGACAGTTGTATAAAATCAAGCGCACAGCCATGCAATCTCCATAGACAAACATTGACAGTAGAATGGTCTGAAGAGCTCAGTGACTTTCAACAGGGCAACATCATAGGATGCCACCTTTCCAATAAGTCAGTCTGTAAAGTTTCTGACCTGCTAGAGCTGCCCCTGTCAACTGTAAGTGCTGATATTGTGAAGTGGAACCATCTCGGAGCAAGAACGGCTCAGACGCGAAGCGGTAGGCCACACAAGCTCACAGAACGGGACCGCCGAGTTCTGGAGTGTGAAAGTGCGTAGAAATCGTCTGACACTCACTAAGAGTTCCAAACTGCCTCTGGAAGCTATGTCAGCACAATAACTGTTCATTGGGAGCATGGGTTCCATGGCCGAGCAGCAGCACGAAAGCCTAAGATCACCATGCGCAATGCCAAGTGTCGGCTGGAGTGGTGTAAATCTCACCGCCATTGGACTCTGGAGCAGTGGAAATGCATTCTCTGGAGTGATGAATCACGCTTCACAATCTTGCAGTCCGACGGACGAATCTGGGTTTGGCGGATGCCAGGAAAATGCTACCTGCCCGAATACATAGTGCAAACTAATTTTGGTGGAGGAGGAATAGTTGTCAGGGGCTCTTTTTCATGGTTCGGGCAAGGTCCCTTAGTTCCGGTGAAGCGAAATGTTAACACTACAGCATACAATGACATTATAGACGATTCTGTGCTAAGAGCTTTGTGGCAACAGTTTGGCAACAACTTTGTAGCAACAGTTTGTCAGGCCTAATTGCCAAACATCAGTGCCTGACCTCACTAATGCTCCTGTGGCTGAATGAAGCAAACCCCAAAGCAATGTCCCAACCTCTTGTGGAAAGCCCAAAAGAGTGGAACATGTTATAGCAGGAAAGGGGGGACCAACTCCATATGTGACCAACCACCTTGATTCGGTCTCATGTAGACACATTTGAAATTATCTTTTTTACTTTGGATAAAAGCAGAGACAGAGAGTTACAAAATAGTATATCATACGCTGCATTTGAGGAACAAAAGGAAAGTAATTCTGCTTTTAATTAAAGTTGATCAACTTGTAACATCACTTTTGAGAAAATGGCCTTTGAATGTTTTGGTACCTACTGGAGAGCTCTTCTTTGTCTACACCCATTCAGCATCATTCACACACACTTAAGATTTAGTCCCCACCCAAACTCTGACCATTTTACTCACCCTAGCAGAGCTGGTTAGGCAGTTTATGTTATCCAGGGCGTTGGTGACTGTAACAATTGAATTACTATTTTTTACTGACACTGGCCATATTCAACGGGTGTTGAGCGTTCATAAATTCATCTATTGTTCTGCGCTCCGGCACACTCAGGCAAGAGTGCTCTGAAGTTGGAGTAGATGGCCAGATTGAATTTACGAACGCACCCCAAATGGTTACTTGCACAGTGGAGTCTTTTGTTAAGACATATTGAACCTGGGTTCACAATGAACTATTATCCCAACTCATGACGTTACTACCCTGCATGAATCTGCGGGTAGCTAACCAACCAGGTTCAATATTAGCTAGCTAACATTAGGCTATAGCTAGCCAAGCAAATGGCTCTGATATACGAATAATAACATCACACACGTAACGTTAGCTAGCGAGCCAACCAGCTAATGTTAGCTAGCTAACAGTACACTTTCACTTGAAATGAAACCACTTTCTGTCAAAATTAGAAACGTGTCATGTCTGAAAATGTAGCTAGCTAGACTATCTTACCCTATACATCATAGATGCACACGTCTCCTGTTACGAATGCCATGGTTGCCCTTAGTTTGAAGATGTAATCCGGAGACAGGTGTTTTAACCATCTCCTTAGGTATTGTACTCAAATTCTACTGATTTCAAAACTCGGTCCTCTACTGGAGAGCAACATTTGTGCAGTTTTACTACGCGATACATTAAAAAAGCAGCTTAGACAGGATTACATACACATACTTACCAGCTACACATACTGAACAATTTAAAAAAGAGTTTACATTCAAACTTCTCCTGTGAAGTAGTGACCCACAACATACGCCTAGTTTCCTGAAATGGGTTACATATTAATGCCCATGAGTTTAAATTGAGATGTTCAATGAGCAGGTGTCCACATACTTTTTTTATTTATCTATCTTTTTTTAATTTCTTTTATTTCACCATTATTTAACCAGGTAGGCCAGTTGAGAACAAGTTCTCATTTACAACTGCGGCCTGGCTAAGATAAAGCAAAGCAGTGTGACAAAAACAACACAGAGTTACACATAAACAAACAGTCAATACAGTCAATAATACAGTAGAAAAAGTCTATATAGGAAAAGTCTATATACAGTGTGTGAAAATGAGGTAGGATAACGAAGGTAAGGCAATAAATTTGCTTTGGTGACTAAACAGATGGCACTGTGATAGACTACATCCAATTTGTTGAGTAGAGTGTTGGAGGCTATTTTGTAAATGACATCGTCGAAGTTGAGGATCGGTAGGATGGTCAGTTTTACGAGGGAATGTTTGGCAACATGAGTGAAGGATGATTTGTTGTGAAAAAGGAAGCCGATTCTAGATTCATTTTGGATGTGAGTCTGGAAGGAGAGTTTACAGTCTAACCAGACACCTAGGTATTTGTAGTTGTCCACATATTCTAATTCAGAACTGTCCAGAGTAGTGATGCTGGACGGGCGGGAGGGTGCGGGCAGCGAACGGTTGATGAGCATGCATTTAGTTTTACTTGCAATGAAGAGCATATAAAGCCACGGAAGGAGAGTTGTATGGCATTGAAGCTCGTCTGGAGGTTAGTTAACACAGTGTCCGAAGAAGTGCCAGAGGTATACAGAATGGTGTCGTCTACATAGAGGTGGATCAGAAAATCACCAGCAGCAAGAGCAAGATCATTGATGTATACAGAGAAGAGAGTCGGACCAAAAATTGAACCCTATGGCATCCCCAAAGAGACTGCCAGAGGTCCGGACAACAGGTCCTCCGATTTGACACACTGAACTCTGTCAGAGAAGTAATTGGTGAACCAGGCGAGGCAATCATTTGAGAAACCATGGCTGTTGAGTCTGCCGATAAGAATGTGGTGATTGACAGAGTCGAAAGCCTTGGCCAGGTCGATGAATATGGCTGCACAGTAATGTCTCTTATCGATGACGGTTATGATATCGTTTAGGACCTTGAGCATGGATGAGGTGCGCCCATGACCAGCTCTGAAACCAGATTGCATAGCGGAGAAGGTACAGTGGGATTCAAAATGGTCAGTAATCTGTTAATTAACTTGGCTTTCGAAGACCTTAGAAAGGCAGTGTAGGATAGATATAGGTCTGTAGCAGTTTGAGTCCAGAGTGTCTGACCGCGGCAGCTTCCCAATCTTTGTGAATCTCAGACGATACGGATGAGAGGTTGAACAGGCTAGTAATAGGGGTTGCAACGATTTCGGGAGCTAATTTTAGAGAGGGTCCAGATTGTCTAGCCAGGCTGATTTGTAGAGGTCCAGATGTTGCAGCTCTTTCAGAACATCCGCTATCTGGATTTGGGTGAAGGAGAAATGGGGGAGGCTTGGGCGAGTTGCTGTGGGGTGTGCAGGTCTGTTGATCGGGGTAGGGGTAGCCAGGTGGAAAGCATGGCCAGCCGTAGAAAAATGCTTATTGAAATTCTCAATTATAGTGGATTTATCAGTGGTGACAGTGTTTCCTAGCCTCAATGCAGTGGGCAGCTGGGAGGAGGTGCTCTTATTCTCCATGGACTTTACAGTGTCCCAGGATATTTTTGAGTTTGTGCTACAGGATGCAAATTTCTGCTTGAAAAAGCTAGCCTTAGCTTTCCTAACTGCCTGTGTATATTTGTTCCTAACGTCCCTGAAAGTTGCATATCATGGGGGCTATTCGATGCTAATGCAGAATGCAACAGGATGTTTTTGGTCTGGTCAACGGCAGTCAGGTCTGTTGAGAACCAAGGGCAATATCTGTTCCTGGTTCCTTTTTTTTAATGGGGCATGCTTATTTAAGATGGCGAGGAAGGCACTTTTAATGAATAACCAGGCATCCTCTACTGACGGATGAGGTCAATATCCTTCAAGGATTCCCGGGCCAGGTCGATTAGAATGGCCTGCTCGCTGAAGTGGTTGTTTGACCGCAGACCCATTACGGATGCAGACAATGAGTCAGTGATCGCTGAGATATTGGTTGAAAACAGCAGAGGTGTATTTGGAGGGCAAGTTGGTTAGGATGATATCTATGAGTGCCCGTGTTTACGGATTTGGGGTTGTACCTGGTGGGTTCATTGATCATTTGTGTGAAATTGAGGGCATCAAGCTTAGATTGTAGGATGGCCGGGGTGTTAACCATGTGACAGTTTAGGTCACCTAGCAGCACGAGCTCTGAAGATAGATGGTGGGGCAATCAATTCACGTATGGTGTCCAGGGCACAGCTGGGGCAGAGGGTGGTTTATAGCAAGCGGCAACGGTGAGAGACTTGTTTCTGGAAAGGTGGCTTTTTAAAAGTAGAAGCTCAAATTGTTTGGGTACAGACCTGGATAGTAAGACAGAACTCTGCAGGCTATCTCTGCAGTAGATTGCAACACCGCCCCCATTTGGCAGTTCTATCTTGTCGGAAAATGTTATAGTTAGGAATGGAAATTTCAGGGTTTTTGGTGGTGGTCTTCCTAAGCCAGGATTCAGACACGGCTAGGACATCCGGGTTGGCAGAGTGTGCTAAAGCAGTGAATAAAACAAATTTAGGGAATTTGGCCAACATGTATGTAAACTTCTGACTTCAACTGTAGGTACACACAGGGCCTGAGTTCAAGGCTAGGGTATACATATAAACAAAAAGAGGTACAGTGTTAATGAACAGTCCAGCAGGCATCAGCTGTGTAGGCGAGGGATCATAGGGTCCAATGAGCAGCAATAGGTGAGTGTGGGAGCCGTTTTGTAGTTGCTACTACGCTAGGCGAGCGGGAGAGATGGGCCTTCGTCGACATTGCAACGGAAAGGCCAATTGAAATCACATCGTACGACTACGTCGGACGATTACATCAGACAATGACATCCCTCAGAAACACACAACTCTAGGAGACCAGACTCAAGCTCCTAACATGGCAGTGGTGAGCTGGCTCTGCTAACAAAATGGCTGGGTAATGAATCATCACAACATGTAAAGGGGGTCCTCTCAGTGCACCTCAACGACCCAAGTGCAGCCCTGAACAAGGCCTGGGACAGACTGAAGCAGTGGTATGGCTCATCATTAGTCATAAAAACGGCACTCTTCAAGAAGTTGGAAAGCTTCTCCAGAATTTCTAGCAAAGACTACAAGCTAATAGAATGCCTGCAAAAGAAGATGGAGACTTACCTGCTCTAACTTACCTGGACACTGCCCATAGTATTAGCTCTCTTCAGGAAAGATGGATTTCCCATGATTCAAGGTACAAAAATGAAAAAAAACTGTGCTTTCCTCCATTCTTCTTCTTCACATAGTTCATATGTGATGAAGCAGGAACTATAAACGACCCGAGCTTTGCCCTTTCTAATAGTGGTGGCAGTGGATCTACGAGAAGTGAATACCCAGCAATGAGGAACACGAGAACCTCTATATTGACCAGAGCAACCGCTCATTGGCAATATCAGACTTCTTCAATCTGCTCAGTATTCTGGGTAACCCATCTCCCAACTCTCTAAGGACCTGCACTGGAGTCATGGAAACTGCAGGAAGAAAAGCGGGCGGCTTCCAGATCGAGGCAGTGAATGAAGGGGCAAGCCTTTCCTTCACTCATCGAATGCAATGAGATCCTCAATAACAGATCATAAATACCAACCCCAGAGGCAGCTCTCCATCACCCCCACCTAAATTCTGTGGCCACCCACATTCCCGAGCTTGATCAAAGTGCCCAGATCCTTCTTTTGCTTGGGAGAGACATCGTCAGAGGCAACAAATCAATGGACTCAACTCGATTGGGTCCTAGTGGGTGAATGCGCCTGGGAAACGCACACAAGCCAATCGTGAACAGCTTCAAAACAAATGTATTGGAGAACAGACTGCCCTCACTCCGTGTCAGAGCTACATTCATCTAAAAGAAAAGGTGAGCTACATTGGGGATCAACAGGATGGTTTCTCCCATACATTCAAGAAAAGCCCTATTCACAAAGCAGCTGAAGACAAACTTGTACTCACAGTGTTTGACAGGACAGAGAAATACATTGAGGACACAGTCTTTTTAAAGACTATGGACAAAGAGTTCTACAAATACAAGACACACAGCTGGGTAGCTCCTCTCCCGTTCAGAGTACCCAGGCCACCTCTCCCGAACAACCCGTCTCACCTCTGTACGCTATAGCCTGGAAAAGAAGCCCTAGATGAAAGAGCAGTTTGTCACCTTCATGGAGAAGATATTCGTAAACAACCATGCAGAGCCAGCACCTCCAATGAAAGGAAGCAAAGAGTGTTGGTGCCTCTCGACTTTCGGGGTCTACCATCCATAAAAGACGGGTCAGATCATGGTGGTTTTCGACATCAGTGCGCAGCAGTATGGTCTCTCCCTCAACAACGTGCTGCTCACTGGCCCAGAACTAAACAACAGTCCTCTGGGAGTTCTCATCCACTTTAGAATAGAACCTGTAGCTAATGGCAGATATCCAACAGATGATTCATTGTTTCGTTGTGAGAGAAGATCACAGAATCTACCTGAGAGTCTATGGTACAGAGACAATGACGTCACAATATACATAATCGTTACAGGATGAAGCTCCACGTCTTCGGCAACAGCCCATCTCCTGCCATCGCCATCTACAAGCTCAGGTGAACCGCTCAAGAAGGTGAGCAAGACCACGTAGCAGACTCTCGACAGTTCGTTGAGAGACATTTCTATGTGGATGATGGGCTCAAGTCTCTGCCCATCGACCTGCTACGGAGAACACAAGCATCACTCGCGTAGTCAAACCTACGACTGCACAACATTTTATCAAACAGTGTGACTATAATGGAGGCATTTCCCCCAGAAGACCATGCCAAGGGCGTAAAAGATTTAGGCCTCGGAGGAGAAACCACACCCTTGCAACGCAGTCTTGATTTTTGATGGGAAATTGCAATAGACACCTTCTCATTTGGAGTATCAGTGAGCAGCAAACCATTCACATAATGTGGAGTCCTGTCAATGGTAAACAGCCTCTTCGACCCTCTCAGCCTGGGCAGGGCAGAGCCATACTGCGGGAACGCTCCTCAGAAACTTGTGATTAGGATTCCCCAAAGAAAAGCTGAAATAATGGGAAGCATGGAGGGACTCACTACAGGATCTGATGCAGCATATTCCACGCACCTACACTAAGAACTCCTTCTCAATGTTTGTGTTTTCAGATCCAACAAAGCCATCGGTGCAGTGGCGTACATCAGAGCCGCTGATGAAGATGTACAAAGTGAAGTGGACTTTGTTTTGGGAAAAGCCAAGTTAACCCCTCAATCTGAGCCTACCATACCCCGCCTCTAACTATGTGGAGAAGTGTTGGCAGTAGAAATGGCAGAGCTCATCCTAGAAGAAATAGACCTCTAACCAGACATTGTTAACTTCTACTGCGACAGTAAAGTAGTCTTGGGATACATATACAATGAGACTAAACACTTCTACGTGTATGTGCACAACATAGTCTGTCAATCAACACACCTGGAGCAGTGGCACTACGCGCCCACAGAATACAATCTCACCGACCACGCCTCACCAGTACATCATGGTTCACGGGACCAGCGTTCCTGGACAAAGCTAACCTAGCTCACCAGAGACACAAGTTTCCCTCGAGCTGGTCAGTCCATACTTGGATGGTGAAATCTGCCCCCAGGTGACAAGCTACATCACTCAAGTCAAAGACAAACCACTCACCTCAGAGTGCTTCGAGCTCTTCTCCACCTGGAAATCCCTACTGAGAGCTGTTGCATTCTTCATTCATGTTGCTCGCTCTCTCAAGCCAGACACGATGGGCCAGCTGAACAAATGCAGAGGTTGGCATCAGTTCAGGTGTGCAAAGTGGAGCTCAGGGGACCGCCAAGAAGTTCCTGAGACACGTCTCAGAGGTCATACTCCTTTTAGCCAAAGAAGACTGGGGGTTTGCTAGTCTTTGAGTTATGTGTGTAACGTTAATTAATAGTGGCCTCTTTCTGATGTATTCTGCTTTCTGGTGCCACACAGTGGCTGTTTTGTGTAGCTGCAGCTAACGTGCTATGCTGTGCTACTTCTTTGTTGGTGGTAAAACAGGAAATTATGCAGTTCAGTCTCATTGTTGGAAAAGAGCGATGTAATACTGCTGTTTATCTTCTGCCAAACTTATTGTTAAGCCTTCGTAAAGCATTGCCTGTAAGTACAAATCATTTCTAAGATGTTCATCTTTTAATATTGTAAGTCTTTTCTGCAGGTCATGTTTTTCATGTTCCCTTGCTAGCCTAGCCTGCCTGTTAAGTGCTGTTTTGCAGCTAGCTTCTCTCTACATGTGATTTCTATTCACACTTAAGTTAGCATACATACATGTTATTTAGATACTAATCCTGGTTGGAACAATATTCAAGCAGGATACGTATGTTTTCTATGTACAGTGTTGGTCAAGTATTGTATTGTTCACTATGCGACTATGAAACATTGGTTAAACTGTTGTGCATTTATATTGCCTTTTAGTCTGTGCTGCTCCAATAATTTCATTTTTCTATATTGTTACAGTTTTACACCATTTCAGCTATGAACTGGTTTATGGAAAGCATATTCCTGACTCTGGTTCTTGATTGGAGTTTGGCTGGCTGTCAAATAATGGTTTCACACACCTTAAGGAGTGTTTTACCTTCAAATAATGAGGCATGTCTTACCTTGATTTAAAGTAGTCTTGTGAAAATCTATCTGTAGAAACATGGAGGCAGTTATTTTATAAAACTTCCTCATGCCATTAACCAGCATTTCTCTCCTGTTCTATTGGTTTTCATATAAACTTTATTTTGTTGTCAACAAGCCAAAAGCACAATCTTAGTAATAGTCGCCAACCATCATAGTTGTTGGTATTAGATTCCCCCTCTTTCTAAATTTCTAACAGAGATTTTAATCTCTGTTACAGCTGCTCGCTTTAGGTTTATAATGGTGTTTTCCGCTAATTGCATTTCGGCAAATGTTTGAAAATTACATTTTATTAGCTGCTTCATAACAGGAGTAGCATGTTCAATAATAGGCTATGGACATTTGAACTGTAAGACGATAGCCTTGCTATTGTTGCAGGTTTCCATTAAACGCTTCATGAAAAATGTCCGGTGCATGCACAGTATCAGAGAGGAATAGGCAAAGCGAGAGGTTTCACTCTCACCAAAATCTCTGAAATAAGCTCAATACATTTCTATGGGTATATTTTGGGACTAAGCTTGCCTCCTGCCTTCCCGCCTTGGGTGGGCAGAAAAATAAGCATTGTGTCATTATATACAGATCTCTAATAGTATTTTCTGTTGGCCACATCATTTTACTGTTTGGAAAGGATTTAACCATTTGTTGACCGGTTAATGAGGGTTGGTTCGTTGGGAGCAAAATTTACTGAAACGTGCATTCTAAACACAACAAAATGTGGAATAAGTCAATGGGGATGAGTACTTTCTGTAGGCATTGTATTGGTGCATATAGAAGTCCAAATAACTATATGTACAGTGGGGAGAACAAATATTTGATACTCTGCCGATTTTGCAGGTTTTCCTACTTACAAAGCATGTAGAGGTCTGTAATTTTTTAGCATAGGTACACTTCAACTGTGAGAGACGGAATAAAAAACAAAAATCCAGAAAATTACATTGTATGATTTTTAAGTCAATCATTTGCATTTTATTGCATGACATAAGTATTTGATCAACTACCAACCAGTATGAATTCCGGCTCTCACAGACCTGTTCATTTTTCTTTAAGAAGCCCTCCTGTTCTCCACTCATTACCTGTGTTAACTGAACCTGTTTGAACTTGTTACCTGTATAAAAGACACCTGTCCACACACTCAATCAAACAGACTCCAACCTCTCCACAATGGCCAAGACCAGAGAGCTGTGTAAGGACATCAGGGATAAAATTGTAGACCTGCACAAGGCTGGGATGGGCTACAGGACAATAGGCAAGCAGCTTGGTGAGAAGGCAACAACAGTTGGCGCAATTATTAGAAAATGGAAGAACTTCAAGATGACTGTCAATCACCCTCGGTCTGGGGCTCCATGCAAGATCTCACCTCGTGGGGCATCAATGATCATGAGGAAGGTGAGGGATCAGCCCAGAACTACACGGCAGGACCTGGTCAATGACCTGAAGAGAGCTGGGACCACAGTCTCAAAGAAAACCATTAGTAACACATTACGGCATCATGGATTAAAATCCTGCAGCGCACGCAAGGTCCCCTTGCTCAAGCCAGCGCATGTCCAGGCCCGTCTGAAGTTTGCCAATGACCATCTGGATGAGCCAGAGGAGGAATGAGAGAAGGTCATGTGGTCTGATGAGACAAAAATAGAGCTTTTTGGTCTAAACTCCACTCGCCGTGTTTGGAGGAAGAAGAAGGATGAGTACAACCCCAAGAACACCATCCCAACCGTGAAGCATGGAGGTGGAAACATCATTCTTTGGGGACGCTTTTCTGCAAAGGGGACAGGACGACTGCACCGTATTGAGGGGAGGATGGATGGGGCCATGTATCGCGATTTTGGCCAACAACCTCTTTCCCTCAGTAAGAGCATTGAAGATGGGTCGTGGCTGGGTCTTCCAGCATGACAACGACCCGAAACACACAGCCAGAGCAACTAAGGAGTGGCTCTGTAAGAAGCATCTCAAGGTCCTGGAGTGGCCTAGCCAGTCTCCAGACCTGAACCCAATAGAAAATCTTTGGAGGGAGCTGAAAGTCCGTATTGCCCAGCGACAGCCCCGAAACCTGAAGGATCTGGAGAAGGTCTGTATGGAGGAGTGGGCCAAAATCCCTGCTGCAGTGTGTGCAAACCTGGTCAAGAACTATAGGAAATGTATGATCTCTGTAATTGCAAACAAAGGTTTCTGTACCAAATATTAAGTTCTGCTTTTCTGATGTATCAAATACTTATGTCATGCAATAAAATGCTAATTAATTACTTAAAAATCATACAATGTGATTTTCTGAATTTTTGTTTTAGATTCCGTCTCTCACAGTTGAAGTGTACCTATGATAAAAATTACAGACCTCTACATGCTTTGTAAGTAGGAAACACTGCCGATTTTGCAGGTTATCAAATACTTGTTCTCCCCACTGTATATCATAGAGAACATGGATGTTTTAACAGGTTTCTTTTCCTCCTTCAATCCCCCAAAGATCAAAAGTGTGTCTCTTGAGTTTTGTGGTATGCATACCAAAGCCACGAGCATCACATGACTAATATAGATGTTGAATCATTGATCTGATTTGTGTCTCTCTTCTCCTCTCTAGTCCCCCAAAGTACACCGCTACCCCACGATGGACGCTGTCCCCCTCCTCCTGAGCAAAGTCAAATCTGAACCTCCTGAGGACCTGCTCTCCCATGACCCCCATTTCCAGACGCAGACCGAGCCTGTCGACCTGTCAATCAACAAGCCACGCCCCTCCCCCCCATCCATCACCTCCACCGCTTCTCCTGTTACTTCCGCTTTCTCTCCGTCCTCCATTTCTTCTTTATCATCATCATCCTCCTCTCCGTCTGTCATCACATCTGCCTCATCTGTGCTCACACCCGGGCCCCTGGTGGCCCCTGGAGCCGGTGTCCAGGGTCATCATCATCAGCAGCAGTTTTTGCACATCCTGCACCCTGTGCCACCTCCACCCTCCAGCCCCTTGAACCTGGGAGGGGTACAGGGCATAGGAGGAGGAGTAGGGGGAAAGATGGGGGGCCACCACCTGCATCGTATCCCTGTAGTAGTACAGTCACTGCCCCTCATGTACACCACGGCCGTGCGCTCGCCCTCCAGCCTCCACAACAATGCCATCATGCTACCTCTGCTGGACAATCATAAGAGCCACCATAGCAAAGGTGAGACAAAAAGCAGGCTTGGTCTGTCTGTGTCTTTTCCTCTTTTCTCTCTCTCTTTATATACTGTATACACTGAACAAAACTATGAACGCAACATGCAAAAATGTCAAAGACTTTACTGAGTTACAGTTCCTGTAAGGAAATCAGTCAATTGAAATTAATTCATTAGGCCCTAATCTATGGATTCCACATGACTGAATATGCAGATATGCATCTGTTGGTCACAGATTACTTTATTTTTTAAGTAGGGGCGTGAATAAAAAAAACAGTCAGTATCTGGTGTGACCACCATTTGCCTCATGCCTCATGCACATCTCCTTCACATAGAGTTGATCAGACTGTTGATTGTGGCCTTTGGAATGTTCAACCACACCTCTTCAATGACTGTGCAAAGTTGCTGGATATTGTCGGGAACTGCATCACGATGTTGTACACATCCAGAGCATTCCAAATATGCTCAATGGGTGACATGTTTGGTGAGTATGCAGGCCATGGGAGAACTGGCATATTTTCAGCTTTCAGGACTTGTGTATAGATCCTTGCGATAATGGGCCGTGCATTATCATGCTGAAAAATGAGGTGATTGCGGCGGATGAATGGCACGACAATGGGCCTCAGGACCTCGTCACGGTATCTCTGTGCATTCAAATTGCAATTGATAAAATGCAATTGTGTTCGTTGTCCGTAGCTTATGCCTGCCCATATCAAAACCCACCACCACTATGGGCCACTGTTCACAACGTTGACATCAGCAAACAGCCATACACGCTGTGCCAGTGACCATCGGAGGTGAGCATTTTCCCACTGAAGTGGGTTACGACGCTGAACAGCAGTCAGGTCAAGACCCTGATGAGGATGACGAGCACTCAGATGAGCTTCTCTAAAATGGTTTCTGAGAATTTGTGCAGAAATTATTTAGGTTGTGCAAACCAAAGAATGGTGGCTGGTCTCACACCATCCCGCAGGTGAAGAAGCCGGATGTGGAGGTCCTGGCCTGGCGTGGTTACACGGGGTCTGCGGTTGTGAGCCTGTTTGGACGTACTGCCTAATTCTCTAAAACAACGTTGGAGGCGACTTATTGTAGAGCAATTAGCATGCAATTCTCTGACAACAGCTCTGGTGGACATTCCCGCAGTCAGCATGCATATTGCATGCTCCCTCAACTTGAGATATCTGTGGCATTGTGTTTTTGAGTGGCCTGTTTAATCAGCTTCTTGATATGCCACACCTGTCAGGTGGATGAATTATCTTGGCAAAGGAGAAATGTTCACTAACAGGGATGTAATCAAATGTGTGCACATAATTTAAGGGAAATGAGCTCCTTGTGCATATGGACAATTTCTGGAATATTTTATTTCTGCTCATGAAACATGGGACCAACACTAGATGTTGTGTTTATATTTTTGTTCAGTGATGAATACTCCAAATACAGTACCAGTCAAAAGTTTGGACACACCTACTCATTCAAGGGTTTTTGTTTATTTTTACTATTTTTTACATTGTAGAATAACAGTGAAGACATCAAAACTATGAAATAATGCAAATAGGGTCATGTAGTAACCAAGAAAGTGTTAAACAAATTAAAATATATTTTAGATTCTTCAAAGTAGCCACTCTTTGCAAACTCTTGGCATTCTCTCAACCAGCTTCACTTGGAATGCTTTTCCAATGGTCTTGAAGGAGTTCCCACATATGCTGAGCACTTGTTGGCTGCTTTTCCTTCACTGCAGTCCAACTCATCCCAAATCACCTCAGTTGAGTTTTTTGTATTTTTCCTTTATTTAACTAGGCAAGTCAGGTAAGAACAAATTCTTATTTTCAATGATGGCCTAGGAACAGTGGATTAACTGCCTTGTTGACAGATTTTTACCTTGTCAGCTCGAGGATTCGATCTTGCAACCATTTGGTTACTAGCCCAACTCTCTTACCACTAGGCTACCTGCCGCCAAGGTTGGGTGATTGTGGAGGCCAGGTCATCTAATGCAGCACTCCATCACTCTCCTTCTTGGTCAATTATCCCTAACACAGCCTGGAGGTGTGTTGGGTCATTGTCCTGTTGAAAAACAAATGATAGTCCCACTAAGCGCAAACCAGATGGGATGGCGTAACGCTGTAGAAGCCATGCTGGTTAAGTGTGCCTTAAATTCTGGTTAGGTGTGCCTTGAGTCACCAGAAAAGCACCTCCCCGCCATCACACTTCCTCCTCCATGCTTCACGGTGGGAAGTACACATGCGGCAATCATCCGTTCTCCTACTCTGCGTCTCACAAAGACACGGCGGTTGGAAAAAAAATCTCACATTTGGACTCATCAGACCAAAGGACAGATTTCCGCCGGTCTAATGTCCATTGCTCGTGTTTCTTACAAAGCTGTCATCAAAGCAAGGGTGGCTACTTTTAAGAATCTCAAATATAAAATATTTTGATTTGTTTAACACTTTTTTAGTCACTACATGATTCCGTCTGTTATTTCATAGTTTTGATAGTAAATAGTAAAAATAAAAAGAACCCCATGAATGAGTAAGTGTGTCCAAACGTTTGACTGGCACTGTATATATACTCGTATGTATGTGTGTGTGTGTATATATATATATATATATATATATATATACACACACATACATATGAGTATATATACAGTGCCATATATAATATATATATATATATATATATATTCAAGAGGTGTGAATACTTTCTGAAGGCACTGTGTGTATATATATATACTTTCCGAAGGCACTGTGTGTGTGTGTGTGTGTGTGTGTGTGTGTGTGTGTGTGTGTGTGTGTGTGTGTGTATATAAAGTATTCAGACCTCTTGACTTTTTACACATTTTGTTACATTACACCCTTATTCTAAAATGGATTATATCGTTTTTCCCGCCCAATTCAATCTACACACAATACTCCATATTAGATTTTTTCTGCAAATGTATAAAACAAAAAACAGATCACATTTACATAAGTATTCAGACCCTTTACTCAGTACTTTGTTGAAGCACCTTTGGCAGCGATTACAGCCTCAAGTCTTCCTGGATATGACGCTAGAAGCTTGGTACACCTGTATTTGTCCCATTTCTCTCTGCAGATCCTTTCATGCTCTGTCAGATTGAATGGGGAGCGTCGCTGCACAGATATTTTCAGGTCTCTCCAGAGATGTTTGATCAGGTTCAAGTCCAGGTTCTGGCTGGGCCACTCAAGGACATTCAGAGACTTGTCCCGAAGCCACTCCTGCCATGTCTTGACTGTGTACTTAGGGTCGTTGACCTGTTGGAAGATGAAACTTCACCCCAGTCTGAGGTCCTGAGTGTTCTTGAGCAGGTTTTCATCAAGGATCTCTCTGTACTTTGCTCTGTTCATCTTTGCCTCGATCTTGACTTGTATCCCAGTAACTGCCTCTGAAAAACATCCCCACAGCATGATGCTACCACCACTATGCTTCACCGGATGGTGCCAGGTTTCCTCCAGACGTGTAGCTTGGCATTCAGAGAGTTCAATCTTGGTTTCTTCAGACCAGAAAATCTTGTTTCTCATGGTCTGAGTCCTTTAGGTGCCTTTTGGCAAACTCCAAGCAGGCTGTCATGTGCCTTTTACTGAGGGGTGGCTTCCTTCTAGCCACTCTACCATAAAGGCTTGATTCTTGGAGTGATGGTTGTCCTTCTGGAAGGTTCTCCCATCTCCACAGAAGAACAACAGAGCTCTGTCAGAGTGACCATCGGGTTCTTGGTCACCTCCCTGATCAAGGCCATTCTCCCCCGATTGCTCAGTTTGGCCGGGCGGCCAGCTGGTTCCAAGACTGCCAAATGCCTATGTAGACCCAATGCACTTCTCTTCAAAATAAGTTAATAAATATAGTCCAGTTTGTAACATTCTTCATGAAATTGGCTTGTAAAATAAGTGTAATTTAAAATAAAGTAGGCTTTGAAATTATGTTTACTTTTTTAAATTGCTAATTTTAATGAGCAAAAATACCAACTAATCTCAAAATGTATAGGTAGATGCAAAAATATGATTTTGGCCTTAAGAGCACACAAGAGTTATGGGCTATGGGAGTGATACCCAGAGAGAGAAATTGGATATACAATGTAATAGTTCGGGACAGAAGGAAAATAAATGAGACCAAGGTTTACATATTCCTTACACTAGGATTCCCTCTTAGTACTAAGAACAACTACACCACAAATGGCGACAAGAATTTTGTGGATTTTGTTTGATCCCTTACATTGTTTTTCATTCGTTTATTCTGACAAATTATGGAAATGTCAGTTTGCCACAAACAGTTCCAGCTAACTATCAAGCTAATAACATATTAGCCACAAACTGGGAGAAGTGGCTGAAACATTAAGAAAATGTCCTGTTAGCATTGAACATCAAATATAATGCATGGGAACATGCCATGCTACTCCGCTATTGTGGGGAGCAACTTTTCTATATTTTTTTCTACACTTCCAAACATATCTAAAACTGTACTGACTCAATGTTTTTCACCAATGACAAATTTATATTTTTAAGTCTACAAATTCAGACAAACTGTTCAATCCGAAACTGAAACAATTGGTGAATACTATGTTTGCCTGCGTATACTTGCTGCTTCCTATGAATTTCCTGATGCTGACTCAGAAATTAGAAGGCAGATTGTTCAAAGTTTCTCATCGAACAAACTGAGGAGATATGCTCTCAGACCATATAATGACTCTCACTAGGCTCCTGGAAATAGCTTGAATAAATGAAGTATCAGAAATACAAGCACAGGAAATGGAAAAACATCCTGGTACTACCCAGAATAGATCGCAAGGGCCAGCAAGCTCAACAATCCAGGACTGCACCCACTACTGCACGTCGGTGCATATGCATTTAACTGTGGCGGTTCATTCCCTCACCAAGGAGCGTGCCCTGTAAATGGCCACATGCTACAATTGTGGGAAAATAAATTATTTTGCAAAAGTATTTCGCACCACAGACAAACTGCACATTCACTTGTGCCTGAAGATACCAAAAAACACACTTAACCCTGATGATGAAAGCCCAAATATCTATTTACACTGGTAGATCCAACCATTGCTACTCCTACTGCAGAACCCAGACAAACATCCATGTAAATGGATCACTGTCGGATGTCTTGGAAGACACAGGCGCCTCTGTGAATGTCATGGACCTTTGCACATTTTAGCCTTTGCCAGGGCCACCAGTTATACAAAACACATCAATCAAGATCTTTACCTATGTCTCAAACACAGATTTGCCCATGCGTGGAATCTGCTTCAGAGGCAAGACACTCACAAAGACTTTCTATGTTGTTGACAAGACAGCAGTTCCTGTCATAAATTGCCAGACTGCAATTGCGTTTGACTTAGTACTCCCGGTCAACAGTGTAGATAGACACTTCTATGACACATACCCTGATGTTTTAAATGGCATTGGATAGTTAAAGGGTCACAAATGTAAGCTCCACATTGAAAGTCTGTGCAACTTATAGTGCAGCAACACAGACGCATCCCATTCCACATTAGAAAACTAGTGGAGAAGGAACTGGAGGAGCTCAAATGGGTCTCACCCATAATTGTAGTTCCCAAACCAAAGCATCCTGGCAAAATCAGAGTGTGTGTGTGGATATGAGACGTCCAAATCAGGCTGTCAAACGTGAGAGGCACCTCACGCAAATGGTTAGCAACATGATAGCAGACCTGAATTGCAAAAAGTGCAAAAAGTCTCCTCAAAACTCGACCTGACAGCGGGGTACCACCAACTTGACCTGCATCTGCTACATCACCACTTTCACAACTCACGGTGGCCTGTGGCGCTACAAACACCTCAACTTCGGGATATCCTCAGTTGCGGAAATATTTCAAAACATGGTCTCAGGTGTTCTGAACGTCAGCGATGACATGCTGGTTTTTGTCTCAACAAAACTAGAATATGATCAGCGTTTGGAGAAAGTCCTCATATGGCTACGGGACTGCAACTTGACTGTCAATGCTGCCACGTGTGAGTTCAACAAAACAGCAGTGGAATTCTTCGGCTATGTGTTTTCTGCAGATAGCATATCTGCTGACCACAAATGGTTGCAGCAATCAAATAGACCACAGCTCCTCAGAACCCAGAGCTTCTTATGCCTTGTGACTGACTAATTGTGGGCGTTTCATTCCAGACCTGGCCACCAGGAAACAACCATTCAGAGAACTCACAAAGAATGGTTGGGGTTAGGCTAACCCTTTTTAGGGTACTAAAAAATTGTCTGAAAAACAGACTCAGCAGTGACACAGTCATGGCCTACTTCAATCAAACAAAAGACACTGATATCGTGGTGGATGCCAGCCCAGTGGGTCTTGGCGCAGTCTTAACCCAGATTGGCTCGGGTGGAAAAACGCACATATGTGGAGCAATGATATTCACCGATGGATAGGGAGGCACTAGGAATAATCTGAGGTTGCCTTCATTTTCAGCTATACATAGACGGACACACCTTCACGTTACTGACAACAAACAGCTTGTGCGTATCTTTCAACAAACCCTCGTCCTCCCCTCCACAAAGAATATAAATATGGTTGCTGAAACTTCAAAACTTCACGTTCTCTATGGCCTACAAGGCTAGATCTGGCAACCCAGCTGATAACTTCTCCAGACACGCAGTCCCAGAACAGGGGCCCAACGACAATCATGCCTCAGAGCTAGCAGAAGCTCATGTCCGCTTTGTGGTCAATCACAATGTTCCACATGTTATGACACTGGCTGAAATCCAAGCCGCAACACAGTCTGAACCATGTCTACTCAGAGTAATCAATGTTGTTAAACATAATAATGGCACACCTTTCTGGAACACACAGCTGACCTACAGTTGAAGTCAGAAGTTTACATACACTTAGGTTGGAGTCATTAAAACTTGTTTTTCAACCACTCCACAAATTTCTTGTTAACAAACTATAGTTTTGGCAAGTCGGTTAGGACATCTACTTTGTGCATGACACAAGTAATTTTTCCAACAATTGTTTACAGACAGAATATTTCACATATAATTCACTGTATCACAAATCCAGTGGGTCAGAAGTTTATACACACTAAGTTGACTGTGCCTTTAAACACCTTGGAAAATTCCAGAACATTATGTTTTGGCTTTAGAAGCTTCTGATAGGCTAATTGACAACACTTGAGTGAATTGGAGGTGTACCTGTGGATGTATTTCAAGGCCTACCTTTCAAACTCAGTGCCTCTTTGCTTGACATCATGGGAAAATCAAAAGAAATCAGCCAAGACCTCAGAAAAAGTATTGTAGACCTCCACAAGTCTGGTTCATCCTTTGGAGCAATTTCCAAACACCTGAAGGTACCACGTTCATCTGTACAAACAATAGTACGCAAATATAAAAACCAAGGGACCACGCAGCCATCATACCGCTTGTCTCCTATCGATTAACGTACGCTGGTTCGAAAAGTGCAAATCAATCTCAGAACAACAGCAAAGGACCTTGTGAAGATGCTGGAGGAAACAGGTACAAAATGATCTATATCCACAATAAAACGAGTCCTATATCGACAAAACCTGAAAGGCTGCTCAGCAAGGAAGAAGACACTGCTCCAAAACCACCATAAAAATGCCAGAATACGATTTGCAACTGCACATGGGGACAAAAATCATACTACTTGGAGAAATGTCCTCTGGTTTGATGAAACAAAATAACTGTTTGGCCATAATGACCATCGTTATGTTTGGAGGAAAAAGGGGGAGGCTTGCAAGCCGAAGAACACCTTCCCAACCGTGAAGCACGGGGGTGGCAGCATCATGTTGTGGGGGGTGCTCTGCTGCAGGAGGAACTGGTGCACTTCACAAAACTAGATGGCATCAGGAGGGAGGAAAGTTAAGTGGATATATTGAGCAACATCTCAAGATATCAGTCAGGAAGTTAAAGCTTGGTGACAAATGGGTCTTCAAAATGAACAATGACCCCAAGCATACTTCCAAAGTTGTGTCAAAATGGCTTAAGTACAACAAAGTCAAGGTATTGGAGTGGCCATCACAAAGCCCTGACCTCAATCCTATAGAAAATTTGTGGGCAGAACTGAAAAAGCGTGTGCGAGCAAGGAGGCCTATAAACCTGACTCAGTTACACCAGCTCTGTCAGGAGGAATGTGCCAAAATTTACCCAACTTATTGTGGGAAGCTTGTGGAAGGCTACCCAAAATGTTTGACCCAAGTTAAACAATTTAAAGGCAATGCTACCAAATAATAATTGAGTGTATGTAAACTTCTGACCCACTGGGAATGTGATGAAAGAAATAAAAGCTGAAATAAATCTCTAATAGTATCTCTACTATTATTATGACATTTCACATTCTTAATATAAAGTGGTGATCCTAACTGACCTAAGACATGGAGTTTTTCTACGACTAAATGTCAGGAATTATGAATAACTGAGTTTAAATGTATTTGGCTAAGGTGTATGTAAACTTTCGACTTGAACTGTATCTCCAACCTAACAATCTCAACTACACTGCCTAAACAATAAGAAATCTGAACTGACGTTGTCTGCAACCAATCTGCTGTTCAGGGGAAATAGACTTGTCATACCATCAGCGCTACAGAGCCGGGCATTGTTTGCTCTATAACCCATTTGTTCATACTCTACTGTGATATAAAATACGGCCGAAACAACAAAAAGACACAGTTACACAGTGGCAGAATAAATTCAACCTCACATGCTTTTGTTTCATCACAAAACTGGAGAGCATCATCTTTCTGGTGAAGTCCACAAAGCAAATATTGCATGTAACGAACAGTTACATTATGTACAGCAGGGTTCCCTTACTGGTGGGATATATAAGACTGTAAAAACACCAGCAAATCAGCTCAAAGTTATTTTACTTTTCCAAAGTATTCGCAAGCATAATAGAGAGCGATACAATATGTGATCGTATACAAATGTAAGCAAGGTTTGAAATGATTCTGTTTTAGTCAAATATTATATCTGTTTGGGCTTCTTGCGATCAATTTATAGTCTATAAATGATTTGTAATTATGTTCAGGCCCCATGACATCCGCTCAAGAAATATCATCCCGCGTCTGAATCTTGTTGATGATCCCTGACTTACTAAACAACTACTCATTTAGAATCCCTGAGAGTTTACCTGTTGGGGATAGGGGGCAGTATTTGCACGGCCGGATAAAAAACGTACCCGATTTAATCTGGTTACTACTCCTGCCCAGTAACTAGAATATGCATATAATTGTTTGATTTGGATAGAAAACACCCTAAAGTTTCTAAAACTGTTTGAATGGTGTCTGTGAGTATAACAGTATAACAAAACTCATTTGGCAGGCCAAAACCTGAGAAGATTCCAAACAGGAAGCGCTCTCTCTGACCATTTCATGGCCTTCTTGATCATCTCTAACCAAAACAGGGGATCTCTGGCATGACGTGACATTTTCTAACGCTCCCACAGGCTCTCAGAAGGCGCCAGAAAGCTGAATGCTGGCTTTGCAGGCCCTGGCTGAAAAACATTAGCGCATTTTGTAAGTGGTCGATCTGAGAACAATGAGACTGGGGCGCGCGTGCCCGAGCTGACACCATGTTTACTTTCTCTCTCTTTGAACGAAAACAACCACTCCCGGTCGGAATATTATCGCTTTTTTTACGTTGTGACATTATATGCTAGCTTGAAAAATGGGTATCTGATTATTTCTGGCTGGGTACTCTGCTGACATAATCTAATGTTTTGCTTTCGTTGTAAAGCCTTTTTGAAATCGGACAGTGTGGTTAGATTGACGAGAGTCTTGTCTTTAAATAGCTGTAAAATAGTCATATGTTTGAGAAATTGAAGTAATAGCATTTCAAAGGTTTTGAAAATCGCGCCACAGGATTCAACTGGCTGTTACGTAGGTGGGACGAATTCGTCCCGCCGGTCCTAGACAGGTTAAAGACAAGACTCTCGTTAATCTAACCACACTGTCCGATTTCAAAAAGACTTTACAACGAAAGCAAAACATTAGATTATGTCAGCAGAGTACCCAGCCAAAAATATTCAGACACCCATTTTTCAAGCTAGCATATAATGTCACAAAAACCCAGAAGACAGCTAAATGCAGCACTAACCTTTGATGATCTTCATCAGATGACACACCTAGGACATTATGTTATACAATACATGCATGTTTTGTTCAATCAAGTTCATATTTATATCAAAAAACAGCTTTTTACATTAGCATGTGACGTTCAGAACTAGCATACCCCCCGCAAACTTCCGGGGAATTTACTAACAATTTACTAAATTACTCACGATAAACGTTCACAAAAAGCATAACAATTATTTTAAGAATTATAGATACAGAACTCCTCTATGCACTCGATATGTCCGATTTTAAAATAGCTTTTTGGTGAAAGCACATTTTGCAATATTCTAAGTACATAGCCCAGCCATTACGGGCTAGCTATTTAGACACCCAGCAAGTTTAGCCTTCACCAAAATCAGATTTACTATAACAAAAATGTTATTACCTTTCCTGTTCTTCATCAGAATGCACTCCCAGGACTTCTACTTCAATAACAAATGTTGGTTTGGTCCCAAATAATCCATCGTTATATCCAAACAGCTGCGTTTTGTTTGTACGTTCTAGACACTGTCCGAAATGGTAAATCAGGGTTACGAGCATGGCGCAATTCGTGACAAAAAATGTCTAAATATTCCATTACCGTACTTCGAAGCATGTCAACCGCTGTTTAAAATAAATTTTTATGCAATTTATCTCGTAAAAAAGCGATAATATTCCGACCGGGAATCTGCGTTTCGGTAAATAGAGGGAAAAACAGAAAGGCGGGGGCGGCCAGTGCACGAGCCTAAGCCCTTTGTCTACTGATCGGCCACTTGACAAAGGCGATAATGTGCTTCAGCCTGGGGCTACAATGACGACATTCTGTTTTTTCCCGGGCTCTGAGAGCCTATGGGAGCTGTGGGAAGTGTCACGTTACCGCAGAGATCCTTTGTTTTGGGAAGAGATGTCAAAGAAAGCCAATAAATGGTCAGACAGGCCACTTCCTGTAAAGGAATCTCTCAGGTTTTTGCCTGCCATATGAGTTCTGTTATACTCACAGACACCATTCAAACAGTTTTAGAAACTTTAGGGTGTTTTCTATCCATATCTAATAAGTATATGCATATTCTAGATACTGGGTAGGAGTGGTAACCAGATTAAATCGGGTACGTTTTTTATCCGGCGGTGTAAATACTGCCCCCTAGCCCTAACAGGTTAAAGCAAGTCAGCACAAAGAAAACAGGAGCACTGCCTCCGCTATTTCAGCACCATTTCAACTTAAACATTTCAACATCATTAAATCAACTAGGCTAGTCTAGTACAGTGAAAACAAACTTAAAGATACCAAAAACGATTTAGTCCAATCCATGTTGCTAAATGTCATGTGGCTGTCAATGGTACTGATTTCTGTGTGTGTGTGCATACGTGCCCTAGACTAGTTGACCAACAATGCCATTCTTCTCTATTTCATGTCGGCAAAACCGTCAATGACTTTGTCATAGAGTAGTACACACTATTAGTTTTTGTTGTCACAGGTTACCTGGCTAAAATGCTTGCTAGCCTTTTTTCTTCGCATGGGCAATAATGAACCCGCCAAGTTAGCTAGGTAGTTAGCGTGAGCCTACTAGGCTACATATTGAACTTCAGTCATCTCAGGCCAGTGGCACAATATATGAATTTATGGTTTGATCAGAATCATTGTTGTATTCATTGGTCTTTACTGAGAATTATGTCAAAACCACAAGTCCAAATCCCTATCTCCATCCTTGGCTTAGGAAAGGACCAATTTAGCTAGCTACTGCAGGACAACAACACAAACAGACCAGAAACAGACACATTTTTCTGACAATGACAATGTTTTTCTTTTGATGGGATTTGATTTGCGTGAAGCCAAATCCAAACTGGCCTCCCTTGGGGGATGGTTTTGCTGTGCCAGGACTACCCACAGTTGAACTCAGTGCAACACTGATTGGCAATTTATTTTATGATTTTTTTTTTATCAAGGGAGGCCAAATGCTTGATGGCGTCAATATATCAAATCATACTGTCATACTAATTTTGTATGGGCTACACATACTGAGACAGAGGGGCGCTGTTTCACTCTCTTGGATGATTTTGCAAGTGAGAGAGATTCAGCAAATTTAAGGAAAATTATGGAAACACAGAGACGAAAGAAAAAAAATGTATTAGTCAAATATTTGGGGAAGCGTGGCTTCCCTTGGCATCCATGAATACACACCACTGCTGTTTGTATTCATGGATTAAGTTTTCCAGAAATTGAAAAAGTATCCAGTACATCTGCTATGGCAGTCATTCCAAAGCTGGAGAAGATCTTCTCTTCCTTGACAACCCTGCAGTTGTTAAGAGTAACAATGGACCACCTTTCAATTCCCAGGGTTTTTCCTCTTTCCCTACCTACCTGGGATTCAATCACAGAAGAATAACACCACATTGGCCACAGACCAACGGAGAAGTGGAACGATTCATGCAGACTCTGAAAAAGACCCTTCGCATTGCTACGCTGCAACACAAAGACATTCAGCAAGAGCAAAGACATTCTGTAAGAGCCTACAGAGCGACACCACCCTGCTCCACTGGAAAACCTCCCGTTACAGTCATGTTCAATCAATAAATTCATCCTTCCTTCCATGGACCCTAACAAGCTGAGAGCCACAGACACACAGGTAAAGCTAAAAATGAAAGAGCATCATGACAGATGCTTCTGTCATGCCTCGCCACTTGACATTGGAGACTTCGTGCTCTTCAGACAGCTGCGACCAGCCAACAAATTCCAGTCACCTTTCTATCCAGACCCACACCAAGTCACTGCAATCAAAGGAAACATGATCACAGCACAACGTGGACAGCAAATGGTGACAACCACTCTCCCAACCACTCACTCAACCTGGTCCATCCTCTGCTGACCAGAGTGGCACCTTACCGGGTCGGACTGAACCTATAGCTGGTCTAAGTAGCCCCACCAACCCCACCTTGGCCGCCCCCATCCCAAAGGTCCGATGTTACCCGCGACATGCTATTGATCCCGTGTGGTTCAGTTAGTTGAGCATGGCACTTGCTACGCCAGGGTGGTGGGGTCCCCACGGGGGACCAGTGCGAGCAAATATGATAATGTATTCACTCACTACTGTAATTTGCTCTGGATAAGATCGTCTGTTGAATGACTGAATTGTAATGCTTTGCTAATCACCTGCAGGACTTAAAGCTGAAAAAAAACGAAACATTTTTACATTGCAACTGTTACTGCTGTTTAACAAATGTTGTCTTCTAATTGTTTTGTTTAGAAGGGACAAATAGATAGCAGAGATGTGTTCACATTAAAGAGGGGAAAGAGAGCAAGAGAGAGAGAGCATTTGTGTGTAATTTATGTTCATGAGTGGGTGCGTGCGTGCATGTATGCCTGTGTGCATGCTTGTATGTGTGTTGTTGGCTGGCGTGGCCCTGCCTGAACCTTCTGTTTTGGAGCAGGCAGGCTTACTACAGGGCGTGATTTTACAGTCAGCGTGTTTAAACCTCTAGTGGGTGTTTCTGTTAAGTGGACTGGAGCTGTATACCGGGGAGCAGTTTTTTGTCAAAGAACCTTGTTTATCTGAGGTTGCTGTCTCTCACTCCCTCTTGGATTGGGGCACGCACGCACGCACGCACACACACACACAGACGTTTTAAACGCTGGGTGTCTGCTCTCTGGAAGAGGAGAGAGGACGAATGAGAGTAAAAACAAGGCTTGCGTAATAGGGTGGAGACCGATATTGAAAATGGCTGGCAGTGTACATTGAGAACACGCACACACAGCAACATCAACAGCTCCACCCAGTGTGTGAGAAGAGATCAGTGGAATCGGGGTCAGCATTGGGTGGGGCAGACACAGTCACTGTAGTGATATAGCCAAAACATGAGGCACACAGAGCATTGCATTGTACTGTGTGTGTGTGTGTGTGTGTGTGTGTGTGTGTGTGTGTGTGTGTGTGTGTGTGTGTTTTATGCGTGATACAGACAGAACTTATGCAATAGTATCTAAACAAACAGTTTTTCTGATTTGAAAAGCAATGCAGAGCAAGCCAAAGTACTGTACTATCCTTTCACTTCAGGCACACTATCATATAGTGGAAAGCACACCCATGTACAGTTAAAGTCGGAAGTTTGCGTACACCTTAGCCAAATTCATTTAAATGCAGTTTTTCACAATTCATGACATTTAATCCTTGTAAAAATTCCCTGTCTTAGGTCAGTTAGGATCACCACTTTATTTTAAGAATGTGAAATGTCAGAATAATAGTAGAGAGAAGGATTTTTTCAGCTTTTATTTCTTCCATCACATTCCCAGTGGGTCAAAAGTTTACATACACTCAATTAGTATTTGGTGGCATTGCCTTTAAATTGTTTAACTTGAGTCAAACGTTTCGGGTAGACTTCCACAAGCTTCCCACAATAAGTTGAGTGAATTCTGGCCCACTCCTCCTGACAGAGCTGGTGTAACCGAGTCAGGTTTATAGGCCTCCTTGCTCGCACACGCTTTTTCAGTTCTGCCCACAAATTTTCTATAGGATTGAGGTCAGGGCTTTGTGATGGCCACTCCAATACTTTGACTTTGTTGTACTTAAGCCATTTTGCCACAACTTTGGAAGTATGCTTGGGGTCATTGTTCATTTGGAAGACCCATTTGTGACCAAGCATTAACTTCCTGACTGATGTCTTGAGATGTTGCTTCAATATATCCACATCATTTTCCATCTTCATGATGCTATCTAGTTTGTGATGTGCACCAGTCCCTCCTGCAGAAAAGCACCCATGATGCTGCCACCCCCGTGCTTCTCGGTTGGGATGGTGTTCTTCGGCTTGCAAGCCTCCCCCTTTTTCCTCCAAACATAACGATGGTCATTATGGCCGAACAGTTCTATTTTTGTTTCATTAGACGAGAGGACATTTCTCCAAAAAGTACAATCTTTCTCCTCCTGTGCATTTGCAAACCATAGTCTGGCCTTTTTTTTATGGTGGTTATGGAGCAGTGGCTTCTTCCTTGCTGAGCGGCCTTTCAGGTTATGTTGATATAGGACTTGTTTTACTGTGGATGTAGATACTTTTGTACCTGTTTCCTCCAGCATCTTCACAAGGTCATTTTCTGTTGTTCTGGGATTGATTTGCACTTTTCGCAACAAAGTACGTTCATCTCTCGGAGACAGAACGCGTCTCCTTCCTGAGCAGTATGACAGATGCATTGTCCCATGGTCTTTATACTTGCGTACTATTGTTTGTACAGATGAACGTGATACCTTCAGGTGTTTGGAAATTGCTCCCAAGGATGAACCAGACTTGTGGAGGTCTACAATTTTTTTTAAGATGGTCATGCCTGATTTCTTTTGATTTTCCAATGATGTCAAGCAAAGAGGCCCTGAGTTTGAAGGTAGGCCTTGAAATACATCCACAGGTACACCTCCAATTGACTCAAATGTTGTCAATTAGCCTATCAGAAGCATCTAAAGCCATGACATCATTTTCTGGATTTTCTAAGGTGTTTAAAGGCATAGTCAACTTAGTGTATGTACATTTCTGATCCACTTGAATTGTGATACAGTGAATTATAAGTGAAATAATCTGTCTGAAAACAATTTGGGGAAAAATTACTTGTGTCATGCACAAAGTAGATGTCCTAACCAACTTGCCTAAACTATAGTTTTTTCACAAGAAATTTGTGGAGTGGTTGAAAAACTAGTTTTAATGACTCCAACCTAAGTGTATGTAAACTTCTGACTTCAACTGTAATTCTTTGTAGGATTACACAACCTGCCCACTTCTTTTTTATGGAGAGTCACTTTCCTTTTTGTATTTTTTTATGCTTTGCTGACAGACAGATTAAAAACAGTGGGAGATAGATGAGGAAGAGACACAGTGCAACTGTAGATTGAACACCTGTCTCCTGCAGGGGTCACACATGTGCATAGAGCCTGGAGTGTTACCACTGGACAACAGCTCCACACTTTTGTTCTTCTTTGTAGAATGTGACATTTATTCTTTGTATCAATACTGTGTTGCAGACACATAAGCATCCCTAAGTGTCGCTGTATTAGGTGAAATGTGTTTAATTCATTATTAGTCTTGATCTTATTTGTAAGGTTAGGGTCTTCAAGTTCTTAGATGGATGGGCTCAGGAAGTCATCTTCATAATGTCTCTTTGGGATCTATTCCTGTATACATGATCTGTACTACACTGTCTTGAAGGGTAGGATCAGGAGAATGATGGGAGAACTGCTGTCCTCTCTCTCTCTCTCTCTCTCTCTCTCTCTCTCTCTCTCTCTCTCTGTCTCTCGCACGCATTCACACACTCAGGTTGGCCATTCTCTTTCAGAGAGAGGGGCGTGTAGCCTTGCACTGTCTCCAGCAGGAGGTTGCCATGGAAACAACGCTTGACTGGAAACAAAAGGCGAAACACGCTGGAGCTCTGCCCACCTTTCCACCATGCACTCCTCTTTTGTGTCCCCTTCCCTTGCTCAAAATACACATTTTCAAACTAACGTCTCTACTAATCACCCTGTGTAATTAGGGGGCTTGCTGAAAATGTAGATTATCAGTCTTGGGGGGGAAGGAAGACCCTATTAAGGAAACCCAGAGACAGAGTTGTAGTTTTAGTATTGGCTGTGTTTTCTTCCTGCTGTAATAGTCAGACCTGGTTTCAAATAGTGACTGAAATCTTACAAAATACTTTGAGTGTTTGCTTGAGTCTGTCTGGAGTTTCAATGGGAGTGCCAGATGGGTGGGGTTTGGCACTTTTGGAGACTATGCCATTGATTTAATTGTGCCAAGCAAGCTCATTCAATCGCAGTTAAAGGGATACTGGGACATTTTTAGATCTAGGTCATTTTTCAACTTACCTAGCGTCAGATATTCTAGTTTCATATATACTTGTAAACATTATACTATAGAAATTTTAGGCACGGCGATAGGGGTTGCAACCGTAGTCTGGCTTTTTTTATGGCGGTTTTGGAGCAGTGTCTTCTTCCTTTCTGAGCGGCTGTAACGGCTGACATAGAGAGGGGACCAAAGCGCAGCGTGTTGATTGCTCATGATGAATATTTATTATAACTCAAAACACTAAAGGAAAAATAACAAAGACAAAAACGAAAGCGCACAGTTCTGTCAGGTACATAGACAAAACAGAAGACCACTACCCACAAACACAAGTGGAAAAAACTCCTACTTAATGTCTGGGCTAGGTGGGACGCTTGCGTCCCACCTACTCAACAGCCAGTTGAATCCCGTGGCGTGTTATTGAAATACCTTAGAAATGTTATTACTTCAATTTCTCAAACATATGACTATTTTACAGCATTTTAAAGACAAGACTCTCATTAATCTAACCACACTGTCCGATTTCAAAAAGGCTTTACAAATAAAGCAGAAGGATCGGCGGGTGGAGCGGGGATTACGCCCCGAACCGGAGCCGCCTCCTCTGCTGGAGGTTATGTGGACTGCATTTGAACCGCCATAAACAGGAGTTGCCCACCCTACCCTCCCTTTTGTTTTTGTTTAGGAGCATTCAGAGTCTGCACCTTTGGGGGGGGTACTGTCACATCCTGACCATAGTAAGAGGTTATTTTCTATGGTAGAGTAGGTCAGGGGGTGACAGGGGGTGTTTTGAGGTTTTCTATGTTTTATATTTCTATGTTTAAGTTCTAGTTTTTCTATTTCTATGTTGTTTTTAGGAGGGGTTGATCTCCAATTGGAGGCAGCTGGTCCTCATTGTCTCTAATTGGAGATCATATTTAAGTAGGGGTTTTTCTTCCTGGGTTTTGTGGGTTATTATATTTTGAGTAGTGTTTGTTTCTCTCTGCGTCACGGTTTGTTGTTTTGTCATTTTCAGTTTTTTGTGTATTGCAAAGTTTCACAGATTTAATCAAATGTGGAACTACAACCACGCTGCACATTGGTACGCTCCTTTCGACAGCCGTGACAAAAGGGTTGCTACTTTGAAGAATCTGAAATATAAAATAGATTTTGATTTAACACTTTTTTGGTCACTACATGATTCCATATGTGTTATGTCATAGTTTTGATGTCTTCAGTATTATTCTACAATATAGAAAATAGTGAAAGGACAATCCCTAAAATGAGTCAGTGTGTCTAAACTTTTGAAAAAAATATTGTGTATCTTAATTTCCACAAATATGCGTAATCATTTAGGCAGTTCATGCCATTACATAAATGTAATTTTGGCAAGCAATTGTCACCTTCATTACGTGTATAAGTGCTCACTGGTCTCACCTGGACTCCTTCACTTTGTTGATTGCCGCATCTAGATCTGTTGGTTCCCTGTGTCAGCATTAATGTTGTTTTCATGTCCAGGAGCTGTCCTGTCCTGTTTCATGTCCATTGTTAAATGTTCACTCTCTGTTCACTCTCTGTACTTGCTTCTCATCGATCAGCGTTGATACTCACACTAACATCATTACCCCATAGCAACAGATGTGGGATACATATACACACAGACACTCATACTCACTCCGTACATTTCCCCCACTAACAACCACAAGCTCAGATGTTAAACAGTTCCATCCCCGAGCCCAACTCAAGAAAGGTCTTGATGTGCGAATGCATATATAGTTGTAGCTGTTTGAGAAAACAACATGAAGAATTTAGCAAGAATGGGGAGATTTCATTAACCACCGTCAAGTCCTAGCTGATGGAGCTCAGATACACCCGTTTCCCCTGAAACACACACACGCTGGTCCCCCGTTGTGATCCTTTTCCCAAGTGTCTCTGTACAGTGAGACCTTTGATTATTTTGTGCCACCAGGGCCACAATAATTTGCCCCCTCTCTTTGTCTGAGTGTGACTCCCTCCCCAGTGCCAGCACTCCCACCACCTGGGTGGGGGCACCCCACCGGAATCCCCACCGGCTAGGTACAAGGTCGTCAAGGTTCTCATTAGCAGCTTTGAGAAATTCCTTGTATACTGTGCTTACCCATCCGGGGGCTTTGGCTTTGTTAGACCAACCCTGTCAGGCAGGCTCAGAATCTTGATTGGGTGGTGTTGCTTTAGTGGGTCTCTAATTGCATTTATCTTTATGTCTTGGCTGTGTATAGGCTACTTGCAGTAGGCCTATAAAACAGATAAGGACTTCTCCATAGTGTATGGGTCACTCAGGTGGGTGTCTAGGGTATAGGGTTGGGGGACCGTTCCATCATGATAGGACAATAAATAAACGATATTTACATTTTAAAATAAATGATATGTCCCATATATGAATGTTCTCTCTATCACAACTCCTGCTCGCAGACACGTGGGCTCTGGTATTTGCAACCATTTTCCTTTTTCTCTCACTTTACTCCACACTTTTCCAAACACAAAAACACACCCTACCTTCCATCACAATACACCCACACATACCTACATACTGTGCCTTCTATGTCCTCTATTTGCTATGTTTTTATCCCTACCATGTTGATTCCTACCTAATTTCAGGCTTTTGAGTACTTTTTTGTTCCAGTTCCTTATATTTGAACATATAGTATTTCAATAATGATCCCTTCTTCTAATGCTGTCTTATCTATTTGTACTGTAATTACTATAAATAGTAAGTCGAATACTAATTATTTTACAACATACACTATTCCATTCAATATAGGGTATTTGCAGTTTATTTCTTTAGCAATTGTTGCATTATATTGATTTCCTGTTTTTTTCTTCATTACAACCCCTACCATGTATAGTATTGGGTGTTCCGTTATTCGACTCCTTTATGGGAACTTTATAATTTTTAGAATAGCTATGGTGTTTCTGAACAATTGCTTTTCAATTTAGTCCATTTTACAGTTTATCGACTGCAAGAGCTACACGTTTCACTTTTCATTGATACAGAACTTTACGCCATTCTGCAATTTCCTCTGGGAACTGATCATTCAGTACAGATTGTCCGCCATAGGGCGGCGCACAATTGGCCCAGCATCGTCTGTGTTAGGGTTTGGCCGGGATAAATAGGAATTTGTTCTTAACTGACTTGCCTAGCTAAAGGTTAAATAAAATAAAAAATAAAAATCATCCCTATTTTTCATGCCAGCGAGTCTTTTACCCTGACTTTTAACTATTATTTTATCTTTCAAAAATGAAAATTTGGCAACGATTGGGCGCTCATATCTATGTGCTCTCTGTCCGTAACAGTGTACACCTTCGAGTTTGATTTTGTCTACAGTATCGTCTGGGATCTGTAGTGTTGTAAGAAATAATTATTTCACGACACTTTCAGGATCTTTTTCTTTGATACCAGTAAGTTGCAGATTTTCTCTCATCGATTTAGTCTGTATTTCAAGAAAGGCTTCTCTCAGAAACATGTTCTCCTTTTTAAGTTCTTTAACGTCCATTTCAATCGTATTGACTGTACCTTTAACCTTGTTTTTTTCTTTTTCCATTGTCACAGCCTTTTCGTCACTTAACTCGAGGCTCGCCTTCAACTTCTATGTCTTTACTGACTATTTCAAGTATGCCCAGTTTACCATTTATTGACATTAGCAAGTCAGTTTCCACACGTACTATTCCCAGTGATGAAATGCATAAATCGTCTGTGTCCGTCAAGGAGTCGCGGAACTGACTTGTTGGAAAAGTGGCATCCTATGACTGTGCCACGTTGAATATCACTGAGCTCTTCAATATGGCCATTCAACTGTGAATGTTTGTCTATGAATATTACATGGCTGTGTGCTAAATTTTTCACACCTGTCAGCAACGGGTGTGGCTGAAATAGCCAAATCCACTAATTTGAAGGAGTGTCCACATACTTTTGCATATATAGTGTACTTTAGAAACAATAACGAATGCAATTAGTACAATGCAATTCTTAATATTGAGTAATGACTTACATTGCTAAATTCTATTAAACAGCTTCAGAAGAAGCAGCAGGTAGCAGCAGGTACAGTAGCCTAGCATTTAGAGCGTTGGGCCAGATGCGTTAAAATTTGGACACACCATTTTTGAACCTGTGGTGCCGCCTCTGCTTTACAACTTATTCGGGATAGGGGGCAGTATTTTCACGTCCGGATGAAAAGTGTGCCCAAAGTAAACTGCCTGTTACTCTACCCAGAAGCTAGGATATGCATATGCATGGTAGTATTGGATAGAAAACACTCTAAAGTTTCTAAAACTGTTAAAATAATGTCTGTGAGTATAACAGAACTGATTTGGCAGGTGAAACCCCGAGCACAATCCATCCAGGGAATTTCTTGTTTGTGTTTTCCAATGCTTTTCTATGGGATTTATTAGGGCCCAGATTGCAGTTCCTATGGCTTCCACTAGATGTCAACAGTCTTTAGAAATTGTTCGATGTTTTTCTTTTGAGAAATGAAGAAGTAGTCCTATTCATTCAATGTGTCACTCAGAAGGTCTCTAGTCTTTTGGTGCGCGTGAACAAGAGAGCACTACGTGTTGTTTTTCTTCGGTATTGGAAACAGTTTATCCTGTCTTAAATTTTAGCGATTATTTACATTTTAGGGTACCTGAGGTTAGATTAAAAACATTGTTTGAAATGTTTGGACCAAGTTTACAGGTACCTTATTAGATACTTTGTAGTCATGTTGGGCGAGTTGGAACCGGTGTATTTCTGAATCAAACGCGCCAAATAAATGGACATTTTGGGGTTATAAAGAAGGAATTTATCGAACAAAACGACCATTCATTGTGTCACTGAGACATTTGGGATTGCAAAAAGATGAAGATCTTGAAAGGTAAGGCATTTATTATATCGTTATTTCTGACTTTTGTGTCGCACCTGCCTGGTTGAAAAATTATTTTCATGTTTTTGATTGCGGGGCACTGACCTCAGATAATCGCATGGTGTGCTTTCACCGTAAAGCCTTTTTGAAATCTGACACAGCGGCTGGATTAACAAGAAGTTAAGCTTAATTTTGATGTTTTACACTTATATTTTCATGAATGTTGAATATTATATTTCTGTAGTTTGAATTTGGCGCTCTGCAATTTCACTGGATGTTGTCAAATCTATCCCGCTAACGGGACTGGCGCTTTAAGGGATCCCTAAGAGGTTTTTTAAACACTATCATTTATAAATGTTTCAAGAGCATAGCGTAACTGTCTTACCATATCATAACACAAATTATAATGTTGCATTACTCCATTGTTTATAGCCGGAACAAAAACTATGTTTCGCTTCAAAATATGTTCAAAAGCTGTCAACAACCTTGTCCATTTCCCATCTGATTAGGCTTATGTGTTAGCCTCGGTCAAATGTAGGGTTAAGGAGTGGTTTTGAGGACACAGATTACACATAGTGCTGGACTAGAAATAATTTTGGCTGGAGATTTTCCATTGATCTTGCTTTTTAGTCCAGGACTAGGATTAATCCATGTCCGGGGAAACCTCAACATAATGTTTGAGAGAAATGGGATGATGTCTTACATGAAAAACACATTTACATAACTAAGTACATTAATGGGGTAAACCTACTCTAAAAGTATGTATTAGGCTGTTTGAGAGAAGGTTTGAATCCTAATCAACCCATCCAATGTATGTATATCTATTGTTGAAGTACAGTTGATCAATAAAGCTACAGTTCTCTAGCAATAGTCAAGCTGCTTATGCTGAAGAGCCTTTAGTACATATGTCAAAATAGCTTTAACAGTCTTTTTCAGTTTAAGTCAAAAGCCAATATTTCACTTAACAACCTCTATGGGATCTGTGTCTGTAAACCAGGACGGTTGTTGCTAATGTGACTGGAAGGACGTTATATACAACAGGCAATTTTCCGGGACATAGATATGTCTTATGTGGGCAGAAAGCTTACATTATTGTTAATCTAACTGCGGTGTCCAATTAACTGTATCTATTACAGTGAAATACCATGCTACTGTTTGAGGAGAGTGCTCAACAACAAACATTTATCATGGCAACTGGTTTGATACATTCACCTCTGAAGGTAAATAATGTACTTACATTCAGTAATCTTGCTCTGATTTGCCATCATGAGGGTCCCAGAGATCAAATGTAGCATAGTTTTGTCTGATAAATTCTATTTTTATGTTCAAATGTATGACCTGGGGTCTACAGTTTGACCCCACTGCTCTCTCTTGCTCCACACCCACCCCGCCATTTAGAAATGGGAAAGTTAGTGTATGAGCTAATGATCCATCATGTAAGAAATTCCTGGGAGTGTGTAAACGGAATTTTTTTATTACCATAGCATTTTTGTATGTTCTCTATAGTTATGTACTTGAAAATGTATCAATTGACCAATTCGGCACATTTAGGCAAACTCCTGGCAGACTTGATACAAAATATTGTGCAGTAATATAATTCTTCACTGGATCAGTCTGAAACTTTGCACACACACTGCTGCCATCTGGTGGCCAGAAAATAGAAAAAGCATGTTTTTTTGTTTGTATTATCTTTTCCCAGATCTAACGTGTAATATTCGCCATCATTAATTTCACATTTCCACAAACTTCAAAGTGTTTACTTTCAGATAGTATCAAGAATATGCATATCCTTGCTTTGGGTTCTGAGCAGTTAGATTTGGGTATGTCATTTTAGGTGAAAATATAAAAAAAGTGTACGATCCTTAATTAAAACATAGTTTTTTGTATCAATAGAGTACAAAGTGCTAAACACCCCACTTTGGAATAGTTAGAATGTCTAGTTCCCTGCTTTTGAGAGGAGCTGGCTATTGTAGCTGGAGACTTCCAGAAATTGCGCTACGCTAATGATATGCTAACTTCAATTATCTCCAAACTGCAGGCCAAGACATAACATTTTTATCCATGAGTTAATCTGACTCTGGGTAAGTAGAAAAACTCTTGCAGTATTCTGTTAAAGTATTAGAAATGGTTTGACTAATATTTTGTCCCAGTTCTGGTACTAACACCATGTCTGTCTCATCCCTCCAGACCTGTGTTATTAGAGACCATTATGGCCACTGTCTGATCTGCTCTGAGAGCTGCTGAGCTAGTATATGGAGTAAAGAAAGTAGCATCAAGATACAGCACATTTGGAAAGTATTCAGACCCCTTGACTTTATCCACATTTTGTCACTGGACAAAACAGAATTTCCTTATTCATGTAAGTATTCAGACCTTTTGCAATGAGACTCGAAATTGAGCTCAGGTGCATCCTGTTTCCATTGATCATCCTTGAGATGTTTTTACAACATGATTGGAGTCCACCTGTGGTAAAGTCAATTGATTGGACATGATTTGGAAAGGCACACACCTGTCTATATAAGGTCCCACAGTTGACAGTGCATGTCAGAGCAAAAGCCAAGCCATGAAGTCGAAGGAATTGTTTGTAGAGCTCTGACAGGAGATCTGGGGAAGGCCAACCATCATGTCTGGAGGAAAGCTCACACCATCCCTAATGTGAAGCATGGTTGTGGCAGCATCATGCTGTGGGGATGTTTTTCAGCTGCATTGACTGGGAGACTAGTCAGGATCGAGGAAAAGATGAACAGAGCAAAGTACAGAGAGATCCTTGATGAAAACCTGCTCCAGAGCGCTCAGGACCTCAGACTGGGGAGAAGGTTCATCTTCCAACAGGACAACGACCCTAAGCACACAGCCAAGACAATGCAGGAGTGGCTTCGCGACAATTCTCTGAATGTCTTTGAGTGGCCCAGCCAGAGCCCGGAGAGACCTGAAAATAGCTGTGCAGCGACGCTCCCCATCCAACCTGAGAGAGCTTGAGAGGGTCTGCAGAGAAGAATGGGAGAAAGTCCCCAAATACAGGTTTGCCATGCTTGTAGCGTCATACCCAAGAAGACTCGAGGCTGTAATCACTGTCAAAGGTGCTTCATCAAAGTACTGAGTAAAGGATCTGAATACTTATGTAAATATGATATTTAATTTACAAAAATGTCTAAACCTATTTTTGCTTTTTCTTTATGGGGTACTTTGTGTAGATTGATTAGGGGGGAAAAAACGATTTAATCCATTTTAGAATAAAGCTGTAACGTAACAAAATGTGGAAAATGTCAAGGGGTCTATGGTACTAGTTAGTGAGCAGGAGAATGCTTAGCTAGAGATTGGCTGAAAGCCCTGGTGATATGTCCAATGAGTTGCCTATTGTAGAAGTTGACAAATCTTCAGTAGAAGATGTGTCATTAGCAATGGAAAATTAGCAGCAAGAGGGCATTGGTCCCATTGGCAGGATGTCAAGGGTCACATTTGGCCAGGCCAATGAAAATTGATGTCACATAGAATTGAGAAAAATGAAACTGCAGATGATCAAGGATGGTCAACTTCATTCCTATTGCAGGGAGTGCAGGCTTTTGTTCCAGCCCAGCACTAAAACAACTAACCGTGGTCTAGAATGAAGAACATGCACACACTGTGTTCCCTCTTACCCACCACAGGATTACACAGTGAGAAAAGCACAGGTTTTCAAAAGTAAGCCTGTTTTCTTTCTTAACATAAGAAAGAACACAGGTCCGTGTTATTTTGTTAAATGGCAGAAAACAAATAATTCAGCCAAAATTCATCCCGGTTATTGACTATGGCAATATCATTCATAGGAATGCACACAGTTTATTATAACGCATTGCACTTTATTGCAGGCGATAGGTTCAGTACATAACATTGCATTTTGTATCAGGAAGTAGGCTGTCCATCTTTGAAGTCTCGTAGATTGATACTTTGCACTCTTTTTATCTATAAAGCCCTCTTGGTAAAACTTCCGCCATACCTTACCTCATTGTTAACCTTCAGACGTATAAGTTACCAGACCCAGACTCAGGTATGGCTAACCCTGGAGATCCCTCCAATCTTCACAGAGTTAGGTATATATGCTTTGTTTTTTGCTCCTCTCATGTGGAATTATCTAAAAAACTCCTTAAAATTGATGAAGTCGGTGCCTCTTGGGCAATTCAGGTGGATGTTAGAGGGCCTTTTTTACTGAAGAATGTGGTTACCGTAGATACACCATAGAGATAGATGGAGGACTCAACTTGGATGTAACCTGTATTAACATGGAAATTGTTATTGAGGGCTTCCACCATTTTAAAGTAGTCAACTGGGTGTGATTCCTATGGGTTGGGACAGAGAGGAAGAGGTGAAGTGAGAGGATTTACTCCAGCCAAAATCTGTCTGCGAGAGAAAAGCCCTTTTTTCTATGGAGGTCTATGAGACAGTATGGAATTACACAAGGCTTATTTGATCGAATATAAGTTTAGTAATATTTAGGGCTGTTACAAATGTACTTATATAAGTGGATGCACGTGGCATCCCGGCAACTTCAATAAAAACAACTTAGTTGTGCGTGTTATGCACACACGTATCTGCCTTCTCATTGGCTAGAATGGTCCCACCTGACCTCACTTGCCTTCACTCATTGAGGACATGTATTTCCAATGTTAGAACGTCAGCCAGCCTGCAGAAATATTGGTTGGAAAACAGCTCCTTTCCTGCAATTTTACACATTTTGCCTTGGGGCAAAGAGAAAGTATTGCCATTTTAAAGCAGATTTCCTGCAAATCTACACATTTTGCCATGGGGAAGAGAATTATTTTTCCAATTTGATAGCTCATCTCATGCTATTCTACACATCTTGCCATGAGGCTGAAAGAAAATTTCGGATTTTTAAAGCTAATTAATAAAGCTAAAATATAGACGTGTGATAATGGCACTGGATTATAAACTGTCTTGTTAGCTAAATGAAATAGACAATGGCATGGTGCATATAGCCATAGAAGCACAGTGACATATGCCTCAATGCAGTCATATTCGTGACATATTGGGGGTGTGGTTTTCAGTTAGTTATTTTTGGCATCCATCCCATGAGACCATGTCATTCCAGTTCATCTGTTATGTTATATTTCTAGTGATGGGCACTCTGGCTCTTTTCAGTGAGCCGGCTCGTTCGGCTCAGCTCACCAAAAAGAGCCGGCTCTTTTGGCTGCCAATCGGCTCTTTAAAAAAATATATGTTTTGTATTTTTTCAAGTCAAACAGTTTGCGATAGTTTGTCTATGATTGGTGTTAAAACAATTCTAATTCAATTATTAAATAAAATCATACTCTACCTTAACCACAATGTATTTAAAAATGCATTGGTTTGTTATGAAAAATAATGCTATTAAACATTTAAAGTATAATGTTTTAATGTATATTAACAAAGTGTATATAAATCTAACCATTCAAAACGAATACAATCTGTATTCAGAGTCGAATACAGAGTCTCCCTGTCATGACTTTGTCTACCCACGGCTTACTAGAGGCCTTGTTCTCCACCAGCTCAGAGGATCTGCACATCTTTCAGAACGAATGTGTGCGCTTGAGCATTTAGGCCTATATTATTTTATTTATTTTTTCATTCTTTGAATTAGTTAATTATATTTTTTTAAATCTTATTTTTTAAATATTTTTATAAATAGATTCGGCTCTTCTGATATGCGAGCCGACTCGTTCGCGAACGACCCATCACTATATATTTAATCAAATCTGACTAACCCAGTCCACTGCTTGCTATGAATTCTATTCGATGGTTTTTGCATGTTTAGGCAAAAAGACATAATGCCCGTTCAGAACACTGACAAGTAATACAAATGAAGATTCATGATTGTTCAAGGTCTTCTTTTTCAAATTAAGTGCTACGGTTTGCAAATAGCTTGAACACCGCCATCTAGTGGCCACTAACTGAGTGACACAGAATTTGGTTCAGGACTCCAGCACTGCAGGTGGCTGGAAATAACCACCATAAGCTTTACACTTTTTTTTAAACTCAAAAGAAGAAGAAAATGGACTACTTTAAAATGGAGAATAGCACTGCCAATGCTGTCACAGACGCCATAATATCACAGATACAATGATGAGACCTCTTTCCGTCGCTATAATATGCACACATATCACAGGAGGTTGATCGCACCTTAATTGGGGAAGATGGGCATATGGTAATAACTGGAGCGGTAAGGTATCAACAACATAAATCAAATGGTTTCCATATTTGTAACCTTTATTTAACAAGTCAGTTAAGAACAAATTCTTATTTTACAATGACGGCCTACCCCGGCCAAACCCTCCCTTAACCCGGATGACACTGGGCCAATTGTGCACCGTCCTATGGGACTGCTGATCACGGCCGGTTGTGATACAGACCCGGATCAAACCAGGGTCTGTAGTGACGTCTCTAGTACTGAGATGCAGTGCCTTTGACCACTGCGCCACTAAGGAGCCCTGTTTGATGCCATTCCATTCGCTCCGTTCCAGCCATTATTATGAGCCGTCCACCCCTGAGCAGCCTCCACTGACACATACACACACACTTGACGGGTATCATTATCAAGACGTGCCCCACCCACCGCTCAGAGATAACAACAATGCCAAAATACACTGCACCACCCAGCTTCTTATCTACAGGGCGAGGGCGATAGTGGCTGATTAGGGGTGTGTGTGTGTGTGTTTGTGGGTGTCTCTGGGGTGGGCCCATCCTCACTGTAGACCGAACAGGAACTTCCTGTCAGGAGCTGTCAATCAAACAGACAACTGGCCTGAGGGCAAGACAGCCTGTAGCATGGCATGAGCAGTGTCGCTTGGGTTGAATGAAGTCCATAAATATGTAATTCTTTGTGCAATTCATATCTATAGGCTACATTTAGGTTTTTCTTTCATTATTTGTATCTGGCATTAGTGCGTAGCCTAGGCTTTAGGACCTGATCCACTGAGGCAAAAATGACAATGTCAGAGTTTAATTCAACAAGAGAAAAGTTGTGAAATGGTGAGTTGAAAATAAATAGAAGGGAGGACCAGAACTGTAGTCTAATGTCTGGGAAAGATTTGGTGAAGTTGTAAAAGAGGATGAGGATGTTATGTGTGATGACTGTGAGGCACTATACAATTTCGACACTCACAAGACAGGGACTTCAAAATGGCACGTCATAGGAACTGTACTGTTCAGATGGGTTAAATGGAAAAGTAGGCCAACTGAAATCTGGACACTAACTGTAGTTCTATAACCTTTCACATAGCCTAATATAATACTAACTCCTGCAGAATTAAGCATTTCTTGCAGTAAAATGATACACCAAATTTTGACTAGGGAACAGGACTGGAGAAATAGGATTTAATTATTTTAGCATCTTGAAAGAATGAATGTGTGGTTAGGGACCGTCTATAAAGGTGCCATCTTTATCAAAATCATGAAAGTTGATAGTACGTAAACCACATAGAATATACATCCAAGGCAAACTGGAATCGTGTTGGTTCATTTTAGCAGCTTTTAATTTCACAGAAAATCTTTCCAGTAAATTGTTTTGTTATTGCATTTTCTCCCCGTCTTTACATTTACATTTTAGTAATTTCTGTGCGAGAGAGGCAGAGATTAGAAAAGAGAAAACAAACTTTACCGATGTCAACTAGATTGAAGCATTCATTCCTTCGATTTATGACATAAGTGTTTATTTAGTCTCTTGGTCACAGATATCTTCAAAAAAAGTAGTGGTGTGGATCAGAAAACCAGTCAGTATCTGGTGTGACCACCATTTGCCTCATGCAGCGCGACACATCTCCATTGCATAGAGTTGATCAGGCTGTTGATTGTGGCCTGAGGAATTTTGTCCCGCTCTGCTTCAATGGCTGTGCAAATTTTCTGGATATTGGCGGGAACTGGAGCACGCTGTCGTACACATTGATCCAGGGCACCCCAAACATGCTCAATGGGGGACATGTCGAGTGAGTATGCAGGCCATGGAAGAACTGGGACACTTTCAGCTTCCTGGAATTGTGTACAGATCCTTGCGACATGGGGCCATTCATTATCATGCTGAAACATGAGGTGAGGGTGGCAGATAAATGGCAGAGCAATGGGCCTCAGGATCTCATCACGGTATCTCTGTGCATTCAAATTGCTATCGATAAAATGTAATTGTGTTCATTGTCCGTAGCTTATGTCTGCCCATACCATAACCTCACCACCACATTGGGGCACTCTGTTCACAATGTTAACATCAGAAAACTGCACGCTCACATGACACCAAACACGCTATCTACCATCTGCCCGGTACAGTTGAAACTGGGATTTATCCGTGAAGAGAACACTTTTCCAGCGTGCCAGTGGCCATCGAAGGTGAGCATTTGCCCACTGAAGTTGGTTATAATGCCGAACTGCAGTCAGGTCAAGACCCTGGTGAGGATGACGAGCACGCAGATAAGCTTCCCTGAGACGGTTTCTGACAGTTGTGTAGAAATGTTTTTGTTGAACAAACCCACAGTTTCATCAGCTCTCCAGGTGGCTTGTCTCAGACGATAGAGAAATTAAAATTAAATTCTTGGCTCTGGTGGACATTCCTGCAGTCAGCATTCTATTTGCACACTCCCTCAACTTGAGACATCTGTGGCATTGTGTTGTGTGACAAAACTGTACATTTTAGAGTGGCCTTTTATTGTCCCCAGCACAACATGCACCTGGGTAATGATCATGCTGTTTAATCAGCTTCTTGATATGCCACACCTGTCAGGTGGATGGATTATCTTGGAAAAGGAGAAATTCTCAATTACAGAGATGTAAACAACTTTGTGCACAGAATTTTAGAGAAATACGTTTTTCGTGCATAAAAGAAAATGCTGGGATCTTTTATTTCAGGTCATGAAAAATGGGACCAACACTTTACATATTGTGTTTATATTTTTGTTCAGTGTAACTTTAGAAAAGGTGGCTAACAAATAGCCTTCTTAACTGTCTGAATTTATAAGCAGAAACACAGGCCTAAATAGGCCTGTCAATAAAACATTCCACCCACTCTGACTGTAAAGCATATTTTCTATATTTGCGGGTTAGGGTCGGGTGTGGACCTCAGATGTTCACTATATTACATATAGTTGGGTGGTTACGGATGGGTTATTAACAACTGTGGGCAGGTGCGGGTGAACAAACAGCTGACCCGCGCATAGCTACCACACACACACACACACACACATACACACACACACACACACACGGACATAAGCACGGAAATATGCATGTACACAGACACACACACACAAACATAGGGGTTCACACAGTGTCTACCCTACAGGATGTACTGGGTATTTTCAGAATCTATTGTGGTCTGCAGACAGGGTGGAGGGCAAGAGGGCTGCAGCTTTGATTGCTGTTAGATGCAGTATTCAGACTCTGAAAAACATTAATCACATTTTCTATGAGTGAAGTGATGTGGCATTCAGCAAGCTTTCATTTAAATGAAATTCAATTAATGGAATTTAATGTATTAAATATGAGTATGAATGAAATTCAAAGAAAGTACAGTGGAGTCTGAAATTATTGACACCCTTGATAAAGATGAGCAATATATAAAAAAATATAATTCAAATACTGTGGTCTATTCTATGCTTTATATTATTTTACACTAATACAATTGCTCAGAGAAGGAGATTTTGTTTAACAAGTAATATTTTTTCTTCTTAAAAAGGTATGGGTCAAAATTATTGACACCCCTAAAGATTCTTATATATAAAGTAGTCAACAGTTTAGTATTTGGTCCCCTTTCCTAGCACGCAATGACTACATCAAGTTTGTGACTCTATAAACTTGTTGGATGCATTTGTTGTGTATTTCGGTTGTGTTTCAGATTTTTTTTGTAACCAAAGTCAGTTAATGGGAAATAATCAGATTGTATTTGTCACATGCGCTGGATACAACAGGTGTAAACCTTACAGTGAAATGCTTACTTACAAGACCTTAACCAACAATGCAGTTTCAAGAAAAGGCCTAAATAAAGTAAGAGATAAAGTAACAAATAATTAAAGAGCAGCAGTGAAATAACAATAGTGAAGCAGTATACAGGGGGTACCAGTACAGTCTATCTGCGGTGGCACCCGTGTCGAGGTAATTGAGGTAATATGTACATGTAGGTAAAGTTATTAAAGTGACTATGCATAGATGATAAGAGAGAGTAGCAGCAGCGTAGAAGAGGGGGGTGGGGCAATGCAAATAGTGTGGGTAGCAATTTGATTAGATGTTCAGGAGTCTTATGGCTTGGGGGTAGAAGTTGTTTAGAAGCCTCTTGGACCTAGACTTGGCGTTCCGGTACCGCTTGCCGTGCGGTAGCAAAGAGAACAGTCTATGACTAGGGTGGCTGGAGTCTTGACAATTTTTAGGGTCTTCCTCTGACACCGCCTGGTATAGAGGTCCTGGATGGCAGGAAGCTTGGCCCCGGTGATGTACTGGGCCGTACACACTACCCTCTGTAGTGCCTTGCGGTCGGAGGCCAAGCAGTTGCCATACCAGGCAGTGATGCAACCCGTCAGGATGCTCCCGATGGCGCAGCTGTAAAACCTTTTGAGGATCTGAGGACCCATGCCAAATCTTTTCATTCTCCTGAGGGGAAATAGATTTTGTCGAGCCCTCTTCACGACTGTCTTGGTGCGCTTAGACCATGATAGTTTGTTGATGATGTGGACGCCAAGGAACTTGAAGCTCTCAACCTGCTCCACTACAGCCCCGTCGATGAGAATGGCGGCGTTCTCGGCCCTCCTTTTCCTGTAGTCCACAATCATCTCCTTTGTCTTGATCACGTTGAGGGAGAGGTAGTTACCCTCGCACCACACGGTCAGGTCTCTGACCTCCTCCCTATAGGCTGTATCATTGTTGTTGGTGATCAGGCCTACCACTGTTGTGTCGTCGGCAAACTTAATGATGGTGTTGGAGTCGTGCCTGGCTGTGCAGTCATGAGTGAACAGGGAGTACAGGAGGGGACTGAGCAGGCACATTTTAGGGGCCCCTGTGTTGAGGATCAATGTGGCGGATGTGTTGTTACCTACCTGTGGTGGCCCGTCAGAAGTCCAGGATCCAGTTGCAGAGGGAGGTATTTAGTCCCAGGGTCCTTAGCTTATTGATGAGCTTTGAGGGCACTATGGTGTTGAACTCTGAGCTGTAATCAATGAATAGCATTCTCACATAGTTGTTCCTTTTGTCCAGGTGTGAAAGGGCATGTGTCATTTCAGAGTCACTTTTATTGTAAATAAGAATAAAATATGTTTCTAAACACTTATACATTATTGTGGATGCTACCATGATTACGGATCATCCTGAATGCATCGTGAATAATGATGAGTGAGAAAGTTACAGAGAGATCATACCCCAAAGACATTCTAACCTCTCACCAGAATCGGTAACAGGGGATCTTTGATAATTTTAACTCCTACCTTTTCAAGAAAAAAACATATGACTTGTTAAACACAATCTCTTTCTCTGAGCAATTGTATTATAAAATAATATAATTTCCCTTTTTTTTAGCATACAATATAGATCATTATTTTAATTATTTTACAGTCATTATTGGTCATCTTTATCAAGGGTGTCAATAATTTCAACCCCACTTTATGTCATATCAATAAGACTAGGACTGAGACATCGGTCTCAGACAGGTTAGGTAGTTTGAGGAACTTGAGTAAAAAAGGGCTACAGCTGATGAGAAGCACCAGTATTCTGTGAAGACATTTTATTTGAATAATACCAAAATAGCAACATTAAGGGAAATATTTTTTTTTCTCTCAGTAACTGGAAACCATGTACAGTAAGAACAAATCTAATACAGAAAACAAAGAGATTCTGTCTGATATGTTGAACTGTTATTAGATACTGTACATATATTTTCTTTTTTTAAGGAGTGGTTGTTGATATACAAAAATTGTATCATGAAGCTTTTTGGCTTGTATGGTGTATTGGCTTGTCTGTATGGTACAGTATATAATGTAATACGGGACTTCTGTCTTAGTGTCTAATGGCAGCACACATAAACCTTATCATATGTCTATTTCATGTAACCTTACAACAGTATCACGTTACAGTACAGAATATAGAATATGGGACTAACTCTTCTCTGTCTGTCTCCATGGCAGCATACACAGACCACAACAGCTTGTCGCCGCGGCACATCAAGAGTGACAGTGACGATGATGACCTGCCCAATGTCACCCTGGACAGTGTCATCGAGACCGGATCTACCGCTCTGTCTATAGCACGCGCCGTACAGGAGTAAGTACTAGTGTGTGTGTGTCTGTGTGATCTACCATCTTTAATGCATGCCGTACAGAAGTAAGTATCAGAGTGTGTTGTGTGTGTTCTGTGTGTGTGCGTTTGTGTGTGTGTTTAAGTATTATGTATCCTTCTGTATGGCCTTATACCACCCTATTGATGTTTCTAGTCCATCTGTGTATAATAAGATGAGTCAGGGCTTCCCCATCCATCCTAGCCCAGTCTTATAATCAGAATCAGGGTTTCAGTATGCTCTCCTCACCCCTAAACCTAGAAACCTCCAGATTTTAACCACCAGATATTTTAACCACCAGACTCAGCACACACACACACACACACACACACACACACACACACACACACACACAAACAAACAAACGTTCCCTCACTTAGAATGCATCCCAAACAGAGTATGTGGGCGGAGTGGAGCTGGAGCGGAGCGAGGAGCAGAGTGTGCCTAATTTGAATGGAGCAAAGAGCGACATTCCCAAAGGCTGGATTGTCGGCCTTCTCCCTCACTCCAATTTTGCTCCAGTAGCGCTCACCTCATGAGCTCAGGGCTTGCCCAGCCCAGCATGCGTTTGTAGCCTAAGAACTAGTTGGGTAGATAGCTCAGTGTGTTATTGTTGCAAAGTATTTATAAACAAAAAATCAGATCTCTTAAAAGTTTCATTCATTTTTGTTCTATTATCATTTAGTCCATATTTGATTTTGGCCTAAATGATAATAGGCCTGGCATAGTCCCACTTTCAAGGAGCTTTTGTTTAGCATCCCCAGTGGCTCTGCAAGCGCGGAGAGGATGGCCTGCTCTCCAAGCACCATAGCATGAGCCTGAAGCAACAGACTGGCCAAACATGTGTTTCTAAAAATGAATTCAAAGGCACTGTAGACTGAGCCTAATAAGGCATTTTTCGTTTAATTTGTATTTAATTCTAAGTAAGTCACAGCTTATACACACAATTTATTGACTATAATAATTTAATACAACAAAATGTTGTTTAAATGCTGAGAGCTTTATGTCCCTACCAGCTTATTTTGTAGCACTTGCAAATCCTGCACGATGTATTTCTTTGTAGGCCTTGAAATAATCCATATAATATAGCCGAAATAATAAATTTTTGCTACTATTAGGCTCCCTGTCTGTCTCCTGACCTATTTAGTGTTTATATCCTGTTTAGTATGACATGTAGCCTAGATAGAGGATCTCCAGGAGTGATATCGTTTTTTTGTCTTTATCTGTTGTGGTCTAATACTGTGCTTTTGCTGACTAGGGCCATCTACTTTAAGTGCTGCCTGTCTTCCCAGTGGCCTACTTGGTGTGTGAACTGCTGACTGCTCATAATTTGCAGATAGTTGTTGACACGTCAACCAGGATCAAGGGGCAGGGCAATTTGTGACTTGTTTTGGTGATCAGTGGCTGTATTGGGGGGTAGTGGTTTTACCTCTCCTAGGCAATCAGCAATTAGTACAGGGAGGTGTGCTGTCCTCCCAGGGGCGGAAATCCCATCCTGGGAAAAATAAGATTTGTCCCCCCCAATAAATCACTGAAACATATCTATGTAATTTAAATCATATTAATAATATGCAATGAAAGCAATTGTGCTGATTATAGACACTTTGCGATTGCGACCCCCCCACCCTTTGCCTCACAATGGTTTGATCCACTGCCAGTTCCTTAGCTTGCTAGGTAACAGAGAGGTCGTATCTACTGTCTGAAAGGCACTCAATGCACGTAGCTGACGTGAGGTTAATCCAGTCAATCGCGCACACACACTAGCTGAATATGCAGAGCTAGCGCGCAAATATTAACTATTAAGCTAGCTAGTACCTATTCCATTTATGTGGCGTCGTCAAAGATGGAATCTTTGCTATCGTCAATTTATTCCAAGATCAGCATGCAGATGATGTAAGTTAGTGCTTCAAAGTCCCTGTGATAAGGTTAGCGATAAACTGAAATCCAAACTGAACAGAACTACACTCTCTTCTACCATTGTCTTAAATATATTTAATGGTCTTGTTGCAAAAGCTAAATTGTCGCAAGGGAACTTTTATTTATTTATTTTATTTCACCTTTATTTAACCCGGGTAGCAAAGATTATAGCAAACACCACTGAAACTGAATTGGTGCTCGCTAGCTTTGCAAATTCAGCTATTGTTGGAAGCCAGCCAATATGAAATAAACTATTAAAATTACAAAAGGTTGCAGCATATGTTGTGTAAATGGTGAACTCATACAGCTGTCAACTCTTGTCATTTTAATCCGTTTCACATTTGCTAGCTACCTTTTAGATCGAAGCCCAAATAGAATGATTGAAGATGATAGAAGCCCATCTCCTACTGTAAATAACCTACACACTGTGTGTGTTGCCAGCCAGCCAGCCAGGTAGAAAAATGGCAGAAAAATAAAAGACGGACATCAGAGTATTTTTCAATACACCAAAACGCATAGTAAGAACCCTAGTAGCCTAATATCTCAAAGACTAGTTGATAAAATGTTCATAAGAAAGAAATGAAATTCTAATGGAAATGTTTCACAATGATGTCATTAGGCAGAGCAGGCAACAGATCGCACACAGACAGCAGAGTTGGGGACAGATATGCAGGGACAGACTGGCAGAGACAGGGAGTCTCAGGTAAGTTTGTTGAGTCTTTGTTTGGCAACATTATGAAAGGTTCTCAATTGTTTTGACTTGTAAAATAGGAAAATAATTGGAAAATGCCATGGATACTGTAACGTTTGTCGTCGGGAGACGAGGAAGCGGACCAAAACGCAGCTGGGAGCGAATACATGTTTATTTAACACACTAGAATTAAACATGTACACAAACTCAAGTAAGAACTGCCAATACGTTACGTGCTCAAATAAGGAGACAACAACCCACAAACATCGTGGGGGAAAAGGAACTTAAATGTGATTCCCAATCAGACTTCACAAGCAACAGCTGTCTGATTGGGAAATCACCCGAGCCCAACATAGAAATAAAACACAAAGAAAGGCTATAACCAAAACATAGAAAATAAAGCATAGAAATGCCACACCCTGACCAAAATAGCAGAGTTCACCTGGTCAGGGCGTGACAGTACCCCCCCTCCAACGGTGCGTACTCCCGGCGCACCAACCTAAAGTCTATTAGGGGGGGACCCGGGTGGGCGCCTCACCCTCGGTGGAGGCTCTGGCCCCGGGCGTGTTTCTCCCCCTGCCTCCACCCTAGCCCTACCCCTCTGGCCCGGACTGGACCACTGTGGAGCGGCATGCTCAGGCTCCGGAGCGGAGCCGTCGACCGGAACAGGATTGGGCACCGGTGGACCAGACACGGGCCGTGCCGGACTGTGGACACGCACCGTGGGCTTGGTGCGGGGAACAGGGACGGGCCGGACAGGACCGGGGACACGCACCACCAACCTGGTGCGGGGAGCAGGGACGGGCCGGACTGGCCTGGGGACACGCACCACCAACCTGGTGCGGGGAGCAGGGACGGGCCGGACTGGACTGGAGACACGCACCACCGGCTTGGTGCGGGGAGCCGGGATGGGCCGGACAGGACTGTGGACACGCACCACTAACCTGGTGCGGGGAGCAGGAATGGGCCGGACAGGACTGGGGACACGCACCACTAACCTGGTGCGGGGAGCAGGGATGGGCCGGACTGGACTGGGGACACGCACCACTGGCTTGGTGCGGGGAGCAGGGACGGGCCGGACTGGACTGGGGACACGCACCACTGGCTTGGTGCGGGGAGCAGGGATGGGCCGGACAGGACTGTGGACACACACCGTGGGCTTGGTGCGGGGAACAGGGACGGGCCGGACAGGACTGTGGACACGCACCGTGGGCTTTCTGCGGGGAACAGGGACGGGCCGGACAGGACTTTGGACACGCACCGTGGGCTTGGTGCGGGGAACAGGGACGGGCCGGACAGGACTGTGGACACGCACCGTGGGCTTGGTGCGGGGAACAGGGACGGGCCGGACAGGACTGTGGACACGCACCGTGGGCTTGGTGCGGGGAGCAGGGACGGGCCAGACAGGACTGGGGACACGCACCACTAACCTGGTGCGGGGAGCAGGGACGGGCCAGACAGGACTGTGAACACGTACTGGTGACCTGAAGCGTGGAGCCGGTTTAGCCACTCGTCCTGGCTGGATGCCCATCCTAGCACGGCATGTGCTGGGCATGTCCACCGGACGCACTGGGCTGTGCGGGCGCACTGGCGACACAGCGCGCAACTCTGCATACCATGGCTTGGTGCGGGGAGCAGGGACGGGCCGGACAGGATTGGGGACACGCACCGTGGGCTTGGTGCGGGGAACAGGAACGGGCCAGACAGGACTGTGAACACGCACTTGTGACCTGAAGCGTGGAGCCGGTTTAGCCACTCGTCCTGGCTGGATGCCCATCCTAGCACGGCATGTGCTGGGCATGTCCACCGGACGCACCGGGCTGTGCGGGCGCACTGGCGACACAGCGCGCAACTCAGCATACCATGGCTCCTCCTCCAGATCTTCCCTCTGCAGGTCCTCAATCAAACGCCTCATCTCCTTCTCTTCCTCCGCCGTCATCCCCCACGAGAGCAGTGGTCTGGGCTCTTCCTCTGCCCTTCCGGACCACCCCATTAGCCCCCCCAAAAAATTTTCTTGGGGCTGTTTTCCGGGCCTCCTCGACCGCCGCCTGCGACTCCGTCTACCAGCTGGCTTTTCCTCCTCGACCTGGGAGTCCGTCCGCCAGGGTCCTTTCCCCGACATGATCTCCTCCCAGGTCCAGAACTCCTTTCCCTCGCGAGCCCATCTCTCGCGCTCCTTTTCCTCCCGCTGCTTGGTCCTGGTTCGGTGGGTTGTTCTGTAACGTTTGTCGTCGGGAGACGAGGAAGCGGACCAAAACGCAGCTGGGAGCGAATACATGTTTATTTAACACACTAGAATTAAACATGTACACAAAATCAAGGAAAAACTGCCAATACGTTACTTGCTCAAACAAAAGAGACAACAACCCACAAACATCGTGGGGGAAAAGGAACTTAAATGTGATTCCCAATCAGACTTCACAAGCGACAGCTGTCTGATTGGGAAATCACCCCCGAGCCCAACATAGAAATAAAACACAAAGAAAGGCTATAACCAAAACATAGAAAATAAAGCATAGAAATGCCACACCCTGACCAAAATAGCAGAGTTCACCTGGTCAGGGCGTGACAGATACGCCCACTCTCAACTTAAACTGGTGACTGAACTAAGATTTGTTAAAGGCAATGGTATTGCTGTTGTGATTAGTTGTGTAGTTTTGGGTACCGGTAGTTAGGAGTATGGCAAACACCTTATTTCTTTGGTTCCTCAATATACATTTACCATATTAATATACATTTACCATATTACAATGTAGGCTATGTGTTACAGCACTACTTTTGGTGTCCCCCTCAGGAATTGCTCTTGAGAAAATGTCATGTAATTGTCCCCTCCAAAGTTGATATCAGATTTTCGCCCCTGTGTCCACCTCTGCTAGGCAATTAGCAAATATTGTTAGTTCTTCAGTCTCCCCTGGTTTCTCAGCAGCAGCTGTAAGCGGCAGTCGTGGCGGTTTTGTCGCAAGATTAAGACCGTCGGTGAAACAAAAACGGTTCTGCCTGTCACGCCTGCTCCCGCTCTCCCTCTCTGGTGCTCAAGGGCGCCAGGCTGCCTTACGCACACCTGTCACCATCATTATGTGCATCAGCGCTCATTGGACTCACCTGGACTCCTTCACGTTTTGATTACCTTCCCTATATCTGTCTGCTTCCTCTGTTTCATACCCGTGTCAGCATTGATTTCGTTATCTTTTCATGTCCAGACGCTGTCCTGTTCCATTTCCGTTGTTAATTAAATGTTCACTCCCTGTACTTGCTTCTCATCTACCAGCTTTGAACTTTACAGAATGCTGACACCACTAAAGGAAGCATCAGGGAGTATGGGGATTTTGTTTTGGTTTGTGAAGTCGGGTCCGGGTGCCGTCACCGATGGAACCAGAGCTGCCTCAGCTAGTTTGTCAGGCTCGAAAGGTCTTCTTGCCACGCTCGGCTTGGCAAACGCCCACCTCACGTCATGCTTCAGCCGACCCATCAGGCTCCCAGGCCTCAACCGGTTCGTCAGGCTCCCGCGCCTCAGTGGGATCGTCAGGTTTTCACGCCTCAGCTGGATCGTCAGGCTCCCACACCTCAGCCGGCTCGCTGGGCTCCCACACCTCTGCCGGCTTGTCAGGCGCCTACGCCCCTGCCGGATTGTCCAGCGCTCATGCCTCGTTCGGCCCGTCAGGCTCGCTCAGGTGGGACCCCAGGTGGAGCCCGTGGGGGGGGGGGTACTGTCACGCCTGCTCCCGCTCTTGCCTTTCATTACGCACATCTGTCACCATCATTACGCACATCAGTGCTCATTGGACTCACCTGAATGCCTTCCCTATATCTGTCTGTTTCCTCTGTTTCATCCCTGTGTCAGCATTAATGTTATGTTTTCATATCCAGACCCTGTCCTGTCCTGTTCCATGTCCGTTGTTAATTAATTTTTCACTCCATGTACTTGCTTCTCATCTACGAGCACCGATCCTTACACTGCCGAGTTGTTTTGCTGAGTTGTTCAAGGAAGGAAAGAGAGGGAGGCGCCACACCACTCTCACTTGAGTATCACACCTAGTTATTTACAGATTCTCATTTTGCTCTTTTGTAGCTTCGTCAACTATGCGTGTGCTCCCCACCCCTCTGCTCCCCACCCCTCTGCTGCAACCCTTATAATTTAGTGTACCCTGCGCGCACAACCCATGTGGAATTCTCAGTCTCTGGCAGCGTTTGGAACTGACAATCTGCGGTCAAGAACGCTGAGTTCATCTCAGCCTATGCTGCCGTTCTTCATACTAGAAGTTCTTCATACCGCTCTTCATACTAGAAGTTGATGGCGCTGGAGGAGATTGCTGCCGTTTTACGGGCTCTTTACAGATTGTGCTATTGTGTGTGTTTTTTCGCATTTTTTGTAACTTATTTTGTACATAATGTTTCTGCCACCGTCTCTTCAGAACGAAAAGAGCTTCCAGATATCAGGACAGCGATTACTCACCTCGTACTTGCAAAGATTTTTTCTTTAAGGTGAAGGATTTACACAGACACCCAACAAGGCCCTCATCCCTCTCATCCGCATGAGAAAGAGACAGAGATATCGGGGACATATGTGGAGGTGCCTTGTAAGGATCTGACAGAGAGTGGGTAATCTGCCTCTACCATCAGTCCTACTAGCCAACATACATTGTATAACATACATTGTATAACAAAATAGAAGAGCTATGATCACAAATATCCTACCAACGGGACATTATTAACCTCTCTAGGGTAGGTGGGACAAAATCGTCCCAACTACGTAACAGCCAGTGGAATCCTGTGGCGCGTTATTCAAATACCTTTGAAATGCTATTACTTCAATTTCTCAAACATATGACTATTTTACACCATTTTTAAAGACAAGACTCTCGTTAATCTAGCCACACTGTCCGATTTATAAAAAGGCTTTACAACAAAAGCAAAACATTAGATTATGTCAGCAGAGTACCCAGCCAGAAATAATTAGACACCCATTTTTCAAGCTAGCATATAATGTCACATAAATCCAAACCACAGCTAAATGCAGCACTAACCTTTGATGATCTTCATCAGATGACACTCCTATGACATTATGTTATACAATACATGCATGTTTTGTTCAATCAAGTTCATATTTATATCAAAAACCAGCTTTTTACATTAGCATGTGACGTTCAGAAGTAGCATACCCCCCGCAAACTTCCGGGGAATTTACTAACAATTTACTAAATTACTCACGATAAACGTTCACAAAAAGCATATCAATTATTTTAAGAATTATAGATACAGAACTCCTCTATGCACTCGATATGTCCGATTTTAAAATAGCTTTTTGGTGAAAGCACATTTTGTTTCCTGATCTTTTCATATCTGTCTTATGTTGAATAAATACATTTGTAAATTTGTATTTCAGAGTAAAGGCATACTCCATATTTGAGAGTACACTATAAGGAGTATAATGACACAAAGCTTTTGTCTGTATCATGTAAGGTTCACAGATCATAAGATCCTACAGGAGGCATGTATACATCTAGAAAGGGCCTAAATTAAGTACAACTACTGTAAAGTACTACTTAAGTTGTTTTTTGGGGGGTATCTGTACTTTACTTCATCATTTATATCTTTGCCAGCTTTTACTTCACTACATTCCTAAAGAAAATAATGTACTTTTTACTCCATACATTTTCCCTGACACACAAAAATACTCTTTACATTTTGACAGGAAAATGGTCCAATTCACACACTTATTAAGAGAACATCCCTGGTCATCACTACTACCTCTGATCTGGCAAATTTGCCAATTTCATTGGGATTTTCAAAAAAATGCTTTGTGATACAAATGCAAAAAACATGTTAAACATCCTTCCTCCCAGTGAAGTTCCTACGTGAGAATTGCTGGAACAATCTGAGATACCATAAAATATTTTCTACTCCTAAGGTATTTTAATGGGAAATGGCTTGTTGAAAAAAGTGGATGTTATTGTTGATAGTGGATTTACTATACAGGCTGTAATCTGGTTGCCTATTCTGTATACAGTGTAGATGTATGAAGTATTATATGGCTTGTTCTAGCCATACTGTTCAGTGTGTGAGTACCAAAAGTAGAGGTGAAGGATGTGCGAGAGAGTGTCAGTGAGAGGGGAGAGCCTGCAGTTGAGCTGAGGCCCATGTATCCACATAAATACATGAGGGAGAAATTAAGAGAGATAAATAAAGAGGACTAGAGGGAGGGAAAGAGGAAGAGTGGGGGGGAAAGGAAGAGTGGGGGGGAAATGGAGTGCGAGCAAGGATAAGTAATGGGCTTCTTGGCCTGTTTCCTTGGGGAAATGGTGGATGGGTTATTGTTGGAAAGAGAGAATAAGAGAGAGATGGACAGAGGGAAAGAAGGAGGTGGAATATAAGGGAGAAGGGGAGAGAGGGTGGAAGGGAGGGAGAGGTTGCAATGCTCTAGTGATTTCTGACCGGTCCCCAAGGGCCTGAGGCCGAAGAGCAGGTGAAGGGAGAGCGGGGAAGTGTGTGCGCGGGGAGACGGTGTGTGCGTGTGTCTGTACGCAGGTACAGAGATGCCCCTTGGGCTTTTGTAAGTCCTAACTACATTGTGTGTGTGTGTGTGTGGGTGTGTGTGTGTGTGTGTGTGTGTGTGTGTGTGTGTGTGTGTGTGTGTGTGTGTGTGTTGTGTGTGTGTGTGTGTGTGTGTGTGCTTGAATGTTTGTGTTTCTACGCCTCCTATGCCTCCATTCCATATGAGGGGTTGTTTGTTTTCTGTATCTTGTTGTTATGGTCCCATTTCCTCTGAGAGATTCAGAACCAGACGAATGCACAGCCTCTGTCCTGCACACAGTGTTCCGCAGAAAGCCCGTTACAGGTGACACACACACAGGAATGCACAAATACACACACAGACACACACACACACACAGATCCCCCTCCCCTCACCCACGACCCCCACACACGTACATACGGAAAGATGAGGGCGAAGAGAAAAGAAGAAACAAAGGAACAAAATCAGAGAGCAGAGAGTTGAAACAGATCGCAGCTGAAAGTTTCCTCTCTTTCAGTGTGTTGGTTTGGGAAGACAAACACAGAGTCTTTCACACAGGCTGTGATGGCAGGGTTACACAGGGTTTAAGGCTGCCGCTCTGCCACGGCTCTCAGGAGATATTACTGCTACATCTATTATTATTACTACTTCCACAAAAACGGCTATAATACTATGATACGTGTAGGGGTAGAGTAGTAGTAATGGTATAAATGTCTCCATACTGTATTTAGTCAGTAAAAATGCAAATGTAGTAAAGGATGTGCTTTTGTAATAGAAGTAAGCCTTGCTTGTGTGATGAGTAGTGGTGGGCACCAATATCGATAATTCAATATGATGCCGATATCGTTTGATGTTGATATGAGCAAGGTATGTCGTGAAATCGGTTTATATAAAAGACCATACATGATTGTTCTTGCAGGCACAAAACCCTCGTACAGGCTCTAAACAGATCATACTTAACTGCCTGCTGATGGGCCAACAATGGGCTTTCCATTGTATTCAAACTGGCCCAATGGGCAATCAGCTGTTGGAACTTTTGCGATGTTATTCATTCAGTTGCAATGTTATACATTCAAACCGATATCGATTAGAACATTTTTAACCAAATTTTCCATACCGATGCTCATCACCAGTGATGAGTAATATTTCCTTAGAGTAATAGAGTCTCAAATATGACCCGTGTTTAATCCAGTTGGTCACATCTACAACTACTCGAACATCCACTGGCATTACCTTTTTTTAACTGCTTTGATGCTATTTTCACAAGTAAGTGGTGGTTTTTCTAAATGCTTAGTACTAAAAACTCCAAACTGTTTACATGTGTAACTCAGCAAGTCTCATATTCAAAATGTTGTATTGTGCATTCATTTTGTTTGAAGCATCTTTCATCAATCAACCATTGATGTATTGTGTTATTTATAATATCATTATGTTGTGTTTTGGTGATTACATCAATGTTGTAATGCAATTTCACAGTGAACTGTAATTTTTATTTATTTTATTTTACCTTTATTTAAGGAGGGAGTACAGTGGTTCCTCCTTTAAAAGTTGCGTCATACTGAGGCACACCTTGCGTGCTGCTGCAGCATTCTGTGGCACACCATTTATTTCTCAACCATTTTTTTCTGTAAGTTATTGCTAGATTGACCACCAGAGGGCATCTTCGAGAAGCATTTGATAGTATTCCGTATTGGCATTACCAGAGAATTTAAGTTCACAGTTCACACCATCGAGGGGCGGATGTTTACTTTTTACACAAGTAGTTTTTGTCCAGTTTCGTCCGACGAACAGATAGTAGTGGTAAAATAAAAAGGGATACATTTTATTTGCCATTTAGGCTAAAGGGAATTCTAAGCATCACTCCAGTCAAAACAGGCTCTGCGAACGTTCGATTCCATTCATTTGCTATGGGCTCGCGCACCCGAATGTCCATTCAGAAAGCACAACGACTATACCATTTAGCTAAGCTAAGAATGATGGGAATAATCAAGTCAGTTGGTTAGTTAGATAGCCTATAGCTAATATACTGGCAAGATTGATGTATAACTACTAACTTTAGGTAGCTAGCTAACCTACCGGTATATACTGCTGAAATGATATGCTATGTGGTTCGTAAAGACACCGTAGCTAACAAATTGTCAGCCAACATAACGTATAAGGTAACTTATTTGAAAAGTCATGACTTTATTACATTGAGTAGCAAGCTACCCCTTGGTCGTTAAGGGGGGGGGGGTTCACACCTAGCTCGGCTATTAGAATATTCTTTAGTAAAGGTTGAATAGTCGATTGTTCTGCTATTAGCCCCCCTCCCCAACTTGCAAAAAATTGTTGTTGTTCCCATCTCATTCCTTTCCCTCTTCCACGTGTCATCATTCTGCGCGAGTGGCTTGCTTGTGGGCGTGCTGGCAGGACATGGCAGCATCTTCGGTTATGCGTCAAGAATTCTGCGTACAGTAGCACATTTCTATGAAGGTGTGGTTATTCACAGGCAAATTGTTAAATGCTATGGAGGTACAGTTGTGTCTTTTTGTCAAGAAAAAACTTTTTTATTTTAATCAAAAATAATTGTTCTGAAAGCAAATTTTTTCCAACACAAAGGAAGTCATAGTGGACACCTACGAAGAAGGACTGTGTGATGATGGCATCTCAGGTAAGCAGCACTGGGCGTTCTTCCATCCAACTTTTACAAAGCTAGTAGTTAGCTCCTACGATTCAGTGTCAGTTCATAACATTCTACTATATTACATACATACCGTAGAATGATAAATCATGCAATTATTATCCTCAAGCTAACAAAAAACATTTAGCGTTCTCGCCATTTTCTGTTTAATTAATCTTACTTTCTTTCATGGCAACTCATAGGCAGGCCATGCCATATTTCTTTCATAGTCGATATTTAAACATATTTCATGACAGTGTAATGGTTAGAAAGAACACTATGTCTGTCATGAAGAGTTAGGGAGTCTTTGCAGCGTGTAGATGGTGCAGGTATCATTGTGTATTTCCCATCACCTAATGAACAACCACAATATCAGTCTGGTGTTAATATTTCTGTACTGTATTGACGTATCCTGAAAAATACATCTGCTGCTTTAGATTGAATGGTCATATCTCAGTTATTGTTTTCATATCTACAAAAAATAAGCTATTTTCTTTACTTTCAGAGAGCGAGCTGATCAAGTGGTTGAAAATGTAGATATTGCCAGATGTTCAGGCCGTGGAAGCTTTATTGCTGGCAAAATTGCTCATAACCAGAGGTAATTAAACTGTTCTGTGTTCTTTTTCTCTCTTCATCTCTGCCTGTCTTGTTGTACATGGAATCTGCTCACATGCATTAATTAAAAAACCCTTAAGATGTCAGCTGCTAATTTTCAAATTTACACCACATAAACACAGCCATTTTCACTGGACTATCTGTTGCTATCTGTTGCTGCAAAGTCATTATTTCCCTGGGGGTTAGCCTTGCAATAACCAAGTGGTGAGACACATAGCCCTCTATATTTAAATGTTTCAGGTAAACTCCGATAGGTGTCTGCATCACATACAGTATCTTCTATTGACATTATCTTCTATTGTTTGTCCTCATGTGTCTGTTTTTCAACATAAAGTACTCTGAAGCCACTGTGTGGATACCAGGTGAGACCACACATACACAATAACAGTCTCTCTTCTTCACTTCATCCCTCTCCCCCTTCTCCCTAAATCCTCTAGGTTATATCAGCTGTTTTGGTGAACCCCTCCCGCATCTGAACTGGCTGACACAGAGGGCACAGCATGATCATAGTTGAGAGGTCACTTGGTCGGGTCAACAGGAAGTATTATTAAAGATATGCTTTACAGTGAAATACAGACAGAAATGTAGTAGTCCCAGAGTTAACGATCCAAGGTCAGTTTTGCATTTCACCTGATTATGATGACTGACCATGTTAGAATATAAAAAAACAAGGCTTAATCATGCTCTCTCTCTATCCATCTGTCTCTCATCTGCAGGTATGTTTTGTTGTGAGAGAGGAAGCCAGTCCCGTCATCGCCTCCTCACCCGCTCTTAAGATGACCTTCGGACCAACTGGGGGCCCAAGGCTGGTTAGGAGACACCACAATTGTGATGAACTGAGAAAATATTAGGGTAGCACTGTAATTAATTAATCATATGCTGTCTGCTTCTGTTTTTACCTCTTTCCCTTTCTGTCTTCTACACCTCTCTCCCCACCTCGTCTTAATTCCTTGTTTTATAATGCACACCATATGTGCGTTGAAGTACAGATTTAACTTGTATTTATAATATAATATTACAATTATCATAATTATAATGCATGTATTTATAACACCTGGATACTGAACTTCTTTCAATAAAGTGTTTCAGATTCTCCACTGGTTTAAATTAAGTATCTAATTGAAATACTATCCTGTGTCCTCAGATTAATGCAGATGAGGGGAGTTAGAAATGCATAGTTTTTTTCTCTATATATGAATTACAAATCAATCATGTTTCTAGTCTATTGCATAGTTACAATGTATAATCATTAATGTCCCAGGAGCAGGAGTGGTAAACACCGTTGAAGTGAATAATTGTAATACACACAGTACACCTTAGACAAATACATTTAAACTCAGTTTTTCACAATTCCTGACATTTAATCATGGTAAAAAAATCCCTGTTTTAGGTCAGTTCGCATCACCACTTTATTTTAAGAATGTGAAATGTCAGAATAATAGTAGAGAGAATTCTTTTATTTATTTCATCACATTCCCAGTGTGTCAGAAGTTAACATACAATTAGTATTTGGTAGCATTGCCTTTATTTTAATTACATTTTATTTCAACTTATTTTAACCAGGTAGGCCAGTTGAGAACAAGTTCTCATTTACAACTGTGACCTGGCCAAGATAAAGCAAAGCAGTGCGACACAAATAACAACACAGAGTTACACATGGAATAAACAAACATACAGTCAATAACACAATAGGAAAGTCTATATACAGTGTGTGAAAATGAGGTAAGGCAATAAATAGGCCATAGTGGCGAAATAATTACAATTTAGCAATTAAACACTGGAGTGATAGATGTGCAGAAGATGAATGTGCAAGTAGAGATACTGGGGTGCAAAGGACCAAAAAAATTAATAACAGTATGGCGATGAGGTAGTTGGAAAGCCTATTTACAAATGGGCTATGTACAGGTGCAGTGATCTGTGCGATGCTCTGACAGCTGGTGCTTATAGTTAGAGAGGGAGATATGAGTCTCCAGCTTCAGTGATTTTTGCAATTAGTTCCAGTCATTGGCAGCAGAGAACTGGAAGGAAAGGCGGCCAAAGGGGGAATTGGCTTTGGGTGTGACCAGTGAAATACACCTGCTGGAGCGCGTGCTACGGGTGGGTGCTGCTATGGTGACCAGTGAGCCGAGATAAGGCGGGGCTTTACCTAGAAAATACTTATAGAGCCAGTGTGTCTGTCGACGAATAAGAAGCAAGGGCCAGCCAAGGAGCGCATACAGGTCGCAGTGGTGGGTAGTATATGGGGCTTTGGTGACAAAACGGATGGCACTGTGATAGACTGCATCCAATTTGTTGTCAAGTCAAGGATCGGTAGGATAGTCAGTTTTACGAGTTTATGTTTGGCAACATGAGTGAAGGATGCTTTGTTGTGAAATAGGAAGCCGATTCTAGATTTAATTTTGGATTGGAGAAGCTTCATGTAAGTCTGGAAGGAGAGTTTACAATCTAACCAGACACCTAGGTATTTGTAGTTGTCCACATATTCTAAGTTAGAACCGTCCACAGTAGTGATGCTGGACGGGCAGGCAGGTGCAGGCAGCGATCAGTTGAAGAGCATGCATTTAGTTTTGCTTGCATTTAAGAGCAGTTGGAGGCCACGGAAGGAGAGTTGTATGGCATTGAAGCTTGTCTGGAGGTTAGTTAACACAGCGTCCAAAGAAGTATACAGAATGGTGTCATCTGCGTAGAGCTGGATCAGAGAATCACCAGCAGCAAGAGCGACATCATTAATGTATACAGAGAAAAGTGTCGGCCCGAGAATTGAACCCTGTGCCACCCCCATAGAAACTGCCAGAGGTCCGGACAACAGGCCCTCCGATTTGACACACTGAGCTCTGTCTGAGAAGTACTTGGTGAACCAGGCAAGGAAGTCATTTGAGAAACCAAGGCTATTGAGTCTGCTGATAAGAATGTGGTAATTGGCAGAGTTGAAAGTCTTGGACAGGTCGATGAATACAGCTGCACAGTATTTTCCGACCAACCACATTCAATATGCATATAATTAGTAGATTTGCATAGAAAACACCCTAAAGTTTCTAAAACTGTTTGAATGGTGTCTGTGAGTATAACAGAACTCATATGGCAGTCAAAACCCTAACAGGAAGTGGAAATCTGATGTGTGGAAACACTTCAAACCTTTGCCATTGAAACACACAGTGAGTTAGGATTCATTTTTCACTTCCCCCACTAGATGTCAACAGTCTTTACAAAGTGGTTTGAGTGTTCACCCTTCTTTACCCTTCGGATAGTGTCTTGAACGCACGAACAAAACGGCGCTATTTGGATATAACTATGGATTATTTTGAACCAAACCAACATTTGTTATTGAAGTAGAAGTCCTAAGAGTGCAGTCTTGTCTTTAAAATGGTGTAAAATAGTCATATGTTTAAGAAATTGAAGTAATAGCATTTCTAAGGTATTTGAAAATCGTGCCACGGGATTGCACTGGCTGTTACGCAAGCGTCCCACCTAGCCCATAGAGGTTAAGCATGTCCCAGTTTGGGTCACCTAGCAGCACGAGCTCTGAAGATAGATGGGGGCAATCAGTTCACATATGGTGTCCAGAGCACAGCTGGGGGCAGAGGGTGGTCTAGCAGGCCTCGCCAATATCCAATGATAGGGCGTGGCGCGAACTCCTCAAAAATCCAAAAACTTCAATTTTTCAAACATATGACTATTTTACACCATTTTAAAGACAAGATTCTCCTTTATCTAACTACGTTGTCCGATTTCAAAAAGGCTTTACAACGAAAGCAAAACATTAGATTATGTCAGCAGAGTACCCAGCCAGAAATAATCAGACACCCATTTTTCAAGCTAGCATATAATGTCACAAAAACCAAAACCACAGCTAAATGCAGCACTAACCTTTGATGATCTTCATCAGATGACAGTCCTATGACATTATGTTATACAATACATGCATGTTTTGTTCAATCAAGTTCATATTTATATCTAAAAACAGCTTTTTACATTAGCATGTGACGTTCAGAACTAGCATACCCACCGAAAACATCCGGTGAATTTATTAAATTACTCACGATAAACGTTCACAAAAAACATAACAATTATTTTAAGAATTATAGATACAGAACTCCTTTATGCAATCGCGGTGTCCGATTTTAAAATAGCTTTTCGGTGAAAGCACATTTTGCAATATTCTGAGTAGATAGCCCGGCCATCACAGGCTAGCTATTTGACACCCACCAAGTTTGGCACTCACCAAACTCAGATTTACTATAAAAAAAGTTGGATTACCTTCGCTGTTCTTCATCAGAATGCACTCCCAGGACTTCTACTTTACATCCAATGTTGTTTTGGTTCCAAGTAATCCATAGTTATATACAAATAGCGGCGTTTTGTTCTTGCGTTCAAGACACTATCCAAAGGGTGACGCGCCGGCGCGTATCGTGACAAAAATGTCAAAATATTCCATTACCGTAATTCGAAGCATGTCAAACGCTGTTTAAAATCAATTTTTATGCGATTTTTTTCATAAAAAAGCGATAATATTCCGACCGGGAGACGTTGTTTTCGTTCAAAGACTGAAAGAAGAAAATGGTGTCTTCACGTGCATGTGCGCACCCGTGTCATTGTTCTCAGATCGACCACTATCCAAATCCCCTACTGTTTTTTGCCCAGGGACTGCAGAGTCATCATTCCCCGTTCTGGCACCTTCTGAGAGCCTATGGGAGCCTTAGAAAATGTCACGTTACAGCAGAGATCCTCTGTTTTTGATAAAGAGGCTATAGAAGGCCAAGAAATGGTCAGAGAGGGCACTTCCTGTATAGAATCTTCTCAGGTTTTTGCCTGCCATATGAGTTCTGTTATACTCACAGATACCATTCAAGCAGTTTTAGAAACTTTAGGGTGTTTACTATCCAAATCTACTAATTATATGCATATTCTAGTTTCTGGGCAGGAGTAATAACCAGATTAAATTGGGTACGTTTTTTATCCGGCCGTGAAAATACTGCCCCCTATCCTAAACAGGTTAAGACACCGATGGCCTATGCAACCACGTACCTATGTGAGAGTGGATTCTCGGCTCTCACTAGCATGAAAACTAAATACAGGCACAGACTGTGTGTGGGAAATTATTTAAGACTGAGACTCTCCAATACAACCCCAAATTGCAGTGTTATGTGCATCCTTTCAAGCCCACCCTTCTCATTATTAACCTGTGGTGAGTTATTCACAATTTTTGATAAACAAATAAGGTTGTATAAGTAAGATGGTTAAATAAAGAGCAAAATTATTTATTATTATATTATTATTTGTGCGCTGGTCCTTTTTTGTCACTTCCCACGAGCCAGGTTGTGACAAAAACTCACACTCATTCTTATGTTTAATACATGTTTTGTTTAGTGTGTGTGGCACACTATACAATGTTGGCAAAAAACAACATTTGAGAGTGCGCTGACCCTGGTGCTAGAGGGGGTATGCAGCTGGAGGTTGAATGTTTGAAGGGGTATTGGACTATAAAAAGTTTTGGAACCACTGGACTAGACTAAAGCTTGCTAGCTAGGTAGCTAACACGGGCTAGCTAACACTAGCGTCTCTAGCATGCTAGCTAATGCTAGCTAGCTAATGATGATACACCATAGTTGTTGGTCCGCAAAATCAAGCAAATGGTACAGAACACATGACAAAATCATGTTTTGACATTCTAGTGGGTATTGCGGTTTTGGTTGTTTGTTTTTTGCTTATTGACATTAGGAATGTAATCTTTTTGGCTTTTAACTGTGATCTGAGCCTGACATACAGTAGTTCTGGATTGATGTCACTGCATGCCTCATCCATGATGTGAAGGACGGTGGGATGGGGCTCATGGGGATGGTAATCATGCATCTTCCAACTGTAATGTTATCATCATGTATTGTATTTTACAGTATTGTATGTAATTGTCCTGTATGGTATTACCAACACCAGAGTTGTGGGTTCGATTCCCACTGGGTCACATTCGAAAATGTGTGGACTCACTGTTAATAATGGATGTTGATTGGACGAGCAGCGTTCCAAGCCGTGCTGTGTTTGCCGTCACAGACACACCTATGCCTGCGAACAGTTCCATCTGAAAATTATCGCTGTGCCTCCATAAGAATATCATGTTGCTGACCGAATCATCTAATTATTTCCCCTTGCTTCCAGCCTAGCATTTAGTTGGTACAGCATGGTTAATATAAGCCTCACTGTCTGCATGTCCAACCTCGGAAACAATGTTTAACTTTTGAATTTCAATCTCTGAGTGAACAGTACATAGAGTGAACAGTGCCCAGACAAGACAACAGTGCCCAGACAGTCGAAATCATCATTATCATTATCATGGACATATCTAAGAAAATACCAATAGAAAAAAACTCAAACAAACGAAAGTGCAGCTCGTCTACTGTCATTCCAGGTTCAATGTTTGACGTGACTGAGAGCTGAAGTTGGCTAGCTAGCTAGCAAGTGACAAGAACGTTATCCAGGCTGCATATCAACCATTTTGTTAAGAAAGACCAGTCTTTTTGTGAAGCAATTTTGCAAGCATAATTAATGACTGGGTCGTGTCTGTAGTAACATGATCAAAAGATCTGTCCGGACCATATCTTCTGGTGGAAGAATGAAATTGTATGAAATAACGTTTTAATGAAAATATGTAATTCATTGTTATTTCAATATGTTGGGAACAGCTTTATAAAAGCAATAAGGTACGCGAGGCAGTTCTGTATCATGAATACAGTCACAGTTATATTACCAGTTTAAAATCTTTAGGTTTAGTGATGGTCAATTAAGAGATGTCAGATTAAGTAACTGTTAAATGTATTTTAACAAATTAAAAGAGAATCATATCAAAAGCAATGTGAGTAATGCATTGTGAAAGGCAATTACTTTATATGAACAATAGCAATGTGAAACACGTATTTCTATTTGAAACACTGATTACGTTTGGTGAAAAAGTGCCGATTTTGTGTGTTGTACTTAGTCAATTGAACATGTGTTTAGAGTTTTGAAACAACTGCCTTGTTCATCTGTTTTCGAGTTGTGAAAATGTACCACATACTTGTGAAATTGAACCAAAGCGATTGAAAAAAAACCTGTAATACCAGACATAAAGTATCAGTAACAGTAATAATTGAAGGAAGTAGCAGCAGCAGTAGGCCTACGAAAGCCCCCACAAAATCTGTAATCTGAACAGAATTATGATCAACCTGAAGTCATCCTTCGTCCTTTGTTTTAGAATCTGTTTGATTCAGTGTCCTAAATGATATAATCATGGAATCACTTTGGGAAGAAGTCAGAAAGTGCACATCCTCCTCCTCTCTCCTGCTGGATGTCCCTGAGCTTAGTGTTTGCACTGTAATCCTTCTCAAATCCTTCTCTTCGCTTCTCTTCTTACCTCTCATCCCTAGATCACCATTCCCTTTCCCCACTCAGGTGTATTTTCTGAATGTGTTAGTTGCTGTCATTTTTGGAATACAGTAGGCTTCTCACTTTTCCTTTAGGTAGCTCATATACACTGAGTATACCGAACATTAGGAAGACCTTCCTAATATTGAGTTGCACCCCTCCCTTTTGCCCTCAGAACAGCCTCAATTTGTCAGGGAATGGACTCCACAACGTGTCGAAAGCCATCCACAAGGATGCTGGCCCATGTTAGCTCCAAAGCTTCCCACAGTTGTGTCAAGTTGGCTGGATGTCCTTTGGGTGGTGGACCATTATAGATACACACAGGGAACTTGATACAGCAGCGTGTCAGGGAATTCGGAAGGATCGGACCAATACGCAGCGTGATCATAGTTCCACATCTTTTATTCAGTCGTGAAACTCATGCAATAAACCATAAACTTGAAATACAACAACAAGGAAGCCGTGACGCAGAGCAGGCATACACTACTCACAAAATAATCACCCACAAAACACCAGTGGGACAAACATCAACTTAAATATGGCCTCCAATTAGAGACACCGACAACCGGCTGCTTCTAATTGGAGGTCATACCAAACAAAACAAACAAACAAACAAAAACTAACCTAGAAATACAAAATTAGAAACTAAACATAGAAATACAAAAACGGACAAACACCCCCTGTCACGCCCTGACCTACTCTACCTTAGAAAATAACAACTTACTATGGTCAGGACGTGACACAGCGTTGCGGTTTTTGACACAAACCAGTGCACCTGGCACCATACCATGTTCAAATACACTTAAATATTTTGTCTTGCCCATTCCCCCTCTGAATGGCATACATCCACAATCCATGTCTCAGTTGTTTCAGGGCTTAAAAATAATTACTTAACCTGTCTCCTCCCCTTCATCTACACTGATTGAAGTTGATTTAGAAAATGACATAAATAAGGTATCAAAGCTTTCACCTGGATTCACCCTGTCAGTCTATGTCATGGAAAGAGCATGCATTCTTAATGTTTAGTATACTCAGTGAGTAGGTTAATCAGTTTCGGCTGAGTATGTGTTGACTATGTTTATGTACTGTACAGTTTATATATTGTACAGTATGTTTGCCAATAGTTGTGCTGTTGTTTGCTACACTGAGAGAGAATGAGAAAGGGTGCGCGTGAGAGAGAGAGAGAGAGAGAGAGAGAGAGAGAGAGAGAGAGAGAGAGAGAGAGAGAGAGAGAGAGAGAGAGAGAGAGAGAGAGAGAGAGAGAGAGAGAGAGAGAGAGAGAGAGAGAGAGAGAGAGAGAGAGAGAGAGAGAGAGAGAGAGAGAGAGAGAGAGAGAGAGAGAGAGAGAGAGAGAGAGAGAGAGAGAGAGAGAGAAAAAAGAGCTGGAGTTCAGTCTCATATCTGACCCATGCGCTCATTTCCTGTTCAGCCCCACGGACCCAGCATGGCAGCTAGCCATGAGCAACAGGTGATCCGTGCGTGCTTTGCGTGCGAGCGTGTGGGTGGATCAGCGAGACAGGAAGTGGGAGGCGGGTGGTTGAGACAGTTCACCGGAGGGCCTCTCTGGCCACGCCTCCTCTCTCCTCCACCACCCAAAAACACCTACCCCGGTCCCCAGCAGCCATGACTGCTGCTCCCCTCTCTCCTCCCCTCTCTTTTCTGTCTGCAACCGTAACCTCTTCTCATTTCCAACCTCGAAAGAGCCCTGTTATGCACCCCTCCAGAAAAAAACAGATCCCACTGAGACTGCTCTTCTTGTTCATTTTCTCCTTCCTTTTCTTAGCCCCCAAATAGACTTTGGCTGCTCCTCGTTCTCCTGTCCCCCCCCCCCCCCCCCCCCCCCCCAGTGTACTTCTAATTTGAAACGAAATGTCATGACCAGTTATATTGATACAATATAAACAACAACAGAAATTATGTTCATTGAACTGCATGGAAAAAATAAGTATGACATTGTTTTCTGATGATTGATACATCAATGGGAATGGTAAAAATAACAGTCTTACCTCATCGAGTTTCCTGTGCCTTGTAGGGGTTTCTACCAAGGTGCTAGAGCACCATCTAAAGGCCATTGAAATTCTTTCACAATATCTCAGAATGAACATGTCATAAAATGTGAAATTTGATCTTGAATCTATTTCCTAGTATTTCTAGTGAAGAACTTGGAGCTTGGGGATGTTGAAATATGTCATACGTTACATAATTACATTACATAAAAGAACAATGCTATTGTAGTATAAGTGTACATGACAAAGCCTACAAGAGAAAGAAAGCCTACAAGGGAAAAAACTAAATAATATTTTGGTGATTTTCATACTTCAAAAGATGTTTGAGTCCACATTCTCCACCAAATGTTGAGTATATACTCCTATATGTATTATAAGGAATCTTAATATACATGAATGACACCATTGATGGAATTACAATAGTCAATGCATACACAGTCTCATGTTGGGTTTTGCTCATTAAGAATGAATCATACAGTTGTTGATATCCAAACTAATAATGTAAATGAAACATGCTGAAAATGCTAAGAATACTAAATTCTAATGAGCCACCTCTTCCTCTCCTGTTGCAGTTCCATGTCACCATTCAGTATTGAGAGCATACGGCGCCCCCAGAGGTCAGAGTCGCCAGACTCCAAGAAGAGACGCATCCACAGGTGTGACTTTGAGGGCTGTAATAAGGTCTACACCAAGAGCTCCCATCTAAAAGCACACCGGAGGACGCACACAGGTCAGTGTGTGTGTGTGTGTGTGTGTGTGTGTGTGTGTGTGTGTCTTCACCAACTCATTACAGTTGTCTTCATCAATTAAAGTGCATGTCTCACTATCTTCCTGAATAAAAGTATTTCCCTCGCTCTAATAAGCATGGAAAGTGAATACACATGTAAGGTTCTTCACAATCAAGAAGATCTCACGGTCTGACTGCAGTATTTGACGTTTGTCGATAAACTTTGAATTTGACTGTTAAATTTAGGCATTAGTTCTGAATAGCTAAGGTTGGGTTAAGGTTTGGGATAGGGTTAAAACAAAAATAACAAAAAAAGAGTGCCTACCACTGGGATTGAACCTGTGATTCTCTGAGCTGGATCTTATACCCATCTACCATCCCCGTCCACTATGCCATAGCAAGCCGCGAGCCTACTTGATGGTAATAGCGCTCACCATTGCCTCTAGTGACTGATATTGAAGCCATCTCCCGACATCCTGGGGACCTAGACAAACGTTGAATATTGCCTTAGATCTAGTGTGACTTTGCTGGTCACAATAGCACATTTTTTGAGACATGTTATTGACACAAACTCTATTCACACACACTTACACTGTTACTCTTGCTCACACACACACATATTCATACACACACACACATTGACACCCCACATGCATACACAAACCATCACACATGCACAAAAACATTTAACTATACACGATGCTGCTACCTATTGTTATTCTATAAATTCACAAAAAGAATCTTAACTTGGTTAAATAACTGAAGCATAGTTTAGTAACGTTTTTACTAATTTGGCACACAGAAACTAGATGCTAGAACTAGTAACTTGGTCAAAAAGAATTGCACAGATTGTCCTATAAGACTTAAGAGAGACTGCTGTTATAAGCAGTCTTACTTAAACCCTCATATGTGTCACCCCGTTTGACCTAGAGACTTGTGTCTTTCCTCATGATGAACAAATTTGCCTCAAGGACCCATAAATCTGTCACGATAGATTTTCCATAATTTTGGACATTTTGGAAAAGTTTTGAAAAATGTCTTTTGACATTTTCAATCATAGTCTGCAGCTGGGAAAAACGTATTCTGGCTTAATACCCCTGATATATTGTGGATAAAGAGAATACAGAGGGTGTTATTTAATGGAAGCTTCTTTAACGTAATCCAGGTGTAATCAGACATTCCCCAGGGCAGCTGTCTAGGCATCTTACTTTTTAAAATCTATACTAATTACCTGCCACTGGGTAAAGCCAGTGTGTCTATGTATGCAGATGACACAACAATATACATGTAAGCTTCTACAGCGAGAGAAATCACTGCAACACTTAACAAAGAGCTGCAGTCAGTTTCAGAATAGGTGGCAATAAATAAATTAGTCCTAAATATTTCTAAAACTAAACGCATTGTATTTGGGACAAATCATTCACTAAACCTGTAACGTAAATGCTGGGAGTTGAGAAGCAGGTGGTAAGTTTAATACAACAAAGAACGGTACAACCTAGGAGTAGCGTCTTGACATGAAACACATGAACAATACTGCCTGGGGAATGAACCTAAGGGAGTGCCAAATAAAAGGGAATTAATGAGTGAGGTAATGGAGTCCAGGTGTGCCTCATGATGAAGCGCAGGTGCGCATAATAATTGATGCCAGGTGCACATAATGATGGTTGCCAGGACCGGTGGTTACTAAACTGGCTCCATCGAATGCCGAAACAAACATCTCTCTGGTAAGAAGAAGGGCGAGGGTGTATGAATTATCATTAACGAGTTATGGTGTGATCATAACAACATACAGGAACTCAAGTCCATTTGTTCACCTTACCTAGAATTCCTCAAAATCAAATGTTGACTGCATTATCTACCAAGAGAATTCTCTTTGATTATAATCACAGCCGTGTATATCCCCCCCAAGCAGACACCTCGACAGCCCTGAAATAACTTCATTGGTCTCTATGTAAACTGGAAACCACATATCCTGGGGCTGCATTTGTTGTAGATGGGGATTTTAACAAGGCTAATCTGAAAACCCAACATTTTATCAGCATATCTAATGCGCGACCCGGGCTGGATAAATTCTGGATCATTGCTACTCTAACTTCCATGATGCATACAACGCCCTCCCTCGTCCTCCTTTTGGCAAATCTGACCACGACTCCATTTTGTTGCTCTCAGCCTATAGACAGAAACTAAAACAGGAAACACCCGTGCTCAGGTCTGTTCAACACTGGTCCGACCAATCTGATTCCACGCTTCAAGATTGCTTCGATCATGTGGACTGGGATATGCATACAACACCCTCCCTCGCCCTCCTTTTGGCAAATCTGACCACGACTCCATTTTGTTGCTCTCAGCCTATAGACAGAAACTAAAAGAGGAAACACCCGTGCTCAGGTCTGTTCAACGCTGGTCCGACCAATCTGATTCCACGCTTCAAGATTGCTTCGATCATGTGGACTGGACTGGGATATGCATAGAACGCCCTCCCTCGCCCTCCTTTTGGCAAATCTGACCACGACTCCATTTTGTTGCTCACAGCCTATAGACAGAAACTAAAACAGGAAACACCCGTGCTCAGGTCTGTTCAACGCTGGTCCGACCAATCTGATTCCACGCTTCAAGATTGCTTCGATCGTGTGGACTGGGATAGCTGAAGAAATGTGGCTTGTCTCCAAAAACACTCACAAACTTTTACAGATGCACAATCGAAAGCATCCTGTCAGGCTGTATCACCGCCTGGTACGGCAACTGCTCTGCCCACAATCGTAAGGCTCTGCAGAGGGTAGTGAGGTCTGCATCACCGGGACAAACTACCTGCCCTCCAGGACACCTACACCACCCGATGTCACAAGAAGGCCAAAAAGATCATCAAGGACAGCAACTACCCGAGCCACTGCCTGTTCACCCCGCTATCATCCAGAAGGCGAGGTCAGCACAGGTGCATCAAAGCTGGGACCAAGAGACTGAAAAACAGCTTCTATCTCAAGGCCATCAGACTGTTAAACAGCCATCACTAACATTGAGTGGCTGCCAACATACTGACTCAAGCTCTAGCCACTTTAATAATAAAAAATTGGATGTAATAAATGTATCACTAGTCACTTTAAACAATGCCACTTTACATAATGTTTGCATACCCTACATTACTCATCTCATATGTATATACTGTACTCTATACCATCTACTGCATCTTGCCTATGCCGTTCGGCCATCGTTCATCCATATATTTATATGTACATATTCTTATTCATTCCTTTACATTTGTGTGTATAAGATAGTTGTGAAATTGTTAGATATTACTGCATGGTCGGAACTAGAAGCACAAGCATTTCGCTAAACTCGGATTAACATCTGCTAACCATGTGTATGTGACCCATACAATTTGATTTGATGGGAGGAATGGGAGTAAACATGATGGCCCCGAGGATGAGGAGCGGGCCTGTCTGGGCGAAGATGGAAATCATGGATGATGTCGGGATCCAGAATGTCCACCACCGGAACCCAACACCGCTCCTCTGGTCCGTATCCCTCCCGGTCCACCAGGTACTGGAGCCAACCCCATGACGTCGGGAGTCCAGTAGGGATCTGACGATTTAGGTGGGGCGTCCTTTCGACGTCCAGGGGGGCGGATGGGTGTCGTGGGGGACAACATCAGCCAGGGGACCAGGAACCACCGGCCTGAAAAGGGAGACATGAAAAGAAGATGAGATACGGTAGTCACTGGGAAGCTGTAACCTATACGTCACCTCGTTGACCCTCCAGTGAACCTTGAACGGCGCTACAAACCGGAGGCTCAGCTTCTTGCAAGGCAGGCGCAGTGAGAGTTTCCTGGTAGAGAGCCAGACACAGTCCCCAGGATGGAACATGGGAGTCTCACTTCGGTGGCCTGCTCCTTCTGATGGTGGATGGTGTGCTGGAGTCTGCATCGCTCCACAATTCTTCTCCGTGCCTAAACCACTCATCCACCACAGGAGCTTCGGTCTGGCCCACGGTCCACACAGCCATGGCCGGCTGAAAACCCAGAACACATTGGAAGGGAGTCAGCCCGGTGGAGGAGTGATGTAATGAGTTCTGGGCGTGCTCCGCCCATGGAAGGAATCTGGCCCACTCTCCCTGCCGGTCCATGCAGTTACTCCTCTGGAACCTCCCCAGCTCCTGGTTCATCCTCTCCACCTGCCTGTTATACTGAGGCCTATACCCGGAAGTGAGGCTGACCGTGATCCCGAGCTAAAGGCTCTCCATACTTTTGATGTGATTGGGGGCCACAGTTGGAGACAATGTCCTCGGGAAGGCCATAATGCCAGTAGCCTAGGAAGGAGACAGCCTCCTGATGAAACTGGCACTACAATTATGATTAACGAGTGTATGTGACCCATACAATTTGATTTGATGGGAGGAATGGGAGTAAACATGATGGCCCCGAGGATGTGGAGCGGTACTCTGCCTTGACAAACAGTTGGTTAGCCAGCAGGCATTCCAGGACTACTCGGACATGAGCGATGTGATCCTCCAAGGTAGCCTAGTAGACCAGGATGTCGCCGATATACATGACCACCTGGCGTCTGAGCATGTCCCGGAACACCTTGTTGACGAATGCCTGGAACACTGACAGAGCATTGGCTAAGCTAAATGGCATCACCAAGTACTCATAGTGACCAGACATCGTGCTAAAAGCTGTCTTCCATTCACCTCCCTTCCAGATGAGATTGTATGCACTCCGCAAGTCCAATTTGGTAAAGAACCGGGCCCTGCGGAGCTATTCGATGGCTGTCAACACCAACGGGAGAGGGTAACGGTACTTGTTGGTGATCTCATTGAGTCCTCTGTAATCAATACACGGGTGTAACCCTCCATCTTTCTTGACAATGAAGAAGAAGCCTGCAGACGCAGGAGAGGTGGACATGCGGATGGAACCTTGTTGGCCTTGGTTTCAGCCACCGACAGAGGGTAGATGCGTCTGTGCAGGGGCACAGAGCCTGCCAGCAGGTCGATGGCACTGTCCCAGGGGTGATGAAGAGGGAGACAGGTGGCACGCGTATTGGAAAATACCACCCACAGGTCCTGGTATACCTATGGGATGTTGGGCTGAAGGGCAACCACAGGACTCTCAAACGACGTGGAACCACAAGGGAAAGAAGGTCCTCAAGCATTCGGGTGCCCAGTCCATGATTTTCATCCTCGACCATGAGATGGTGGGCTTATGGCGTTGAAGCCAAGGGAGGCTGAGGATGATCTAGTGAGCTGGTGCACTGGTGATGAGCTCCCGAGTGGCGCAACGGTCTCAGGCAATGCATCTCAGTGCTAGAGGCATCACTAGTTCGATTCCAGGCTGTTTCACAACCGGCCGTCATTGGGAGTCCCATATGGGGGCGCACAATTAGTCCGGCGTCGACCGGGTTTTGGTTTGCCCGGGGTAGGCCGTCATTGTAAATAATAATTTGTTCTTAACCTCTCTAGGACCGGCGGGACGAATTCGTCCCACCTACGTAACAGCCAGTTGAATCCTGTGGTGCGATTTTCAAATACCTTTGAAATGCTATTACTTCAATTTCTCAAACATATTACTATTTTACAGCTATTTAAAGACAAGACTCTCGTTAATCTAACCACACTGTCCGATTTCAAAAAGGCTTTACAACGAAAGCAAAACATTAGATTATGTCAGCAGAGTACCCAGCCAGAAATAATCAGACACCAATTTTTCAAGCTAGCATATAATGTCACAAAAACCCAGAAGACAGCTAAATGCAGCACTAACCTTTGATGATCTTCATCAGATGACACACCTAGGACATTATGTTATACAATACATGCATGTTTTGTTCAATGAAGTTCATATTTATATCAAAAAACAGCTTTTTACATTAGCATGTGACGTTCAGAACTAGCATACCCCTCGCAAACTTCCGGCGAATTTACTAATAATTTACTAAATTACTCACAATAAACGTTCACAAAAAGCATAACAATTATTTTAAGAATTATAGATACATTACTCCTCTATGCACTCGATATGTCCGATTTTAAAATAGCTTTTCGGTGAAAGCACATTTTGCAATATTCTAAGTAGATAGCCCGGCATCTCAGGGCTAGCTATTTAGACACCCACCAAGTTTAGCCTTCACCAAAGTCAGATTTACTATTAGAAAAGTTTGATTACCTTTCCTGTTCTCCGTCAGAATGCACTCCCAGGACTTCTACTTCAATAACAAATGTAGGTTCGGTCCAAAATAATCCATAGTTATGTTCCAACAGCGACGTTTTGTTCGTGCGTTCTAGACACTATCCCAATGGTAAATAACGGTCATGCGCAAGGCACATTTCGTGACAAAAGATTTCTAAATATTTCATTACCGTACTTCGAAGCATGTCAACCGCTGTTTAAAATCAATTTTTATGCCATTTTTCTCGTAAAAAAGCGATAATATTCCTACCGGGAATCTGCAATTAGGTAAACAGCCGAAAGAAAATACAGCACGGGGTCGAATCGGGCACGTGCCTAATTCCATTGTCCTCTTATCGGCCACTTGGCAATGGCGATTATGTGTTTCAGCCTGAGGCGGCCTCGTCATCATTCAGGTTTTTCCCGGGCTCTGAGAGCCTATTGGAGCCGTAGGAAGTGTCACGTTACAGCTAAGATCCTGACTCTTCAATAAACAGAAGCAAGAACAACAACACCTTGTCAGACAGGCCACTTCCTGCATGAAATCTTCTCAGGTTTTTGCCTGCCATAGGAGTTCTGTTATACTCACAGACACCATTCAAACAGTTTTAGAAACTTTAGGGTGTTTTCTATCCAAAGCCAATAATTGTATGCATATTCTAGTTACTGGGCAGGAGTAGTAACCAGATTAAATCGGGTACGTTTTTTATCCGGCCGTGAAAATACTGCCCCCTATCCCAAAGAAGTTAATTAACTGACTTACCTAGTTAAATAAAAGGGAATGTTCTCATGATGGATGGACTCCACGGTGAGGGTGAGTGGTTTGCTGATGTGGGTGATGGTCCTGGAACCTGGTGAATGATTATTGAGGGCTTGAAGAGGAGAGTCGGTATGAGGTGATGTTAAGAGAGGAGGGAAGGGTCTTGTCATTGAAGTTCCCTGCGGCACTGGCACACTGTAGAAACAGTACATGAGGGACAGTCAACTACTGTGATCGACACCAAAAAGGGTTTGGCAGAAAGTGATAAAGAGGGGATACTCACACCTGCCCCAGGAGGTGGAAGATCACGTGACCATCCCACTGCTCTTGTTGATCTCGAGTTGGGACGTACCGGACACTGCTGGAGCTGGTGCCCTCCTTGACCACAATGGAGACAGAGCACCGCTGTCTCCATCTGCATCACTCTGACACGGGGAGACATGGGACCCCTACCTCCATGGGTTCAGGCTCTAATCCAGTGTTCACTGAGGGGAGGGAGAGAAGCGATGAGAGTACTGATGCTCCCGAAATAGGTGCGTCCAAGAAGAGGTTGTTGTCTCGACAGGCCAGTTCGGTCTGGATCTCCTCGCACAGTATCCTTCCTGTCCTCTTCTGAATAGCGTACGAAGCGCCAGCTCATTCCATCCACTGGATGCTGCTACAGTCCGGAAGGTGAGCGCGTACTCTGCAGCAGTCTGGTCCTCCTACCGTAGTTGGAGTAGGCGCTCACCCCCTTTCTGCCCTCCGGGGGCTGATCGAAGATACCTCTGAACAGAGCCATGAACCCCTCATACGAATCTCTCCCAGACGGCCATGGCCCATTCCAACGTCCGCCCAGTCAGTAGAGAAATAACCTTAGCAACCTTGTTCTCTCGGTGGTGGGGGCTCCCATCTGGTGCGCAAAGTAGAGGGAGCACTGTAGTGGGAAGCCACAGCATTTAGATGGGGTGCTGTCATATTTATCCAGGAGGGACAAACAGGCATCACCGACCTGGGAAGGTTGCTGATATGGCTAGTGTGCTGGCTCGCTGGGTCGACTGATGGTAGAGTATCTTCTGCTAGTTGAAGGCAACGCCTCTCGGGTATGTTTGAGACATTGAACACTGCAAAGAACCTCTTCCCATAGCCGTCCCCAGTTGCTGGTCGTGGTGTTGACAAAGTAGGTATCCCTGCTTGTCGACCATCTGGGAGATGTTCTGATTTCCTGCTGCTTCCATTTGTAGAAGCAGTATTCTGTAATGTAAACGCTGGGAGTCGAGAAGCAGGTCAAAACATGTTTATTCAACAGTAGCTAAAATAGTGAGAAGTCTGTCCATAATAAAGTGTTGCTCTGCCTTCTTAGCGATAGCCCCCTTTTTTCAATTTTCGCCTAAAATGACATACCAAATCTAACTGCCTGTAGCTCAGGCCCTGAAGCAAGGATATGCATTTTCTTGGTATCCTTTCAAGGGAAACACTTTGAAGTTTGTGGAAATGTGAATTGAATTTAGGAGAATATAACACAATAGATCTGGTAGAAGAAAATACAGAGAAAAAACCAAAGTTTTTTGTATTTATTTCTACCACCATCTTTGAAATGCAACAGAAAGGTCCCAGTTCTAGCCATGGTTCCAATTCCATTGGTGTCCACACGATGGCAGCAGTGTATGTGCAAAGTTTCAGATGGATAACTTGAAGCATGAGCGAACTTCATGACATTTAGTGTGAAGTCACTCAGGTAATATTTGGACAAATCGTGAAGGAGACAATTCCATTCATATTACATTTTTCAGCAAGAATATCATCAAATCTGTATACTTGGATGTTGATTTAGCTTTTCCAGTATTAGTAGCCATATTATAAGTTCATCATTTGCAAAACAACCAGTTTTCATAACTTCATAACTCTGAATATTCATATTATTTTTGTCCAAAAGGAAAAGACATGCTGTTGCAAAAGGTTAGTAGCTACATTTTACGACATATACAGGGATACTCCCGTAAAGCCCAGCTCATTGGCTATCTAGCTAGCTTTGTTTGACCCCGATATGTGCTTATTTTACAAAGTTAGAGTTGTTCAAGTGAAGACCGCCCACGTCATCGGCGTGCCATGAAGGCGTTGCTCTCTGACCAAATATGGTGTCCTATAGGATATGCTACACCCCTAATGATATAGTGAAGTGTGGTTAAGTTCTAGGATCTCTGAGGAATACATACAAATGTGATTTGAATGGTTGAAACAACGTTTAGGGTTACATTTTCACAGATTCCTTTCTTTGCAAATTGAACGAGTGGAAATACAAAATTAATCGTGCATGCTATATGGACCTTTTTTGGGATAGGAAAAAGGATTTTATCTAACAAAACAACACTTCATGTTATCTCTGGTACCCTTGGGATGAAAAATCAGAGCAAGATTTCAGAATGTAAGTACACGTTTCAACTTCAGAGGTGAATTTATCAAACCTATTGCGGTGAAAAATGTGTTTTGTTGTTAGGAGCTCTCCTCAAACAATAGTATGGCATTATTTCGCAGTAATAGCTACTGTAAATTGGACAGTGCAGTTATACTTTTTTCTTTACATAGTTGAATGTGCTGACAACAAAATCACACAAAAATAATCAATGGAAATCCAATTTATCAACCCATGGAGGTCTGGATTTGGAGTCACACTCAAAATTAAAGTGGAAAACCACACTACAGGCTGATCCAATTTTGATGTAATGTCCTTAAAACAAGTCAAAATGAGGCTCAGTAGTGTGTGTGGCCTCCACGTGCCTGTATGACCTCCCTACAACACCTGGGCATGCTCCTGATGAGGTGGCGGATGGTCTCCTGAAGGATCTCCTCCCGGACCTGGACTAAAGCATCCGCCAACTCCTGGACAGTCTGTGGTGCAACATGGCGTTGGTGGATGGAGCGAGACATGATGTCCCAGATGTGCTCAATGGATTCAGGTCTGGGGAACGGGCGGGCCAGTCCATAGCATCAATGCCTTCCTCTTGCAGGAACTGCTGACACACTCCAGCCACATGAGGTCTAGCATTGTCTTGCATTAGGAGGAACCCAGGGCCAACCGCACCAGCATATGGTCTCACAAGGGGTCTGAGGATCTCATCTCGGTACCTAATGGCAGTCACGCTACCTCTGGCGAGCACATGGAGGGCTGTGCGACCCCCCCAAAGAAATGCCACCCCACACCATGACTGACCCACCGCCAAACCGGTCATGCTGGAGGATGTTGCAGGCAGCAGAACGTTCTCCACGGCGTCTCCAGACTCTGTCACTCTGTCACATGTGCTCAGTGTGAACCTGCTTTCATCTGTGAAGAGCACAGGGTGCCAGTGGCGAATTTGCCAATCTTGGTGTTCTCTGGCAAATGCCAAATGTCCTGCACGGTGTTGGGCTGTAAGCACAACCCCCACCTGTGGACGTCGGGCCCTAATACCACCCTCATGGAGTCCGTTTCTGACCGTTTGAGCAGACACATGCACATTTGTGGCCTGCTGGAGGTCATTTTGCAGGGCTCTGGCAGTGCTTCTCCTGCTCCTCCTTGCACAAAGGCGGAGGTAGCGGTCCTGCTGCTGGGTTGTTGCCCTCCTACGGCCTCCTCCACGTCTTGTGATGTACTGGCCTGTCTCCTTGTAGCGCCTCCATGCTCTGGACACTACGCTGACAGAGACAGCAAACCTTCTTGCCACAGCTCGCATTGATGTGCCATCCTGGATGAGCTGCACTACCTGAGCCACTTGTGTGGGTTGTAGACTCCGTCTTGTGCTACCGCTAGAGTGAAAGCACCGCCAGCATTCAAAAGTGACCAAAACATCAGCCAGGAAGCATAGGAACTGAGAAGTGGTCTGTGGTCACCACCTGCAGAACCAGTCCTTAATTGGGGGTGTCTTGCTAATTGCCTATAATTTCCACCTGTTGTCTATTCGATTTGAACTACAAGCATGTGAAATTTATTGTCAGTCAGTGTTGCTTCCTAAGTTAACAGTTTGATTTCACAGAAGTGTGATTGACTTGGAGTTACATTGTGTTGTTTAAGTGTTCCCTTTATTTTTTTGAGCAGTATGTGTACCAACAGTTGTTGTTTCTCTAAAATCTGCAATCGTGACACAAGTTTAGGGACGCCCATCCCGAAGAAGTTTTAACAACACTATCAACAAGGCAGAGAGGCCCTAGTTTTGTCACACCTGGACTACTGTCCAGTTGTGTGGTCATGTGCCACAAAGAGGGACATAGGAAAATTACCATTGGATCAGAACAGGGCAGCACGGCTGGCCCTTAAGTGTACATGGAGAGTTCACATTAAACATATGCATGTCAATCTCTCATGGGTCAAGGTAGAGGAGAAGATTGACTTCATCACTAATTGTTTTTGTAAGAATTATAAGCATGTTGAATGCACCAAGCTGTCTGTTTCAACTACTAGCACACAGCTCAGACACCCATGCATATCCCACAAGCCATGACACCAGAGGTCTCTTCATAATCCCCAAATCGAGAACAGACTATGGAAGGCGCACAGTTCTACATAAAGCCATGGATACATGGAACTCTATTCCTCAGTATGTGTCCTTAGAAACTGTGTGAATATAAAGTCACTGCAACCTTAGATGGCTGCACCAGAACAAGTGGTAGCACTATAGATGTCATTAGCAGCAGTGGTATAGGATATTAAAGCAATAACTATTGATCAAGTGGACTGTCTCATGCAAACTAATGTTAGATTTAAATTATGCAGACGAACAATGTGAAATATTGTGAAAATAAAATAAAATATTTATTAAAATAAACCATTTGTCACGACTTCCGTCGATGTCGGTCCCTCTCTTTGTTCGTGCGTGCATTTGGTGGTCGACGTCACTGGCCTTCTAGCCATCGCCGATCCACTTTTCATTTTCCATTTGTTTTGTCCTTGTCTTACACACCTGGTTTCAATACCCCAATTATTTGTTCATTATTTAACCCTCTGTTCCCCCATGTTTGTTTGTGAGTGATTGTTTATCTCTTCATGTATGCGTACGTTAGGCTGGTTACGCTGGGTTATGTTAAACCCTTATTTGTATTTCGTGTTGGTTTGTGCCGTGTGCTTTCGGGTCACCAAACAAAAGGCTCCCTTTTGCTACCCTGCTCTCCTGCGCCTGACTTCCTACAGCCCTTCACGCATACCATTACACCATTAGTCAAATTAACCCCAGAATTGGTATATAAACTCAGTACATTAAGTAATGACTTTAATAACCTCTTAGGGATCCCTTCACCCCCATTCCCGCTCGAATCCCGTTAACGAGATTACTTTGACAACATCCAGTGAAATTGCAGCGCGTCAAATTCAAAAACACAAATACTCAAAATAGAATTCATAAAACATACAAATGTTATACATCAAAATACAGCTCAACTTCTTGTTAATCCAGCCGCAGTGTCAGATTTTAAGAATGCTTTACGGTGAAAGCAGACCATGCGATTATCTGAGAACAGCACCCCACATACAAACACATGAATGTCATATTTCAACCAGCCAGCTGCGACACAAAAGTCAGAAATAATGACATAATTCATGCCTTACCTTTGAAGATCATCTTCTGTTGGCACTCCAAAATGTCCCAGAAACATCACAAATGATCCTTTTGTTCAATAGATTCCTTCTTTATATCCCCAAAATGTCCATTTATTTGGCACGTTTGATTCAGAAATACACCGGTTTCAACTCGCCCAACATGCCTACAAAGTATCTAATAAGTTACCTGTAAACTTGGTCCAAACATTTCACACGACTTTCCTAATCCAAACTAAAATGTAAAAGATCAATCAAATTTAAGACGGGATAAACTGTGTTCAATACCGGACGAAAACAAAGTGAAGCGCGTTCCAGGTCACACGCACCAGAAGACTTGAGACCCTCTGAGTGACACATGGAAAGAACAGGACTACTTCGTCATTTCTCAAAAGAAAAACATCAACCAATTTCTAAAGACTGTTGACATCTAGTGGAATCCATAGGAACTGCAACCATATTCCTTTTAAAAAGGGCTTCCCATAGAAACCTAATGGAAAACAGATTGACCTCAAACAAAAAAAAAATCTGGATGGATTGTGCTTGGGTTGTTGCCTGACAGATCAGTTCTGTTATACTCACAGACATTATTCAAACACTTTTAGAAACTTCAGAGTGTTTTCAATCCAAATCTACTAATAATATGCATATCCTAGCTTCTGGGCCTGAGTAGCAGGCAGTTTGCTTTGGGCATGCTTTCCATCCAGACGTCAAAATACTGCCCCCTAGCCTTAAAAAGTTTTAAATACCTGCTGCATTCAAAGATAACCAACGTACAGCACTAGACTAAACTCCACTTGCATCATCCTTGTGGTATTGAGAGATGAACATGGTAATGTTTTCACTGATTGCACATAAAATAAGATTGTTCCTCGTATCCTTCCTGTCATCCACTGAACCCCATTCATTGCTGCTCACAGCTTTATTTATTATTAGTGTATTCATCCTGCTGCCCAATCACTTTTACCCCTGTCTACATGCACATACGGATACTGATCTTGTATATGAAGTACATTCTTGTATGTTTTACTTCATGTTTTTATTTTTTAGATTGTAAAAAAAAAATCTGGATCTTCTATTTTCTTACCTTTGCTATTTGAACACTGCATTGTTGAGTAAGTAAGCATTTTGCTGAACTATTTTACAGTTGTTGTATCCTGTGAACGCAAAAAATCAAATTTGAATTGATTTATCTAGCAGAAAAGAGTAGAGATGATTGTTAACCTCTCTAGGGTAGGTGGGACGAAATCGTCCCAACTGCGTAACAGCCAGTGGAATCCTGTGGCGCGTTATTCAAATACCTTAGAAATGCTATTACTTCAATTTCTCAAACATATGACTATTTTACACCATTTTAAAGACAAGACTCTCGTTAATCTAACCACACTGTCCGATTTCAAAAAGGCTTTACAACGAAAGCAAAACATTAGATTGTCAGCAGAGTACCCAGCCAGAAATAATCAGACACCCATTTTTCAAGCTAGCATATAATGTCACATAAACCCAAACCACAGCTAAATGCAGCACTAACCTTTGATGATCTTCATCAGATGACACTTCTAGGACATTATGTTATGCAATACATGCATGTTTTGTTCAATCAAGTTCATATTTATATCAAAAAACAGCTTTTTACATTAGCATGTGACGTTCAGAACTAGCATACCCCCCTGAATTTACTAAATTACTCACGATCAACGTTCACAAAAAACATAACAATTATTTTAAGAATTATAGATACAGAACTCCTCTATGCACTCGCTATGTCCGATTTTAAAATAGCTTTTCGGTGAAAGCACATTTTGCAATATTCTAAGTAGGTAGCCCGGCATCACAGGGCTAGTTATTTACACACCCACCAAGTTTAGCCCTCACCAAAGTCAGATTTACTATAAGAAAAATGTTATTACCTTTGCTGTTCTTCCTCAGAATGCACTCCCAGGACTTCTACTTCAATAACAAATGTTGGTTTGGTCCCAAATAATCCATAGTTATATCCAAATAGCGGCGTTTTGTTCGTGCGTTCAAGACACTATCCGAAAGGGTAAATAAGGGTTACGCGCCCGACGCGTTTTGTGACAAAACATTTCTAAATATTGCATTACCGTACTTCGAAGCATGTCAACCGTTATTTAAAATCAATTTGTATGCCATTTTTCTCGTAAAAAAAGCGATAATATTCCTACCGGGAAATCGTGTTTTAGTACAAAGAGAGAGAAAATAAAAACATGGTGTCGTCCCGTGCACGAGCCTCAGTCTGATGGTCCTCTGATAGAGCACTTACCAAAGGCGCTAATGTTTTTCAGCAATCGGCTGGAATTACATCATTCAGCTTTTTCCCGGGTTCTGAGAGCCTATGGGAGCCGTAGGAAGTGTCACGTTACAGCAAAGATCCTAAGTTTTCAATAAACAGAGCCAAGAAGCTCAAGGAATGGTCAGAGAGGGTACTTCTTGCACAGCATCTTCTCAGGTTTTTGCCTGCCATATGAGTTCTGTTATACTCACAGACACCATTCAAACAGTTTTAGAAACTTTAGGGTGTTTTCTATCCAAAGCCAATAATTCTATGCATATTCTAGTTTCTGGGCAGTAGTAATAACCAGATTAAATCGGGTACGTTTTTTATCCGGCCGTGTAAATACTGCCCCCTAGCCCTAACAGGCTAACTAACTGTAAACCACTTTAACTAGCTAGCTAAATATCTTCACTAACCGGTCAGACAACAATCCAGTGTCGGCCAGCACATTAGGTGGCCGCTCCCATGCCTGGCACAACAAAAGGTACCATCTTCTGTGTGCCCAACGATCTGAGGTTTCTCTCACCATTTCAACATTTAGAATCGTCTGGCTAGCAACATTAGCCCAGCTAGCTAAACATTGTCTTTCTACTACATGCCAATGGAAACAAAGCTTAGGATAGCAACTCTACTACCACCTTCTGGTCTGGAGTATTTGAACAAGGTTGATGGTTGATTGTCTATGTAATTTGGAGAGAAAAAATAAGAAAAAGATTGACTGCTGACATAGTCAGAGGGCCGTCAATATACAGTGGCTTGCGAAAGTATTCACCCCCATTGACATTTTTCCTATTTTGTTGTCTTACAACTTGGAATTCAAATAGATTTTGGGGGGGTTTGTAGCATTTGATTTACACAACATGCTTACCACTTTGAAGATGCAAAATCATTTTTATTGTGAAACAAACAAGAAATAAGACCAAAAAAACAGAAAACTTGAGCGTGCATAACTACCCCCCCCCCCCCCAAAGTAAATACTTTGTAGAGCCACCTTTTGCAGGAATTACAGCTGCAAGTCTCTTGGGGGTATGTCTCTATAAGCTTGGCACATTTAGCCACTGGGACTTTTTCCCATTCTTCAAGGCAAAACTGCTCCACCTTTTTCAAGTTGGATGGGTTCCGCTGGTGTACAGCAATCTTTAAGTCTTACCACAGATTCTCAATTGGATTAAGGTCTGGGCTTTGACTAGGCTATTCCAAGACATTTAAATGTTTCCCCTTAAACCACTCAAGTGTTGCTTTAGCAGTATGCTTAGGGTCATTGTCCTGCTGGAAGGTGAACCTCAGTCCCAGTCTCAAATCTCTGGAAGACTGAAAAGATGTTTCCCTCAAGAATTTCCCTGTATTTAGCGCCATCCATCAATCCTTCAATTCTGACCAGTTTCCCAGTCCCTGCCGATGAAAAACAGGCCCAGACCATGATGCTGCCACCACCATACTTCACTGTGGGGATGTTGTTCTCGGGGTGATGGGAGGTGTTGGGTTTGCGCCAGCCAGACACATCATTTTTCTTGATGGCCAAAAAGGTCAATTTTAGTCTCATCTGACCAGAGTACCTTCTTCCATATGTTTGGGGAGTCTCCCACATGCCTTTTGGTGAACACCAAACGTGTTTGTTTATTTTTTTTGAGAAGTTATTTTTTAAATTTAATTTCACCAATTTGGACTATTTTGTGTATGTCCATTACATGAAATCCAAATAAAAATCAATTTAAATTACAGGTTGTAATGCAACAAAATAGGAAAAATGCCAAGGGGGATAAATACTTTTGCAAGGAACTGTATACTTGGTGTGTTTTTAGCTTAACTGTGGGGTGAAAAAGTTAAATTATTCACAGCTATGTTTCCATTTTATTCCCACACCAGTAGACCTGAAATACGATGGCCAGAGCTTATCCATTATGTTGCACAACGGTGTAAGTCAATAAGTCATCATTTTAATCAAAGTGTGAAATACTTGGACTTGACGTGCCAAATCCAATTGTGTGACTTCAGATGTTGCTATTAGTCTTACGTGTCTTTTCGTACAAGTCGACTTGCAAATGATGTTCAACCTATGTTTTGTTTCAGGGCTGGGTTTTATTTAAGTGTTATCACCCACCAGTATGGAAATGCTTATTAATGAATCAGAAACACCTGCTGCAAAGTTCTTCCTATTCCCGAGTCATCTGAGAGCCAAACAGCTTTTCTCTTTAGCCTTCCACTAGATAAAACAGCCACAAACTCAAAATCGGGCATATAGTACAAATTAATGAAAACAAAAATTTGCTTTTTGGTCTTAATTTAAGTTTAGGGTTAGGCTAAGGTGAGAGTTAGGTTTAAAATCAGATTTTAAGAAGATAAAATTAAGATCATATTATAATAATCCATTGGATCATTTGTAAAGTTTTACTTATTTTGGAGCTAATGTGCATATACATATTTTATACATGTTGAAATTTCATGATATGATTGCATTTTAGAACCATTCCATTGATCCTAAAGAAAATCTCCACATACACGGGGCACCGTGCAATGCAAAACAAACTCGGCCATCGTTTCAATACAAACATTCAAAAGTTAGGCTATCCACATTACCGGAGCTTATATTCTTTCTATTTCTACGGCAGATTCACTGCCACAATTTAGATAATGCATTGATATATATATATATATATATATATACACTGTAGCTAGCTAGCGTGCTGAAATGATAACAGAGAGAACAAAGAATATAGCTATTTGATTATGTCCGTGTGCATGTCCAAAATTGAATGACGTCTGGAATCAAATAGAATAATCAAACAGCAACAATCAGACAAATGTCAACCCTCAACATGTCAACAACTTGTATAGAAACTAATTTCTTGACAGGTAGGCTGGTAGTCTCTTTCTGAAATAATTATTTTCACCTGACTTACAGTATGACTATCTTAACTGAAAGGGTGCTTACACAACTTTCATTAGCTAGCTAAAGTTAGCATGCTAGCTAGTTACACTGACAGCTGTCTGTCAGTTCCCTATTTGTTGTTGTTTCTCTGCCGCATGTGGAAATCACCACAACGTTCCCACCCCCAATTCCTGAATATGTATTAGCAGCCTGTCTTCGAAGTGGAACCTAAACGAGAATTTCCGAATTACTCTAAATAGGTGCGGAAACTTCCTCTGAGGTGGGAAGTTGTCCAGTGATTTTTTTCAGTACATTAAGGAAGTTTACATAGAAAATAGATTCCTTCTACGGTGAGTTTCCATCATTGATGTATACAAACCTTGGATTGCTGATGCAATGTATAGGCCATTGAGAGGCTTTGAAGCCACTGGTCGGCCATATTGCCACTCCCCAGTAAGAGAAGTAAACCATAGGAATGAATGGAATTCTACAGTATTTGAATCAAATGTTTCAAGGACAGCATTATATGTATTTAAGCATTTTTTGGCTTGTAGTGGGAAAAATAACATTAGTACAAAAAATATATACTTTAAGGAAAATGTTTTAATTTACTATTTGTATGTTTAGATAACATAATATAATTTAAAAGTATGCATTAAGGTGTCTGTAATAGAATACATGTGTCAAAACCAAATCTAGACATTCATAAATGCATTTCTATAGCTTCCAAAATCTGTTTTTACAATGGAGGAGAAGTAACAAGATGGCTGCGCTGTGGCTTCATTACAGCTCCCCCTGTTAGTCATCCAGGGTTTATACACATCACTGATTTACATTGAACTGTATTGTGTTGATAAAAACAGCTGGAAGTAAGGTCACACCTAAAAAAATCACTAGAAGATTAAGTGGTTGAAGTTTTTCCATTAACAGTTTAGAAAAATTGTGCGACAGCCTATGGGCCTTTGCTCCTACCATGTACCAGGGAGGTAGCCCCCAGAATCCAGCATGGATAGAATGCAAGTATTTACTTATATTTGCCATATTCTAAACATTTTCACATGTCAGTGTATCACCATGGTCCTTTCCATGGTGAAACTTGCACTCCTGTATATCTGAAATAATTGGATGGTGAAAAGTTCATCAAGCCAACCAGAAAAGCAAAGCAAAGCAATTCAGGCATTCTTGAAAATCAGGACAATCCTTATCCTGCACAGATATTGATTTTTAGCAAGAAGTTGCATTTAGAATTACATTTGGAGTGGAGGTTTATTTACGTGATGACATACAATTACGCGATGACATACACCTTAAAAATTATTCCGAATGTATAATGTTTTTGAAAAACACAATTTCCGTCCTGATTTGTCACTATAAAGACAGATAGACAAAAGAAAAATCCACCCCTGTCCAATAGATAAAATTGTTGTCAATCTTTAGAACATTTCTCCGATAGCTGCCGTTTCCATTACTTCTTTCTTTTTTTTACTTTTGTTGAATAAACCTGGGTCAATGGAAACCTGCCAAGTATCTCCAAAACGGTTTACTTTTTGATGCTTGTGATGTCTACACTTTCCAAGTACACTGTTCAAAAAAATAAAGCAAACACTTAAACAACACAATGTAACTCCAAGTCAATCACACTTCTGTGAAATCAAACTGTCCACTTAGGAAGCAACACTGATTGACAATAAATGTCACATGCTGTTGTGCAAATGGAATAGACAACAGGTGGAAATTATAGGCAATTAGCAAGACACCCCCAATAAAGGAGTGGTTCTGCAGGTGGTGACCACAGACCACTTCTAAGTTCCTATGCTTCCTGGCTGATGTTTTGGTCACTTTTGAATGCTGGCGGTGCTTTCACTCTAGTGGTAGCATGAGACGGAGTTTACAACCCACACAAGTGGCTCAGGTAGTGCAGCTCATCCAGGATGGCACATCAATGCGAGCTGTGGCAAGAAGGTTTGCTGTGTCTGTCAGCGTAGAGTCCAGAGCATGGAGGCGCTACCAGGAGACAGGCCAGTACATCAGGAGACGTGGAGGAGGCCGTAGGAGGGCAACAACCCAGCAGCATGCCCGCCTTTGTGCAAGGAGGAGCAGGAGGAGCACTGCCAGAGCCCTGCAAAATGACCTCCAGCAGGCCACAAATGTGCATGTGTCTGCTCAAATGGTCAGAAACAGACTCCATGAGGGTGGTATGAGGGCCCGACGTCCACAGGTGGGGGTTGTGCTTACAGCCCAACACCGTGCAGGACATTTGGCATTTGCCAGAGAACACCAAGATTGGGAAATTCGCCACTGGCGCCCTGTGCTCTTCACAGATGAAAGCAGGTTCACACTGAGCACATGTGACAGACGTGACAGAGTCTTGGAGACACCGCGGAGAACGTTCTGCTGCCTGCAACATCCTCCAGCATGACCGGTTTGGCAGTGGGTCAGTCATGGTGTGGGCTGGCATTTCTTTGGTGGGGCGCACAGCCCTCCATGTGCTCGCCAGAGGTAGCCTGACTGCCATTAGGTACCGAGATGAGATCCTCAGACCCCTTGTGAGACCATATGCTGGTGCGGTTGGCCCTGGGTTCCTCCTATTGCAAGACAATGCTAAACCTCATGTGGCTGGAGTGTGTCAGCAGTTCCTGCAAGAGGAAGACATTGATGCTATGGACTGGCCCGCCCGTTCCCCAGACCTGAATCCAATTGAGCACATCTGGGACATCATGTCTTGCTCCATCCACCAACGCCACGTTGCACCACAGACTGTCCAGGAGTTGGTGGATGCTTTAGTCCAGGTCTGGGAGGAGATCCCTCAGGAGACCATCCGCCACCTCATCATGAGCATGCCCAGGCATTGTAGGGAGGTCATACAGGCACATGGAGGCCACACACACTACTGAGCCTCATTTTGACTTGTTTTAAGGACATTACATCAAAGTTGGATCAGCCAGTAGTGTGTTTTTCCACTTTAATTTTGAGTGTGACTCTAAATCCAGACCTCCATGGGTTGATAAATTGGATTCCCATTGATTATTTTTGTGTGATTTTGTTGTCAGCACATTCAACTATGTAAAGAAAAAAGTATTTAATAAGATTATTTCATTCATTCAGATCTAGGATGTGTTATTTTAGTGTTCCCTTTATTTTTTTGAGCAGTGTATAAAATGGGGAAATTATTAGCCAATACAATAGCAGATGCACACAAATTGTATGTTGTGAAAGTCACTGTTTCACCCAGTCTCTGTTTGTGTCTGTTTGTGTTGACCTGTCCAGGTGAGAAGCCATACAAATGCACCTGGGATGGCTGCACGTGGAAGTTCGCCCGCTCTGACGAGCTGACTCGCCACTACCGGAAACACACAGGCATCAAGCCCTTCAAGTGTGCAGACTGTGACCGCAGCTTCTCCCGTTCGGACCACCTGGCTCTGCATCGACGGAGACACATGCTGGTGTGAGACAGTTTCAGGGTGACGATGTCATCAGACGAAGCAGAAACACACATTTACACACACACACACATCGCCGCAGGGGGGAGCGGGGTCTCTCCCTCAATGTGGTTCAGCTGGACTGGACACACACTGTTGTCTGTCCGTGAGGCAGTGGGAAGAGAGGAGCGAAAAGCACAGAATGGTGTCTGTCTGTCCACAGAGCAACAAAAAAAACAGGGTCGGTTCTGGATCCTCACTGACTGAGGAGGGTTGGAACCGGAGAAGGCTCTTTTGTTGTCATTTTGGAGTTTGGAGTTTTTACGACAATCTGTCTTTTTTCCTAGCACTGTTCTTAAATGGTTTCACTTCTGAGTTTTTTTGGAGGGATGTTCTTCGTTCATTTGGAAGGAAACTTGAATCGCAACCATTTTCTTCTTGGTGTCTTTGTTTTGGTTATATTGTTCAAAATGGCTGCTTTTCTAGCGTCTATAATGTGAAAGAGCTATGGGTTGGATGGCTGGATGAATGGATGGAAGGGCTGTATGCATGTGTTTTGAAGTATAGGGCCTTGGATTGGACAATGGAATAAAAAGACACAGATTCCAATTTGCCTATGGAAAGTATTGTTGCACAGTTCCCGCCGTATAGCAGCTTCCTGCATCTCTGTGTTTCAGGACAACCCGGCACCAGAGGGGGCCATCCACACATAGATTGTACCTATACAAACTGGTTTGAGTGTTCTAGAATCAGTATTTTAGAATAAATTCTAGTACCAGTGTTCTAGATTAAGAAGCATTCGGAGCATCTCAATGGACCAGTGATATAGATGCAGAGTTGTTTTTGCTATTTGTTTTGTTTTTCATTCAATGGATCTTGTTAACACACAAGATCGACTCAACCACATTAAGGCTCATCACCTTGAGCCTCTTCTAAACTTTTTCTTAAAAAAAACTTTATTGGTGCATTTTGTGCAGTGATTAGCAATCAGTAAAGTGCAATCTCATTGGGTAAATATAGTTTTAATATGGAGACTTTTATTGTTTATAGTATCTTGCTGTGTATGCCTGCTTTTGATACATTTCACAAAGAAACATCAATCCACACCCCAATGTACAATGAAAAATCTAATGAACACAAGGTATGTGAAAACAACTTTGAAGCACCTTACAGATTCACACATATGATGATTCCATAATATTCAAGGATTTTGTTTCATATCCCTGGTATTTTCAGTGAAAGGGATTGGCATTGTGATCATTTGTGTGTTGGTGGTCTATAGGTAAAGCATTTTGGCTTCAGTTCAGAGGGCTAACCCGGCACTCAGTCACTCTAGTTCAATTGGAAAGCAATACATTCAGAACAGGGAAATGTTGTTCTTGTATCCTTGTTCTGGTTGCTGATACCCAAAATGACCCTAAATTACTCTGTTACAGATATATTTCTACCAGTGCCACTTCGTACTCTAACTACAAATGTATATATTTCTACTGGGTTTGTAGCTACAGCACAAGGTTCTAGGCAAGCTCACTCTATACAGTTTGGAAAATGTCACATTAATGATGGGTGGTTGAGGAGGAACAGGTTTTTAAAAATGTATTCATGAACAGACCTACATGTTTGTCAAACTTGGAACAAAATCTCCCCTACTCTTTTCTATATACTGCAGTACACCATGCACACAGACAGTTGGCCCTGTAGCTTTGTCTGGCGGTTTGCGAGAGAGCAGTGTCTTTTTTAGTCACACATACACCAAACATGATGTGAAGTCTTCAGATCCAGCTTCAGGTCTACCTTTTCTTGCAATTTGTCTTGCATGTCCCTCAATGACAGATATCCATATTACGGTTTCTACTGTCTCATCTACCATATCTCAGAGTAAAGGGTTATTCAACACAGTAAAACCACATTTTGATCAGTCTCTGTACATGGATCAAAAAGAGATCTATGGCAATATAGAGATTTTTATATAGTCGTAGATTTACAGCTATAGGCTGCCTTACAAAAGTATTCAGACCCCTTGGATTTCTTCAAATTTATTGTGTTACGAAGTGGAATTAAAATGGATTTAATTGTAATTTTTTGTCAACCATATACATACAAAACTCTGTAATGTCATTTTTTTTTATTAATAAAATAAAATATAGTCATTGCATAAGTATTCAGCCCCTTTTGTTTAGGCAAGCCTAAATTAGTTCAGGAGTAGAGTTTGGCTTAACAAATCACATGTACATGGACTCACTCTATGTGAAATAATAGGGATTGACATGATTTCTAAAGGACTAACTCTTCCTCTGTCCCCCATACAACATATGTAAGGTCCCTCAGACAAGTATTGTATTTAAAGCACATATTCAACTACAGTCCAGGGAGATTTTCGAAAGCCTCATTTGTAGGTGGGTAATAATAACAAAACAGACATGGACTATCTCTTTAAGCATGGTCTAGTTAATAATTATGCTGTGCATCATGTATTACACCACCTAGGCACCTCAAAGAAACAGTCGTTCTTCTGAACTGAGCTGCAGGACGGGAATGAAACTACTCAGGTATCTAACCATCAGACCATTGGGGATTTTAAAACAGCTACGTAGTTTAACGGCTGTGATGGGAGAGAACTGAGGATGGATCAAATCAAATTGTATTGGTCACATACACATATTTAGCAGATGATCAACAACATTGTAGTGACTCCAAAATGACCTAAATGATAGAGTGAAAAGAATAACACAAATATAGAAAATAATATAATACTTCAAAAAAACATGGCAAATGAATACACTTTTTGGCCTAAATGCGAAGCCCTATTTTAAAGCAAATCCAAAACAACACATCACTGAGTAACTGTCTCCTTATTTTCAAGCTTGGTGGTGGCTGAATCATGGATGCTTGACATCAGCAAATACTGGGGAGTTTTTCAGGATAAAAAAATGGGATAGGGCTATGCAGTCAAAATCCTGGAGCAAAACCTTCTTCAGTCTGCTTTACACCAGACACTGGAAGAGGAATTCACCTTTCAGCAGGACAATAACCTACACCACAAGGCCAAATCTACACTGGAGTTGCTTACCAAGAAAACAGTGTTTGTTCCTAAGTGGCCAAGTTACAGTTTTGACTTTAATCTGCTTGAAATAGTAGGGCATGACTTGAAAATTGCTGACTAGCATTTTGAACATAATAATTGGCAAATATTGCCCAATCCAGGTGTGCAAAGCGCTTAGAGACTTACCCAAGAAGACTCACAGCTGTAATTGCTGTCAAATGTGTTTTTTAACATGTATGGACTCAGGGAGCTGAATACGTATGCAACGACTATATTTCCTTTATTTCTTCTGAATAATAAAATAAATGAATATATGTATCTTCCACTTTGACATTACAGAGTATTTTGTGTAGATTGATGAGAAAATAAATATAATTCAATCAATTTAAATCCCACTTTGTAACGCAATAAAATGTGAAGAAATCCAAGGGATCTCAATACTTTTGAAAGGCACATGCCTTACTGGGGTATTCTACTGGGGTATTCTAAAAATTTAAATATGGCTCAACTTCCATTTAGTCTTAGCTATGACATCAACCACTTATGTTTTGCAGGTTGTTTGATGTCAACTTCAAATTACCAATTTATCCAGCGGGTTGGAAATAAATGCCTATGGACATACAAATAACACTACATAAATCTTTCTGAGATACATGAAAGCAATATTGTCAGCTTTTCCTATCAGCGAAGTGATCAGATTTCACTTTTTGCAATTATGTGACACAGATCTGATGGTGTTTATCACGATCAAAGCCGTTCATAACAGAATCCCACGTGTATGATAACTGTATTTGTTCAAAGTATTTTTACAACTTGCATTTTATACACAGTGGTTTTCGCTGGATTCCCTCTTACAGTTTCAGGAGCACATTTCAGAAGGCCAGTGACTTTAATAACACACACAGACACACCAGCGTAGTGGTCCTGTACTAGAATTCAAAACCACATCCTTACCTGAAACAAAACTGTATTTTGCAGAAACTTGCCCAATTCGTCTCTTTCCCTTTTGGTATTATGAAGTATTATAATATATGTCATATTATGTTGCTACAGTATATGTTGTTTGTGTACATGTGAATTATTCCAATTGTATTGCCTTTTTTGGCTCAAGCATATCATCAGCACCTTGTTTGTTATGAAGTATAGTTTTTAAATGAATTCATTTTAAATGTTAAATCCATTGATACATATTAATAATTATCACCATATTCTATTATTCATATACTGTACTTTTCTGAAATGAGGGGCACTTCATCTTGCATATAACAATTTTCTGTAAAAAAATATATATATTTTGAAATGTTGTAAAATATGTGATAGTGGAAATAAATAAAAAGTATAACTCAGTTCTACAGTCTGTATATACATAAAAAAAATAGGGCTTTTAATTTTATACATGTAAAGTCTTTTTCAGAGACACTCATTTATCTGATTTGATATACAGTACAATGGAGCTATTGATGATAAACAATTTTGTTATCTAAAATACTCATATAAATGATCAAATGTGACGTCAGAAATTTGCCATTTAGCATTTTGGTTTGTGATTGTCTTCTTTCTCAAAACAAAAGAAGGTTTCCATATAAATATTGTCAACCATTTTATCAGATAATTGCTGTATAGATCAAACCCAAATACGTTAATCTCCACCCAGCCATGTTCAATTGAACAATCTTACAAGTAGAAGTGCAGATTCATATCAACATTATATCAAACTATTTTATTCAGGGTTTTATTCACAATAGCATCGTTATTTTATTTTATTTAACTTCACTTGAAAGTTAGGTAATATTGTGCATGTGTACACAGAGGCTTATTGTATGCATGCATTACCACTCCCCTTTAGCATTATGAAAACTTTTTACAAGCATCCTTTTGTAATGGTAAGCAGGGTCAAACTTATGCAATAATGAATAGTGCCTCCTATCACAGCAAATCTCTGAAAAGCATCCACTTTAACTATTTCACAACTAACATGTATCATATTAATTCAAATAATAGACCTTTGAATTGATACTCAGCCAGAGAAGTATTCGTAAAAAATAAAAGCACATCAACTATGAAACCATTATGCAAACAGGCCACCTCCCATTTTTCAGTTTATATTCAATGCACTGAGCCTTACCACATTGTTTCAATACAGTATCCTCATACCAGCCTTTTACATGCTGTATGAATCTCCTTTGGAAGCTGAATATGATTTGCATGGATGTATTTTGCTGAAAACTTCGCTTAAAGAATTTAATTATTTTATCGTCATCGTATCATTTGTGTTTTGACCTCTCCGATACTGGTTATTTGTGCAACTACTTACATTTTTTCATAATCATATTGCAGCATGCAAAAGCAGAGAAGAGCCATTTAAAATAACTGATTTTACACAGTGTTGAATGTATTGTGGTTCACAGGGAAAGCTCTATTGAATGTGTAAAAGCCGGAATAACAACCCTTGGGGAGCACCCTGTGAAATAATTTTGATTACACTTATATCTGTATCCGTTGAATATTAATTTAATTTCTGTTTAAATTATGTGTTTCTTTTATCTCTGCTTTTGAGTAATTATTTAGTGATGCGAATGCCTTTGTTTCAAGCTTACTGTTATTATGTACAGTAATTGTTGTTCCTGTATTTATGTATAGTGCCTGTATTGTAAATTTATTTAGAGCTTTTCATTCTTACAGTAAAATTGTGATATTGCCCCACAATGTTTCAACGGGAGACCCTAGCTCAAGGAATTCTACGAACAGATTCGGAATCCCAATGTTTTTCAAAGGTAGAAATAACAAGTGTTTTTCTCATTATTTTTATTTCTTCTGTTCTTTCTTTTCTGTTCTTCAAAAGTTGTCTAAATATTCTGTCAATATTCTTCATATGGATGGAGCTGTGAAATGAAACCGAGTTCAAACATATACATGTATATTAATATGAATGGAGGCATGAAGGTTAATAAAGTTACATTTTGTATGTAACACGGTCGTATCAGAACTAATTTAGACGTGAGGCTGTGTTGTGGTTAGCATGTGGTGTTGATTTCACTAGGACATTTGAGTGCGCTACTCACATTTGCTGGCATTCAGAAACCTAAGTTTAGTATTAGGAGAGTCATTCCGAATGATAGCTATAAAAAGTTGTGCACAGCTATCAGAGCTAATTTTATCGCCAAAATTGTAATACAGTATGTCCTTGAATGTAATGATAAAATGGGCCATGTGTCACGATCGTCAAACGGAGTAGACCAAAGCGCAGCATGGTAAGTGTTCATCGCTGTATTTATTGTAAATCAGAACACTACAAACAAAATAAGAACAAATGCTAACGACCGTCGCGTCTTGCAGGCTTAACAAGCAGTACAAAAATAAGATCCCACAACTACAGGTGGGGAAAGGCTGCCTAAGTATGATTCCTAATCAGAGACAACGATAGACAGCTGCCTCTGATTAGGAACCATACTCGGCTCAACACAAAGAAATAGACACCACAGAATGCCCACCCCACATCCTGACCTAACCACATAGAGAAACAAACCGTCTCTCTCAGGTCAGGGCGTGACACCATGATCTTTGTTGGACGTTCAATCATCTGTCTACACAGGCAGTTGTATTCAAAGTCGGGGTCGGGTTCGAGGCAGGATTGCAGTGGGAATGCCAAATATATATAAAAAAATATATAAAAAGAATTATAGAAAAAATTAACAGTACAGATTATTGTATGGGATGGGACAATATACAAATGTTTTGGAGAAAGATAATTTAAATGAGAAAAGTACATTTCCATTTAGAATAGAATAACACATGAAAGTTGGTTTGGGGTCTCTAGCTTGAACAGTGGTGAACGGTAGGGGCGTGGATCAGAAAACCAGTCACTATCTGGTGTGACCACCATTTGCCTAATGCAGCACAACACATCTCCTTCACATAGAGTTGAACAGGCTGTTGATTGTGGCCTGTGGAATGTTGTCCCACTCCTCTTCGATGGCTGTGCAAAGTTGCTCAATATTGGCGGGAACTGGAACACACTGTCGTACATGTCGATCCAGAGGATCTCAAACATGCTCAATGGGTGACATGTCTGGGTGTATGTAGGCCATGGAAGAACGGGAACATTTTCAGCTTCAAGGAATTGGGAAGGTGTACCTGTGTATTGATCATGCTGTTTAATCAGTTTAATCAGTTTCTTGATATGCCACACCTGTCAGGGGGATGGATTATCTTGGCAAAGGAGAAATGCTCACTAACAGGGATGTAAACAAATCTGTGCACACAATTTGAGAGATATGTTTTTTGTCCATATGGAACATTTCTGGAATCTTTTATTTCAGCTCATGAAATTACATGTTACGTTTATATTTTTGTTCAGTGTAATTGATAAACACTTTTAAGAATTGGAAGTTTTGAAGATATGTTTTTTTTAAGCAAATGTATATAGTTATAGTTTATAGAAGTTTGGATAGCCTGAACATGTTTGGTGTCTCTAGCTTGAATGGTTTAAGAATTACTATTGGCAGATTATTCTATGCAAGTGTATGCAAATATATAGAGTTATAGTTGATAAAGGTGTTTTTTTTGTGGAAGTTAAAATAGTCTGAACATGTGAAAGTTGTGTCTAGCTTGAACGGATCAAGAGCTACTATGGGTTGGTTATTTTATGCAAATGTGTGCACATTTGTATAATGATCGTTCATTTATATAATTATAGTAGGCTAAAAGTTTTTAAAGAATTGAGGTTAGGATAGCCTGAATGTTTTAAAGTTGGTCTGATAGCTTAATTGGCCAAGGAGTAGGATCATTTTCAATATCTACCACTGAATTCCTATGTATATACTTCAAACCCATGTTCATTTATGCACATTTAAACTGGTTATAATTTTGAAATCATAAATATTGTCAGAAATCTGAATGCAAGCTATCTAAATTGGATCAGTCTGAACATCTGTAACGGTTCCGTAACTACAGACACTGAGAGACGGGAAGCAAGTACAGGGTGAGGATTTAAAAATAGACATGTGTCACGGTTGTCGTAGGTCAAAGTGGACCAAGACGCAGCGGGGAAATGTGCACTCATCTTCTTTTTATTTAAATGGACAAAGGTGAACCAAAATAAATACGTACACAAAAAACACAACGACAAATAACAGGCCAGTAAGGCGCAGAGCTATACATGCACATATCTCCCACAATTACTAAAACAAACACATACCTATTTATAAAACCCTCAATCAGAGGCAACGAGAAAACACCTACCTCCAATTGAAGGTTCAACCCCCAATTAACTAAACATGGAAATACAAATAACTAGACTGAACATAGAAATACATAAACATAGAACAGTGCCCAAAACCCGGAATACTAAATCAAACACCCTACAACTAACACAACCAGCCCGAACCACATAAAACAAATACCCCCTGCCACATCCTGACCAAACTACAATAACAAATAACCCCTATTACTGGTCAGGACGTGACAACGGGGGAGGGCTTTGTATGCACTGTGGAATGTATATATCTTTTTCTTCGCATATACATGAAACTAAACAAGAACAGTGTCTGGACAAGAGAAACAAAACAACATCTATGCAGACATGGGAATGAAACTGAGGAAGTGACAGATATAGGGGAGGCAATCAATGACGTGATGGAGTCCAGGTGAGTCCGATGAAGCACTGGTGCGCATAAAAATGGTATAATGATGAGCAGCCGGGCGACCTCGAGTGCCAGAGTGGGGGAGCAGGAGCAGACGTGACAGTACTTCTAAAATGGATTCAATAGTTTTTTCCCCTCATCAATCTACACACAATAACGCCATAATGACAAAGCAAAAACAGGTGTTATTATATTTTTGTTAATTTATAAAAAACATGTAAATGGAAATACCACATTTACGTAAGTATTCAGACCCTTTACTCAGTACTATGTTGAAGCACCTTTGGCAGCGATTACAGCCTCGAGACTTCTTGGGTATGATGCTACAAGCTTGGCTGTAGTCAATGAACAGCATTCTTACATAGGTATTCCTCTTGTCCAGATGGGATAGGGCAGTGTGCAGTGTGATGGCAATTGCATCGTCAGTGGACTTATTGGGGCGGTAAGCAAATTGGAGTGGGTCTAGGGTATCAGGTAGGGTGGAGGTGATATGCTCCTTGACTAGTCTCTCAAAGCACTTCATGATGACAGAAGTGAGTGCAACGGGGCGATAGTCATTTAGTTCAGTTACCTTAGCTTTCTTGTGAAGAAGAACAATGGTGGCCATCTTGAAGAATGTGGGGACAAGAGACTGGGAATGGGATTGATTGATTGAATATGTCCGTAAATACACCAGCCAGCTGGTCTGCGCATGCTCTGAGGACGCGGCTAGTGATGCCGTCTGGGCCGGCAGCCTTGCGAGGGTTAACACGTTTAAATGTTTTACTCACGTTGGCCACGGAGAAGGAGAGCCCACAGGCTTTGGTAGCGAGCCATGTCAGTGGCACTGTATTGTCCTCAAAGCGAGCAAAGAAGTAGTTTAATTTGTCTGGGAGCAAGACATCGATGTCTGGCTGGTTTACTTTTTGTAATCCGCGATTGACTGTAGACCCTGCCACAAACATCCCATGTCTGAGCCGTTGAATTGCGACTCTACTTTGTCTCTATACTGACGTTTTGCATGTTTGATTGCCTTATGGAGGGAATTGCTGCACTGTTTGTATTTGGTCATGTTTCCAGTCGCCTTGCCATGATTAAAAGAGGTTGTTCACACTTTTAGTTTTGCGTGAATGCTGCCATTTCTGGTAAGGAAATGTTTTAATAGTCACAGTCGGTACAACTGTGGGGGTGGCAGGTAGCCTAGTGGTTAGAGTGTTGGACTTGTAACCGAAAGGTAGCAAGATTGAATCCCCGAGCTGACAAGGTAAAAAAAGTGTTGTTCTGCCTCTGAACAAGGCAGTTAACCCACTGTTCCTAGGCCGTCATTGAAAATAAGGGGGAGGGCTTTGTATGCACTGTGGAATGTATATATCTTTTTCTTCGCATATCGTTTTTAAATATTTTCCTAAAACTCAACTTCTAAATACTCTCCTGCAACCCTCCTCACCCAATGTAGCGTGAATCATTTTTTTTTGGAGTCCCTCAACTGAAGCTAGCCAGCTAACAGCTACCAATCAGCAAACCACTGCTAGCGGTCATCAGCTAACCTTTAGCTCGGAAAGCTCTCGCCAGTTCGTACAACGTGACTCAAACCAGAGCATAACGGACCAATTTGTCCTCTCCATATCCCTGGATTCCTACCGCAAACTCTAAACCTTTTCATCTGGATCTTTGCAACTAGTTAACCGCAATCCCGGGTGACTACCCCTGGCTAGCGTTTCCATCCTGGAGCAAGCACCAATTAGCCTGAAATTAGCTCGGCTAGGGCTCCTGAGCTACCACCGAAGCCCGTTCCTAGGCTACAATATCCGGAACCCTTCTACTGCCGGTACGGGGCACGGAACCCCGCCGATCCTCTACGACTGGAATACCAACATAATCTGCCCGTGGATTCCAACAGGCCCCTCAGGTGCGGCGTCCGCTCAAGGCCCATTCTGCTAACCGTAGCCTGCTAGCTATCTAGAGCTACTTGGAACCCTACTAATCCACGACTGGTCTATCGATGTCACCTCACGAGGAGGCAAAATCAGACTTTCCTCCAAATGCAAGTCCCCCAAAGGCCCTTCTGCTAACTTGATAGCCCCGGTCTGCTAACTGCTAGCTTGCTAGCCCCGGTCTGCTAACTGCTTGCTAACCCCGGTCTGCTAACTGTTAGCTTGCTAGCCCTTGTCTGCTAACTGCTAGTTTTGTTAACCCCGGCCTACCAACTGCTAGCTTGTTTGCCCGGCCTGTTGTCTGAATCGCCGTGTCCCCAGCCAGCCCAACCACTCACTGGACCCATATGATCACTTGGCTACGCATGCCTCTCTCTAATATCAATATGCCTCGTCCATTACTGTCCTGGATAGTGATTACTGTCTTATTTCACTGTAGAGCCTCTAGCCCTGCTCAATATGCCTTAACCAACCATGTTGTTACACCTCCTACAAATGTGATGACATCACCTGGTTTAAACGTCTCCAGAGACTATATCTCTCTCATCATTACTCAATGCCTAGGTTTACCTCCAATGTACTCACAACCTACCTTACCTTTGTCTGTACACTATGCCTTGAATCTATGCTATCGTGCCCAGAAATCTGCTACTTTTACCATCTGTTCCGAACGTGCTAGACGGCCAGTTTGTATAGCCTTTAGCCGTACCGTTATCCTACTTCTCCTTTGTTCCACGGTCCCGTGTGGCTAAGTTGGTAGCTCATGGTGTTTGCAATGCCAGGGTTATGGGTTCGATTCCCATGGGAGACCAGTATTCCATTACTGTACTTAGAAGCATGTCAAACGCTGTTTAAAATCAATTTTTATGCTATTTTTCTCGTAAAATAGCGATAATATTCCAACCGGGCAATGTTGTATTCATTCAAAGAGAGAAAGAAAAAAATGGCTAGTTCTCGTGACCGCGCATCCCCAGTCTCATTTTCCCCAGGCTGGCCACTTACAAACTCTGCTCCTATACTTTGCCCAGAGACAGCAGACACCCCATTCCACTTTCTGGTGGCTTTAGAGAGCCAATGGAAGCCTTAGAAAGTGTCACGTTACAGCACAAATGCTATAATTTTGATAGAGATGCTACAGAAGGACAACAAATTGTCAGACAGGGCACTTCCTGCATGGAATCTTCTCAGGTTTTGGCCTGCCATATGAGTTCTGTTATACTCACAGACACCATTCAAACAGTTTTAGAAACTTTAGAGTGGTTTCTATCCAAATCTACTAATTATATGCATATTCTAGTTTCTGGGCAGGAGTAGTAAACAGATTAAATCGGATACGTTTTTTATCCGGCCGTGAAAATACTGCCCCCTATCCCAAAGAAGTTAACTAACCTCCAGACTGGCTTCAATGCCATACAACTCTCCTTCCGTGGCCTACAACTGCTCTTAAATGCAAGTAAAACTAAATGCATGCTTTTCAATCGATCACTGCACGCACCTGCCCGCACATCCAGCATCACTACTCTGGACGGCTCTGACTTAGAATACGTGGACAACTACAAATACCTAGGTGTCTGGTTAGACTGTAAACTCTCCTTCCAGACTCACATTAAGCATCTCCAATCCAAAATTAAATCTAGAATTGGCTTCCTATATCTCAACAAAGCATCCTTCACCCATGCTGCCAAACATACCCTCGTAAAAAACTGACCATCCTACTGATCCTTGACTTCGGTGATGTCATCTATAAAATAGCCTCCAAGACTCTACTCAACAAATTGGATGCAGTCTATCACAGTGCCATCCGTTTTGTCACCAAAGCCCCATATACTACCCACCACTGCGACCTGTATGCTCTCGTTGGTTGGCCCTCGCTTCATACTCGTTGCCAAACCCACTGGCTACAGGTTATCTACAAGTCTCTGCTTGGTAAGGCCCCGCCTTATCTCAGCTCACTGGTCACCGTAGCACGCGCTCCAGCAGGTATATCTCACTGGTCACCTCCAAAGCCAATTCCCCCTTTGGAAGCCTTTCCTTCCAGTTCTCTGCTGCCAATGACTGGAACGAACTGCAATAATCACTGAAGCTGGAGACTCATATCTCCCTCACTAGCTTTAATCACCAGCTGTCAGAGCAGCTCACAGATCACTGCACCTGTACTTAGCCCATCTGTAAACAGCCCATCTATCTACCTCATCCCCATACTGTATTTTTTTTATTTATCTAGCTCCTTTGCACCCCAGTCTCTCTACTTGCACGTTCATCTTCTGCACATCTACCATTCCAGTGTTTAATTGCTATATTGTATTTATTGCCTTAACTCCCTTTTCTTACCTCATTTACACTCACTGTATATAGACTTTTTGTTTTCTTTTTTCTACTGTATTATTGACTGTATGTTTTGTTTATTCCATGTGTAACTCTGTGTTGTTGTATGTGTCAAATTGCTATGTTTTATTTTGGCCAGGTCGCAGTTGCAAATGAGAACTTGTCCTCAACTAGCCTACCTGGTTAAATAAAGGTGAAATAAAATTTTAAAAAGAAATGGGGGAAGGTATCGTGGGGGGATACAATGCAGGTAATATTACTATGATGGGGGATTTATCAATAAATTGGGGGAAAACATAGGAGAAGATTCTGAGCTAACTAAAAATAAAACCCACGGAAGGGGGGGGGGGGGTCTGAGCTGGCAACACTGAGTAATGATAGTTACAATCTAAGTCAGTTGAGTGAACCATCCCTTCACCTTGTTTTGTTGTAACAGACGTTTGCGTGACAACCAGAATGCATTGTATGATGTTAACAAACGTTTCGCCACATATAGCTGGCATTTAGCTTAGCAGTAGCTCATGATAATCAGTACAACCTTCAAAAAGTTTTTTACACACATCATATGTGTCCATTACAATCTATACAAGAATCGGAATGCATGATTTGTCATTGTCATTAAAAACGTGAATAAAACAGTAAATACATTATGCTCCATGCATATGGTGTGCTACAGTAGAAACAACGACACAATATACAGAAACTTACTTTGATTGGAATGCACACCTGTCTACAGTTATTATTAGTAACGAAAACAGTAATGAAGGCAATGCAGCGCCAGCCAGAAAATGTGCCAGGGGGAAACGTTTGTGCAGGTTCTGTTCTGACTGTAGATGCACAAAAACACTGCATATTTGATTGAATCATATCAAATTGTATTTGCCACATGCGCCAAATACAACCTTACCATGAAATGCTTACTTACAAGCCCTTAAACAACAATGCAGTTTTTAGAAAAATAAGAGTTGAGAAAATATTTACAACATAAAGTAAAGTTTTCAAAAAGTAAAACAATGAAATAACAATAACAAGGCTATATACAGGTACCAAGACAATGTGCAGGGGTAGTCGAGGTAATTGAGGTATGTACAAGTCTGTAGGGATAAAGTGACTATGCATATATAATAAACAGCAAGTAGCAGCAGTGTAAAAAAAATTGGTGGGTCAATGCAAATAGTTCTGGTAGCCATTTGGTTAACTGTTCAGCAGTCTTATGAATAGTGGGTAGAAGCTGTTAAAGAGCCTTTTGGACATACACTTGGCAATGAAGTTTCAGTGATGACACTTGCCAGTTGGTCAGTGCATACTCTGAGTACATGTCCTGGTAATATATCAGGCCCTGTGGTCTGGTGAATGTTGACCTGTTTAAAGGTCTTACTCACATCGGCTACAGAGAGTGTGATCACACAGTCGTCCGGAACACCTGGTGCGCTCATGCATGCTTCAGTGTTGTTTGCCTCGAAGCGCATGTAGAAGTCATTTAGCTTGGCTGGTAGGCTTGTGTCACTGGGCAGCTCGCGGCTGGGCTTCCCTTTGTAGTCTGTAATAGTTTGCAAGCCCTGCCACATCCGGGTGTCAGAGCCGGTGTAGTAGGATTCAATCTTAGTCCTGTATTGACCCTTTGCCTGTTTCGTTGGAGGGAATAGCGGGATTTCTTATAAGCATCCGGGTTAGTGTCCAGCTCCTTGAAAGTGGCAGCTCTACCCTTTAGCTCAAGGCTGATGTTACTTGTTACCTGTAATCCATGGCGTCTGATTGGGGACAACATCATCAATGCACTTATTGATGAAGCCGGTGACTGATGTAGTATACTCCTCAATGCCATCAGATGAATCCCGGAACATATTCCAGTCTGTGCTAGTGGAACAGTCATGTAGCTTAGCATCTGACCATTTCCGTACTGAGCAAGTCAATGGTACTTCCTGCTTTAGTTTTTGCTTGTAAGTAGGAATCAGGAGGATAGTATTATGGTCAGATTTGCCAAATGGAGGGCGAGGGAAAGCTATGTACACATCTTTGTGTGTAGAGTAAAGGTGGTCTAGAGTTTTTTTTCCCCTCTGGTTGCACATGTGACATATTGGTAGAAATTAGGTAAAAATTAGGTAAGTTTTCCTGCATTAAAATCCCCAGACACTAAGAGCGCCGTCTCTGGATGTTCATTTTCTTGTTTGCTTATGGCATTATACAGCTAGTTGAGTGCGGTCTTAGTGCCAGCATAGGTTTGTGGAGGTAGCTGTTATGTCTTGCCGATGCACGGAAAACCCAGCCAGCTATATATTATCCATGTTTTCATTCAGCCGCAACTCAGTGAAACATAAGATATTACAGTAATCTGGGGAAACACTGGGGAAGTGCTTCTAGGAGAGAAGTTTGTCCAGCTCGGTAAAGCCTCAAACATAAATTGTCCACAACAGTGAAATGGGCTTCTCCTATGTGAATTAATGAGGAGGTGGAACACATCTCAGTTCAAACTTTTGTTAGAAAATAAAACTTGTTATAAAATAATTTAAAATTGACAAGTTGAAACAGTCTATAGATAATTAGCAGGCAGCGTGCCTTGTAGGTGGTTGAAAAGTTTGGATTGTCTAAACATATGAAAGTTGGTTTGCTGTATCTAGCTTAAACGGTTGAAGAGTTACTGTTGTGCTAATGTATATAGCGATTGTCTATAAAAATGAAAAAAGTATTTGAAGTTAGGACAGCGTGAACATGTGAAAGTTGGTTTGGTGTCTTTAACTTTAACAGTTCAATAATTAATGTTGATGAGTTATTTTATGCAACAAATTTTTTTTTGTTATAGTTGATAAAAGTTTTTAAGAATTTGAAGTTAGGATAGCCTGAACATGTAAAAGTTGGTCTAGCTTGAACAGTTCAGGAGTTACTCTTGGTGGATTATTTTATGCTAATGAATGCAAATTTTTATAGTTGTATTTTATAAAATGTTAAAGAATTTGAGCCTGAATGTTAAAACATGTGTGTTGTTGCCAAGGAGCAGGACCATTTTGAATTGCTACCTCTGTATTCCTGTGGTTGTTATTCAAACCTATGTTAACCTATTCACACGTACCAACAAACTCGTGTGATCATTCTACAGTGGTCCCTGTTGCGTATGATGAAACCGGTGTGATTAGAACACTTGATTAGAAAGCTTATTTAGAACGTCCATTTTCGATTGACGCAACAATCAGCATTTGAGCTGGCCACACTTTTTTTCACAGAAACGTTTTGCACAAACACAGTCCTTACATAGTTATGTCCAGAATGTGACCAGTTTATTTTTGGATGGAATGATCAGACATTCACAGAAGTAGCTACAGCGTAACACAATCATCCAAACCATAAATGTAGGCTACATTTGTTCTAGCGCTAACTGAGGAATGATTGAAGTATTTTTATAACTCTTGGCTGACAGAAACTACAATATGAATCAGCTAATAGCAATTACTATTTATAATTAATCACATCACGGGTGAGCTCACCATTGATCTAAATAATTTTGTAAAACACTCTAGAAATCAAAAGTAATCCGACAATGGGTAGTTTGTGCATGCCGCCATGCTTGTTTTTTCCGCATCAACCAAAGAAAGTAAGAGGAGACAAGATGAGTTTGGTCTATAGCATGCATGTTGAAGAGGGTGTGTCATCTATCATCGTTCACATCACATCATTCACTTCCGGAAGTTTACTTAAAAAATTTCTGAACCCTCCCTCACCTCATTCTGTTATAACATCTTGGGTCCGACAGACATTTACGTGAAACCCAGAATGCATTGTATGTCACCAAAATGGCTCCACAGATTAGCTTAGCTCATCATAACCAGTTCAACCTTCCAAAAAGTATTTTACACACATAATATGTGCCTATTACAGTCTATGCAATAATTGGAATGCATGAATTGTCACCAACACTTAAATAAATAAATAAATAAATAGTTACCACACAAAACATTTTCTGATAATGATTTATTGATACAAGAGGCGCGTGCAGGGAGTCAGTCAAGTAACCTCTCATTCCCACTCTGAGCCATTCAGTGTTGTTGTTTATGTGTGTAGCTAGTGAGCTAAGCTGAAGCATTAGAAATGTCTTTCAAAAGGAGACAACTCACAAATGCGGAAATTCTGGAGATTTGTAAAAATTCTGACAATGATTCTGAGTTTGAAAGTCAGGAATCAGATTCTGACAGTGGCAGTGAGATGCTGACCCCAACCTTGCAGCCATTGAGAACCCTGAATTTGAGGACCCCTTGTCCACTGACAAAGTCCCAGGTCCCTTTGAAGATGCTGGTGGTGATGGAGGCAGACCGACAGTGGACGCAGTACAGTAGTTCTGTGGTAGCTGGAAGGCCTCCAGCCATTTCATCCCTCCTGGCCCTGCTGTTTGCTTTGATGAGTCCCAGTCTGGAGTGCAAAGCCCCTTGTCATTTTCCTCTGAGGCAGAGTGCTTCAAGCTGTTTCTGACAGAGAAGATGGTAGGGGACATAGTAGAGGAGATCAATCACTATGCCTTGGAGCTACAGGAGAAGAGAGAGTCAGGAGTGAGGGGGAAACTCGCTAAATGGGTGACAACCACAATTAGTAAAATGTATACCTTCCTGGTGACAGTCCTTCTCATGGGAATAGCAAAGAAGAACTCCCTACGCGAATACTGGAGCACAGATCCTATGTTTGCAACTTCCTTCTTTGCAACCTTCTATTCCCAAGACCACTTCCTAGTTCTGCTGCGATGCCTGCATTTCGTCAACAATGCTACTGCCAACCTAAACCCGTTACACAAAATAAGAAATGTTCTTACCGGCCTGACATCAGCATTTGGTCTGGTCTTTGTGCCATACAAAGACCTATGCATTGATGAGTCCCTGATGTTATGGAAGGGTAGGCTGGTGTTCCGTCAATATATTCCCTCCAAAAGGCACAGGTTTGGGGTCTTTGTCATGTGCGATGTGACGACAAAATTTGTTCAGGACATTATAGTCTACACAGGGTCCACCACGAACATCCAGCATTATGAGGTGCTTGGTGTGTCCGGGTCCACAGGGATGACCATGCTGGCTCCTCATCTCGGCAAGTGACACACTTTGTATGTGGACAATTGGTACCACAGTCCCACACTCTACCAGGATCTGCTCTCCAACAGCACATGGGCCTGTGGCACAGTCAGGTCGAACAGGACAGGATGCCGGCATTCGGATGCAGGAAGATGCAGAGAGGGGAGATGGAGTTCAAGGAGAACGGTCAACAGCTGGCAGTAAAGTGGCATGACAAAGGAGACGTCTATGTCCTCTCCACTGTCCATACAGCAACCATGTTGGCCACAGGGAAGGTGGACCCCCTGATGGGAGAGAGAAGGATAAAACCAGACAGTGTGCTTGACTATAACCTCAAAATGGGGGCAGTGTGTGATGGCCCTGAATTTTTCTGAACCGTCTCAGTGCTTCTCCTCCCGTAGGGCGCTTCTCCTTTAATTTCTAATTAAATAGCCAGCATCAGCTGCACAAAAGTGGGGTTGTGATGGAGACTCGAACGAGGATGTGTTCAACCCTCAGTTCTGAAGCTTCTCTCTTCCGTTTGTTTTGTTGCATTTAAAAGTGTGCTTTGTAGCCTAATAGCAAGTTTACCCAGGATCGGATCCACTCTTTGCGTGGGCTACACCTCTCTGTTGTTCTTCGTGGCCTTTCTCAGCTGGAGAACTGTCGGTGGATTGGCTTGTCTGACTGACCGCCTGACTACAACCTTTTTGTATACGGTATTTCATTGTGTTTTGGTGTGATGTATACCGTGATGATTTATGTAGTTAGTTGTAAGTGAGGACGTATTAAGATTTGATACGCTTTATAGTTGTGTGGTAAAATATTTGTTATTTTGATTGTATGATTGATACTGGGTTTACGCTACACTGGTATGAACGGACAAACATTGTGTGACTAAGGTCACTTGAGTTCCCTGAACTTCTTTACCGGGCTGGACTCTTTTTAGGCCCGAGGTACAGGACATTTCTGGAGGAACCAGAGCTCATTATTTGTTATTGTTATGTGTGTGTGATAATTTATGTTGGTAATACAACCCACACAAAAGAATACAGTTGTTTTGTAAGTTCCTTCCAATGTTTTAAGGGTTTATGAAAAGTGTATTTCCATCCTGACTTTTACATGAGTCCTTTGTATTGGTGTAGACTTGACGGACCAGAAGGGGACTCATTCACTTCCAAACCAAAAGAAGAAACCAATATTTTTTCTGGTAGGCACAACCTACCTGGCACCACTATAAACGATAACCTCAAGTCAAAACCGTTACAAGTGGATAAGGCGGACATGATAAAAAGCTTTGTGGAATGCAGTCGGAAAACTACCAAGTGGTATAAGAAGATATCTTTCCATCTGATTGACACTGCTGCCCTCAATGGCCAGATAGTTCACCGCCAAATAACAGGTGAGATGATTACTGAACAAGGTATTTTTTTGTAATTGGACATACAGTTCACATACAAATCACATACAGTTCCATTATGCAATTATAGTGACAATATCTCATCCACCTACCCACTGTCTCATCATCCTCTCCCTTCCCTCTTTTTTTGCCATTGAAATGCATTGGTATCCATAGCAACGACTCCATTTGGGCTGCTCAATGATGCGACATGAGTGAGCTGTTAGCTGACGTCATGAAATTCTTTAGTGCAAGTCCAACCCTTGTATTCCAGGTACAGTACCGTACGTGAAAATAAGGAGCTGGCAATTTGTAGGCCAATACAAAATATCAAAAAGGAACATAATGTGGCGCGGGGGAGCATTTTAATTCTACCTCATTTATTTGCTGAGAATGATTTTAGAATACAGAGTCAAAATCAGAAGGTCAATGGCATGGAGTAGGATGGCAGAGATGGTATTGATGGTGGGGAACGAGATAATTGCACAACAATGTTTGCAAGTCAAAGCCACAATATCCTTTACCCTAACTACCTACCCATTGATGTGCATGTAGGCCTATGTATTTTACAGGAACTGAGCTATAATTATCAATGTCGTGACACAAGTATAATCAAGGAGCCATAAGCTATAATATACAGTACCAGTCAAAAGTTTGGACACACCTACTCATTCAAGGGTTTTTATTCATTTTTACTATTTTCTACATTGTAGAATAATAGTAAATATGTCAAAACTATGAAATAACACACATGGAATCATGTAGTAACCAAAAAAGTGTTAAACAAATCAAAATAGATTTTAGATTCTTCTAAGTAAACACACTTTGCCTTGATGACAGCTTTGCACATGCTTGACATTCTCTCAACCAGCTTCACCTGGAATGCTTTTCCAACAGTCTTGAAGGATTTCCCACATATGCTGAGCACTTGTTGCCTGATTTTCCATCACTCTGCAGTCCAACTCATCCCAAACCATCTCAATTTGGTTGAGGTTGGGTGATATTTGAGGCCAGGTCATCTGATGCAGCACTCCATCACTCTCCTTCTTGGTCAAATAGCCCATACATAGCCTGGAGGTGTGTTGGGTCATTGTGCTGTTGAAAAACAAATGATAATCAATTATGCGCAAACCAGATGGGATGGCGTAACGCTGCAGAATGCTGTGGTAGCCAAGCTGGTTAAGTTTGCCTTGAATTCTAAATAAATCACAGACAGTGTCACCAGCAAATGCAAAACCACACATCTCACCTCCTCCTCCATGCTTCACGGTGGGAACCACACATGCAAAGATCATCCGTTCACCTATTCTGCGTCTCACAAAGACACGATGGTTGGATCCAAAAATTTCAAATTTGGACTCAGACAAAGGACAGATTTCCACCAGTCTAATGTCCACTGCTCATTGGTGTACTTTAGTAGTGGTTTCTTTGCAGCAATTCGACCATGAATGATGTAGTCTCCTCTGAACAGTTGATGTTCATATGTGTCTGTTACTTGAACCCTGTGAAGAATTTATTTGGGCTGTAATCTGAGGTGCAGATAACTCCAATGAACTTATCCTCTGCAGCAGAGGTAACTCTGGGTCTTCCTTTCCTGTGGCGGTCCTCATGAGAGCCAGTTTCAAAGCGCTTGATGATTTTTGCGACTGCACTTGAAGAAACCTTCAAGTTTCCCGGATTGAGTGACCTTCATGTCTTAAAGTAATGGACTCTCAATTCTCTTTGCTGATTTGAGCTGTTCTTGCCATAGTATAGACTTGGTCTTTTACCAAATAGGGCTATCTTCTGTACACCACCCCAACCTTTTCACAACACAACTTATTGTCTCAAATACACCTAATAACAATAAAAAGTATGATTGTAACGATGTGCACTGAGAGGATGCAAGTTCAGGGAGTGAGTGTTTTAATAAATAAACATAATACAAAATAAGAAACATGAACAACGCACAGACATCACACAGGAAGAGAAACAATAATGCCTGGAGAAGGAAGCAAAGGGAGTGACGTGTGTATATATATATATAGGGAAGATAATCAGGGAAGTGATGGAGTCCAGGTGAGTCTGATGGTGCGCATAGCGATGGTGACAAGTGTGTGCCATAACGAGCAGCCTGGTGACCTAGAGGCCGGAGAGGTAGCACACATGACAGTACCCCCTCCCCAACGTGCGGCTCCAGCCGAAGGACGTCGACCAAAATGACAATCCTGGGGATCAGGAGCAGACAGGTCACCTCTGCTGAGGCACGGGAAACCTGTCAGTCCAGCTGAGATGCAGGAGCATGGCGACCTAGAGCGCCAGAGAGAGAGCATACGTGACGGTACCCCCTCCCCGGCGCGTTTGGCTCTGGCCACAGGAGGACAACCAAAGGGATGTTCCCGGGAATCAGGAGCGGACCAGTCACCCCTGCTGATGCGTGAGAACCTGTTGCCTGCTGGGGCGCGGGAAACTGACAGACCGGCTGAGGCATGAGAGCCTGACAAGCCTGACAAGCCTGTGGAAGCAGGGGTGCCTGGCGATCCGGCGAAGGCATGAGAGCCTGACGAAACCGGCGAAGGCATGAGAGCCTGACGAAACCGGCAATGGCAGGGGAGCCTGGCGATCTGTCCTGTGGCATGAGAGCCTGTAGCGGCTCCCGGACCCGACATCATTCCCACCAAAACAAAAAAACACAAGTTCAGGGAGTGCTTCATTTAATAAATAAATCACGAACAACGCACATACAGAAACAATGACGCCTGGTGAAGGAACCAAAGGGAGTGACATATATAGGATAGGTAATCAAGGAGGTGATGGAGTCCAGGTGAGTGTCATTATGCACTGATGCGCGTAACGATGTTGACAGGTGTGCGCCTTAACGAGCAGCCTGGTGACCTAGAGGCCGGAGAGGAAGCACACGTGACAAAGATATAAAATATATAAATGTGATGAAGATATAAATTCAGGACTTTTGCTTTGCAAGTCCGACCTAATAAGAAGTATGTTGAAGTTTTAGAATGGGACATTTGATTCTCAAGCCCCATTGATAAGTAGTAGGTTGAATATTTAATTGGGGCGTTTTGGTTCGCAAGCCCCTCAATAACTAGATGGTAATTGTACATGAAGTACAATTGATGGGACCTGCTTTAACTATTTAAAAGTATTTTTGTGGTAGGGGTAAAAGTAAAAAGGTTTGACTTTACTATTTAAAGCGAAGCAGTTATAAGTATGTATGGTTTTGAAAAACATTATAGTAGTGGTAGAGTCTGCAGTGGTTGTGACAGTTTATAGTTGAAAAAGTAGGTAGATAAAAAGATAGGAAAGCCTGAAGATATGAAAGTTGGTTTGGTGTATCTACCTTGAATGGTTCACGAGGTACTGTTGGTGAATTATTATTATTAAATGTTTGCACATTTATATAGTGATAGTGGATAAACATTTTTAAGACTTTTGACATCAGCATAGCGTGAACACGTGAAAGTTGGGTTAATGTAGCTTCCCTGTGGCTCAGTTGGTAGAGCATGGTGTTTGCAAAGCCAGCATGGTGTGTGCAATGCCAGGGTTGGGGGTTCGATACCCACAGGGGGCCAGTACAAACAACAACAACAAAAAGTGCGTGAAATTAAATGTATGCAGTCGCTCTAGATAAGAGCGTCTGCTAAATGACAAAAAATATAAATGTAAAAAAAAAATATTTAGCTTGAACAGTTCAAGAATTCATGTTGGTGAGTTATTCTATGCAAATATAGATATAGTTAATAGAAGTTTTAAATAATTTGAACTTGTGATTCAGTAGTTGTGTGGTTCAGTAGTTGTGTGGTTGTGGACAGTCATTTTGTGGTTGTGGTCAGTAGTTGTGCAGTTGTGGTCCTTAGTTGCATGGTTCAATAGTTGTGTGTTCAGTGGTTGTGGTCAGTAGTTGTGTAGGTGTGTTCAGTAGTGGTCAGTAGTTGAGGTCTATAGTAGCCAGTAGTTGTAGTCAGTAATTTTGTGGTTGTGGACAGTCATGTTGTGGTCAGTAGTTGTGGGGTTGTGATCAGTAGTTGTGGTCAGTAATTCTGTGGTTGTGGACAGTCATTTTGTGGTTGTGGTCAGTAGTTTTGCGGTTGTGGTCCTTAGTTGCGTGGTTCAATAGTTGTGTGTTCAGTGGTTGTGGTCAGTAGTTGTGGTTAGTAGTTGAGGTCTATAGTACCCAGTAGTTGTAGTCAGTAATTTTGTGGTAGTGGACAGTCATTTTGTGGTTGTGGTCAGTAGTTTTGTGGCTGTGGTCAGTAGTTGTGTGGCTCAGTAGTTTTGTGGTTAGTATTTGTGTCACGGCTGTTTGAAGGATCAGACCAAAATGCAGCGTGTTTGTAGTTCCACATCTTTATTTATTCGTGAAACGTAAGGCAATACACTAAATACTTGAACTAACAAAAACAACAAACCATGACGCAGAGAGAAAACACAATACTCAAAATATACTGCTCAAAAAAATAAAGGAAACACTAAAATAACACATCCTAGATCTGAATGAATGAAATAATCTTATTAAATACTTTTTCCTTTACATAGTTGAATGTGCTGACAACAAAATCACACAAAAATAATCAATGGAAATCCAATTTATCAACCCATGGAGGTCTGGATTTGGAGTCACACTCAAAATTAAAATCGAAAACCACACTACAGGCTGATCCAACTTTGATGTAATGTCCTTAAAACAAGTCAAAATGAGGCTCAGTAGTGTGTGTGGCCTCCACGTGCCTGTATGACCTCCCTACAATGCCTGGGCATGCTCCTGATGAGGTGGCGGATGGTCTCCTGAGGGATCTCCTCCCAGACCTGGACTAAAGCATCCGCCAACTCCTGGACAGTCTGTGGTGCAACGTGGCGTTGGTGGATGGAGCGAGACATGATGTCCCAGATGTGCTCAATTGGATTCAGGTCTGGGGAACGGGCGGGCCAGTCCATAGCATCAATGCCTTCCTCTTGCAGGAACTGCTGACACACTCCAGCCACATGAGGTCTAGCATTGTCTTGCATTAGGAGGAACCCAGGGCCAACCGCACCAGCATATGGTCTCACAAGGGGTCTGAGGATCTAATCTTGGTACCTAATGGCAGTCAGGCTACCTCTGGCGAGCACATGGAGGGCTGTGTGGCCCCCAAAGAAATGCCACCCCACACCATGACTGACCCACCGTCAAACCGGTCATGCTGGAGGATGTTGCAGGCAGCAGAACGTTCTCCACGGCGTCTCCAGACTCTGTCACGTCTGTCACATGCTCAGTGTGAACCTGCTTTCATCTGTGAAGAGCACAGGGCGCCAGTGGCGAATTTGCCAATCTTGGTGTTCTCTGGCAAATGCCAAACGTCCTGCACGGTGTTGGGCTGTAAGCACAACCCCCACCTGTGGACGTCGGGCCCTCATACCACCCTCATGGAGTCTGTTTCTGACTGTTTGAGCAGACACATGCACATTTGTGGCCTGCTGGAGGTCATTTTGCAGGGCTCTGGCAGTGCTTCTCCTGCTCCTCCTTGCACACAGGCGGAGGTAGCGGTCCTGCTGCTGGGTTGTTGCCCTCCTACAGCCTCCTCCACGTCTCCTGATGTACTGGCCTGTCTCCTGGTAGTGCCTCCATGCTCTGGACACTACGCTGACAGACACAGCAAACCTTCTTGCCACAGCTCGCATTGATGTGCCATCCTGGATGAGCTGCACTACCTAAGCCACTTGTGTGGGTTGTAGACTCCGTCTCATGCTACCACTAGAGTGAAAGCACCGCCAGCATTCAAAAGTGACCAAATCATCAGCCAGGAAGCATAGGAACTGAGAAGTGGTCTGTGATCCCCACCTGCAGAACCACTCCTTTATTGGGGGTGTCTTGCTAATTGCCTATATTTTCCACCTGTTGTCTATTCCATTTGCACAACAGCATGTGAAGTGTATTGTTAATCAGTGTTGCTTCCTAAGTGGACAGTTTGATTTCACAGAAGTGTGATTGACTTGGAGTTACATTGTGTTGTTTAAGTGTTCCCTTTATTTTTTTCAGCAGTGTATAATCACCCACAAAAACAGGTGGGACAAACATCAACTTAAATATGACCTCCAATTAGAGACAACGATGACCAGCTGCCTCTAATTTGAGATCATACCAAACAAAACCAACATAGAAATACAAAACTAGAAACTGAACATAGAAATACAAAACATAGACAAACACCCCCTGTCACGCCCTGACCTACTCTGCCATAGAAAATAACCACTTACTATGGTCAGGACGTGACAATTTGTGTGGCTGTGGTCATTAGCTGTATTCAGTATTGTGGGCTGTAGTTGTCAGTAGTTGTGTTCAGTAATTCTGTGGTTGTGGTCATTAATTGTGTGGTTCAGTAGCTGTGGTCAGTAGGTTTGTGGTTCAGTAGTTGAGGTCTGTTGTGTGGTTCAGTAGTTTTGTGGTCAGTAGTTGTGTGGTTATGGTCAGTAGCTGTATTCAGTATTGTGGGCCATAGTTGTGTTCAGTGGTTGTGTGGTTGTGGTCATTAATTGTGGTCAGCAGTCGTGTGGTGGTTGTCAGTAGTTGTCATAGTTGTGGTCAATAGTTTGGGGTTATGGTTATTAATCATGTGGTTCAGTAGTTGTGTGGTCAGTGGTTGTGGTCAATAGTTTATTGGTTGTTGTCAGTTGCGTGATTATGGTCTGTAGTTGTGGTCAGGAATTGTGGTCAGAGTTTATACTCAGTAGTAGTGTTGTTGTTGTTGTCAGTAGTTATGTGTTCAGCAGTTGTGTTGTGGTAGTTTTTTTAGTTTTCTGGTTGTGCTCAGTAATTGTGGTTTGTAGTTATGCGGTTTGGTCCGGAGTAAGGCTCTGTAGTTGTGTTGTTGTTGTCAGTAGTTCGGGTCAGTAGTTGAGGTCTGCAGTGGTCAGTAGTTGTGGTCAATAGTATGTGGTTGTGATCAGTAGTTGTGCTCAGTAGTTGTGGTCAGTAATCTTTTGGATGTGGTTCAGTAGTTTTGTGGTCAATAGTTGTGTGGCTGCGGTCAGTAGCTGTATTCAGTTTTGTGGGCTGTAGGTGTCAGTAGTTGTGTTCAGTAGTTGTGTGGTTCAGTAGTTGTGGTCAGTAGTTGTGTGTTTGTGGTCAGTAGTTGTGTGTCTGTAGTCCGTAGTTGTGTGGTGGTTGTCAATAGTTGTGGTCAGTAGTTGTGGGTATTGGTCATTCATTGTGTGGTTCAGTTGTTGTTTGGTCAGTAGTTTTATGGTTGTGGCCAGTAATTGTGGTTGGTAGTTGTTCGGTCCGGAGTTGTTTTATAGTTGTGTTGTTGTCAATAGTTCGGGTCAGTAGTTGAGGTCTATATTGATCAGTAGTTGTGGTCAGTAATTGTGATTGTGGGCTGTAGTTGTGTTGTTGTGGTCCTTAGTTTTGTGGTTCAGTAATTTTGTAGTCAGTAGCTCTGTGGTTGTGGTCAGTAGCTGTATTGTGTGCTGTAGTTGTCAGTAGTTGTGTTCAGTTATTGTGTGGTTGTGGTCAGTATTTGTGTGGTGGTTGTCAGCAATTGTCAATAGTGGCCAGTAGTTGTGGGGTTTTGGTCATTAATTGTTTGGTTCAGTGGTTGTGTGGTCAGTAGTTGTGGTCAGTAGATTATTGGTTGTCAGTAGTTGTGTGATTACAGTCAGTCATTGTGGTCGTTAGTTGTGGTCAGCAGATGTGTGCTTATGTTCAGTAGTTGTGGTCAGGAATTTTGGTCAGGGGTTATTCTCTGTAGTAGTGTTGTTGTGTTCTCAGTAGTTGTGTTGTTGCGATCAGAAGTATCATGGTTGTGTTTAGTAGCTGAGGTATATAGTTGTCAGTAGTGATGGTCAGTAATTTTGTGGTTGTGGTCAGTAGTTGTGGGGTTGTGTGGAACTTAGTTGTGTGGTTTAGTAGCTGTGTGGTCAGTAGTTGTGTAGTTGTGGTCAGTAGTGGTCAGTAGTTTTGGTAAGTAGGTGTGTAGGTAAATTGCCACAGTAGATTTGTCGTGGTAAACAAGGAGATACTTCATTTCACTTGTACGGAATAATTGTAAAATAGTTACATCTGCGCTGAGTCTGCTCAATGAGTCGGTTTAATATATAAAGAAGATTATACCTTGTAGAGAGCGAAAATGTCTTGAACTATTTTGTGAGAAAGGACAAAAAGTTAATACCGACATCAGCTTTAAGGAGCAGTAATACAGTGGCCAATAATGGTTGCAATTGAAATCAGCTGTGCAGTGATTTTTGTGCATGTTGATGGTTTAACAAGAGATTACCTGGAGATAATACAGTAACCAAAAACGGTTGCAATAGGCCCAACAAGATCCAAATAAGAACAAACAAACATGGAAGTAAATCGTTTGTTGGGAAAGTGGAGTTTAAATCTTTAAGTGAGCAGTAGATTTTAATGGCCTTATAATTACCATAGAGCTAGGTGGATTTTTCAAGGGTGTGACACCCTCAGGAGAATTAATTGTACATAAAAGGCACATCAATCTTAGAGTTGGCGTTGCTCTATGAGAAACTGACAGATGGCATTACAAACACAATAGTTCAGGTTCCAATGAATGCGCAAACGTCTTGAAAGAGGAATGTTATGTGCCAATAAAAAAACATGTTTTAAACCTTTAACTATGAGATGAAATATTATCTGTGAAAGATCTGCATGGATCATTGGTGTTCTTTTATCACAGAGCAGTGTCAGCACAGTGGGTGTGAGGTTCAAATTCTTTGTTGCTATGACAGGTGAATACTATATCAATCCACACATACCTGGAATACAATAAAATAACTTTTCCCAAGGTATAACATTGTAAACACACAGTTTATTATCATGTTTTGTTGCTCACTAGCAATCTTGGCACAGATTGGCCATTATAGCCTACAAGTATGACATCTCAAAATGCTGAACACTAATATTTTTTAAGCACTACTTAGTATCATTTAAATTCAGTGTAAACCAGTTTACAGTTTAAAAGGAGCAATAAACAAAACATTGACAATAAGATCCGAAATACAGATACAAAATATTTACATTTGAACACATTTTTGTAATCTGAAATGATAGCTCATATTATTCAATGTATTTAATTAAATAAAAAAAATGTACAACACAGTAACTATCTTACATTTTTTTATAGCCAAGAAATGCAGCAATCAAGTCAATGGACTGTCTTTTACTTAGTCTTTAATTCATTAATAAAACATCAAAAGGCACTTAGATACTCAGTACTATAATGAGTGATATTCTTAAACAAGATTTAAAAAAATATTACTTAGACTTCCATTTGTACGCGATATACAGGATTTAAATGTAGTCGTAGTCCTACTTGCACGTCAATAGCAATACATGAAAATATTTTGCCTTGAAGTACCAATACTAAGTAGAAAAGACAGAGATAGTACTGTAAATTGAGAACCCCAACTGTTTCACTTTTTCGATCTATAACGATGGAATTTAGGCTTACGCGTGTTTTAACAATGCATCTTTCCTACAACAGCCGAAGATGTAACATGCGTTTCCCAAAACACCATGCAAAGAGAACGGTCGCTAAGTGCATCGTTGGAGCATGTGTCGATACTGATCGGATCGAAAGAAAGGGAGTGCTGCTCTCGGATCAGCTTTCTCCATTCAAATATTTTGCCAACATTATAATTATTTCACAATACTGACTATGGATCAGCTCCTAGAGAGAAACAGTATTACCACCTACGACTGCAAATATTGAGCCGACTTATTCTAATGCTTACCCAATAAAAATGCATTAAATCACAGATTTGGTACATCATGAAATGTATTGAGACAAATTACAGACAGTAGACTGACTACAAGTAGCAAAATAGAACTAAATGAATTGAACATGAAATGTATTTCAACGGATAAACCATGTGCTTCTATGTTTAGTGGAAATCTTCTGTGTATAAAGTGAGGACAAAAAATAATAATGGCACACAGCTGTTCTACGAGTGGTCTGAGGCAGGCGTTAGATTATGAGCATTTTCAAGTGCAACGTTAATAACGATGGTTTTAACGATGCTCCTACGAAGGTTCTAACCATGAACTTAGCCTTAAGATGCTTTTGGGAAACCGGGCCATCAACTTACAATCAAATGATTAGTTGAATCAGGTGTGCTAGTACTGGAATAGATCTAATAGGTGAAATGGCTGGGGGTACATGAGCAGTGGTTTGGGAAACACTGCTGTAGATAAATCATAGAGATACTGAAGTTAGCTTGTTTCCAACTTTGTGCTCTTATTCAAAAATCAAACCATGGCAGCATTTACTGAAATAGATTCATGGAAAAGCTACATCCATATTGCAGTCAATGTAAGATACATGGGTACAATAAAACAAATCCATGTGTGTTTCAGCACCACATTTATTTCTCAGTAAGGACAGGGAACCTAATCCTGTGAAAAAATTGTCAGCACAATTGTATTGTGAAAGTTGTAGAGATTTACGTAAGTATATTTAACAGTTTCATTTGACTTTGATCTAATAAAAAAAGGATACACTGTATGTAGGCTTCTCTAGCTCCGGTGCCTCTTCATGTGTAGAGCCAGGTGGTCAGAACGGGAGAAACAGCGGTTACACACAACACACTGGAATGGCTTGGCCCCTGTGTGTTTCCTAAAGTGGCGTGTCAGCTCGTCAGAACGAGCAAAGCGCCACTCGCATCCCTCCCAGGAGCATTGGTACGGCTTCTCTCCTGGAATGCAGCACACAATGACATTATTCAACAGCAGATCATGTTATGTCAGAAATGTACAGTACTAACTAAATACTTAACTATAATTTGTTTTTATAAGGTCAGTAAAGATATTTAATATTTTACACAATTATCTTGAATGAAATAGAATCTATTTTTTTTTAATAATAGATAGACATAAAAACACAAACAAGGCAACATTTTGGTTTTATTTGTTTAAGCTGTTTACAACACGTTCGACAACACGCGTCAACATTTGACGGGCCAGATCTCATTTAGCATTCAGAATGCATCTGCATGCCAAAAGCATTATTTTGCCTGGCAACATAATATACTGGCCCCCCAAAATAAGAGACGAGTTGCCCATAACAGGACTTTTATAATGTTACCACTAAAACATTTACCCGTATGTGTCCGCAAATGGGCCTTTAAATGGGAGGACTTGGTGTAGACTTTCTTACATCCTGATGAAAAAGAATGGAACCAAATGCATGTCATTACAACAAAACTATAATTGATTAACAAGAATAACATCCTACATCTGACAGAGTGGTGTTAATGGTCATGATTGAATTACAAACCACACAATGCATTCATTTCATGCTTATAAATCAAGTTACACTTTTATGGAACCGTTTAATGTTCTGTTTGTTTGATCTTTATGATTCAATTCCATGGGTTTCAAGAACAAAATCATCTAATCTCCTACTAGTCTTTTACTCAAAAGCAAACCAAAGCCTCTCTCCCACTACAAACGTAGGATCTTAATTTGAGCCAGTTTGCTACAGTTGGAAAATATTCCTGCAGCAACAGAACATTGGAATTATTGAATGGATTATTTTTAATGGATATTTTGATACATTTTTCGTAAGGGAAAGTCAAGTCTGGAGCTTCAAAGTGGAAATGACACACTTCAAAAGCCTTTTAAACCTCAAATACACAACAAGTTAAACATTTCCTGCACTGTTTGGGGGTAGACTTCGACTACCGAGCTTAGACAGACTTTAGTGCAGGAACAATCAACTAGATTCACCTGCGGGCCGTTTTTTTCTTGAGCAGGTGGTCAGTGGGCCGAAACGTATTTACAAATGATTTGTTGACTGCAAATTGACCACAAGAAGCCCAAAAAGATACAGTATAATATTTAACTAAAACAATCATTTCAAACCTTCCTTAAATTTGTACACGTTCAAAAGTGTCTCTATTATGCATGGGAATACTTTGGAACAGATTTCTAACATTTTTATCAATTGGAGCTGATTTCCTGAAGTTTTTACAGTCTATGTTCAACAATGAACATTCAAACCAAGAAATATATATACAGTGCCAGTCAAAAGTTTGGACTCACCTATTCATTCAAGGGGTTTTTCTTAATTTTTTATATTTTCTAAATTGTAGAAAAATAGTGAAGACATCAAAACTATGAAATAACACATATGGAATCATGCAGTAACCAAAAAAGTGTTAAACAAATCAAAATATATTTTAGATCTTTCAAAGAAGCCACCCCTTGCCTTGACAGCTTTGCACACTCTTGGCATTCTCTCAACCATTTTAACTTGGAATGCTTTTCCAACAGTCTTGAAGGAGTTCCCACATATGCTGAGCACTTGTTGGCTGCTTTTCCTTCACTCTGCGGTCCAACTCATCCTAATCCATCTCAATTGGGTAGAGGTCAGGTGATTGTGGAGGACAAGTCATCTGATGCAGCACTCCATCACTCTCCTTCTTGGTAAATAGCCCTTACACAGCCTGGAGGTGTGTTGAGTCATTGTCCTGTTGAAAAACAAACGATAGTCCCACTAAGTGCAAACCAGATGGTATGGCGTAACATTGCAGAATGCTGTTGTAGCCATGCTGGTAAAGTGAACCTTGAATTCTAAATAAATCACAGACTGTGTCACCATAAATGCGCGCCCACACCATCACACCTCCTCCTCCATGCTTCACGGTGGGTCCCACACATGCGGAGATCACCCGTTCACCTACTCTGTGTCTCATAAAGACACGGCGGTTGGAAACAAAAATCTCAAATTTAGACTCCAGACCAAAAGGACAGATTTCCAACGGTCTAATATCATTTGCTCGTGTTTCTTGGCCCAAGCAAGTATCTTTTTATTATTGTTGTCCTTTAGTAGTGGTTTCTTTGCAGCAATTTGACCATGAAGGCCTGATTCACGTAGTCTCCTCTGAACAGTTGATGTTGAGATGTGTCTGTTACTTGAACTCTGTGAAGCATTTATTTGGGCTGCAATTTCTGAGGCTGGTAACTCTAATAAACGTATCCTCTGCTGCAGAGTCAACTCTGGGTCTTCCTTCCCTGTGGCGGTCCTCATGAGAGCCAGTTTCATCATAGCGCTTGATTGTTTTCGCTACAGCACTTGAAGAAACTTTTAAAGTTCTTGAACTGTTTAGGATTCAGGACCTGTTGGATTGAAGGGTGAGAGCTGGGGCCATTCCCCCCAGAAATGTCCGGAAACTTGCAGGTACCTTAGTGGAAGAGTGGGGTAACATCTGACAGCAAGAACTGGCAAATCTGGTGTAGTCCATGAGGAGATGCACTGCAGTAATTAATGCAGCTGGTGGCCACACCAGATACTGACTGTTACTTTTGATTTTGACCCCTCCTTTGTTCAGGGAGAGATTACTCAATTTCTGTTAGTCACATGTCTATGGAACTTGTTCAGTTTATGTCTCAGTTGTTGAATCTTGTTATGGTCATACAAATATTTACAAATGTTAAGTTTGCTGAAAATAAACACAGTTGACAGTGAGAGGTCATTTATTTTTATTTGTTTATTTTTTATTTGTTTAAAACTTTTCTGGATACTACATTATTCCATATGTGTTATTTCATAGTTTTGATGTCTTCACTATTATTCTACACTGCGTGCACAATTATTAGGCAAGTGAGTATTCTGATCTAATCATTATTTCTATTCACATTTTCGAACTTCAAACCATATAAACTTGAATGCTTATTGGATTTAATCATTTTCAGGTGATATGTATTTGTGTAATGAGGGAGGGTGTGGCGAAAGTGAATAACACCTTATATCAAGGTGTGCATAATTATTAGGCAGCCTCATTACATCATGTAAAATGGGCCAAAAAAGAGATTTAACTGACACTAAAAAGCCAAAAATTTAAAAATGCCTTTCAGACGGATGCGACCCTCTTTAAATAGCTAAACTATTGAGGCGTGACCACCGGACAATCAAACATTTTGTTGCGAATAGTCAACTGGGGCGCAAAAAACGCAATGGGAAGAAAAGGCGCAAATTAACTGCAAAAGACTTGAGAAGAATTAAATGTCAAACTACTAGGAACCTATTATCCTCCAGTGCCACCGTATTCCAGAACTGCAACCTACCTGGAGTGTTCAAAAGTACAAGGTGTCAAGTGCTCAGAGACATGGCCAAGGTCAAGAAGACTGAAACAAGACCACCACTGAATAAGATTCACAAGTTGAAGCGTCAAGATTGGGCAAAGAAATACCTGAAGACAGATTTTTCAAAGGTTTTATGGACAAATTAAATGGAAGTGACTCTTGATGGACCAAATGGATGGGCCCGTTGTCACGTCCTGACCAGTATAAGGGGTTATTTGTCATTGTAGTTTGGTCAGGGCGTGGCAGGGGTGTGTTTGTTTTGTGTTGTCGGGGTTTTGTTCTATGTTTTGTATTTCTATGGTTTTTCTATGTTGTATATTTTTTTGTGTTGGCCTGGTATGGCTCTCAATCAGGAACAGCTGTACATCGTTGTTGCTGATTGGGAGTCATACTTCGGTAGCCTTTTTCACCTGTCGTTTGTGGGAAGTTGTTTTTGCATAGCTGTGTGTGTGTGCGTGTAGCCTGCAATACCGTTCGTTCGTTTTCTTTCGTTAAGTGTTCAATAAAAGTTAAGATGCGCACTCAACCCGCTGCGCCTTGGTCTACTACGTACGACAGCCGTAGCTGGATCAGTAATGGACACAGGGTACCACTTTGAGTCAGGTGCCAGCAAGGTGAAGGAGGGGTACCGGTATGGGCTGCTGTCATTAAGGATGAGGTAAATGGACCTTTTCGGGTTGAAGATGGACTGAAACTCAACTCCCAAACCTACTGCCAGTTTCTGGAAGATTCTTTCATCAAACAGTGGTACAGGAAGAAGTCCTCAGCATTCTAGAAGGCCATGATCTTTATGCAGGACAATGCTCCATCACATGCATCCAAGTACTCCACTGTTTGGCTAGCCAGCAAGGGCCTCAAAGATGCCTGAATAATGACCTGGCCCCCTTCCTCACATGACTTTAATCCTATTGAGAACTTGTGGGCCCTTCTCAAACGTGAGATTTACAGTGAGGGAAGACGATACACCTCTTTGAACAGCATTTGGGAGGCTGTGGTTGCTGCTTCAGCGAAAATTGATCGTGAACAGATCAAGAAACTGACAGACTCCATGGATGGAAGGCTCATGGCAGTTCTTGAAAATAAGGGTGGCTATATTGGTCACTGAATATTTTTGAAAGGCCAAAAATGTTATATAATTGTCATTTTGTGTTACTTATCTGTTACACTTACTCAAAAAAATGAAAATCAACAAGTGAGTTGAGAGAAATTATTTTTGTAATTTAGTTGCCTAATAATTGTGCACATTAATAGTTGCCTAATAATTGTGCACACTTATATATTTCCCTGAGGAAGACAAAAAAACTCACTTTTCCTTTGTTAAACATTCAGGTTTGAGGTTCAATAACATTTTGGATTGACTGAGAGCATTGTGTTTGTTCAACTATAAAATTAATCCCGAAGAATACAATTTGCATAACAATTGTGCACGCAGTGTACAATGTAGAAAAAGGTAAAAATAAAGAAAAACCCTAGAATGAGTTAGTGTGTCCAAACCTTTGACTGGTACTGTATATATTTATTTTCTTTGCTCAGAAAACATGGGGAGGGCCACATAAAATAACCCACGGGCCAAATTCGGCCCGCGGGCCACAAGTTTGGGAACCCAGTTTAAGTGAATTGAGACCACCTGCCATGTCTCCTCACCTGGAATGTCACAGTGATGTATCCTCCTCCTCTCCAGGTCAGGGTTATTCCTGCGGTTAAACCTCCCTGGAACTGATTGAGCCAACGCTGGGGACACTGGCCCAACACAAGGGTTCTGGCCTGCTTCAAGACTAGAACTTTGGCTTTGTCCAAGACCTGGACTCTGAACTAATCTAAGACTGGTGCTCGGAACTGGTCCTAGACCAGAGCTTTGGACTGGCCCAAGACCAGGACTTAGTTTCGAGGCAATACTGGCTGCAAAAGATGAAGGCGGAGAAGGATTCTGGATCAGCTCTTCCCCTCTGTCTGGGCTCCCTGGCTCAGAGTTAGGCGGGGACGGAGGAAGATAGTCTGGTCGCTGCTGTGAATGGCTTGCGAACTGGGTTGTAAGAGGATTGCCACCATTTTGTGGGCATCCCATAGATTTGACAACAATCTGGGGGGATGGTATGTGGATGTTGCTGAAAGGGACCGACAAGGAGGACACAGGGACCCCACAGTGGAGGTTGGTGTTCAACGGGTGATCGGGCACCAGCTGCTCCAGGTCAGAGTTCAACAGCTGGAACAACGGAACGTCTGGGAAGTCCAGGGGGGGCATTTCCTGTTTAATGAACAGACTACTTCCTGTGTCTGTCGAAGCGCCATAAAGCCCAGGGTGTTCTGGAAGGGTTGTTGGACCAGGGTTGCACTGGCAACTGGGATGGATGAGGGAGTGGGAGAGAGGCTCTGTCTTGATGGGTCTCATAGGCCGACACAGGCTGGGGCACAGGTAGGTAACGTCAGGTAGGAGGAGACTCATGTTGATGCTGTATGGGGAACCAAGGTCCTCCGTGAAAGATGGCTGTCTGGTGTCTGGGATATTCTGAGGAGATGACAGATATTTGTCCATCTCGGAACTACCCTGCAAGGGAAAAAAATGGAGTATTTGTGAGTTACATTTAATACTAGGGCTGTCAAAGTTAACACGTGACATGTTAATCGCAGTACAAAAAAAAAGTGACAACGTTAATCACATCTCCATTTCTTCACCGCACGGAAACCTTTTAAGCGCACGTGTTTCCACATGGACCCAGAACACAGCTACAGTCAATGCTTGCGCCTTTAAATAGCTGAAGACAGTGTGCCTCTAGCCAAAATCATGTGAAGGTCAGCATATGTTTTTTCTTTCTGCCTCAGAAGAACTGAAAAGGAATAGGTTCATTCCCTACAATGAGGTAATCAATATAAAAGTCAATAGTATGAGAGCAGGAGTAAGTGAGAGAGAGAATGGGTGTAGACCTATGCGTGCAAAGTTATCTAAACAGTACAGATGGTAACAATGTTTTCATAACATTGTTGGACAAGCTCTTTGTATCCATAGGGCCAGTTTTTTTTCTCCTATATTCACACTCATTTAGAATGCCTGAAGCTTTAAAAGTACTTAAAGCTTTGTTTGTGTGTGTGTGAGAGTATATAATTAGACATCGACCCTTTCTTTCTCAGCTTATTCACCATCAAGCCACTAACACATCTGTCTGATCACAGCCAAATTGCATTGTTTCTCAAGTGAACAGACATGGAAGCAACCACACATTCACAACCCAGTAAACTGTGATCATTCTATAGTGGTCCCTGCAGCGTATGCTCAAACCAGTGTGATTAGAACACTTATTTAGAATGTCCAGTTTCGATTGAAGCAACAATCAGCATTTGAGAAGGCCACACTGTTTTTTTCACAGAAACATTTTTGCACAAACACACTCCTTACAAAGTTATGTTCAGAGTGTAACCGGTTTATTTTTGGATGCAATGTTCAGACATTCACAGAAGTAGCAACAGCATAACACAATAATTCAAACCGGAAAATGTAAGGTACATTTGTCCTAGCGCTAACTGAGGAAAGATTGACGTAACACAAGTGGTCATATTTTTATAAGTCTCGGCTGAGGGAAAACTACAATATGAATTAGCTAATAGCAATTACTATTTATAATTAAGCACATCACAAGTGAGCTCACCATTGATCAAAATAATTGAGTAAAACACTTTCTAGAAATCGAAAGTAATCCGACGATGGGTAGTTTGTATGTGCCTCCATGTTTGTTTTTTCGCATCAACCGAAGATAAGAGACAAGGAGTTTGGTCTGTTTATTGCATGCATGTTGAAGGGGGTGTGTCATCTACGATCATTCACTTCCCTTCATTCACTTCCAGAAGTTTACCCAAAAGATGAGTAAACTATTCATGCACCTCAATATAACATCTTGGTCTGACAGATTACGTGACACCCAGAATGCATGGTATAATGTCAACAAACATGGTGCCACACATGCACATAGCTGGCAAATAGCTTAGCATTAGCTCATTATAAATCAGTACAACCGTCAAAAAAGTATTTTACACACATCATAGGTGTCCATTACGATCTATGCAATAATCGGAATGCATTATTTCTTACCAGTACTTGAAAACATGTGAATAAAACTCTAAATACAGTATGCATACAGTTGAAGTCGGAAGTTTACGTAAACCGAGATTAAATGTATTTGCCTGAGGTTTCACAATTCCTGACATTTAATCCTAGTAAAAATGACCTGTCTTAGGTCAGTTTGGATCACCACTTTATTTTAACTCTTACATCTAGACGTTTCGCTAGCGGAACACCTGCTCCAATATCCAATGATAGGCGTGGCGCGAATTACAAATTCCTCAAAAATCCCAAAACTTAAATTTTTCAAACATATGACTATTTTACACCGTTTTAAAGACAAGACTCTCCTTTATCTAACCACACTGTCCGATTTCAAAAAGGCTTTACAGCGAAAGCAAAACATTAGATTATGTCAGCAGAGTACCCAGCCAGAAATAATCAGACACCCATTTTTCAAGCTAGCATATAATGTCACAAAAAACAAAACCACAGCTAAATGCAGCACTAACCTTTGATGATCTTCATCAGATGACACGCATAGGACATTATGTTATACAATACATGCATGTTTTGTTCAATCAAGTTCATATTTATATCAAAAACCAGCTTTTTACATTAGCATGTGACGTTCAGAACTAGCATTCCCACCGAACACTTCCGGTGAATTTACTAAATTACTCACGATAAACGTTCACAAAAAACATAACAATTATTTTAAGAATTATAGATACAGAACTCCTTTATGCAATCGAGGTCTCCGATTTTAAAATAGCTTTTCGGTGAAAGCACATTTTGCAATATTCTGAGTAGATAGCTCGCCATCACAGGCTAGCTATTTTGACACCCACCAAGTTTGACCCTCACCAAACTCAGATTTACTATAAGAAAAATTGGATTACCTTTGCTGTTCTTCGTCAGAATGCACTCCCAGGACTTCTACTTCAATAACAAATGTTGATTTGGTTCAAAATAATCCATAGTTATATCCAAATAGCGGCGTTTTGTTCATGCGTTCAAGACACTATCCAAGGGTGACGAAGGGTTACGCGCCCGACACTTTTCGCGACAAAAAATGTCTAAATATTCCATTACCGTACTTCGAAGCAGAGGGGTGTTGTATTTATGTGTTCCGGGGTTTTTGGTGTATGTTCTTGCTTTGGTATTCTAGGATTCTAGGTTGTGCATTTCTTTGTTGGCCTGGTGTGGCTCTCAATCAGGAACAGCTGTACATCGTTGTTTCTGATTGAGAGTCATACTTAGGGAGACTGTTTTCACCTGTCCCTTTGTGGGTAGTTGTATTCTGTTTTGTGTTCTTCACCCGACGGAACTGTCAGTGTCGTTTTCATATTGTATACGTGTTTTGTTTTGTTTCACCTTCTTCAAGAATTAAAAAGAAGATGAGTATACATTTTCCTGTTGCGTCTTGGTCCTCCACACACAACACGCGTTACACATACACATGGTTAGCAGGTGTTAATGCAAGTGTAGCGAAATGCTTGTGCTTCTAGTTCCGACCATGCAGTAATATCTAACAAGTAATCTACCAATTCCACAACAACTACCTTGTACACACAAGTGTAAAGGAATGAATACGAATATGTACATAAAAATATATAAATGAGTGATGGCCGAACGGCGTAGGCAAGACGTAATAGATGGTATGGAGTACAGTATATACATATGAGATGAGTATTGTAGGGTATGAAAACATATAAAGCGGCATTGTTTAAGGTGGCTAGTGATACATCTAATACATCAAGATGGCAAGATGCAGTAGATGGTATAGCGTACAGTATATACATATGAGATGAATAATGTAGGTTATGTAAACATTATCTAATATAAATAATATAAAGTGGCTAGTGATAAATTGATTACATCAATTTTCCCATTATTAAAGTGGCTTGAGTTGAGTCAGTATGTTGGCAGCAGCCACTCAATGTTAGTGATGGCTGTTTAACAGTCTGATGGCCTTGAGATAGAAGCTGTTTTTCAGTCTCTCGGGTCCAGCTTTGATGTACCTGTACTGACCTCGCCTTCTGGATGTTAGCGGGGTGGTTGCTGTCCTTGATGATCTTTTTGGCCTTCCTGTGACATCGGATGGTGTAGATGTCTTGGAGGGCAGGTAGTTTGCACCCGGTGATGCGTTGTGCAGACCTCACTACCCTCTGGAGAGCCTTCCGGTTATGGGCGGAGCAGCTGCCGTACCAGGCGGTGATACAGCCCGACAGGATGCTCTCGATTGTGCATCTGTAAAAGTTTGTGTGTTTTTGGTGACAAGCCAAATTTCTTCAGCCTCCTGAGGTTGAAGAGGCATTACTGCGCCTTCTTCACCATGCTGTCTGTGTGGGTGGACCATTTCAGTTTGTCCGTGATGTGTACGCTGAGGAACTTAAAACTCTCCACCCTCTCCACTACTGTCCCGTCATTTTAGATAGGGGGCTGCTCCCTCTGCTGTTTCCTGAAGTCCACGATCATCTCTTTTGTTTTGTTGACATTGAGTGCGAGGTTATTTTCCCGACACCACACTGGCATTCTACGCCATTAATAAACCATTTAAAACTGCAATACCAAAAAAGTGTAATTTCCCCAAATTTGAAACCCTTATTCAAATGCCTCTCTATTGAGGATAGGCTACCCATACTGTTGGGGGAGGACGGAGAGAGCTGTGGGTTGGCCACACACTACATTACATTGCTGCCTGCCCATAAGATGAGGGACAGTGTCTGACAGACCAATCAATCTGCACATGTCCTCTATGCTCATTGTTATTGTTCAATGTATGGTTATTTTGACCCTTGGTTATTGTTGTACCGTTGACAATACTGATTATTATGTTAATATTTTTAAATCTCCAAAGTAAGCTTTGGCAATATGTACATTGTCACATCATGCCAATAAAGCAAATTGAATTCAGAGAGATGTGCACAAGTGTTACATCTCATACGCACTGGTAGGATAGACAAACAGCAGTCAATCTATTTTGTGTTGACACAGCAAAGACCTTGGAAGTTGTCATTCATCCAGCCTTGTTAAAATACTTCAAACCAGAGGGTGGCAGTAGCTTTGTTTGGCAATGCATATCCGTGCGTATTGCTTATGGTCTAGATTCCAAAGTTACCACTAATGTTGGTATTTTGTAGAAAGCCCTTGTTGATACTAGCCAGATGGCCACAGCTAGATAACTACCTAGCAAAATGATGAATAAATAATTGAATTCACTCTCCATAATCCCATACTGCCAGTGCCAGCCCATAGCCTAATGTTTAGCTGGGTTGCTAACGTTAGCATATTCACTAGCTAACAATCCAATCCTTTACTGACATGGCCTATAAAGTACATACATGTTCAGTATTCACAGGCCCATCACTGTTACGGAGTCTAGTTGACAGGTAATCAACTAGCTGGGCTGTTCTCTGGACCCCGTATGTAGGGACTTGTACAATGCTTGAACAAGGCTATTGAACTTGACATTTGTGTGCCTTTATTCTTTAATCTAATATATCATACAGAAAGTTGTTGTTAGCTGGCTTGCTAGCATCACTACCTACCTCGATGGCTGAAGGCAAAGATACCTCCTATTTCATCGCTATGGCAGTGAACATTCCACCACCAAAACCCATGGTTCTTACAGGGGACTGGAATACTAATTGGGACAAGGATGAATTTGATGACTATGTGCTGGCGACAAGTCTACATGAAAAACCCAACAAGGTCCAAGCGGCAACTCTAAGGAGCTTAATGGGCAGCGAATGCAGGCATATCTACCGGCACAATCGACTCTCACAGCACAACAACAGGATGATGCAAAGGCCATACTGAATGCATTGGAGAATTACTTCAAACCCGCCAGGAACGTCATTTACGAGCGGTTCGTTTTTGGAAGCTGCAAACAGGAAGAGAGTGAGTCAGTACACAACTTTGTAAGCTGTTTGAGAGAAAGATCTGCTTCTTGTGAATAAGGGGGATTGAAAGATTAACTGATTTGTGACAAAATAGCACTGGGAATTGCAAATTATGACACTCGCTGGCGTCTACTAAAAGAGAGAGGCTTAACATCAGTAACTGCCACTGAAATGTGCCGCACTGCTGAAGTTACTGACATGAGAAAGAGAGCAATGGAAATGGAAACCCCACGCACCAACGCTGATACTGTTCACACTGTTGCCAGGCAGACATTCAGACAATTCACCACGAATGGTGAACACAGACAGCCCCATAGCATGAAAATACTGTGGAATTGCAAACACACGAGGAAAAGACCACTGCCCTGCCTTGAAAAACCATGCAGAGCTTGTGGAACTAATAATCACTTTGCAAAAGTGTGTCTCAAAAGCAAAAGAAGGGTGATTAAGGGCAAGATTCACTGTGTTGATGGTGTCACTCAGTGTTCAGAGCAGAACAGTGAAAGTGACATTTACATGCATGAATCCATTGGGGCTGTACACTCAAGAGGGAAGAAATGGTTTGTGACACTACGATTACACAACAAGCTGCAACAATGTCAACTGGATTCCGGTATTATGTGCCAGAATCCAGTTGTCAACATCCTCTCAGACTCTAAATGTAAACACCTGGGACTGATGCAGTTCACCGTACCAAATGACCTGCACATTGTGGAGCATGTGCAGCATGGATCTCTGTCCAAAGAACAACTACTCAGTAGATATGATGACATATTCAATGAGCACATTGAATCAGTACCTGGGGAGGTACACCTTGAATTGGATGAGAGCGACAGTCCAGTGTGCTCCTCACAATGTGCCCATTGCAACGAAAGTGGCTGTGAACGCCCAGCTGGACAAGTATGAGGCCGATGGCCCCATGACATCTGTGACTGAACCAACTGACTGGATCAGCAATATGGTCATAGTGAAAAAGCCAGAGAAGTTGAGGGTCTGCATTGACCCAAAGCATCTGAACCAAGCACTAAAACATTCCTACTACATCATTGCCGACACTGGAGGATGTCCTCTACAAGCTTCCCAAGGCCAGGGTTTTCACCTTGGTGGATGACCAAGATGCATTCTTGCAATGCAAGCTGGACGAAGAAAGCAGCTTCATGACTACCTTCTGGACCCCCTGGATTTAGAAACGCTTGCTCAAGCTCACGTTTTGTGTCTCAGTGGCGCCTGAGGTATACCAACGCAAACAGGAAGAGTTACTGGCTGGGCTCAAGGGCATTGAACCCATCGCTGATGATGTCCTGATCGTAGGCTGTGGTGACACAGACGAAGAAGCAGAACGTGACAACGATGTAAAGCTCCTGGCACTGATGGAGCGCCCATGATCAGTTAAGCTGTGCCTTGGCCTGAAGAAGCTGCAGTTCAAGGTGAAAGACGTCACTTCCATGGCCACATTCTCTCGGCCAAAGGCCTGAAGCCGGACCCAGACAAAGTCAGAGCGATCCTCGACATGCCAAACCCGTCTGATGCAAAAGGAGTGCAGCGTCTCATCGGCTTTGCAAACTATTTTGCAAAGTTCATGCCACACCTATCAGTAGTCTGTGAGCCTCTGCTCCAGTTGCTGGACAAAGACACACGATGGCACTGGCTACCCAAACATGAGGCCGCAATGCAGGAGATGAAATCTCTGGCTTCATTCCATGCCAGTGTTGCGCTACTACAACGTTACGAAGCCTGTCACAATCCAGAGCAACTCCAGCTAAAGTGGACTTGGATACTGTCTTATGCTGGAAGGCCAGCCCGCTGCATTTGCCTCGAGAGCGCCCCCCCCACCGAACAAACCAATGCACAAATTGAGAAAGAGTGCCTCAGCATCATCTTCTCATGCCAGCGCTTACATCACTACTTATATAGTCAAGAGCTGGTCACCGCTGAAACTGACCACAAACCACTCATTGCCATTTTCAGTAAACCTCTCCTCAACGTGCCCAAGAGGTTTGAAAGCATGCTCCTGACTCTGCAAAACTACAGTGTGAAGGTTGTCTACAAGCCAGGGCCAGAGATGTACATCTGCAACACACTGAGCAGGGCAACAGCACAATGTACAGGCAGAGGCACTGCCTATCAGCAGCATGCCATCTGTTCGCTACAGCAGATCAATCAGGCAGACTACTTAAACGTCACAGATCACCGCCTAGCCCAGATTAGGCAAAACACTGACAAGGACGAACACCTACAGTCACTGAAGTCCATGGTTCTCACAGGTTGGCCGTACCTGAAATAAGAGACACCTTTCACAGTGAGAGAATACTGGACCTTTCGAGATGAGATCAGCGTGCAAAATGGCATCTTGTTCAGAGGTCAGATGGTCATTATCCCCAAATCACTACATCCAGAGATGCTTACCCGCATACACTCCAGTCACGTAGGAGTTGACGCATGCTACCGCCAGGCACGTGAAACATTAAACAGTCAAAAGTCCAAACATGCAAGAAGAAATTAAAGACCTTCAGCAGCTGTACCACTTGCAACAAGTACGCTCATGAACAGCAAAAGGAAACCATGATGTCACACAAACTGCCCACAAGAGCCTGGTAAATCATCAGCATGGACTTATTCAGCCACAGACAAAAGGACTATCTTCTCATTGTTGATCACTACTCTGTGTTAACTTGTCCTCTGTTATTATATAATTTAAAAAAAATAAGATGACAACTGAAATAAAAAGAAAATGCATTTTCATTTGTTATGATTTGACTGTTAAGAACTTAATGGTGTGCTGTTATGTTTGCACTTTCTATTGAAAAGGATGATGTTACAGAGTCTAGTTGATAGATAGTCGACCAGCTGGGCTGTTCCCCTGACCCCTATGTAGGGACTTGTACAACGCTTGAACAAGGCTACTGAACTTGACAGTTGTCTGTCTTTATTATTTAATCTAACATATCATACAGCAACAATCACGGAAATAAACCCTGTGAAGGTTATTGGAATTTGGTGTGGCATAGGCTAATCTAGCCATGGTTTGGCAGTTTGGAGTATTGCATCCCTGGATTGAGCTACATGTTCCAGCCATAACCCGTGCCAGCTCCGAGCTGCCGTTATAGGGAACCCGTACCAACTGAAATTGAAAAATGTAGTCGGATCTCTGGCTAAGGCTAATGGCTTCATACACTATCTCACTATTAAATTATAGATTTTTTGCAGCCATTCCAGTGCTCTAGGAGAGAACGGAGAGTGGTGATCACGTTCATATCAACTGGTCAGCAGTAAAGCATTGATCGTGTAGGCTACACTGCTACATCTCCCGTAAAACCATCCATATCCCAAAAAAGACTACGCTGACCAACGCAAAACAAGATCACAATGCGCAACGTTGTCACTCTCCATGTGTCAATCAACATATTTTGAAACACATGTAGTCAGGCCTACAGTATTTGAAAAAACTAAACAAATGGAAGCAGTGCGCATCGTTTGTGGGAATATTGGGGCCCGATTGAAGACTATTAGCACATGAAAGAAATCCCCTCCAAGCAGCCGGGCTTCTGAACTAGTACTCCTGTCTAGGCGATGGAAATCTACAGCTGAATTTAGACTGTCCAGCTGCTGACTGCATGCGTTATGCATCTCCTTCTACACATTGAGATGGGAAACGTTTAATCTCAGTCCACTATTTGTCTGTACATATAGGCTATTTTGCCTGGTAATTAGATGGCAGAATATTAGCCTATACTATAGCCTAAATATCAACGATGCCATACAATCTCCTCGCTCAAACTGTAAACTCGCTTTCTAATTAAATACCGTACCAGATTGTAGTCGTGAAATTAAGAGTTTTCACCGATTGTATTCTTCATGTTGTTGAAGACTTGTCCATGACCATGATATTTTCCTCGCCCTTCTCTCAGCCTGTCCGCTAGTTGTGGTGCAGTGGGTTTTCAGTGTTCGGGTGCGTCCTGCCCCAGAGCGACCCAAACATCATTGGTTAATAAGTCAGTGGCCATAAACGCTGATAATGTTATGTCCAGTAGTCCGCGAAAATGTGGGGGGGAAATTTAGCATAGGACTAATTCTGATTTGAACAAATAGCTGAAACCATGCAGTTGTCTGCTGCTCACTCCCTCTTGTTTTGCGCTTGTCAAATTACGCAACTGCGTGATAGCAGTGCGTCTGTCTGTATAGGGAGTGGCTGGACATGTAGAAAAATAGACAAGATATGTTTTCAATTGTAGAATAGACAGAACATAAGACTTAAAGTAATGATTACCTTTGCTTTTACATTCAGTTTCGAGTAGGGAAGACAAGTAAAAAGATACGTGGAAAGGCAGTAACGTGATTTGTGGGAAGATTAACTTCAAGTGTGAGGGAATCTATTAATTAATTCAGTTACTTGTTCACAGCCTCTTAAAATAACATTGTGATTCACAACAGCTCCTTTCCTCCAGCATTTTATGAGAATGTGTTGGATACCTAGGTCAGGTGTTGACCTAAGATATTGGAAACTTGAATATGAATGAATGATTCAGCAGTACAGCAAGTCATTCCTTTGTGTCTCAAGGCTTTTTGAGGGCCTGTACAGAATCAATCCAAAAAGTTCCTCCTCTCTATTCAAGTAATATTCAAACCAGCATCAATACTTTTTAGTCCCTAGCCTATGAAAACTGCCCATAAAGTGTGAAATGTGATGATGAATGCTTGTATATTTAATGTGTCAGTTTGTTAGGAGATGTGCTTGTGTTTCAAACTGTTCCTTCTATATGTGAACGGGAAACCATCCCTTATGTTCGTGTTAGTCGTTCAGTCTGATATACTGTAGATTTTACATTTAGGTCATTTAGCAGACAATCCTATTTTTTTTTTATTTTTTTAAATGTTACCCCTTTTTCTCCCCAATTGCATGATATCCACTTGGTAGTCACAGTCATGTACCATCGCTGCAACTCCCGTACGGACTCGGGAAAAGCGAAGGTCGAGAGCCATGCGTCCTCCGAAACACAACCCTGCCAAGCCGCACTGCTCGCTTAACCCGGAAGCCAGCCGCACCAATGTGTTGGAGGAAACACCGTACAACTGGCGACCAAAGTCAGCGTGCAAGCGCCCGGCCCGCCACAAGGAGTTGCTAGAGTGCACTGGGACAAGGACATCCCGGCCGGCCAAACCCTTCCCTAACCCAGACAATGCTGGCCAATTGTACGCCACCTCCCGGTCGCGGCTGGCTGCAACACAGCTTGGGATCGAACCCTGGTCTGTAGTGACACCTTAACCACTGCGATGCAGTACCTTAGACTACACTTCACAGTTTTAATCGAAGCGATCTTTCCAAGGATGAGAACCATAGATGGACCATCAGATCATAGCTGGTAGTCCCTGGTTCAAAAACGGTTGAGAAACACTGCCTTGTAGACCATATGTCCTGATGGTCTGGTTGGGTCCCTTGTTAGGCATGTTAAAAATGCCACTGTAGTGTAGCTGTCTGTCAGGACTGCATACTTTATGCCAACATTTCTAGGGCAGCAGTGAAAACTGCAAAGACTCTGGCAGGGGGAGACATTGAGGGGATGTTTGGATGAAAATAGCTCCATATTTAATTCAGAAACACTGTGTGCGGATACTTAACATGTATTAAGGAACTGATTTTATGGTCTGGTATTTCATTGTGAATTTGACACTAGCAAGCCGTTAGTTGTTTTGTTGGTCACACGTTATTTGGATAGTATGTATAGTCATACAATCAACATACTATATGTTGATAAGCAACTGCTTGCTAAGGTTAAGGTAAGGGTTAGGTTTAGAATAAGTGTTAGGGTAAGAGTTAAGGTTAGGGCTAGGGTAAGGGTTAAGGTTAGGGCTAGGATAAGGGTTAAGGTTAGGGCTATGGTTAGTAGATAGTTAGTTGAAATGTTACTGACAGTCTTTAGATAATCTTTAGAGCATCTACAGATGGACTATACAAATAAAATGTTACTGTTTCGTTTAACTGTCTTGTTTGGTTTCGACATGATACATGTTTACTTGTCGCTGTGACCTTGATGGTGAGAAAATATTTGATAATTTGTGGTTTAATTCCATTATTCACTGAGTATACCAAACTTTAGGAACAGCTTCTTAGTATTGAGTTGCACCCTCTTTTGCCCCCAGAACAGCCTCAATTCGTCCGGGCATAGACTCTACGAGGTGTCGAAAGCATTCCATAGGGATGCTGGCCCATGTTGACTCCAATGCTTCCCACAGCTGTGTCAAGTTTGCTAGATGTCCTTTGGGTGGTGGACCATTCTCGATACACACAGGAAACTTTTAAGCCTGAAAAATCCAGCAGTGTTGCATTTCTTGACACAAACTGGTGCGCCTGGCATCTACTATCATACCCCGTTCAAAGGCACTACAATCTTTTTTCTTGTCCTTTCACCCTCTGAATGGCACACATACGCAATCCAAGTCTCAATTGTCTCAAGGCTTATTATTTAACCTGTTTCCTCCCCTTCAGCTACATTGATAGCTGTCTCATCGTTGTCGGCAAATGTAATGATGGTGTTGGAGTTGTGCCTGGCCATGTAGTCATGAGTGAACAGGGAGTACAGGAGGGGACTAAGCACGCACGCCTGAGGGGCCCCTGTGTTGAGGATCAGCATGGCAGATGTGTTGTTACCTACTCTTACCACCTGGGGGCGGCCTGTCAGGAAGTCCAGGATCCAGTTGCAGCGGGAGGTGTTGAGTTCCAGGGTACTTAGCTTAGTGATGAGCTTTGAAGGCACTATAGTGTTGAACGCTGAGCTGTAGCCAATGAATAGCATTCTCACATAGGTGTTCCTTTTGTCCAGGTGGGAAAGGGCAGTGTGGAGTGCAATAGAAATTGCATAATCTGGGACCTGTTGGGGTGGTATGTAAATTGGAGTGGGTCTAGGTATTCTGGGATAATGGTGTTGATGTGAGCCATGACCAGCCTTACAAAGCACTTCATGGCTACAGACGTGAGTGTTACAGGTCAGTCGTCATTTAGGCTGGTTACCTTAGCATTCTTGGGCACAATGAGTATGGTAGTCTGCTTGAAACATGTTGGCATTACAGACTCAGTTAACTTTTTAGTGACGGGGCAGTATTCGGAAATTCAGGTGAATGACGTGCCCAAACTAAACTGCCTGCTACTCAAGCCCAGAAGGTAGGATATGCATATTATTAGTAGATCAGGATAGAAAACACTCTGAAGTTTCTAAAACTGTTTGAATGATGTCTGTGAGTATAACAGAACCTATATGGCAAAAATTCAACCAGGAAGTGTGGAAATATGAGGTTTGTAGTTTTTCAAGTGATTCCCTATCCAGTATACAGTGACTTTGGGTTCATTTTGCACTTCCTAAGGCTTCCACTAGATGTCAACAGTCTTTAGAACATTGTTTCACGCTTCTACTGTGAATGGGGAGAGAATAAGAGCTCCTGGAGTCAGATGACTGAGAAAATGACATGAGCTCAGTGGAGCGCGCTCCGTGAGAGTTAGCTGTGTTCCTTTTCTTTTTTGAAGACAAAGGAATCGTCCGGTTGGAATATTATGAAAGATTTATGATAAAAACATCCTAAAGATTGATTCTATACATCGTTTGACATGTTTCTACAACACACTATTCAACAGCCAGTGAAATAGCAGGGCGCCAAATTCAAAACAACAAAAAGCTCATAATTCATATTTCTCAAACATACACCTATTTTACACCATTTTAAAGATTAACTTCTCGTTAATGCAACCACATTGTCCGATTTCAAAAAGGCTTTACGGCAAAAGCATAACAGATTATGTTAGGACAGCACCTAGACAAGAAAATCCAGCATCACTACTCTGGACGGTTTTGACTTAGAATATGTGGACAACCACAAATACCTAGGTGTCTGGTTAGACTGTAAACTCTCCTTCCAGACTCACATCAAACATCTCCAATCCAAAGTTAAATCTAGAATTGGCTTCCTATTTCACAACAAAGCATCTTTCAATCATGCTGCCAAACATACCCTCGTTAAACTGACCATCCTACTGATCCTTGACTTCAGCGACGTCATTTACAAAATAGCCTCCAATACCCTACTCAATAAATTGGATGCAGTCTATCACAGTGCCATCCATTTTGTCACCAAAGCCCCATATACTACCCACCACTGCGACCTGTACGCTCTCGTTGGCTGGCCCACACTTCATACTCGTCGCCAAACCCACTGGCTCCAGGTCATCTACAAGACCCTGCTAGGTAAAGTTCCCCCTTATCTCAGCTCGCTGGTCACCATAGCAGCACCCACCTGTAGCACACGCTCCAGCAGGTATATCTCTCTGGTCACCCTCAAAGCCAATTCCTCCTTTGGTCACCCTCAAAGCCAATTCCTCTCCTTCCAGTTCGCTGCTGCCAATGACTGGAACGAACTACAAAAATCTCTAAAACTGGAAACACTTATCTCCCTCACTAGCTTTAAGCACCAGCTGTCAGAGCAGCTCACAGATTACTGCACCTGTACATAGCCCATCTATAATTTAGCCCAAACAGCTACCGCTTCCCCTACTGTATTTATTTATTTATTTTGCTCCTTTGCACCCCATTATTTATATTTCTACTTTGCACTTTCTTCCACTGCAAATCTACCATTCCAGTGTTTTACTTGCTATATTGTATTTACCTCGCCACCATGGCCTTTTTTGCCTTTACCTCCCTTATCTCACCTCATTTGTTCACTTTGTATATAGACTTATTTTTCTACTATATTACTGACTGTATGTTTGTTTTGCTCCATGTGTAACTCTGTGTTGTTGTATGTGTCAAACTGCTTTGCTTTATCTTGGCCAGGTCGCAATTGTAAATGAGAACTTGTTCTCAACTTGCCTACCTGGTTAAATAAAGGTGAAATAAATAAATAAGTAAATAAAACCATGATGGTGTTCTCGAGGTGATGAGAGGTGTTGGGCTTGCGACAGACATAGTGTTTTCCTTGATAGCCAAAAAGGTCAATTTTAGTCTCATCTGACCAGAGTACCTTCTTCCATATGTTTGGGGAGTCTCCCACATGCCTTTTGGCAAACACCAAATGTGTTTGCTTATTTCTTTCTTTAAGCAATGTCTTTTTTCTGGCCACTCTCCTGTAAAGTCCAGCTCTGTGGAGTGTACGGCTTCAAGTGGTCCTATGGACAGATACTCCAATCTCCACTGTGGAGCTTTGCAACTCCTTCAGGGTTATCTTTAGTCTCTTTGTTGCCTCTCTGATTAATGCCCTCCTTGCCTGGTCCGGGAGTTTTGATGAGCGGCCCTCTCGGCAGGGTTGTTTTGGTGCCATATTCTTAAAAAATTTTAATAATGGATTTAATGGTGCTCCGTGGGATGTTCAAAGTTTCTGATATTTTTTTTTAACCCAACCCTGATCTGTACTTCTCCATAACTTTGTCCCTGACCTGTTTGGAGAGCTCCTTGGTCTTCATAGTGCCGCTTGCTTAGTGGTGTTGCAGACTATGGGGCCTTTCAGAACAGGTGTACAGTATATATCCTGAGATCATGTGACAGATCATGTGACACTTAGATTGCACACAGGTTGACTTTGTTTAACCAATTATGTGACTTCTGAAGGTAATTGGATGCTCCAGATCTTTTTTAGGGACTTCATAGCAAAGGGGGTGAATACATATGCACGCACCACTTTTCTGTTTATTTATTTTATATTTTTTTGAGACAAGTTATTTTTTAATTTCATTTCACCAATTTGGACTATTTTGTGTATGTCCATTACATGAAATCCAAATAAAAATCCATTTAAATTACAGGTTGTAATGCAACAATATAGGAAAAACGGCAAAGGGGGTGAATACTTTTGCAAGGCACTGTAGCGTGACAGAGAAATGGTTAGCTTTCACACCTTTCTGAACACTATCCTTATGAAAATTGTGTCAGGATTGCACATGCTGTAGCCTACAGTTTACTCTAAGATCCATTCCTCGCAAATATCCAATTCAACATTCGAGGTCATTGCAAAATGTGAGCAATGCTGGTCCTTTCATTTGTACAGTATCAATATATTTTTTGTTTATTTGATGATACATACATTTCTCCTTGTCTCTTCAGCAACATTACTGTCATGTCAGCATCATGCCAATAGATTATAAGCACAACAGTATCAGGTCGCCATTGTAATATAGGTTTTTCCTGGTTAAATAAAGGTTAAATAAAATAGCCTTTTATTTTATTATTGATGCGGTAATGTAAAGGCTACTGTACTTCAAGTGGCAACCCAGACTCCTTTTTCACCTCATTTAACACCTGATTTACTTAACAAAAGGCACATCTCAATAGGTGGTACAGGTATGTAATGACATGGCACAAGTTTTTAGTCATTTAGCAGACACCCTTATCCAGAGCGACTTACAGTAGTGAATGCATACATTTCATTTCATACATTATTTTTCTGTGCTGGCCCCCCGTGGGAATCGAACCCACAACCCTGGTGTTGCAAACACCATGCTCTACCAACTGAGCTACAGGGAAGGCTGTGTGGGGGTGAGCCTCCTATTTTGTTTTCTTTTGTTCCTCAATCAAATGGGAATGTCGATGACATCACAAATTCCCATCAGACCAACTACTTGAATATCCTATTCCTTGAATTTTCCTTGAAAACATGATTTTGTTAAACAATTATTTGACCCTTTATTGTATGTACGTTAATGTATGTATACTTGGCATATCACTTTTCAATGGAAATGTAAAAAAAAATCACTGGAGTATATATTTAAATAGTAGATTTTTGATCCCAGATTAAGGGTCTTGAATAAGTGGAGTCATGCCCATTGAAACAACTATTATGGTGAAAATATGGAAGCTATTGTTTCTTTTATACGGAATTACTTAAAAGATAAAAATGGTTTGCCATAAGTGCCCCCTCAAAAAAGTAAATCCATTATGTCTCTGACTAGGATTTCAAGTTGGTTATTGTCATACAGTACAGTATATACATAATGACATAGTAATGTATGTACAGTATATATACACTGAATGGTGCATTCACAACAAACTTTTTATATTTGCCAATAAAAAAACATCTCAAAACAGACATCATGCCATTTCAAAGACACATCATCTTGATATATCATATAGCTCTGTCTCCTGTATCCCATACCATTTAAATATGCATGTGGTGCTACTTTTTTTCTATCCATGCTTGTGGTTGGTCATATTAGTCCATGACCAGAAGAGAGAGATTGCATTCGGGTGGTTGTGATGCGGTGAGCACATGCTGGCATTCTGGCATTTCCTCTGAGCTATGGTCCAGTTGTTAGGCATATTCTAAAGTTTTAATATTGGGGATCTGCGGGAGGGCTCGGCTGACATTCACCATAGAGGAAGACCCAGGGCCATGTACGCAAGTTGGGTCGCTTGGGTGCTCAGATGCTCCAGGTTATAAATGGCACCGGGTAAAGGTAACCCTCTGTGACAGTCAAGCAGTCAATCCTTAATGAGGGGATCACCATTCATATACATTTGAGATGTCGGGAGCACTTTATAAAAATAATTTTCATGATTAAGTAATTTCTATAAATGCTTATACATGCTTATAAGTGCTTTATAAATTAATATAAATACAATATATGCTCATGAGTTGTAATGATTATAAATGTTTACAAATAAATGAACTATTTGTTGATTGTATGTACACTATTTATAAATAGTTAGGATAAAGTGTTACTGTGATTTTGAACTTAACCATGTTTTTGACCAGTAAAGAAATGTATGGAAATTCGTAAATCATAAAGCGTAGATCAATATAAGTCGATATTAGACATCAATGTGGCAGGTGCATAGCATACCCACCAGATGGCAATGGTAAACTGTAGAGTAGAGGCATCTGTGCATTTTGTACGTCTGGATTAGAGGACGACAGTGTTGTAAGTCGTCAGTAATAAAAGTATGGACACAGATCTGCTCGTATATGATACCACAATTGGAATTACATACCAGAATAACTACTAGAGGAATTACCTATGGAGTATTGTTAATAGACTAATAATGATTTACAGTTAGTGGTTATGAGTGGTAGTGGTTATGCTAGTGGTTAAGAGTGTTGGACCAGTAACCGAAAGGTCGCTGGTTCAAATCCACAAGCACACTAAGTGAAAAATCTGTTGATGTGCCCTTGAGCAGGGCACTTAATATAAACCAAATTAATACAAGCTTCTGCTAAATGACTAAAATCTAACAATAGATTTTTATTTATAAAAAAAAATAAAAAAATCTATTTTTAAATTTTCTTGGGAAAGAAATTGTATTGCTATATTAATACCAGTATTTACATAGCTGGAACCCAATCATACATAATGTTATTCCCCGTTTGTTACTCCTACATTTGGAAAGGAATAGGCCTGTAAGTAAATAAAATATTGTTAGATAAAATATGACTTTTGATTGACTCTGTTATTTTATATTGTATACAAATTCATACTAAACAGTGAATATAATATTTTATAAACTGTACTGCCAGTTCCTAAAGCCCTTCTTGTACCTTGCTCTAACGTGTGCTATGCAGATCACACACACACACAAGTGCTCTGTGGGAAATCTCCTATCTGCAATAGATTGATCAGCCTTTAAGTCTATTCTATTCTTCTTATTTCCACTGAGAATTGTCTGAGAAGTTCTTTAGTGTGTATGTAATCTAACACCATTTCATTTGGCTTTAGTAATTACTTCCACACCACTCACACGCAGCTTTACTCTAGCTAATGTTTTGTAAAACAGCAGATGAGTATAATGCTGTTCTCCAGAGAGAAGTACAATTTTTGGGGTTTATTTAAATGTAATAATTTAATTACAATAACTCCAAAAGCATTCATCAATATAAATGTTTTTGGAGACAACCGATCTAATTGAAAATAACTCTGTTTCTAATGTTGCTAATGTGCCGACTAACAGTTTTCTTGCCCTACATTCATTCCTCGCTCTGATCATTTTAGCATACCTTTCTCTCTATGGTGCGTTGTGTTTGATATCTAGCCATACAATTCTTAAATGTCAATCTGGTATATTTTTGCATAAAGATACACATCAAGGAACATGACACTTCTGTCATGAGATTTGCCTCACACAATTGATGCCTAGAGATAGGCATCACGGACATGAGACTAAGTAAATACATTGCATTCAATGGGGGAAAGATTAGAGCCACATTAATGATGCAGAGAGATAGGTATCACAGACATGATGTCAAAGTGAATACATTGCTTGCAATGAGGTTGACGTATCGATATGCGTCAAGTAGTTGACACATAAGTCAATTGCATTCATGTATGTCTGTTTTCTCTTTCTCGCTCTCTATTCCCTTTATCCCCCTCCTTCTCTTCTGTTTCCCTCCCCCTTCTTTCACCTGCTCCACCCTCTCCCCCTCCCTCTCTCCTCTCTCTCCCTCCCTCCCTCCTCTCTGTCTCTCTTTGCCTCCTTCTGTCTCTTTCAATTCAATTCAAGGGGCTTTATTGGCATGGGAAACATATGTTAACATTGCCAAAGCAAGTGAAGTAGATAATATACAAAAGTGAAATAAACAATAAAAACGAACAGTAAACACTACACTCACAGAAGTTCCAAAAGAATAAAGACATTACAAATGTCATATTATGTATATATACCGTGTTGTAACGATGTGCAAATGGTTAAAGTACAAAAGGGAAAATAAATAAACATAAATATGGGTTGTATTTACAATGGTGTTTGTTCTTCACTTGTTGCCCTTTTCTTGTGGCAACAGGTCACAAATCTTGCAGCTGTGATGGCACACTGGTATTTCACCCAGTACATATGGGACTATCAAAATCGGGTTTGTTTTCAAATTCTTTGTGGATCTGTGTAATCTGAGGAAATATGTGTCTCTAATATGGTCATACACTTGGCAGGAGGTTAGGAAGTGCAGCTCAGTTTCCACCTCATTTTGTGGGCAAAGTGCACATAGCCTGTCTAATCTTGAGAGCCAGGTCTGCCTACGGCGGCCTTTCGGAAAAAAAAGGCTATGCTCACTGAGTCTGTACATAGTCAAAGCTTTCCTTAAGTTTGGGTCAGTCACAGTGGTCAGGTATTCTGCCACTGTGAACTCTCTGTTTAGGGCCAAATAGCATTCTAGTTTGCTCTGTTTTATTGTTCATTCTTTTCAATGTGTTAAGTAATTATCTTTTTGTTTTCTTATGATTTGGTTGGGTCTAATTTTGTTGCTGTCCTGGCTCTGTGGGGTCTGTTTGTGTTTGTGAACAGAGCCCCAGGACCAGCTTGCTTAGGGGACTCTTCTCCAGGTTCAGCTCTCTGTAGGCGATGGCTTTGTTATGGAAGGTTTGGGAATCGCTTCCTTTTAGGTGGTGGTAGACGGCTCTTTTCTGGATTTTGATAATTAGCTTGTATCGGCCTAATTCTGCTCTGTATGCATTATTTAGTGTTTTACGTTGTTGATATTTTGCAGAATTCTGCATGCAGAGTCTCAATTTGGTGTTTTTCCCATTTTGTGAATTCTTGGTTGGTGAGCAGACCCCAGACCTCACAACCATAAAGGGCAATGGTTCTATAACTCATTGAAGTATTTGTAGCCAGATCCTAATTGGTATGTCGAATTTTATGTTCTTTTTTTATGGCATAGAAGGCCCTTCTTGCCTTGTCTCTCAGCTCATTCACAGCTTTGTGGAAGTTACCTGTGGTGCTGATGTTTAGGCTGAGGTATGTATCATTTTTTGTGTGCTCTAGGGCAACGGTGTCTAGATGGAATTTGTATTTGGGGTCCTGGCGACTGGACCTTTTTTGGAACACCATTATTTTTGTCTTACTGAGATTTACTGTCAGGGCCCAGATCTGGCTGAATCTGTGCAGAAGATCTAGGTGCTGCTGTAGGCCCTCCTTGGTTGGTGACAGAAACACCAGATCATCAGCAAACAGTAGACATTTGACTTCAGGTTCTAGTAGGATGAGGCTGGGTGCTGCAGACTGTTCTAATACCCTTGTCAATTTGTTGATATATATTTTATTTATTTGTATTTATTTAACCTTTATTTAACTAGGCAAGTCAGTTAAGAACATATTCTTATTCACAATGATGGCCTACCAAAAGTTAAAAGACCTCCTGCGGAGACGGGGGCTGGTATTAAAAAATATAAATAAATAAATAAATAACATAAAGATACAGGACAAAACACACATCACAACAAGAGACAACACAACACTACATAAAGAGAGACCTAAGACAACATAATAGCAATGCAGCAACACATGACAACACAGCATGGTAGCAACACAACATGACAACAACATAGTAGCAAAACAACATGGCAGCAGCACAAAACATGGTACAAACATTATTGGGCAATATATGTTGAAGAGGGTGGGGCTTAAGCTGCACCCCTATCTCACCCCACGGCCCTCTGGAAAGAAATGTGTGTGTTTTTTGCCAATGTTAATCTCACACTTGTTCATTGTGTACATGGATTTTATAGCATGGATTTGTAATGTCGTATGTTTTTCCCTCAACACCACTTTCCATCAATTTGTATAGCAGAACCTCATGCCAAATTGAGTCAAAGGCTTTTTTGAAATCAACAAAGAATGAGAAGACTTTGTCTTTGTTTTTGTTTGTTTTTGTTTATTTGTTTGTCAATTAGGGTGTGCAGGGTGAATATGTGGTCTGTCATATGGTAATTTGGTAAAAAGCCAATTTGACATTTTCTCAGTAAATTGTCTGCTGTTAATCATAATGCAGAGGATTTTCCAAAGGTTGCTGTTGATGCATATCCCACTGTAGTTATTGGGGTCAAATTTGTCTCCACATTTGTGGATTGGGGAAGATGTCAGAGCTAAAGGATGATGGTAAAGAGTTCAAGTATAGCCAATTGGAATTTGTTGTCTGTATATTTTATAATATCATTGAGGAACCATCAACACCACAGGTCTTTTTGGGTTGGAGGGTTTGTATTTTGTCCTGTAGTTCATTCAATGTCATTGGAGAATCCAGTGGGTTCTGGTAGTCTTTAATAGTTGATTCTAAGATTTGTATTTGATCATGTATATGTTTTTGCTGTTTGTTCTTTGTTATAGGGCCAAAAAGATTGGAGAAGTGGTTTACCCATATATTTCCATTTTGGATAGATAACTTCGTGTTTTTGTTTGTTTAGTGTTTTCCAATTTTCCCTGAAGTGGTTAGAGTCTACGGATTCTTCAATTATATTGAGCTGATTTCTGACGTGCTGTTCCTTCTTTTTCTATAGTATTTCTGTATTGTTTTAATGATTCACCATAGTGAAGGTGTAAACTCAGGTTTTCTGGTCTCTATGTTTTTGGTTGGATAGGTTTCTCAATTTCTTAAGTTTTTGCATTCTTCATCAAACCATTTGTCATTATTGTTAATGTTCTTTGGTTTTCTGTTTGACATTTTTTGATTTGATAAGGAAGCTGAGAGGTCAAATAAACTGTTTAGATTTTCTACTGCCAAGTTTACACCTTGACTATTACAGTGTAACGTTTTTGTCACATGTGCTCCCTCTCTGCCCTCTAGGTCACCAGGCTGCTCGTTTATGGCGCACACCTGTCACCAACGTTATGTGCATTTCCGCATAATGATACTCACCTGGACTCCATCATCTCCTTGATTACCTGCCCTTTATATGTCACTCCTTTGGCTTCTTCCCCAGTTGTCATTGTTTCTGTTTCCTGTCGGTGCCCTGTTTGTGTTTGTTGTTTTGTTCATTTATTTATTAGATGTATTCACTCCCTGAACTTGCTTCCCGACTCTCAGCGTTCATCGTTACAGTTTTGTCCAGGAAGTTGTCTAAAAGGGATTGAATTTGCTGTTGCCTAATACGTTTTTTGTTGGTTTCCACACTACATTCCTCCCATCTATAGCATGTCTTAATATTATTCAGTTCCTTTGGCTTTGATGCCTCATGATTGAGTATTGCTCTGTTCAAGTAGACTGGGTTGAGGTCAGTGATAAAGTAGTCTACAGTACAACTGCCAAGAGATGAGCAATAGGTGTATCTACCATAGGAGTCCCCTCGAAGCTTACCACTGACTATGTACATACCCATTATGCAACAGAGCTAGAGGAGTTGTGACCCATTTTTGTTGGTTATGTTGGCACAGTTGTGCCTAGGGGGGCATATGGGAGAGGGAATGCTGTCACCTCCAGGAAGGTGTTTGTCCCCTTGTGTGCTGAGGCTGTCAGGTTCTTGTCCGGTTCTGGCATTTAGGTCGCCACAGACCAGGTGTCACAGGTGTCGTAGGGATTAGACCAAAATGCAGTGGGAATGTGTATACTCATCTTCTTTTTATTTGGCAGAAAGAAGGAAAAACCAAAACAAAACACACGTATACAAAAACGACGCCAAACAGTCCTGTAAGGCATAGAGCTATACACGAAACAACTACCCACAAAAACCCATGAAAAAAACACCCTACTAAATAGGACCTTCAGTTAGAGGCAACGAGGAACAGCTGCCTCCAATTGAAGGTCAACCCAATAAACTACACATAGAAATAGAAAGACTAGAACGAACATAGAAATATACTAACATAGAACATTATCCACAAACCCCGAAACACATAAAACAAACACCCCTCTTAATAACCTTTTAGGGACAGACGGGACAGACGTTCCGCCTCACCAATATCCAATGGTAGAGCGTGGCGCGAAACACAAAAAACTCAAAAATGCTATAACTTCCATTTCTGTGCTAACTTCCATTTCTCAAACATATCCTTCTCCAACCAATCTCCTGATTCTGCCTCCTCAACCCTCCTCTCCTCCCTTTCTGCATCCTTTGACTCTCTATGTCCCCTATCCTCCCGACCGGCTCGGTCCTCCCCTCCTGCTCCGTGGCTTGACGACTCATTGCGAGCTCACAGAACAGGGCTCCGGGCAGCCGAGCGGAAATGGAGGAAAACTAGCCTCCCTGCGGACCTGGCATCTTTTCACTCCCTCCTCTCTACATTTTCCTCCTCTGTTTCTGCTGCTAAAGCCACTTTCTACCACTCTAACTTCCAAGCATCTGCCTCTAACCCTAGGAAGCTCTTTGCCACCTTCTCCTCCCTCCTGAATCCTCCCCCCCTCCTCCCTCTTTGCGGATGACTTCGTCAACCATTTTGAAAAGAAGGTCGACGACATCCGATCCTCATTTGTTAAGTCAAACGACACCGCTGGTCCTGCTCACATTGCCCTACCCTATGCTTTGACCTCTTTCTCCCCTCTCTCTCCAGATGAAATCTTGCGTCTTGTGACAGCCGGCCGCCCAACAACCTGCCCGCTTGACCCTATCCCTTCCTCTCTTCTCCAGACCATTTCCGGAGACCTTCTCCCTTACCTCACCTCACTCATCAACTCATCCTTGACCGCTGGCTTATGTCCCTTCCGTCTTCAAGAGAGCGAGAGTTGCACCCCTTCTCAAAAAACCTACACACGATCCCTCCGATGTCAACAACTACAGACCAGTATCCCTTCTTTCTTTTCTCTCCAAAACTCTTGAACGTGCCGTCCTTGGCCAGCTCTCCTGCTATCTCTCTCAGAATGACCTTCTCGATCCAAATCAGTCAGGTTTCAAGGCTGGTCATTCAACTGAGACTGCTCTTCTCTGTGTCACGGAGGCTCTCCGCACTGCTAAAACTAACTCTCTCTCCTCTGCTCTCATCCTTCTAGACCTATCTGCTGCCTTTACTACTGTGAACCATTAGATCCTCATCTCCACCCTCTCCGAGTTGGGTATCTCCGGCGCGGCTCACTCTTGGATTGCGTACTAATCAAATCAAATGTATTTATATAGCCCTTCTTACAACAGCTGATATCTCAAAGTGCTGTACAGAAACCCAGCCTAAAACCCCAAACAGCAAGCAATGCAGGTGTAGAAGCACGGTGGCTAGGAAAAACTCCCTAGAAAGGCCAAAACCTAGGAAGAAAGTCCTCTTCTGGCTGTGCCGGGTGGAGATTATAACAGCACATGGCCTAGATGTTCAAATGTTCATAAATGACCAGCATTGTCAAATAATAATAATCATAGTAGTTGTCGAGGGTGCAACAAGTCAGCAACACAAGAGTAAGTGTCAGTTGGCTTTTTCATAGCCGATCTTTGAGAGTATCTCTACCGCTCCTGCTGTCTCTAGAGAGTTGAAAACAGCAGGTCTGGGACAGGTAGCACGTCCGGTGAATAGGTCAGGGTTCCAGCAGGTCTGGGACAACAGGTCTGGGACAGGTAGCATGTCCGGTGAACAGGTCAGGGTTCCATAGCTGCAGGCAGAACAGTTGGAACTGGAGCAGCAGCACGGCCAGGTGAACTGGGGACAGCAAGGAGTCATCAAGCCAGGTAGTCCTGAGGCATGGTCCTAGGGCTCAGGTCCTCCGAGAGAGAGAAAGAAAGAAAGAAAGAGAAAGAGAGAATTAGAGAGAGCACATTTAAATTCACACAGGACACCGGAAAAGACAAGAGAAATATTCCAGATGTGACAGACTAACCCTAGCCCCCCGACACATGAACTACTGCAGCATAAATACTGGAGGCTGAGACAGGAGGGGTCAGGAGACACTGTGGCCCCATCCGATGAAACCCCCGGACAGGGCCAAACAGGTAGGATATAACCCCACCCACTTTGCCAAAGCACAGCCTCCACACCACTGGAGGGATATCTCCAACCACCAACATACCATCCCTGGACAAGGCCAAGTATAGCCCACAAGATCTCCGCCACGGCGCAGCCCAAGGGGGGAGGCACCAACCCAGACAGGAAGACCACGTCAGTGACTCAACCCACTCAAGTGACGCACCCCTCCCAGGGACGGCATGGAAGAACACCAGCAAGCCAGTGACTCAGCCCCCGTAATAGGGGTAGAGGCAGAGAATCCCAGTGGAAAGAGGGGAAACCGGCCAGGCAGAGACAGCAAGGGCGGTTCGTTGCTCCAGCCTTTTCGTTCACCTTCACACCCCTGGGCCAGACTACACTTAATCATAGGACCTACTGAAGAGATATGTCTTCAGTAAAGACTTAAAGGTTGAGACTGAGTCTGCATCTCTCACATGGGTAGGCAGACCATTCCATAAAAATGGAGCTCTATGGGAGAAAGCCCTGCCTCCAGCTGTTTGCTTAGAAATTCTAGGAACAATTAGGAGGCCCACGTCTTGTGACCGTAGCGTACGTGTAGGTATGTACGGCAGGACCAAATCGGAAAGATAGGTAGGAGCAAGCCCATGTAATGCTTTGTAGGTTAGCAGTAAAACCTTGAAATCAGCCCTTGCCTTAACAGGAAGCCAGTGTAGGGAGGCTAGCACTGGAGTAATATGATCAAATTTTTTGGTTCTAGTCAGGATTCTAGCAGTCGTTTTTAGCACTAACTGAAGTTTATTTAGTGCTTTATCCGGGTAGCCGGAAAGTAGAGCATTGCAGTAGTCCAACCTAGAAGTAACAAAGGCATGAATTAATTTTTCTGCGTCATTTTTGGACAGAAAGTTTCTGATTTTTGCAATGTTACGTAGATGGAAAAAAGCTGTCCTTGAAACAGTCTTGATATGTTCTTCAAAAGAAAGATCAGGGTCCAGAGTAATGCCGAGGTCCTTCACAGTTTTATTTGAGACGACTGTACAACCATCCAGATTAATTGTCAGATTCAACAGAAGATCTCTTTGTTTCTTGGGACCTAGAACAAGCATCTCTGTTTTGTCCGAGTTTAAGAGTAGAAAGTTTGCAGCCATCCACTTCCTTATGTCTGAGACACATGCTTCTAGCGAGGGCATTTTTGGGGCTTCACCATGTTTCATTGAAATGCACAGCTGTGTGTCATCCGCATAGCAGTGAAATTTAACATTATGTTTTCGAATGACATCCCCAAGAGGTAAAATATATAGTGAAAACAATACTACCTGACAGGTTGCTCCTACCAGGTGGCGTGGCGAGAATCCGTCTCCGCACCACGTGCTCTCACCACTGGTGTCCCCCAGGGCTCAGTTCTAGGCCCTCTCCTATTCTCGCTATACACCAAGTAACTTGGCTCTGTCATATCCTCACATGGTCTCGCCTATCATTGCTACGCAGATGACACACAATTAATCTTCTCCTTTCCCCCTTCTGATAACCAGGTGGCGAATCGCATCTCTGCATGTCTGGCAGACATATCAGTGTGGATGACGGATCACCACCTCAAGCTGAACCTCGGCAAGACGGAGCTGCTCTTCCTCCCGGGGAAGGACTGCCAGTTCCATGATCTCGCCATCACAGTGGACAACTCCATTGTGTCCTCCCAGAGTGCTAAGAGCCTCGGCGTGACCCTGGACAACACCCTGTCGTTCTCCGCTAACATCAAGGCGGTGACCCGATTCTGTAGGTTCATGCTATACAACATTCGCAGAGTACGACCCTGCCTTACACAGGAAGCGGCGCAGGTCCTAATCCAGGCACTTGTCATCTCCCGTCTGGATTACTGCAACTCCCTGTTGGCGGGGCTCCCTGCCTGTGCCATTAAACCCCTACAACTCATCCAGAACGCCACAGCCCGTCTGCTGTTCAACCTTCCCAAGTTCTCTCACGTCACCCCGCTCCTCCGCACACTCCACTGGCTTCCCGTTGAAGCTCGCATCTGCTACAAGACCATGGTGCTTGCCTACGGAGCTGTGAGGGGAACGGCACCTCCGTACCTTCAGGCTCTGATCAGGCCCTACACCCAAACAAGGGCACTGCGTTCATCCACCTCTGGCCTGCTGGCCCCCCTACCTCTGCGGAAGCACAGTTCCCGCTCAGCCCAGTCAAAACTGTTTGCTGCTCTGGCACCCCAATGGTGGAACAAGCTCCCTCACGACGCCAGGACAGCGGAGTCAATCACCACCTTCCGTAGACACCTGAAACCCCACCTCTTTAAGGAATACCTGGGATAGTCGCTATGGATAAGAGCGTCTGCTAAATTACGTAAATGTAAAATGTAAAATATTTACTATTTTACACCATTTTAAAGACAAGACTCTCGTTAATCTAACCACATTGTCTGATTTCAAAAAGGCTTTACAGCGAAAGCAAAACATTAGATTATGTCAGGAGAGTACCCTGCCAAAAATAATCAAACAGCGATTTTCAAAGCAAGCATATATGTCACAAAAACCAAAACCACAGCTAAATGCAGCACTAACCTTTGATGATCTTCATCAGATGACACTCCTAGGACATTATCTTATACAATACATGCATGTTTTTTTCAATCAAGTTCATATTTATATCAAAAAACAGCTTTTTACATTAGCATGTGATGTTCAGAACTAGCATACCCACCGCAAACTTCTGGTGAATTTACTAAATTACTCATGATAAACGTTCACAAAAAACATAATTATTTTAAGAATTATAGATACAGAACTCCTTTATGCAATCGCGGTGTCAGATTTTAAAATAGCTTTTCGGCGAAAGCACATTTTGCAATATTCTGAGTAGATTGCTCGGCCATCACAGGCTAGCTAATTTGACACCCACCAAGTTTGGTGCTGACTAAACTCAGAATTACTATAAGAAAAATGTGATTACCTTTGCTGTTCTTCGTCAGAATGCACTCCCAGGACTTCTACTTCAACAACAAATGTTGTTTTGGTTCCAAATAATCCATAGTTATATTCAAATAGCTCCGTTCTGTTCATGCGTTGAGGTCACTATCCAAAGGTTGACGCGCGAGCGTATTTCGTGACAAAAGTTTTTAAAATATTCCATTACCGTACTTTGAAGCATTTCAAACGCTGTTTAAAATAAATGTTTATGCTATTTTTCTCGTAATATAGCGATATTATTTCAGCCGGGCAACGTTGTATTGAATTCAAAGGCTGAAAGAAAAAAATTGAGTAGTCTCGTGGACGCGCATCTCCAGTGTCACTGTTCCCAGCCTGACCACTAACAAATACTCCTGCTGTTCTTCGCCCAGAGACTGCAGACACCCCATTACACTTTCTGGCGCCTTCTGAGAGCCAATGGAAGCCTTAGAAAATGTCACGTTACAACACAGATGCTGTATTTTCGATAGAGATGCTACAGAAGGACAATAAATTGTCAGACAGGGCACTTCCTGTTTGGAATCTTCTCAGGTTTTGGCCTGCCATATGAGTTCTGTTATACTCACAGACACCATTCAAACAGTTTTAGAAACTTTAGGGTGTTTTCCATCCAAATCTACTAATTATATGCATATTCTAGTTTCTGGGCAGGAATAGTAACCAGATTAAATCGGTTACGTTTTTTATCCGGCCGTGAAAATACTGCCCCCTATCGCAAACAGGTTATAAGAACATAGCCCAACAAACCCCGAAACACTCTAAACAAACACACCCCTGCCACATCCTGACCAAACTACAATAACAAATAACCCCTTATACTGGTCAGGACGTGACACCGGGCATGGAAATAATTGATTTCCCCCTCCAGGATTGAGAAGACATCCTCATTAAAGTATGTGGATTCTGGTGTGGGGATATAGGTAGCACACAGGAGGACATTTTTCTCTGTTAAGATCATTTACTTTTGAAAATCTAGCAAAATGTAAAATGTTCCTGTTTTCATTAATTTAAGCAAACTGTGTTTGTCTATTGTTGTGACTTAGATGAAGATCAGATCAAATTTATGACCAATTTATGCAGAAATCCAGGTATTTCCAAAGGGTACACATACTTGCCACTGTAGGTCCTCTCGGAATGGGTCCTCTATGTGTTGGTCCGGGGGAGTCCCGCAGGTCTGGGAGAGTGTCTTGCTGGTCTGGGCGGGGTGTCTATTGATCTGTTGTGAAGTGTTGGGGCTGCGTTTGAGGGCTATGTCCTTTAGGGTCCGGGCGAAGGTGAGCACTGCTGCCTTGTATAGGTGGACCTGATTGTCAACGCTGTTCAAGTCCAAGGTGGAGTGGTGGTCCAGGAAAACATTTGGTTTTGGAGCACAGGGTGCGCTGGGTGTTTGGACACCAGAGTTTAGACACTATGTGTTTGGGAAAAAGTGTATTTTCTTGTATATATATTTCCAGTTTGAGTCCCTAAGGAGTGCAGTCTGTGGCTTGTGTATGTCCTCAGCAGGTGTGTTGTCAGGAGGGCTATCACGGTGGCTGACAGGAGGGTGCTCAGAAGGGGTGGGATCCCCTGGGCTCGGGTTCTTCATTTGTCTGTCATGCTGTGATGTTGACGCTATGGTCAGGGTCTGGGGAGGACTGTACTGCTTTGGTGTCAAGACTTTTGTTGGGAGCTGAGGTGAGCTGTTCTGCTGGCTTCTCTGCGGGGGTGGCCACCTCTGTAAAGTCACGATGGGTTTTGTGGAAGGGCTGTTAGCTAGCTCAATCGCAGTCCATGGGAACTTCACGGTTATGTAAGGGCTGTAGGTAATTATTTTTCTGTGGAAGAAAGTCCTTGTTCTGTGTGGGATCAAGTTTTCACTGTGAAAACTTAATTTCACATGGTCAGGTGTAGGCTTGCGTTCATCCGGAGCATCAGCTGAACACTCCCATACGTGAATTGTGTTTTTAGCCTTAACCGTTCTTCCAATATCACTCAAAAGCACCTTCACTCTAGGTCAGGCTTAAAGTGAGGCCTACCTTTCTGCCATGTAGGGGGCGAAGGGACACATTGTTACGTAACACTTTACTTGATACCTAGCGTCATAACACGTTATGACACGGTCATAACCATGTCATAACAGCTGACATAACGTGTCATATAACCTGTCATAATATGGGCATAAAACTGTCATTACACATATATTTAGACTTGTTGTGACTTATATTGCTTTATTTCATGGCTGGTTATGACACCTACATAACAGTGTCAAAACCCACAAAACCTACTACACAAGGCAAAGCATTCCATTACACTATAGCCTACTTGTCAACAGTATGTTTATGTTAAATAACATTTCTGAAATTGACTATATTCAATTATCATTGTAATTACGCACACATTGATGTCAGACATACAACAGTATATTTATGTTAAATAACATTTTCTGAAATTGACTATATACGATTATCATTGTAATTATGCACACATTGACGTCAGACATGCACCTAACCCAATGCACTTTTGCTGATGACTGGGATAAATGCAGGAGCAGATTTCAGGAGCAGGACAAGACCCCCTTTTTTTGACTGATGACTGACATAAGGGCATGTACGGGATATGTTATCTGTTTTATATGATTATGATGGTCATAATGCCTGTTGACAGTGTCCAAAATAATATTTTCTTAGGGTGCGTTTGTGAATACACTCTGGCTATCTACTCAAAGCACTCGTCTGAGTGTGCAAGAGCGCAGAATAACTACTGTTGAATATGACCAGTGTCAGTAAACATTGGCTAAAAAACGTTATTAAATTGTTGCCAGCAGCACAGTTACAGTCACCAACGCTCTGGATAACAAAAACAGCCTAACCAGATCTGCTAGGGCGAGTAAAATGGTCAGAGTGAGCTGTTCTCTCATTGTCTGGAAGTAGCTAGCAAGCTAGCCAACTTGAGCCAGTTAGCGTGGGTGCTTGACTGCCGTTGTGAGGTCAGAATGCTCGGATCAACCTTAATCCTCGGCCAGAGCGTCCAGTGTGCACTTTGAATGTTCTGAGCGCGAAATGTCCTGAAATTATGAACAGACAATCTGAAAACGCTCTGTAGTTACAAACGACCAGAGTGCACTCTGAGTGCACTCTGGCACTCCAGAGTGAATTTACGAACACACCCTTAGTCCAAGTAAAGTGACACAGGATTGGTCATAATGCTTCATGACAATGTCATAAAGTTTATTTTCTGCAAGTTATTTAAAATATGCTGGGGGAAAAAACATGACTGTAAATATTTCATTTCAACAACAACAAAGGACTTAAGAAACAAACTTTCAAACGAAAGGAAACATCTTTGCAGAAAAACAACATGAGGGTTTTGACAATATTATGTAGATGTCATAACCATAAATATAGCAATATATGTCACAACAGTTGTATATATGGGTCATGACAGAGTTATGACCATATTATGACAGGTTATGACAAGTTATGCCAGCTGTTATGACATGGTTAGGACAATGTCATAATGTGTTATGACACTGGGTGTCAAGTAAAGTCTTTCCAATTGGGTATTGCTAATTGGATTAGGATTAGGGTTATGTCTAGGGTTGAGGCCCTAACCATAACCCTAGCTTCATGTCCACGCCCAGCTCAACCCTAACTCTAGCTTCATGTCCACATCCTGGCTCAAACCATACTCTAACTAACCTCAACCCTAAACTTCACCCTAACTCTAGCTTCATGTCCACATCCCGGACATGAAGCTAGGGCTAAAAAATGTTGAATTGTCCCAAATTTAACATGTTTGGGACCGGTGGACCATCATGAAATTTTAAGTCAACCGGCCCAAAAGGATTTTTGACCTACGTTGGACACAATGGTCTTGCAGTACTAGAGGGGCTCTGACTGACTGTCTGTCTGTCTGTCTGTCTGTCTGTCTGTCTGTCTGTCTGTCTTTCACGAATTTACCCGTTGCAGCTTTATCACTAACTTTTTTGCCTTGAATGCCAATTTACCCATTGCAGCTTTTGACACACATCCTTTCTCATTGAATGCAATGTATTGACTTCTATGTGTCAACATCCAGTCTGTGGAGGTGGGAGAGAGGAGGAGTTGAGAGAGAGAAAAAGACAGATATGAGAGGTTGGAAAGGAGTGTGAGAGAGAGAATGAGGGGGAGAGAGAGAGAAAGACAGATATTAGAGTATAAAAAGGAGTGAAAGAGAGGGAGGGAGGGAGGGAGGGAGGGAGAAAAGGAGGGCGATAGGAAGGAGAAACAGATATATTAGAGAGAGAGAGAGCAAGAGAGAGGAGGGAGAGGGTGGAGGTGTCAAATAAAGGGGGAAGGAGAGAGAAGAGAAGGAGGTGGGGATAAAGTGGAGGAAGAGAGAGACAGAGAGAAAGGTAGGCAAAGGAAAGAGGATACCTAGTCAGTTGCACAACTGAATGCATTAAACCGAAATGTGTCTTTCGTACTTAACCCAACCTTTCTGAATCAGAGAGGTGCAGGGGGCTGCCTTAATCGACACCTACGCCATCGGCGCCTGGGGAACAGTTGTTGTCGGAGGTTAAATGTCTTTCTCAATGGCAGAACAGCAGATTTTTCCACCTTGTCTGCTTTGGGATTCGAACAAGCAACATTTTGGTTACTGGCCCAATGCTCTTAAATGCTAGGCTACCTGGTGCACAAGAGGCAGGGAGAGAGATAGAGATGGAGAAGGGGCCTAGAGAATAGAGAGAGAGAGTGGGAGAGAAGGGAGAGAGAAGAGAAGGAGGGAGGGATAAAGAGCGAGGCAGAGAGACAGACAGAGGGAGCGAAAGAGAGGCAAAGAGAAAGAGGGAGGGAGTGAGTGAGAGAGAGAGAAGAGGGAGGGAGAGGGAGAGGGGGGATTAGAGAATAGAGAGAGAGAAAGTTGACAGACATTTTCATAAAAAAAATGTATTTCACATTTTTTTAACCAGGTAGGCCAGTTGAGAAAAAGTTCTCATTTACAATTGCGACCTGGCCAAGATAAAGCATAGCAGTGCGACAAAACAACAATACAGAGTTACACATAAATAAACGTACAGCCAATAACACAAAAGAAAAGAAAAATAGAAAGATCTAGAGTTGAAGTAGGAAGTTTACATACACCTTAGCAAAACACATTTAAACTCAGTTTTCACAATTCCTGATATTTAATCCAAGTAAAAATTATATGTTTTACCTCAGTTAGGATCACCACTTTATTTTAAGAATGTGAAATGTCAGAATAATAGTAGAGAGAATGATTTATTTCAGCTTTTCTTTTTTCATCACATTCCCAGTGGGTCAGAAGTTTACATACACTCAATTAGTATTTGGTAGCATTGCCTTTAAATTGTTTAACTTGGGTCAAACGTTTCGGGTAGCCTTCCACAAGTTTCCCACAATACGTTGGGTGAATTTTGACCCATTGCTCATGACAGAGCTGGTGTAACTGAGTCAGGTTTGTTGGCCACCTTGCTCGCACACACTTTTTCAGTTCTGCCCACAAATTTTCTATAGGATTGAGGTCAGGGCTTTATGATGGCCACTCCAATACCTTGACTTTCTTGTCCTTAAGCCATTTTGCCACAACTTTGGGAGTATACAACGGCTCATTTTCCATTTGGAAGACCCATTTGCGACCAAGCTTTAACTTCTTGACTGATGTCTTGAGATGTTGCTTCAATATATCCACGTACTTTTCCTCCTCATGATGCCATCGATTTTTTGAATTGCACCAGTCCCTACTTGCATACTATTGTTTGTACAGATGAACGTGGTAACTTCAGGCATTTGGAAATTGCTCCCAAGGATGAACCAGACGTGTGGAGGTCTGAAATGTTTTTTCTGAGGTCTTGGCTGATTTCTTTAGATTTTCCCATGATGTCAAGCAAAGAGGCACTGAGTTTCAAGGTAGGCGTTGAAATACATCCACAGGTACACCTCCAATTGACTCAAATGATGTCAATTAACCTATCAGAAGCTTCTAAAGCCATGACATCATTTTCTGGAATTTTCCAAGGTGTTTAAAGGCACAGTCAACTGAGTGTATGTAAACTTCTGACCCACTGGATTTGTGATACAGTGAATTATAAGTGAAATATTCATTCTTTAAATGACTTGTGTCATGCACAAATTAAATATCCTAACCGACTTGCCAAAACTAAGGTTGTTAATAATACATTTGTGGAGTGGTTGAAAAACAAAACATACATAAGTGTATGTAAACTTCAACTCTATGTACAGTGTGTGCAAATGTAGAAGAGTAGGGAGGTAGGCAATAAATAGGCCATAGAGGCGAAAATAATTACAAATTAGCATTAATACTGGAGTGATATATGTGCAGATGATGATGAGCAAGTAGAGATACTGGGGTGCAAAAGAGCAAGAGGGTAAGTAATAATATTGGGATGAGGTAGTCGGGTGTGCTATTTAAAGATTGGCTGTGTACAGGTACAGTGATCAATAAGCTTCTCTGACAACTGAGGCTTATTGTTAGAGAGGGAGATAAAAGACTCCAGCTTTAGTGTTTTTTGCAATTCGTTCCAGTCATTGGCAGCAGAAATCTGGAAGGAAAGGCTGCCAAAGGAAGTGTAGGCTTTGGGGATGACCAGTGCAATATACCTGCTGGAGCGCGTGCTACGGGTGTTGCTATGGTGACCAGTGAGCTGAGATAAGGCGAAGCTTTACCTAGCAAAGACTTATAGATGACCTGGAGCCAGTGGGTTTGGCAATGGATATGTAGTGAGGGCCAGCCAATGAGAGCATACAGGTCGCAGTGGTGGGTAGTATATGGGGCTTTGGTGACAAAACGGATGGCACTGTGATAGACTACATCCAGTTTGCTGAGTAAAGTGTTGGGGGCTATTTTGTAAACGACATCGCCGAAGTCAAGGATCGGTAGGATAGTCAGTTTTACGAGGGTATATTTGGCGGCATGAGTGAAGGAGGCTTTGTTGCGAAATAGGAAGCTGATTCTAGATTTCATTTTGGATTGGAGATGCTTAATATAAGTTTGGAAGGAGAGTTTACAGTCTAACCAGACACCTAGGCATTTGTAGTTGTCCGCATATTCTAGGTCAGAACCGTCCAGAGTAGTAATGCTAGACGGGCGGGAGGGTGCGGGCAGCAATCAGTTGAAGAGCAGGCACTTAGTTTTACTTGCATTTAAAAGCAGTTGGATGCCACGGAAGGAGTGTTGTATGGCGTTGAAGCTTGTTTGGAGGTTTGTTAGCACAGTGTCCAAAGAAGGACCAGATGTGTACAGAATGGTGTCGTCTGCATATAGGTGGATCAGAGAATCACCAGCAGCAAGAACGACATCATTGATATATACAGAGAAAAGAGTCGGCCCGAGAATTGAGCCCTTTTGCACCCCCATAGAGACTGCCAGAGGTCCGAACAACAGGTCCTCCGATTTGACACACTGAATTCTATCTGAGATGTAGTTGGTGAACCAGGCGAGGCAGTCATTGGAGAAGCTTATTGAGTCTGCCGATAAGAATGCGGTGATTGACAGAGTCGAAAGCCTTGGCCAGGTCAATGAAGACGGCTGCACAGTACTGTCTTTTATCGATGCCTGTTATGATATCGTTTAGGACCTTGAGCATGGCTGAAGTGCACCCATGACCAGCTCGGAAACCAGATTGCATAGTGGAGAAGGTATGGTGGGATTCGAAATAGTCTGAGATCTGTTTATTATCTTGGCTTTCGAAGATTTTAGAAAGGCAGGGCAGGATGGATATACGTCTATAACAGTTTGTGTCTAAGGTGTCTCCTGCATTGAAGAGGGGGATGACGGCGGCAGCTTTCCAATCTTTGGCGATCTCAGATGATACGAAAGAGAGGTTGAACAGGCTAGTAATAGGGGTTGCAACAATTTCGGCTGATATTTTTAGAAAGAGAGGGTCCAGATTGTCTAGCCCAGCTGATTTGTAGGGATCCAGATTTTGCGGCTCTTTCAGAACATCAGCTGTTTGGATTTGGGTGAAGGAGAAGCGATGGGGGGGTTTGGGAAAGTTGATACAGGGAGTGCTGAGGTGTTGGCCCGGGGTAGGGGTAGCCAGGTGGAAAGCATGGCCAGCCGTGGAAAAATGCTTCTTGAAATTATTGATTATCGTATATTTATCGGTGGTGACACAGTGTTTCCTATCCTCAGTGCAGTGGGCAGCTGGGAGGAGGTGCTCTTATTCCCCATGGACTTTACAGTGTCCCAAAACTTTTTGCAATTAGTGCTACAGGAAGAACATTTCTGTTTGGAAAAGCTAGCTATAGCTTTCCTAAATGACTGAGTATATTGGTTCCTGACTTCCCTGAAGAGTTGCATATCGCCAGGGCTATTCGATGCTTATGCAGAATGCCACAGGATGTTTTTGTGCTGGTCAAGGGCGGTCAAGTCTGGGGTGAACCAATGGCTGTATCTGTTCTTAGTTCTACATTTTTTTAATGGGGCATGCTTATTTACTATGGAGAGGAAAGCACTTTTGAAGAGCAACCAGGCATCCTCTACTGATGAGATGAGGTCAATATCCTTCCAGGATACCTGGGCAAGGTCGGTTAGAAAGGCCTGCTCGCTGAAGTGTTTTAGGGAGCGATTGACATTGATGGGGGGTGGTCGTTTGACCGCAGACCCATTACGCACGAAGGCAATGAGGCAGTGATCGCTGAGATCCTGGTTGATGACAGCAGAGGTGTATTTAGAGGGCAAGTTGGTAAGGATGATATCTAAGAGGGTGCCCATGGTGACAGATTTTGGTTTGTACCTGGTAGGTTCATTGATAATTTGTGTGAGATTGAGGGCATCTAGCTTAGATTGTCGGATGGTCGGGGTGTTAAGCAAGTCCCAGTTCAGGTCACCTAACTGTACGAACTCTGAAGATAGATCGGGGGCGATCAATTCACATATGGAGTCCAGGGCACAGCTGGGGGCTGAAGGGGGTCTAGAACAAGCGGCAACGGTGAGAGACTTGTTTCTGGAAAGGTGGATTTTTAAAAGTAGAAGCTCGAACAGTTTGGGCACAAACCTGGATAGAATGACAGAACTCTGCATGCTATCTCTGCAGTAGATTCCAACTCCGCCCCCTTTGGCAGTTCTATCTTGTCAGAAAATGTTATAGTTAGGGATGGAAATGTCAGGATTTTGGTCGCCTTCCTAAGCCAGGATTCAGAGACGGCTAGGATATCCGGGTTGGCGGAGTGTTCTAAAGCAGTGAATAAAACACACATAGGGAGGAGGCTTCTAATGTTAACGTGCATGAAACCAATGCTTTTACGGTTACAGAAGTCAACAAAAGACAGCGCCTGCCGAATGGGAGTGATGCTGGGGGCTGCAGGGCCTTGGTTAACCTCTACATCACCAGAGGAACAGAGAAGGAGTAGGTTAAGAGTATGGCTAAAGGCTAAAAGAACTGGTAATCTAGTGTGTTCAGAACAGAGAGTAAAGGGGCAGGTTTCTGTGCACAGAAGGATAGATTCAAGGCATAATGTACAGACAAGGGTATGGTAGGATGTGAGTACAGTGGAGGTAAGTCTAGGCATTGATTGACGATGAGAGAGGTTTTGTCTCTAAAAGCACCATTTAAGCCAGATGCGGTTACCGCATGTATGGGGGTAGGAACAACAGGGCTAACTAAGGCATATTGAGCAGGGCTGGAGGATCTACAGTGAAGTAAGACCAAAATTACTAACCAAAACAGCAATAGACAAGGCATATTGACATTAGGGAGAGGCATGTGTAGCCAAGTAATCATAAAGGTACAGTGAGTAGCTAGGCGAGCTGGAGGCACAGAGACTCAGACAGCTAGCAGGTTGGGGCTAGCAGCAGGCTAGCAAATGTGCCGCAGGGGGACGTCGCAACGAGGGAGCCTGTTGAAACCCCCTCGGACGGTTACGTCGGCAGACCAGTCGTGATGGAACGGCGTGGCTCTGTGTCAGCAGCAAAGGGTCCAGGTCAATTGGCAAAATAGGTATTGAAGCCCAGGGATTATCTGATGGATTTCTTCGGCTAGCTGGGAGATGGGTCTAGATTCGAGGCTAGCTCCAGGCTAACTGGTGCTTGTTTCGGGACAGAGATGTTAGCCAAGAGTAGCCACTTGGATAACAGCTAGCTAACTGCGATGATCCGGAGTAAAGGTTCAGAGCTTGCGGTAGGAACCCGTAGATATGGTGGAGAAAAGAAGTCCGATACGCTCTGGGTTGACATTGCGCTGTGCAGGCTGGCAGAAGTTGACCGGGCTGAAGCTGGCAGGTGTCCCAGTTAACGGTGATGGCTAACCAGTAGTGGCTAACTGACTACTAGCTAGTAGCTAGTTAGCTGGCTAGCTTCTGAAGGGGGTTACAGTTCTAAAGTATAAAAATAGCAGATCCATACCGCATTGGGTGAGGCGGGTTGCAGGAGAGTATGTTCAGTCCATAGATGGAAAATGAGATTTAAAAATATATACAAAATATATACGAAAAAAGAAACGATATATACAAGGGACGGGACAAGACATTCAAAAAGTCCCACTGCTACGTTATCTTGGATCAGAACTGAATGCAATTTACTTATATGTCAACTACTTGATTCATATCTATGCATCAATGTAATTGACAGGGTGGCATAGCCTAGTGGTTAGAGTGTTGGACTAGTAATTGAAAGGTTGCAAGATCAAATCCCCGAGCGCACAAGGTAAAAATCTGTTGTTCTGACCCTGAACAAGGGAACAAAGTTAACCCATTTTTCCTAGGCTGTCATTGAAAATAAGAATTTGTTCTTAACTGACTTGCCTAGTTAAACAAAGGTAAAATATATTAAAAATGAATGCAATGTATTCACTTAGGCATCAGAGATATGACTTCTATCTCGAGGCATGGGGCCTATTAATTGAGAGCAGAAATCTGTTCCTCTCCTAACATGGCGCTGAAAGCTGGAGAACAGCTGTCCCAGCCCCGGAGAATCATATGGAATCATATTATATTATTGGCCAAGGATGAATATTCCCTCCGATTTGAAATAATCTGGCAGCTATTCAGTTGGTGCGATGGCCAAATACAGACGGCAAAACACAGCTGTGGGGAATAACTAATGCAGGTGTGCTCTATTAAAATAGTGTAGGCGACTCCTTGCATCCTACTCGCCTACATGATGGTACCTAGAACCATAAAAGCTATCCCTATAGAAAAATATTGGTTCCAGGTAGAAAAGTAGCCCTTTCCTGCAGTCAAATGACCTAGTGGCCTCATGGGTGGAATTTCACAATTAATAAACATTATTTAAAAACGCTGAAAATCCGGTGTCAAACTATTTTGTTATATTTCAGTCTTCCTTGATGTACAGTACGAGTCAAGAGTTTGGAAACACCTACTCATTCAAGGGTTTTTCTTTATTTTGACTATTTTCTACATTGTAGAATAATAGTGAAGACATCAAAACTATGAAATAACACATATGGAATCATGTAGTAACCAAAAAAGTGTTAAACAAATCAAAATATATTTTAGATTTTAGATTCTTCAAAGTAGCCACCGTTTGCCTTGACAGATTTGCATTCTCTCAACCAGCTTATATTGGAATGCTTTTCCAACAGTCTTGAAAGAGCAATTGTTGGCTGCTTTTCCTTCACTCTGTGATCCAACACATCCCAAACCATCTGAACTGGGTTGAGGTCGGGTAATTGTGGAGGCCAGGTCATCTGATCTTCTTGGTCAAATAGCCCTTACACAGCCTGGAGGTGTGTTGGGTCATTGTCCTGTTGAAAAACAAATCATAGTCCCACTAAGCACAAAACAGATGGAATGGTGTATCGCTGCAGAATGCTATGGTAGCCATGTTCGTTAAATGTGCCTCGAATTCTAAATAAATCACAGGCAGTGTCACCAGCAAAGCACCCCCACACCATCATCCATTCACCTACTCTCCGTCTCACAAAGACACGGTGGATCGAACCAAAAATCTCCAACTTGGACTCATCACTACCTTTAGTAGTGGTTTCTTTGCAGCAATTCGACCACAAAGGCCTGATTCACGCAGTCGTCTTTGAACAGTTGATGTTGAGATGTGTCTGTTCCTTCAACTCTGTGAAGTATATATTTGGGCTGCAATTTCTGAGGCTGGTAACTCTAATGATCTTATCCTATGCAGCAGAGGTAACTCTGGGTCTTCCTTTATTGTGCCAGTACTCATGAGAGCCAGTTTCACCATATCGCTTCATGGTCTTTGCGACTGCACTTGAAGAAACTTTCAAAGTTCTTTACATTTACAGGATTGACTGACCTTCATGTCTTAAAGTAACGATGGACTGTTGTTTCTCTTTGCTTATGTTTTTTAAAAAAAGCACCTTTATTTAACCTGGTAGACTAGTTGAGAACAAGTTCTCATTTGCAACTGCGACCTGGCCAAGACAGAGCAAAGCAGTTCGACACATACAACAACACAGAGTTACACATGGAATAAACAAACATACAATCAATAATGCAGTAGAAAAGACGAAAAGTTTATGTACAACATGTGCAATTGAGGTAGGATGAGGAAGGTATGGCAATAAGTAGGCCATGGTGGCGAAGTAATTACAATATATCAATTAAACACTGGAATGGTAGAATGTGCAGAAGATGAATGTGCAATTAGAGATACTGGGGTGCAAAGGAGCAAGATAAATACAGTATGGAGATGAGGTAGATTGGATGGGCTATGTACAGGTGCAGTGATCTGGGAGCTACCCTGACAGCTGGTGCTTAAAGCTAGTGATTTTTTGCAGTTCGTTCCAGTCATTGGAAGCATAGAACTGGAAGGAGAGGTGGCCAAAGGAAGAATTGGCTTTGGGGTTGACCAGTGAGATATACCTGCTGGAGCACGTGCTACGGGTGGGTGCTGCTATGGTGACCAGTGAGCTGAGATAAAGTGGGACTTTACCTAGCAGAGACTTGTAGATGACCTGGAGCGACGAGTATGAAGCGAGGGCCAGCCAACGAGAGCGTACAGGTCGCAGTGGTGGGTAGTGCATGGGGCTTTGGTGACAAAACAGATGGCACTGTGATAGACTGCATCCAATTTGTTGAGTAGTGTGTTGGAGGCTATTTTGTAAATTACATCGCGGACGTTGAGGATCGGTAGAATGGTCAGTTTTACGAGGGTATGTTTGGCAGCGAAATAGGAAGCTGATTCTAGTTTTAATTTTGGATTGGAGATGTTTAATTTGAGTCTGGAAGGAGAGTGTACAGTCTATGTGAACTGTTCTTGCCATAATATTGACTTGGTTTTTCCCAAATAGGGCTATCTTCTGCATACCACCCCTACCTTGTCATAACACAACTGTTTGGCTCAAACGCATTAAGGAAAGAAATTCCACAAATTATCTTTTAACAAGGCACACCTGTTAACCTGTCTGGGCTAGGGGGCAGTATTGAGAATTTTGGAAAAATATGTTCCTATTTTTAACTGCCTCCTACACCAACTCAGAAGCTAGAATATGCATATTATTGTTCAGGTTTGGATAGAAAACACTCTGAATTTTCTAAAACTGTTTGAATGGTGTCTGTGAGTATAACAGAACTCCTATGGCAGGCAAAAACCTGACAAGGTTTCAAGCAGGAAGTACCCTGTCTGACAAGAAGTCGTGCGTCTTGCATCTTTTTATTGAAAAGTAAGGATCTTAGCTGTAACGTGACAATTCCCAGGGCTCCAATAGGCTCTCAGAGCCCGCGAAATAACTGAAGGTTTACGAGGGAGCCTCAGGTTGAAACAGATTATCGCCTTTTGTAAGTGGATGCTCAGAGGACCTTTGAATGATGCGCGTGCATGAGTCGCTTCTGAGGAGAAATTTTATTCGGCTGTTTAGGCTCAATGCATACTCCCGGTCGGAATATTATCACTTCTCTACGACATAAATGGCATAAAAATTGGTTTTAAACAGCGGTTGACATGCTTCGAAGTACGGTAATGGAATATTTAGACATTTTTGACACGCCAATGCGCCATGCGCGAGACCGGGAAGAAGCATTCTAGAACTCACGAACAAAACGTCGCTGTTTGGATATAACGATGGATTATTTGGGACCAAACCTACATTTGTTATTGAAGTAGAAGTCCTGGCAGTGTATTCTGATGAAGAACAAGCAAGGTAAGAACATTTTTCTTATAGGAAATGTGATTTTGGTGGAGGCTGACCTGGGTGGGTATCTAAATAGCTAGCCCTGTAATGCCGGGCTATGTACTTAGATTATTGCAAAATGTGCTTCATCCGAAAAGCTATTTTAAAATCGGACATATCGAGTGCATAGAGGAGTAATGTATCTATAATTCTTAAAATAATTGTTATGCTTTTTGTGAACGTTTATCGTGAGTAATTTAGCAAACTGTTAGTAAATTCAACGGAAGTTTGCCGGGGGTTATGCGTTTTCTGAACGTCACATGCTAATGCAAAAAGCTGTTTTTTGATATAAATATGAACTTGATTGAACAGACATGCATGTATTGTATAACACAATGTCCTAGGCGTGTCATCTGATGAAGATCATCAAAGGTTAGTGCTGCATTTAGCTGTGGTTTGGGTTTATGTGACATGATATGCTAGCTTGAAAAATGGCTGTCTGATTTTTTCTGGCTGGGCACTCTGCTGACATAATCTAATGTTTTGCTTTCGTTGTAAAGCCTTTTTGAAATCGGACAGTGGGGTTAGATTAACGAGATTCTTGTCTTTAAATAGCTGTAAAATAGTCATATGTTTGAGAAATTGAAGTAATAGTATTTCTAACGATTCAAAAATCGCGCCACTGGAATTTCAGTAGCTGTTACGTAGGTGGGACGAAATCGTCCCACATACCCCAGACAGGTTAATTGAAATGCATTCCAGGTGACTACCTCATGAAGCTGGTTGAGAGAATGCCAAGAGTGTGAACTTTCATCAAGGCAAAGGGTGGCTACTTTGAAGAATCTAAAATCTAAAATCTATTTGGATTTGTTCAACACTTTTTTTGGTTACTACATGATTCCATATGTGTTATTTCATACTTTTGATGTCTTCACTATTATTCTACAATGTAGAAAATAGTAAAAATAAAGAAAAACCCTTGAATGAGTAGGTGTGTCCAAACTTTTGACTGGTACTGTATGTAAAGTTTAATATTGTTATGCAAACTCAAAATTGAATACATTTCAACTCTATATCTGACATGGTGCAAGTGTATAGATTTTTTAAGTCCATAACCATGTGTTTGATGTGTATACTGTTTCAAAGTATATATGTTTAAAACTACCAAGAAACACTTTTTGTGACTCTGATTTAGCCCACTTCAGTAAACCGTAACTTAAAAGTGATTTGTAACCTGTATACTTTTGATTTCTTATATTGCACATAACACTCATCACACCAAATTATTAGATATGCATCCGTCAGAAAGTTCACAGGAGTGGCTGTTTTTAATTGGATTATATGCCATTTTTGCAAATGGATGCATACATGTACTGATGTAATTTAATATGGTATGGCAGGCCTTGTGGACTGAAGGCATTCCTGCTAATTTCATTGTCCTAAACGTTGAATACAAACAAATCACAACCGCTGACCACCTCAACCCGTGTCTAACGATTGATTGACTATGAAAAGGAAGTGTATTCCTAACGTACTGGGTTGCAATAACAGGTAAAACTTTATCTTAAATTTCCCTGTTATTATGTTAATATAATGTTATTGCTACAGTTATTACTGTGTAGTTAAATAGGTATAAGGGCAACTTAAGGTAAAAGTCTTACCCAGTAATGACCGGTGCTGGTGCCACTTTACATGAACTACACAGATACCATATTTTACATACATTTTTATAATGCAAATTTTGTGCCACATTAACAAGAGTAATAACATATTTGAAATAAAGTGACAAAAAAAAGCGAACGCTGCCATCTAATGTGCCACAGTTCCCCAAGAGAGCCAGTGATGGGATTGGGCCAGTCCTTCTTAGATCCCAAATTAACTATAGTAATAACTTATTTGGAATAAAGTGACAAAACAAAGTGAATGCTGCCATCTAATGCGCCACAGTCCCCCAAGAGAACCAGTGTTGGGATTGGGCCAGGCTAAAGCTTTAAGTAAAGCATCATACAACAGTTTGGGAACCACTGATTTGATATAAACACAGAATCTACAGTCAAACCTCTTACCACCTGTTTCGGATACAGGTAGTGTGTATCCTGTATTTGTATTTCTTTTCTCTCCTTCTCCTCCTCACAGGTGACAATCATCACTCCCCAATCAGAAGACACCTGTTCCTTTTCCCTCAACCAATCACAGCCCCTTTCCCTTGGTTTAAAAACCCAGTCAGTTGTTTTCTCCCCAGATCAATCTTTGTGTTCATTCTCTCAATCGCTCTCTCTCTCTCTCTCTCTCTCTCTCTCTCTCTGTCCCCAGCTCTATCTATCTCTATATCTCTGTATTGATCTCTTTTGTTTTGCAACTACATGTCACATTTGTCCGGTTATCCTGTGAGTATTGTTTTGCTGTTTGACTGTTTGATTGTTTGTTTGGTGGGAAAATGGGGTACCAAGACAAGTCGCCCATGGGCATACATTACCCGTAGGAATACTTTGTCTAAGTACCCTAGTTAGAACTGGGCGGACCACCCACTGTATTTTTCGTTAGTTAGCTAGCTGTTCTTGAAATAGGCTAGTCTAGCTTATGGGTGTTTTTGATTATTGTTTCTTTGCTTGGGTCCAGCTCAGCCCCTTTTCTCACACCCCTTTACCGTGTGTTTAAAATAAACCTTTAGAGTTTGACGGTAAACTTAAGTTGTCTGTGGTTTTTGTTCTCATTGTTACTCGTCACTATTATAATTTGCATGATTTATGTTACGGGACTCGTATCCATCCCCCCCTAGACTGCAGGGCCAAAAGGGATTCGTAACACCACCACAGAGTGTATTTTTCACGCCTGCTCCTGCTCTCCCTCTCTGGTGCTCAAGGGCGCCAGGCTGCCCTTCATTACACACAACTGTAACCATCATTACGCGCAGCTAAGTAATATTGGACTCACCTGGACTGCATTACTTTGTTGATTACCCCCTCTATATCTGTCTGCTCCTCAGTTTGTTCCCTGTGTTTTTTCCCCCCTGTCCAGACACTGTTCCTGTTCTGTTTTGTGTCCGTGTTTCATTACTTGTACCTGCTTCTCGCCTCCAGCGTTGATCCTTACAGTATAGTTAACACCTTGGTTTGACATCTAAGCAACTCTGTATTTCATGTAATTTCTCTATAGATTCAAATTTATCTTCAAAGGAAAAAACTCCACCCAAAAACATGTTTCGGTATTTGTTTCATTAGTCCATTGTGGACATAGTGCCAAAATGTTTTACTTGTCTGCCATCAAGTTTTCAAGATATTTTGCTTCATATGATGCTGCATTTTGCTTCATATGTAGCAAAATGATTCATAACGGGATCATTTCTGTATTTTGAATATTTAAAAAATATATACAGTTGAAGTCGAAAGTTTACGTACAATAAGGTTGGAGTCAATAAAACTCATTTTCAACCACTCCACAAATTTCACGATAACAAACTACAGTTTTGGCAAGTCTGTTAGGACATCTACTTTGTGCATGACACAAGTAATTCTTCCAACAACTGCTTACAGAGAGATTATTTCACTTATAATTCACTGTATCACAATTCCAGTGGGTCAGAAGTTTACATACACTAAGTTGACTGTGCCTTTAAACACCTTGGAAAATTCAAGAAAATGATGTCATGGCTTTAGAAGCTTCTGATAGGCTAATTGACATAATTTGAGTCAATTGGAGGTGTACCTGTGGATGTATTTCAAGGCCTACCTTCAAACTCAGTGCCTCTTTGCTTGACATCATGGGAAAATCAAAATAAATCAGCCAAGTCTGGTTCATCCTTGGGAGCAATTTCCAAATGCCTGAAGGTACCACGTTCATCTGTACAAACAATTGTACGCAAGTATAAACACCATGGGACCATGCAGCCGCCACACCGCTCAGGAAGGAGACGCCTTCTGTCTCATAGAGATGAACATATTTGGTGTGAAAAGTGGAAATCAATCCCAGAACAACAGCAAAGGACCATGTGGAGATGCTGGAGGAAGCAGGTACAAAAATATCTATATCCACAATAAAACGAGTCCTATATCGACATATACTGAAAGGCAGCTCAGCAAGGAAGATGCCACTGCTCCAAAACTGCCATAAAAACGCCAGGCTACGGTTTGCAACTGCACATGGGGACAAAGATCATACTTTTTGGAGAAATGTCCTCTGGTGTGATGAAACAAAAATAGAACTGTTTGGCCATAATGACCATCGTTGTGTTTGGAGGAAAAAGGGGGATGCTTACAAGCCGTAGAACACCAGCCCAACCATGAGGCACGGGGTTGGCAGCATCATGTTGTGGGGGTGCTTTGCTGCAGGAGGGACGGGTGAACTTCACAAAATCGATGGCATCATGAGGAGGAAAATTATGTGGATATATTGAAGCAACATCTCAAGACATCAGTCAGGAAAATAAAGCTTGGTCGCAAAAGGGTCTTCGAAATGGACAATGACCCCAAGCATACTTCCGTGTCAAAATGGCTTAAGGACAACAAAGTCAAGGTATTGGAGTGGCCACAAAGCCCTGAACTCAATCCCATAGAACATTTGTGGGCAGAACTGAAAAAGTGTGTGCGAGAAAGAAGGCCTAGAAAACCTGACTCAGTTACACCAGCTCTGTCAGGAGGAAATGGGCCAAAATTCACCCAACTTATTGTGGGAAGCTGTGGTTTTTGGCTACCCAAAATGTTTGACCCAAGTTAAACAATTTAAAGGCAATGCTACCATATCCGAATTGAGTGTATGTAAACTTCTGACCCACTGGGAATGTGATGAAATAAATAAAAGCTGAAATAAATATTCCTCTCTACTATTATTCTGACATTTCACATTCTTAAAATAAAGTGGTGATCTTAACTGACCTAAGACCAGGAATTTTTGCTATGAATTTTTGTCAGAAATCGTGAAAAACTGAGTTTAAATGTGTTTTGCTAAGGTGTATGTAAACTTCCGACTTCAACTGTATATTTTGTAGTACTTTTTACCCTTTTTCTCCTCAACTTCATAGTTACAGTCTTGTCCCATCGCTGCAACTCCCGTGCGGACTCATGAGAGGCAAAGATTGAGAGCCATGCATCCTCCAAAACACGACCCCGCCAAGACACACTGCTTGCTTAACCCCGAAAGCCAGTCGCACCAGTGTGTCGGAGGACACGCCATACAGCTGGTGACTGAAGTCAGTGTGCATGCGCCCAGCCACCACAAGGAGTTGCTAGATTGCGCTTGGACAAGGACATCCCTCCCTTAACCCGGACGATGCTGGGCCAATTGTGCGCCGCCTCATGGGTCTTCTGGTTGTGGCCGGCTGTGACACAGCCCGGGATCGAACCCGGAGTGACACCTCTAGCACTGTGAAGCAGTGCCTTAGACTGCTGTGCCACTCAGGAGGCCTGTATTTTGAAAGTTCCATATCTTGAAAATGTGATTGTTGGCAATCAAAACATTTTGGGACTATGTCAACAATGAACTGAAACAATTACCAAAATATAGTTTTTGGGTGGAATTGTCCTTTAATGAGTAGCTATCAGGTACACAGTGTCATAACTCTCCGGGAAGCAGGAAGTTGGCTGTTTTATGGCAGTCGTAAAATATGCTGCCTCTGTGCTCTGTAGTATTCGAGATTGGAATGTAAACTGTGGAACACTGAGAGACACTTGGACAATCAAAAGTTTGAATAATTAAACAATATTTATATTTTTGAGAATCTGGGAATGGTCCGTGGGTATTTAGAACAATCCTGTCAAAGTTGTTTCATTTGGTGACCTCATGAAAGACAGGAGACCCACATTACTGTATCTCTGGTTGTGTACACCTTCCAATTATGGGGTTTAGATCTGATGGTTGTGTAAAATACATGATTACATATGAAACTATTTGTAAAAAGATTAAATGTGATGTCAGCCTTCTAAATGAGAGTATGGATTTTCATATAAAGTTTAACTAGTCAGTGGCCACACCCTTGTGAGCCCAGACATCACATTAGGGATCATAGAACCTCCCCTTCTTCCACAGAGTATAAAACCCACTTCCTACAAAACGTACATTAAGTCAGAGAACGCCAGGACGGAGTCCCCACGTTGGAATGGCTACAATTCTACAGACCATTAGACTAGAAAACATGGAGCTGACGCTACATGTTGAAATGGTTAAAAACTACAACTCTTTAGGCCACTGAGACCATACAGTGTGTAGCGTTGGCTACACGTCTGGACATGGTTCAACTCTGAGACAATCGATCACTACAGAATAAGAGCAAATCCCAAACGTAGAATTACTAGTCTGCAGCTGGAAATTACGTAAATCTAGTATGAGAATACCGACAACCGCAGAAGCATCTATTCTATGCAACGAACATCCGTATGCCTGACGTATCCATTACAACAGACACTGTCCAGAGCCTCTGAGAAAGCGACAACTACGAAAGACATTGTGGGGAAGTTAACCAGAAACTCTCTGATGAACTGATTCTCCAGCAGATGGACCGGCGATTCCAACAGAGAAGACAACAACGACATACGGGTGTAAATATATACAATGCAATTATTTTCGAATGAGTGGCCGTTCATGTGCAAAGGATTAGCATTTCAATGAATATAATTATCAACTGTGTGTAGTGAATCCTTTTTGTCTCTCCCGCTCTTTCTCTGTCCCCACCCCTTCCATTGTCTACCAAGCCGTCATACCGGTTTAGCCCACTAGGGACTTATCAATGCATTGTGTTAGTAACCAATAACTATATTGTTTGTTTCATGTATTTCTGTGACTTGATTAGTTAGTTAGTAAATAAATAATTAAACCAATTTGTATATCGCTGATTCATTATTTAGGCTAGCGTTCGTGCAGATATCCAAGGGTTTGCGACGTTCAGTAATGAGAGCTGATGAGATAATATTAATACATTAAAATAAGACTGTGCTTGATAAGATATGAAAATATCTGAAGAGTCGATTCGGGAAATAGAGACTCTATAAACATTTCCCGTTGTGCCTCAACTTCCTAGTTAATTAAAGTTTGCATGATTAGTTTAATCACATAATAATAACAATACAGAGAATTGATTTGATAAAATAACAGTCTTCACATTTAATGATAGTCACAGACATGACAACAGTATTGATTATGTAATTTAATTGTGAACATGTGTGTCTCTTTTACTTTCATAAATATGAAGATGGAAGGTCATTTACCACACAAATGCATCAAGCATACAGTAGCATGAGTGCTTTAAGGTCTGTAATCTCAGGCCCAATGTAGAGTGCATTCTCCACCACTACCTGACCTCTGTATAGCCCTTCCTCCTTGTTCATAGCTCAGATTCTTCCAGATAGAGCAGCAATAATCTAACAATGCTCCTCTCTATTAGACTGAGATCTCAACTCTTCTGCTATCTCGATAAATTTAAGTTCAAGCTCACTTTGAATGCCTCTTACAGGAATTGACGCATCACTGATCAATGTTGAAACAAAGGCGAGCTAGACATACTAGGACAACAGATATATTTGATACTGCAAAGCCATAAATAAGAGATAGTTGAGAATTTCATGGTGCCATACATGCCTTAAATCTGCATTTCAAACAATAACAAAGCGGATACATAGTCTTTGTTTTTGTAATCAGCTGAAGGATGGGATTTGCGAAATGTGAACAATCACAAATTCTTATTCAGGGCTATGGATGCAAGGACTGACCACACATGATATAAAACTTTAGCTTTAAATATGTTTTAAAGCTATACAGTCTTTGTTTGCAATTACATTGTTTACAAACAGTAGAGTTAACCCTCTAGAGTCGATTGACGCACCTGTGCTTCACATGGTGATGTAATTTAGAATTTTGAATAGCTTCCCGTGTGTTTATGCTAGAGACTTACTGTGTTTTGTAGTGGCTGCAGGTCAATCCCCTCTTTCTGCCGATATAAAGTTTGCTCCTATTCCATAACATGGGATTTGTGGAAACTGTCTTTTTCTGCACATGAGAGGAATCGGACAAGAACATCATCATAAAATTGTCTGTTAACCAAAACTGTTTGAGCTACGAACAAAGTCACCAATATTGAAAGGGAAAACTGTCACAAACATGAAGGCATTGGTTGTTTTGCTACACGATGCACAAATGCTTCAGGGGAGTAATCTGAAACTAAACCTAATACCGGGCTGTAAAAATAGTGCAACGTGCATACGGGGTAAAAAGTCTCATGAATAACGTGACCAAACATGGGTTTACATTTTATTTTCTATATCTCTCAGATATAGGAAATCCACTTCAAAACCTTATTCCTTATGATTTGTTTTTTGATTTTCTGTTTTGCCATGTACAAATGTGTTATTCAATGCATTTATATGGGTTATAGTAGTACAAACACCTGCACGCCATCAGCCTCAGGCAAACCAGCATTAGCCGTAACAACACTGCCCCTCAGTGTCATTCAAATTTGTTTTTTGTTATGTTTTATTTTTACTTTATTTTTTTACTTTTATCTTTGACCGTCATTCTATCCCCCGCCCAGCAACTCCACTCCCAATTGTCTCCAATTCCACATCCCAACCCTCTGCTTCACTCAGCCCATCCCACCTATCTCTGCTGGCCACCCTCTTTGGATTTCTACACACCATATATCTTTCAACTATGATGTGATGTTTAACATACAATTTCAATCTATCTAATTGAACAGAATCCACAGATTACGTTGAATATAAATATGTTTACTAAGAGTGTTAATATATTAATTGACTGACCTGGTCTCTCCAGATTTTCCAACAGTACTATTTCTAGGGTCAATTTTAGATCAATGTTCTGCATATTCAGCCAGACCAGAAACAGCCTACCTGAAGGCAATACCAAAATAGAAGGTCTATTGATTCTGTATCCTCACAACAAAATCTGCAGTGCTTCGATGATTTAATGCCCCAAATATTCAACATTTTGTTGGTGGCAAGAATTCTATATAATAATTTTAGCTGAAAAGCACAGTCTTGACTCTTGCGTCGTTTTATATGTCAACTCATACACCCTGTACCATTGAATTGGTACGTCAAAAATCTCTTCCCAAATATTTTGCAATCTGTATGGCACAGCTGTCAACATCATGGTCCTCAAATTAAACTGTTATACTTTCCTATTTATGCTATTTTTATTCCTTGGCCAGTTTTGATGCTTTATATTGAGCAGACAGACCAGTTCCCTACCTCCTCCCACTGCCACCTGCCTCCTCCATTTTTGAGATAATGCTGTAATCAATTGGTTGTAATCTTGGATTGAGCAGCCCTTTCTGTACAATTCTGACTCCATGAAAGACATAACTCTACCATTCCAATATCATTTATAAACAAAATACACTTTTAAAACATCTTTGCCTTAAATACAGGTTTTTTTATCAACCAGCACATTTGAGTTCAGCCATAATATTTGTTGTAAAATTTGTTCTAACTTTTCAGGGGGATCAAATTGAAACTGTAGTCAGCTCTGCAATGCTTGTTTGAAAAAGTGAGATACTTGTCTATTTTGACAAGTTTTCTATTGAAATTCATTGTGGAGAGCCCATTTATATCTTTTGTGATATGAATACCAAGTATGTCTACTTCACCATCAGCCCATTTGTAGGTAAACTGCAGCGTAATGTAAAAGTTGTATTTTTTAAAGATGCAATACGTAATATTGTACACATCACAATTACATCAAAAACATTTGTTTTTATTTAATGATTCGTACGGGAGGGATTTACTCTAGACACCCGAACAGGCCCTCATCATCCCTGTCACTCGCAGGAGAAAGAGGCTGAGATTTTGCAGAAAGAGATCAGTGAGGATCAGGAGTCGAGTGGCTAATCTGCCTTTGGAATCAGTAATGTTAACCAACGTACAATCGCTGGAAAATAAATGGGATGAACTAAAAGCATGTATATCCTACCAATGGGACATTAACCTGTTGGGGATAGGAGACAGTATTTTCACGGCCATATAAAAAACGTACCCGATTTAATCTGGTTACTACTCCTGCCCAGAAACTAGAATATGCATATAATTAGTACATTTGGATAGAAAACACTCTAAAGTTTCTAAAACTGTTTGAATGGTGTCTGTGAGTATAACAGAACTCATATGGCAGGCCAAAACCTGAGAAGATTCCATCAGATTCCATCAGATTCCAATTTGTTGTCCTTCTTTTGCATCTCTATCAACATTACAGCATCTGTGCTGTAACGTGACACTTTCTATGGCTTCCATTGGCTCTCTAAAGCCACCAGAAAGTGGAATGGGGTGTCTGCTGTAACTGGGCAAAGTACAGCAGCTCTGTTTGTGAGTGGTCAGCCTGGGGACAGTGAGACTGGAGATGCGCGGTCACGAGACCTCTCCATTTTTTTCTTTCAGCCTTTGAATGAATACAGCGTCGCCCGGTTGGAATATTATCGCAAATTTACGAGAAAAATAGCATAAAAATTGATTTTAAACAGCGTTTGACACCACTTTAAAGACAAGACTCTCATTAATCTAACCACATTGTCCAATTTCAAAAAGGCTTTACAGCGAAAGCAAAACATTAGATTATGTCAGGAGAGTACCCTGCCAAAAATAATCACACAGCCATTTTCAAAGCAAGCATATATGTCACAAAAACCAAAACCACAGCTAAATGCAGCACTAACCTTTGATGATCTTCATCAGATGACACTCCTAGGACATTATGTTATACAATACATGCATGTTTTGTTCAATCAAGTTCATATTTATATCAAAAAACAGCTTTTTACATTAGCATGTGATGTTCAGATCTAGCATACCCACCGCAAACACCCTAACGTTTCTAAAACTGTTTGAATGGTGTCTGTGAGTATAACAGAACTCATATGGCAGTCAAAACCCCGAGACAGATCGAAACAGGAAGTGGAATTCTGAATTGCGGACTCAACTTCATCACGTTGCCTATTAATCACACCGTGAGCTATGGTTCATTGAGCACTTCCTATTGCTTCCACTAGATGTCCCCAGTCTTTACAAAGTGATTTGAGCCTTCTACTGTGAAAACTGACAGAATGACAGGCTGTGGAACGTGGTCACACGGAGAGGGCCATCACCATTATGACGCCGGCGCCCCTAGCTACCCTCCCCTTTCGAAACATTTTGAAACACAATGCAATCGTCCCCCTCAAATCTTATTGGAGCTCTAGTTGAAAAACGCCCTAAAGATTTATGTTATACAACGTTTGACATGTTTGAACGAACCTAAATAAGAAAACAATGCATTTTGTTGAAAGAGTAGCCCCGCGCACGTCGGAACTTTTGCTGCAGCCTTCAGAACGCGCTAACAACAACAAGCTAATGGAAAATAAAGGATGAACTTTTTCGAACGAAAATACATTTGTTGTGGACCTGGGATTCCTGGAAGTGCCTAAGGATGAAGATAATCAAAGGTAAGGGATTATTGACAATGGTATACAAGACTAGATTTGATATGCGATTGTTCCAAGATGGCGCTGACCAGTATTGCTAGCCTATTGTTCTGAGTATCGCATCCCCTTTTATCGCAAAGTGTGATTACCCAGTAAAGTTATTTTTAAATCTGGCATTACAGGTGCTTTCAAGAGATATTCATCTATAAATCTTAGAATGACAATATTACATTTTAAAAATGTTTTCGAATAGTAATTTAGTAAATTGTAGCACTGTTTCATAGGATGCATTTGAGGGAAAATAGTTAGTCAACGTTACGCACCGATGTAAAATGCTGATTTTATATATAAATATGAAGTTTATCGAACAAAAGAATGCATGTATTGTGTAACATGATGTCCTAGGTGTGTCATCTGATGAAGATTGTCAAAGGTGCTGCATTTAGCTGTTTTTTGGTTATTTGTGATGCATGTGGTTGGTCGGAAAATGGCTATGTGGCTACTTTTACGATATACTCCTCTAACATAATCTAATGTTTTGCTTTTGCTGTAAAGCCTTTTTGAAATCGGACAACGTGGTTTGATTCAGGAGAGGTGTATCTATAAAACGATATAATTTCAACCAAAAAAATGAAAAAAAAGTATAACATTTTGTTATGCTAATGGCGATAGAATTTTTCGCTGGATGCCGCACAGGGGTTAATAAAGAAACACGCCTGAAACCCTGTCTAAAGACTGTTGACATCTAGTGGAAGCCATAGGAACTGCAATCTGGGAGCTATTTGTTTGTATATCCTATAGCATTGCATTGAAAAGGCCTGTGATCTCAAAAAAAATATTCCGAATGAATTTTCCTTGGGTTTTCACTTGCCATATCAGCTCTTTTATACTCACATATATTATTTTAACAATTGTAGAAACCTCAGAGTGTTTTCTATCCAATGATACCAATTACATGCATATCCTAGCTTCTGGGCCTGAGTAACAAGCAGTTTACTTCAGTCATCCGGAAATTCATGATACTGCCCCCTAGGTGTTGCAGTCATTTCAATCGCTGTAGTAGCTGAGATGTATAGTGTTGAGTCACCCACATATGTGTGGCATGTCATTAGTAAAGATTGAAAAAGTACGGAGCCTAAACAGCTGCCCTGGGGATTTCCTGATTCTACCTGGATTATGTTGGAGAGGCTTCCATTAAAGAACACCCTCTGTGTTCTGTTAGACAGGGAACTCTTTATCCACAATAAAGCAGGGGGTGTAAAACCATAACACATATGTACAGTGCCTTGCAAATGTTTTCACCCCCATTGGCATTTTGTTACATTACACCTGTAATTTAAATCGATTTTTATTTGAATTTCATGTAATAGACATACACAAAATAGTCCAAATTGGTGAATTGAAATGAAAACAATTACGTTTTAAAAATTGTAAAACATAAAAAACAGAAAAGTGGTGCAAGGATATGTATTCACACTCTTTGCTTTGAAGCCTCTAAATAAGATTGATTTTACCTGCAGAAGTTACATAATTAGTTAAATAAAGTCGTGGAGAAGTACAGATCTGAGTTGGGTTATAATTAAATATCAGAAACTTTGAACATCCCACGGAGCACCATTATTAAAAAATGGAAAGAATATGGCACCACAACAAACCTGCCAAGAGAGGGCCGCCCACCAAAACTCACGGACCAGGCAAGGAGGGCATTAATCAAAGAGACCAAAGATAACCCTGAAGGAGTTGCAACGCTCCACAGAGGAGATTGGAGTATCTGTCCATAGGACCACTTTAAGCCGTACACTCCACAAAGCTGAGCTTTATGGAAGAGTGGCCAGAAAAAATCCATTGCTCAAAGAAAAAAATTTGCAAACATGTTTGGTGTTCACCAAAAGGCATGTGGGAGACTCTCCAAACATATGAAAGAAGGTATTCTGGTCAGATGAGACTAAAAACAAAATTTTGGGCCATCAAGGAAAAAGCTATGTCTGGCGCAAACCCAACACCTCTCATCACCCCGAGAACACCATCCCCACAGTAAAGCACGGTGGTGGCAGCATCATGCTGTTGGGATGTTTTTCATCTGCATGGAGTGGGAGCTGGTCAGAATTGAAGGAATGATGGATGGCGCTAAATACAGGGACATTCTTGACGGAAACTTGTTTCAGTCTTCCAGAGATTTGAGACTGGGACAGAGGTTCACCTTCCAGCAGGACAATGACCCTAAGCATACTGCTAAAGCAACACTCAAGCAATTTAATAAGGGGAAAGATTTAAATGTTTTGGAATGGCCTAGTCAATGCCCAGATCTCAATCCAATTGAGAATCTGTGGTATGATTTAAAGATTGCTGTACACCAGCGGAACCCATCCAACTTGAAGGAGCTGGAGAAGTTTTACCTTGAAGAATGGGCAAAAATCCCAGTGGCTAGATATGCCAAGCTTATAGAGACATACCCCCAAAAGACTTTCATCTATAATTGCTGCAAAAGGTGGCTCTACAAAGTATTGACTTTGGGGGGATGAATAGTTATGCACGCTGAAGTTTTCAGTTTTTTGTCTTCTTTCTTGTTTGTTTCACAATAACAAATATTTTGCATCTTCAAAGTGGTAGGCATGTTGTGTAAATCAAATGATACAACTCCCCCAAAATCTATTTTAACTCCAGGTTGTATGGCAACAAAATTGGAAAAATGCCAGGGGGTGAATATTTTCACAAGCCACTGTATGGATATATTTTACGCAGTTATGGATACATTTTCCTCAGACAAAAGCTTAAAGATAGTAGCTCAAATAGATGGGCAAGGGAAATGGATTTCAGTGCCTTCACAGGGACAGATACATTATTTTTAATAAGAATGGCACTCCACCCTATCTGTCAACTCTGAAGACATGATAATCCAATAGCCACTGCTCACCGATCCAACGCAGTTACACCTTCCGACACTGCCAAAAACATCAGCTATGCGAGTGTCGGCTATCACCGGTTAATGCTTGATCTGATTGAATCTAGGCCTAAATTGCCTGCAAAACTGCTAATCAGCTGCAGAGTCACTTTTTAATTGCCTTGGCCAAGGCCTGATTTCTCATCATAACAATATCTGAAATTCTATAGAGAACCAAGTATGTGTTCTATGTTTTACTCTAAGGTGTTTAAAGGGAGCGTGTTTGTCTGCCAGGGAGATAAATATAGATGAGAACAACTTTAGAGCTTATTCAGGGTCAAGCATGCATAATGTGTAATGTTTCCCTTCATAATTATACATAATCATCTGTTTTGTATCTCTAATGCATTCAATAGGACAGGGCTCACTGAGATCATTAGCAAAGACACCACTGGACAAGTACATGTGTGGGCTATTTGTCAGAATTAGGTCTGTCAGTGAGGAGTTTGCTGGACTTTTTTTATATTAATCCATGCGGGTTTTGCAATCAGTTGAGTCAGGTTATAGTCAAGACCAATATATACATATATATTTTTTGTATTTTACCCCCTTTTTCTCCCAATTGTTTTATGATATCCATTTGTGATCCAATTACGATCTGTCTTATCACTGCAACTCCCCAACGGGCTCGAGAGAGGCAAAGGTCGAGTCATGCCTCCTTCGAAACATGACCTGCCGAACTGCGCTTCTTAACATCCGCCCGCTAAACCTGGAAGCCAGCTGCACCAATTGTGCATTCAACTGACCAACTGCCATGCCCACCACAAGGTGTCGCTAGAGCGTGATGAGCCAAGTAAAGTCCCCCCGACCAAACCCTCCCCTAACCTGGGCGATGCTGGGCCAATTGTGTGCTGCCCTATGGGGCTCCCGGTCACGGCCATTTATGACACAGCCCGGGATCGAACCCTGGTCTGTAGGGATGCCTCAAGCACTGGAATGCAGTGCCTTAGACCGCTGCATCACTCGGGAGGCCCCAAGACAAATATTCTTCAAAAACCCTGCAACAGATAAATGTGTATTTTGGCTCATCCCCAAAAGCTAACTTTTTGGGGGTATTATTACTGATAATATCCCTGAGAATATGGCTATCTGTAGCAGTACTATGATAATGCTGTGAAATAGCAGGAATGGGAGTTGGGCTGTGCTTGAGTCTTTTTTTTAAATAAAAGCCTCTTCGATGTTGGCGAAGATAACGATTGCCCCTTTCCTATTTGGATGCAAGCCATCAATCTTCTAGAACTGGAGCCTCTCCCAAAAGTGGTGAAAATGTTCAATGTACTCCAAATCCATCAGGAATAGGTTGATGCCCATAAATGTGAACCTGCTTGTCTGTTTCCTTTAATTTATCTATGAGCACTCTGAAATCAGCTTTTAATTGCTCCAATTTATGAAGATGTATGTTGTTTGTAACAACATTCGGGTGCTTCTCCATCACAGCAGACCTGGTGAGCTATGTCCCAAACAAGGGCAACAGGGAAGTAATGGGTCCTTATTTCTGCAACCACCACATGCCTAAATATGGAACTCCATAACAACCACAAGTGACCCATGGCGAGAGGGTCGCTGAGAGCCTGTGTGACGTGCTATTGTGGTTGATCCAGGGGACGACTGGCTCAGAAATCCAGGACCAGATCCAGAGGAGCTTGAGCTGGGTGCTCAGGTGGAGTGGGAAGGATGGGGGGAGTGTCGAAGGGACTTGTCGGAGGGCCACGGTGAGGTCAAGGGGCTCAAAGCTGTAAAACATTTACAGAGCCGCAGGTCTGGACGAGAGAGAGGAATGTTCTTCCTCTCCTACCTCTATTTCGATAATACCTTTACTCCTGTGTAGAACAAGATGCAGTAGTCCTCTGGTTATTGTCGGTGGGATGTGTTAATACAGGAAAGTGGTCCAATGCAGTATCCTCAGTGGCTACTGCAGAGGAGCCCAATCTCGTAGAGCACCCTGGATTATCCCCTCAGTCATTTAGAATTGTCGCGTCAAAACAGCATGCAATCCTGAAGTCTCCTTGGCCAGAGCACGCATTCTTTTAGAACCCTGTTCTCCTCTAATAGTTCAATAATCTGTTATTTTGAAGCAACATGTTGTCTACACTTTTCACAAGTGTATGTTAGTAAATTGTTCCTCTTACACTACGGTTAACATATCATAGGTCTCACATTTCATAGCTTTAACATCCATCTCTGGATCAACTCCAAATCAGAGGAATCCGATATGCTTATACTTGGGTCAGAAACAACGGCTACAAGAGCCAACCGCAACTTGAGATCAGGTTTGCCGGTGACAGCCAGGTAAACTAGCTAGTCGGAGCTAGCCGGGGCTAGCCTGCTAACGCTAGCTCCAGGAGACGTCAAAATCCAGCCAACATGGTTTGTTAAGAACAGCAGTAACACCATTGTCCTAAACTAAAACACTTAAAACAAATGTTTTAAAGGTATAAAATGTGTGTGTCTTAAAATTATTAAATATATGTGTTTTAAAAAGTATAAAACACAGAAGCGCTATATCGCCACAAACATTTTCTGCGGTCTTACTTCCTGGATTGAATTCGGCCATTGGGTGAGGTGAAGTACATACAGAAATATGACTTGACACACGTTATCAACTGGGGAAAGATGAAGATGAAACATCTGCCGGTGCTGTCGTAAGCAATCTGGCCGTGATTGAACAAAAGTGTCAGGAAAAAGGCCGCTTGATAGTCTTTCGTTCGCCCCCCATTCAGCTTGATGTTAGTCTGAGTTGTCAGAGGGATACACAGCTGGGTGATTTATCAATATATGGAGTGACCTTGCAGCAACGCTGCACTGGCGTGTGTGTGTACTGTATGTGTGTGTGTGTGTGTGTGTGTGTGTGTGTGTGTGTGCACTCACAGGCAGCCACAGAGTGCCCCCTGATTAATAAAATCTAAAAGGGTGCATACGTTTGATTGTTTGTTTTACTATCCTTGTGGGGACCAAACAATTGATTCCCATTCAAAATCCTGTTTTCCCTACCCCCCCCCCCCACACACACACACACACACACACACACACACACACACACACACACACACACACACACACACACACACACACACACACACACGCACTCAGACACGCCATTGGGTTGACAAGGTCAATTTTTTTCTTCTAAGATACAGTAAGTGGATAATTCTGACAACACAATAACAGAAAAACAACACAGCAAGACCAAAGGAAATGGTCTAAATGTTAACTTTGACAAAAGTATCTCTTGAAACAACCTTTCCACCTCTGCAGAATCTTCCAGTAGCAGTAGACATCAGACATGCACTTTCTTTGAAATGACATGTCAACCTGTTTCTGCTGCGGATAGTGAAGACGAGCTCTGTTGTGATTAGGCAGATGTTATATAGCAGTCTGGCACGGTTGTTACTCCCGTAAACCCATCTGTGGAATTACTTTTATGCAAATGTACAAGGAATTTGCATAAATAAAGTTATAATTAATACCTTTCCACAAACCTCCAGTCTCTTTAATTCTAAAGTGTTTGTAATTGTTTTCACGCAGGTAAAAAGTACAATTCTGAACATGAGGTTCTTATGTTTACAAGCGGTAGTGATTATGGAGAAGAAGTATGTTCATGTTTGTTCAGAGAATGCCTTCTTAGCTATAATTCTTAAGAGCATAATGTAAAAAGCTTCATGCAAAGAAAACATTTTCATATGTATATTATGTGCATATGCTGAATCAACTCTGTTCGCATCAAGTTAAATGATTGAGTCACCATTCCTCAATTATTTATTTAATTTAAAAACCATTTACATACAGTGCATTATTAGCATTTATTGAACCAAAAAACTCTTTATATCAAGCTAAACATGTATACTGCATAAACTTGAAGTGAGTTTAATTACAACCCATTGTTGGTTGGGTTACAAGGGAAATAAAATGAAAGCTGCTGTTATCTGCTGGTTGATTATGAACTAGTGAAGAGTAAAGTTTCCTTGAGAACATTATGCTACTTTATAGATCCCTTTGTTGTGTGGGTGCCAAAAGAGGCTCGTTAATTTCCCCAGGTTACTTTACGAGGAGTGTAGAACATGTGGCCACAGATGCCTTTGGAGGACTCCGGTGATTAGCAGGCTCTGCTTTTCAAGGGATGCTGAGCTCTTTAATCGTGAAGGTGCCCGCTTTGTTTAGCCGGATTCCACTTCATAGCCTCAGACAAGAGGATTGTAGTGTGTTGTATTAGCTAATATTATCTGGAAATCTGAAGCATATCTTTGTTTGTGTACAAATCATGACCGTCCTCATAAAACCACCAACTGTTTATTTTCTGGGTACTAGCCCCATATTTTTATTTTTACAAAATAATTTGATAACAGAGATTAACAGGGAAACAGACACATCCTAAAATGCAATTTTATTTGGTATTATTTTCTTTCCGGGTAAATTCAGCATGGCAGTCAATTTTAAGAAATGAAACCAGATTAGTTGAAAAACGTATCTGGTATCTACATGGTATTACCTAAGAAACTATATATTAACAATGGATACATTATGGTACTTACCACAAATTTTTCAACACAATTGGTAACTACTGGGTACTAAATGTTACAGCGACGCTTGTGTCAATGGATTTTCAAGAAATTGAAGTGCAATTGCTAGGAAATTATGTAATTACTTTTGTGGCAACTCATTTTTACTACTTCGTAAGTAGCAGGCTGTACATAAAGTGTTACCAACTCATCATTTGGAAAAGAGACTTAAGCCTCAATATATCTTCCCTGTCAAAATAAAGGTTCAATAAAATAATACTGTCATAATGGGGTTCTTCAATAATTATGCATAATTGTTGTTTGATGCGCATTCGATGTCTAGCTGTTTAGTTACATGGGGAAATGATCACGCAACATCAGCTGATTCAGGAAATTATTTTCTGAATGACAGTCAAGTGATAAAGAGCTGGTGTGATGATGCACGAGATTGAACAGCCAAAGTGCGGGAATTAATGTTGATCTGGAGAATTTACAGAAATGTCTTTGTCTATGTTGTTACGGTGGTCAAGATAATTAGCCTATGTTGGGGACAACATTATGACAAGATTCCTTAGGTAAGATTATGGTCCATATACGCTTTGATCGTTTGTTTTCTGAGTTAAAATGAAGCAATCGGAATGGTGAAAATGTCACGGTTGTCGTAGGGTAAAGACCAAGACGCAGCGGGAAAATATATACTCATCTTTTTATTTTGGTGAAGAAGGGAAACACAATAAACGTATACAAGACACAAACGAACTGGACAGTCTTGTCAGGCACACAGCTAAACAAGCACAAAACAGAATACAACTGCCCACAATCCACAATACAAACCCACCCCTAATTATAGGACCTTCAATCAGAGGCAATGATAGACAGCTGCCCCCAACTGAAGGCCCCAACACCAATTAACTAAACATAGAAATACAAATGACTAGACAGAACATAGAAATAAACTAACAGAACAATCACCAAAACCCTGGACTAAAAAATCAAATACCCCTCTCTACATGGACACATACACACAACCACCCTGAACCACATAAAACAAATACCCCTGCCACGTCCTGACAAAACTAAACATTAACAAATAACACCTTTACAGGTCAGAACGTGGCAGAAAACATCTTGTTTATTCGTTTTTCTAACTGCATTCTATGAATCTATGAATATATTATATATTAATGAATCGATTATTAACTGCCCATACTGTGCCACAGTGCCAAGATAAAGTAAGATTTCTACATTTCTGCGTAATTTAGTGTGTATTGATTTATTGATGAACTGATGTTACTGTAAATTGTTAGCTGCCTGATACAGTATTTCCTAGCTACCTAACTAACCATTGGCAATCTTATTCAATGATGTTATACACCCGAAACAATAGTATTTATTGCTAGACTAGAGATATGCCTCTAGCAATAATTAGTAGGTGGTTGCACATCAAACTTACTGGAATGAAGCAAGAGTGTGAATAGTAGACATGTAAATATATCCTTTCACGGTTTACAGCAGGTCTTCAGCTACCCAGAACTGTTTGATCAGCCTGAAAGGGTGCCAAGGGTGTGTCCAGCTTACTCCTTTGCAAAACCATGTATGTATAGCAATGGAATGAAACATCCAACCAATGCCTCAAGTCGTGCTGTAGGTCCACCACACACACTGAGGGTTGTGGAGTCCTGTCCAGAAGCAACCCCTAGCGCCTACCTCTAGACACTTGTGGAGAGCTGAGAGAAATGGACAGGTGTAAGCAATACCACCAAAATACCACCAAGCCTTTCAGAGGGTAAGGTGGAGCTCTCACCATGTCACCACCCATCAATCCCTATCAGATTTCCACAAGTGTCTAGACTCTTAGCAATAGAGGCTAGGGGTTGTTTATTGTCAGGCCATGAGTATTATGGTAGCGCAGTCAGTCAGGAACTTCTGGCCCACATCATGATGTCACAATGTGATCTGATTATAATAGACCAATAACTGTTCATCTGGGTAAGGGGTGTGCTATAGACCATCCAATCAGCCAATAAGGGCTGTGTATGTAAACATCTTCGTATTTGTTCCCTAACGATTGCACGATCAGACTGAGCATTTCAAGGGCCAAAGAAGGCTCAGGGAAATAAATTATCAAAAATATGTTTTGTAGTTTTCCTTCATTAAATAAACACACACAGCAATATATTAGACATACAGTGATGACTTTAAAATAAAATGGCAAAGACTGCATGAAGGCTGTAATAGCTGTCAAATTCCTTTGCAAGTCCTCTACATTTCCTTGACTCATCGCATCCTCTTTTCTCATCTCCTTCTCAAAACCCATTGAATGAGAAGGTCAGAGGTTCAATTTCATTATTGGTTATTATTGTTATTATTGTGAACGATTTTGTTGACAGAAACCATTGTATTCTATGAACTGTTAAAACCTATAGAAATGTTGTTTATCTTTTTCATTCTTCAGGAATGTTAAGGATTGCTATAAATGATAGAGAAGTTTACTAAAGCACAAAAACACCTGGCAACTAGGCATGACAAAGAAATGCGGTGTCCATGTTTCTTGTGACATAGTGAATTACATGTAGATGTTTTGTTGTTGGTAGGTGGAGTTATGGTCTCATTGTGCCTACCTAAACTTTTATTCCAGTAACTACACATGTGAATCTGCTAGAAAATATTATTTAAATGTATATCAAACCATTTTGAAATGCTGACCCTGATGTCACACATTTGCCCCATTATTTATAGAAAGTTTGCAGTGTATATTTTACTGTAGATTGTCCCTTGATTAAAACCCTATTATTTCTCTGAAGGTTTCTCAACAGTGGGTGGTACTGGAAGACAGAACCTAAATCATCTTTAATGGAGCGGATGTTTTGGTTTATGAGGGGCATACATTTACTAAAGCTAATTGAACCATGCAGAGGAAGGGGCAGGCATGATTAAACATAGCCAATGTGACTCACAGTTAGCCTATGTATCAAACATCATTGCATCATATTTCCCATCATAGTTCTCTAATTGGTTGTTACGAGATTGTAGTTGTTTGAAATAGGCTGGGATCATTTACAGTAATATGGTAATTGTTTAGCTTTTATGAAAGTGACAGCACTGTCAACATTGACAGTGATATATTCAGTATTTGCCATTGCGAGAATTAAACCCACAACCCTGGTATTTGTTCAAATAAAATAAAATGTTATTTGTCACATGCGCCGAATACAACAGGTGTAGACCTTACAGTGAAATGCTTACTTACAAGCCCTTAACCAACAATGCAGTTTTAGGAAAATACAAAAAAATGTAAAAGATAAGAATAACAAATAATTAAAGAGCAGGGGGAAATAACAATAGTGGGGCTATATACAGGGGGTTCCAGAACATAGTCAATGTGTCAATGTGCGGGGGCACCGATGTCAAGGTAATTGAGTTAATATGTACATGTAGGTAGAGATATTAAAGTGGCTATGCATAGATAATAACAGAGAGTAGCAGCAGCGTAGGGGGGGGGCAATGCAAATAGTCTGGTAGACATTTGATTAGCTGTTCAGGAATCTTATGGCTTGGGGGTAGAAGCTGTTTAGCCTCTTGGACCTAGACTTGGCATTCCGGTACCGCTTGCCATGCAGTAGCAGAGAGAACAGGAGTCTTTGACAATTTTTAGGGCCTTCCTCTGACACAACCTGGTATAGAGGTCCTGGATGGCAGGAAGCTTTGCCCCGGTGATGCACTGGGCCGTATGCACTACCCTCTGGAGTGCCTTTACGTCAGAGGCCGAGCAGTTACAATCAGGTAGTGATGCAACCCATCAGGATGCTCTTGATGGTGCAGCTGTAAAAACATTTAAAGATCTGAGGACCCATGCCAAATATTTTTAGTCTCCTGAGGGGGAATAGGTTTTGTTGTGCCCTCTTGATGACTGTCTTGGTGTGCTTGGACCATGTTAGTTTGTTGGTGATGTGGAAGCCAAGGAACTTGAAGCTCTCATCCTGCTCCACTACAGCCCCGTCGATGAGAAAGGGGGCGTGCTTTGTCCTCCTTTTCCTATAGTCCAAAATCATCTCCTTTGTCTTGATCACGTTGAGGGAGAGGCAGTTGTCCTTGCACCACATGGTCAGGTCTCTGACCTCCTCCCTATACGCTGTCTCATCGTTGTCGGTGATCAGGCCTACCACTGTTTGTCATCAGTAAACTTAATGATGGTGTTGGAGTCATGCCTGGCCGTGCAGTCATGAGTGAACAAGGAGTACAGGAGGGGACTGAACATGCACCCGAGGGGGCCCGTGTTGAGGATCAGCATGGCGGATGTGTTGTTACCTACCCTACCCACCTGGGGGCGGCTCGTCAGGAAGTCCAGGATCCAGTTGCAGTGGGAGGTGTTTATTCCCAGGGTCCTTAGCTTAGTGATGAGCTTTGAGGGCACTCATGTTGAACGCTGAGCTGTAGTCAATAAATAGCATTCTCACATAGACGTTCCTTTTGTCCAGGTTTAAAGGGCGGTGTGGAGTGCAATAGAGATTGCATCATCTGTGGGTCTGTTGGTGCGGTATGCAAAATTGAGTGGCTCTAGGCTTTCTGGGATAACAGTGTTGATGTGAGCCATGACCAGCCTTTCAAAGCATCTCATGGCTACAGACGTGAGTGCTACGGGTCGGTAGTCACTTAGGCAGGTTGCCTTAGAGTTCTTGGGCACAGGGACTATGGTGGTCTGCTTGAAACATGTTAGTATTACAGACTCAGACAGGGAGAGGTTGAACATGTCAGTGAAGACACTTGCCAGTTGGTCAGTGCATGCTCAGAGTACACCTCCCAGTAATCTGTCTGGCCCAGCTGCCTTGTGAATGTTGACCTGTTTAAAGGTCTTACTCACATTGGCTGTGGAGAGCGTGATCACACAGTCGTCCGGAACAGCTGATGCTCTCATGCATGTTTCATTTTACTTGCTTCGAAGCGAGCATAGATGTTATTTAGCTCATCTGGTAGGCTCATGTCACTGAGCAGCTCTCAGCTGTGCTTCCTTTTGTAGTCTGTGATAGTTTGCAAGCCCTGCCACATCCAACCAGCGTCGGAGCCAGTGTAGGATGATTTGATCTTAGTCCTGTATTGATGCTTTGCTTGTTTGATGGTTCGTCGAAGGGCATAGCAGGATTTCTTATAAGTTCCGCTCCTTGAAAGCGGCAACTCTACCCTTTAGCTCAGTGCGAATGTTGCCTGTAATCCATGGCTTCTTGTTGGGGTATGTACATACAGTGGCTTCCGAAAGTATTCACACCCCTTGGCATTTTTACTATTTTGTTGCCTTACAACCTGGAATTAAAATAGATTTTTTGGGGGTTTGAATCATTTGATTTACACAACATGCCTACCACTTTGAAGATGCTAAATCTTTTTTTTATTGTGAAACAAACAAGAAATAAAACTTGGGTATACATAACTATTCACCCCCCCCCATTCTTCAAGGCAAAACTGCTCCTGCTCCTTCAAGTTGGATGGGGTTCCGCTGGTGTACAGCAATCTTTAAGTCATACCACAGATTCACAAATGGATTGAGGTCTGGGCTGTGACTAGGCCATTCCAAGACATTTAAATGTTTCCCATTAAACTGCTCGAGTGTTGCTTTAGCAGTATGCTTAGGGTCATTGTCCTACTGGAAGGTGAACCTCCGTCCCAGTTTCAAATCTCTGGAAGACTAAAACAAGTTTCCCTCAAGACTTTCCCTGTATTTAGCACTATCCATCATTCCTTCAATTCTGACCAGTTTCCCACTCCCTGCCAATGAAAAACATCCCCACAGCATGATGCTGCCACCACCATGCTTCACTGTTTTCTTTGATGGACAAAAATCTCAATTTTAGTCTCATCTGATCAGAGAACCTTCTTCCATATGTTTGAGGAGTCTCCCACATGCCTTTTGGCGAACAACAAACATGTTTGCAAACACCAAACATGTTTGTGAACACCAAACATGGCTGGCAAACACCAAACATAGCTGGCGAACACCAAACATGTTTGCTTATTTTTCTTTTTTCTTCTTCTGGCCACTCTTCTGTAAAGCCCAGCTCTGTGGAGTGTATGGCTTAAAGTGGTCTTAAGGACAGATACTCCAATCTCCTCTGTGGAGCTTTGCAGCTTCTTCAGGGTTATCTTTGGTCTCTTTGTTGCCTATTTGATTAACGCCCTCTTTGCCTGGTCCGTGAGTTTTGGTGGGTGGCCCTCTCTTGGCAGGTTTGTTGTGGTGCCATATTCTTTAAAAAAATTTAATAGTGGATTTAATGGTGCTCTGCGGGATGTTCAAAGTTTCTGACATTTTTTTGTAACCCAACCCTGATCTGTACTTCTCCAAAACTTTGTCCCTGACCTGTTTGGAGAGCTTCTTGGTCTTCATAGTGCCGCTTGTTTGGTGGTGCCCCTTGCTTAGTGGTGTTGCAGACTCTGGGGCCTTTCAGAACATGTGTATATATACTGAGATCATGTGACACTTAGATTGCACACAGGTGGACTTTATTTAACTTGTTATGAATAGGGGGCAGTATTTTCACGGCCGGATAAAAAACGTACCCGATTTAATCTGGTTATTATTCCTGCCCAGAAACTACAATATGCATATAATTAGTAGCTTTGGATAGAAAACACTCCAAAGTTTCTAAAACTGTTTGAATGGTGTCTGTGAGTATAACAGAACTCAAATGGCAGGCCAAAACCTGAGAAGATTCTGTACAGGAAGTACCCTGTCTGACCATTTCTTGGCCTTCTTTATCATCTCTATCCAAAACAAAGGATCTCTGCTGTAACGTGACATTTTCTAAGGCTCCCATAGGCTCTCAGAAGGTGCCAGAACGTTGAATGATGACTTTGCAGTCTCTGGCTGAAAAACAGTAGCGCATTTGGTAAGTAGTCGATCTGAGAACAATGAAACGGGCGAGCGTGCACGAGACGACTCCATTTTCAACTTTGAGTCTTTGAACGAAAACAGGGTTTCCCGGTCGGAATATTATCGCTATTTTACGAGAAAAATCGCATAAAAATTTATTTTAAACAGCGTTTGACATGCTTCGAAGTACGGTAATGGAATATTTTGAATTTTTTTGTCACGATACGCGTCCGCGCGTCACCCTTCGTTACCCTTCGGATAGTGTCTTGAACGCACGAACAAAACGCCGCTATTTGGATATAACTATGGATTATTTGGAACCAAACCAACATTTGTTATTGAAGTAGAAGTCCTGGGAGTGCATTCTGACGAAGAACAGCAAAGGTAATCCAATTTTTCTTATAGTAAATCTGAGTTTGGTGAGTACCAAACTTGGTGGGTGTCAAATTAGCTAGCCCGTGATGGCGAGCTATCTACTCAGAATATTGCAAAATGTGCTTTCATCCTGTTGGGCTGTATCACCGCCTGGTACGGCAACTGCTGTGCCCACAACTGCAAGGCTCTCCAGAGGGTAGTGTGGTATGCATAACGCATCACCTGGGGCAAACTTCCTGCTCTCCAGGACACGTACAGCACCCGATGTCACAGGAAGGACAAAAAGATAATCAAGGACAACAACCACTGAAGCCACTGCCTTTTCACCCGCTGTCACCCAGTAGGCAAGGTCAGTACAGGTGCATCAATGCTGGGACCGAGAGACTAAAAAACAGCTTCTATCTCAAGGCCATCAGTCTCGTAAACAGCCATCACTAACATTGAGTGGCTGTTGCCAACATACAGATTCAAATCTCTGAACACTTTTATACATGTAATAAATGGATTTAATTAAAGGTATCACTAGTCACTTTATATAACGGCACTTTAATAATGTCTACATATCCTACATTACTCATCTCATATGTATATACTGTATTCTATTCCATCTACTGCATCTTCCCTATGCCGCATGGCCATCGCTTATCCATTTATTTATATGTACATATTCTTTTTCATCCTTTTTATATTTGTGTGTTTAAGGTAGTCGTTGTGAATTTGTTATATTATTTGTTAGATATTACTGCACTGTCAGAACTAGAAGAAGAACAAGCATTTCGCTACACTTGCATTAACATCAGCTAACCATGTGTATGTGAAAAAATAACATTTGATTTGATATTCGCTCCTCAAGGCAGTACAAACCTACCGAATTGTGTGGGATGAAGACCAGTAAATCTGCTGAATAATGGAAGATGCTTACAGTGCATCAAGACCAGGACAGCTCACTCCAACTCGATGTTGGCCGAGCTCCCAGGAATGCAGTTAGCAAGCACACAATCACAGCCTTGTCACGGAGGCACAGCTGTTGTGGGCATATGCTCTCCACCAAAGGAGGAGGACTTCAGTGGGCCTATCATGCACAGGTTAACAGATGAATGGCATCTGCTCCTTTGACAGTCCGTCCGTCTCTCTCTCTCTCTCTCTTTTTCCCTGTCTCCTTTTATGCTTGCTCGACAGTTAAGTTTTCCTCAAAATGAGGTGCAAATACTAAACTTGTTCACAAGTCCATAGCAGCTTGGAGAAAGATGAGAGGTTATTTTTGTGAATTCACATAAATGGGAGAAGGTATTATTTGGATATTAAAATGTATAATATTCTGATGCATTGCATCTCTTCTTTCCAATATGCTAATAGATGTAAAAGTATGCATTCTGATATAAAATGAATGTAAATTGTTTCCCATTAGATGAGATGTATGAGTTGTCATGGTGTCTCAGTACGTGCTTGTCGTTTAAACACTTAATGTTCTTTGTTATATTACTGACAAAAGCTGAGCACATACACCACATTTGTATTACAGCAAGAGCATATTGTGTTCCTAATTATTCACATCATACTATCATAATGGAAAACTGCAGAAAGTGAATGCCCATGTTAGAGTTTTCCAGCTAGGCCATATGACTTGGTTGACTTGTAGATTTTTCACGGTCCATTGCTGACTAACTAACTTGATCATCCTTGGACTGCTAGAAAATAAAAAAGTGCTGAAATCATCTAAACGATGAGCCCAATGATCTGTGTGGGTTCGTTTCTGCCTATCCTATGTCTTCTCAAGGCTTTATGAGTCACGTCCTGACCATAGAAAGCTTTTATTTTTTATGGTAGAGTAGGTCAGGGTGTGACAGGGGGTTTTGTCTAGTTTAAATTTTCTATGTTGTGTGGTTCTAGTTTCTGTTTTTCTATGTTTTTTTGGGGAACGATCTCGAATTAGAGGCAGCTGGTCATCGTTGTCTCTAATTGGGGATCATATTTAAGTTGTTGTTTTTCCCACTAGGTTTTGTGGGAGATTATTTTGAGGTAGTGTATGTTTCACCTCTTCGTCACGGTTTGTTATTTTGTTTAGTAGTTTATTTGTATGTCTTGCATAGTTTCACAGTTATAATAAAATGTGGAACGATACACACGATACTGCGCCTCCACGGCCCAGTATATCCTTTACCTGCCCCACGCACCCGGCCTCCAGTGAGTATCCAGTCTGGTACGCCCTGTGCCTGCTCCTCACACTTGCCCTGAGGTGCGTGTTACCAGTCTGGCGCCACCTGTGCCAGTCCCACGCATCAGGCCTCCAGTGCGCCTTCCCAGTCCAGAGCTTCCGGCGACAGTTCCCAGTCCGGAGCTTCCGGCGACAGTTCACAGCCGCCTCCTATGCTGGCGGATAAGCAGGATGAGAGGGTTCTTCGTCCCGCACCAGAACCGCCTCCGATGCAGGAGGATCCGCGGGATGAGAAGGTTCTTGGTCCTGCACCAGAGCCGCCACCAACATTAGACACCCACCCTAACCCTCCCTGTTTTTTTTTTTTTGTTTCAGGTTTTGCATTCGAAGTCCGCACCTTTGGGGGGGTACTGTCACGTCCTGACCATAGAAAGCTTTTATTTTCTATGGTAGAGTAGGTCAGGACGTGACAGGGGGTTTTGTCTAGTTTAAATTTTCTGTTGTGTGGTTCTAGTTTCTGTTTTTCTGGGATGCTTTCCAATTAGAGGCAGCTGGTCATCATTGTCTCTAATTGGGGATCATATTTAAGTTGTTGTTTTTCCCACTAGGTTTTGTGGGAGATTATTTTGAGGTACTGTATGTTTCACCTCTTCGTCACTTTTTGTTATTTTGTATGTCTTGAATAGTTTCACAATTATAATAAAATGTGGAACGATACACACGCTGCACCTTGGTCTCCTTCATCATACGACAAATGTGACATTATGAAAGGAGGTGAGTGGGGTTACCTCAATATACATATAATTTGGGGTTACAGACAGTTAAAGTTTGGGTTTTAAGCTCCTTGATGAAAGACAGTTATGATTAAACATAATCTCTCTCATTTCTGGTCATTTGGAGCCCCATGCTAGGAAAATACTATTTGTTGTCTCTGTTAACTTCACTAGGGTAGGGGGCAGCATTCGGAATTTTGGATGAAAAGCGTGCCCAGATTAAACAGGTAGATTTGGACAGAAAACACTCTAAAGTTTCCAAAACTGTTAAAATAATGTCTGTGAGTATAACAGAACTGATATGGCAGGCGAAAACCTGAGGAAAATCCATCCAGGAAGTACTATTACTTTGAAAGGCTGTTTTTCCATTGAAAGCCTATCCACCATACAAAGACTTTGGACCCAGTTCACGATCTCAATGGCTTCTTCTACATGTGGCCAGTCTTTAGGCATTGTTTCAGTCTTTTAACACTTTCAATGAGTGGACAGTGGAAATTTCCAGACATTAGCCCAGTGTGTGATCAGGAGCCCGCCTGTCTTGTTTCTTCTTTTCTATTGACGAAGCTTTTGTCTGGTTGAAATATTATAGATTATTTATGACAAAACAACCTGAGGATTGATTTTAAACATCGTTTGACATGTTTATACAAACTTTTATTGTACTTTTTTGACTTTTCATCTGGATGTTGAGAGCGCGCTTTGTGCCTTTGGATTACTGAACTAAACGTTCCAACAAAACTGAGGTTTTTGGACATAAAGAGGGACATTATTGAACAAAACCAACATTTATTGTGTAACATGGAGTCCTGGGAGTGCCACCAGATGAAGATCAAAGGTAAGTGATTAATTTAATCGCTATTTCTGACTTTTGTGAGTCCTCCATGGCTGGAAAATGTCTGTATGGTGTTTTGTGGCTAGGCGCTGTCCTAACATAATCGCATGGTGTGCTTTCACCGTAAAGCCTTTTTGAAAACTGACACAGCGGCTGGATTAACAAGACGATTATCTTTAATCCTATGTATAACCATGTATCTTTCATCAATATTTATGATGAGTATTTCTGTAATTTGATTTGGCTTTCTGCAGTTCTACCGGATGTTATTTGAGACAATGCATTACTGAACATAACACACCAATTTAAACTGAGGTTTTTGGACATAAAAAGGGACTTTATTGAACAAAACGAACATTTATTGTGTAACATGGAGTCCTGGGAGTGCCACCAGATGAAGATTATCAAAGGTTAGTGATTCATTTAATCGCTACTTCTGACTTTTGTGAGTCCTCTCCTTGGCTGGAAAATGTCTGTGTGGTTTCTTGTGGCTAGGCGCTGTCCTAATATAATCGCATGGTGTGCTTTCGGCGTAAAGCCTTTTTGAAATCGGACACTGGTTGGATTAACAAGAAGTTTATCTTTAAAATGGTGTATAATACTTGTATGTTTGAGGAATTTTAATTATGGTATTTCTGTTTGAATTTGGTGCCCTGCAATTTCACTGGTTGTTGTCGAGGTGGGACGCTAGCGTCCCAATGATACCAGAGAGGTTAAACGCTTCCTAAAATATGATGATTGCTGTACTTCTAAGACAATTGGAATGTGATATGACAGATAGGAATTGCATTGATATTATGCATATAATTTTGCAGGTATGCATATTATATGCAGTTATGCATATTATTTGAGATTAATCAATTGCAATTTTAAACATAAACAAGATATATCTTCACAATGCAATAAAGTCCCTTCGATCTCGATTGAGTTAGGAAAGTCTGCTTTTAGTTATTTTGCACCATACTTATGGAATGATCTCCAAAAAACGCTGAAATTGGATGAGTTGGTGCCTCTGAGGCAGTTCAGAAGGCTGTGAGAGTGTCACGTCCTGACGAGTAAAGGGGTTATTTGTTATATTACTTTGGTCAGGACGTGGCAGGGGGTATTTGTTTACAGTGTTTCGGGGATTGTTGGGCTATGTGTTTTTGTAGAGGGGTGTTTGTTTAGAGTGTTCCGGAGTTTTGGTTAATGTTCTATGTTAGTATATTTCTATGTTCTAGTCTAGTTTTTCTAGTTCTATGTTTAGTTTATTGATTTGGCCTTCAATTGGAGGCAGCTGTTCCTCGTTGCCTCTGATTGAAGGTCCTATGTATAGGGGTGTTTTGGTAATGGGAATTGTGGGTAGTTATTTCCTGTTTAGTGTATGTAGCACCTGACGGGACTGGTTAGTGTTGTTCGTTCGTTTTTGTATACATGTTTCTTTTGGTTTTTCCTTCTTTTATAATAAATAAGATGAGTAGACATTTTCCCGCTGCACCTTGGTCTACTTCATACGACACCCGTTACAGAGAGGACCTTTTTAAGGAGGAATGTGTTTTTATGATTCATGATTTATTATTGTGTTTGCGTTTTGCTTGTATATTGTGTATGTATTTGAACTATGTATTTTGGCTATGCATAGAATTGTGTGTATCTTGTCAATTACAAGGCTTATTTAAAAAAGAGACCGTGGTCTCAGCATGACTCCGTTAAAATAAAGGTTAAATGAATAAAATAAAACCAAGTACAAAGTATACATAGCTTGCATTTTACTTGTGACCTCTCCACACACATCTGGACCAGTTAAGCAATCCGTATGGGACCTTTCCCCCTTTTAACCCTTCACACTCCGTCCAGTATACAGGTTAAAAATGGTGTATTGGGAACAACAGTAATTGTGTGATGGTGGGGATGCAGGATTGTGTTCAAAACCAAAAACTAGGATTTTTCCTTGAGTCATAAAAGTACATTGGAATTACCTACAGGAACTGTGCAAACTTTGGAGAGGTGTGTGGCCATTTGGAGACACCAGTTAGACCTCTCAATCAAATGGTTTGTCTTATGTTGCACTTACCCCAGGTTTTTCAGAATTATTCTTGTTATGTTACTGAATGGATCCAGAGTATTAGCAGATTTTGTTATGGACAAATGCTGCGAGAAGTACAGTTCATGTAAAATGCAGTGTAATGTTTGGATTTCAGTCTTCTGTCATGTGAACTGTTGTGTCCTCACCTTTGTTCTGATAATTTCCCCATTATCTCCAAATGCTACCATGATTATGCATGTGCATCTTGTATTTCTTCTGTTAGAAACATGGCATTAATTAAGGGCAATTCCCATTAGTGTAAAGGTTCAAAAAGTTCCAACGTTTTCCGTGAAACCCCAAACATGTAACAGTGATAGGAAATTATCCCTATTACCACATAAACCCTTTTCAGCCATTGCTACAACTGCAACCTAACAGCTTCACGGAGCCTCTAAATGGTTTGTGTAGCGTTCACAGCAGAGAGACGCAAGAACCACATGGCATCAGCTCTCTAATGACTCCATCAACGCAACCCTGATGACGGAAAATTGTTCCCAGTGATCCCAACACATTTTCTGACTAAGTAAGCATTACATTTCATTTTCCCCTTTATTCCTATTGCCATGGTCTAATTTAAATGTAGAATGTGAGCGTGTCAGTAGCATTTAACACATTTATAAGCAGAGTATAACTCCATGATGCATTCATCAGACCCATAAATGCCTTCGGTTTGATGGTGTCTGTTTTTGTGACATCACTTCCAATATTCCATTCACTTTAAATGCAGTAATGCAACTTTTGACACAAATCAACAATATATACAGTGGGTGAAAAAAGATTTTGATCCCCTGCTAATTTTGTATGTTTGCCCACTGACAAAGAAAGGATCAGTCTATAATATTAATGGTAGGTTAATTTGAACAGTGAGAGACAGAATAACAACAAAAATATCCAGAAAAACACGTCAAAAATGTTATAAATTGATTTGTTTTTTAATGAGGGAAATAAGTATTTGACCCCCTCTCAATCAGAAAGGTTTCTGGCTCCCAGGTGTCTTTTATACAGGTAACGAGCTGAGATTAGGAGCACACTCTTAAAGGGAGTGCTCCTAACCACAGCTTGTTACCTGTAAAAAAGACACCTGTCCACAGAAGCAATCAATCAATCAGATTTCAAACTCTCCACCATGGCCAAGACCAAAGAGCTCTCCAAGGATGTCAGGGACAAGATTGTAGACCTACACAAGGCTGGAATGGGATACAAGACCATCGCCAAGCAGCTTGGTGAGAAGGTGACAACATTTGGTGCAATTATTCGCAAATGAAAGAAACACAAAAGAACTGTCAATATCCCTCGGCCTGGGGCTCCATGCCAGATCTCACCTCGTGGGGTTGCAATGATCATGAGAACGGTGAGGAATCAGCCGAGAACTACATGGGAGGATCTTGTCAATGATCTCAAGGCAGCTGGGACCATAGTCACCAAGAAAACAATTGGTAACACACTACGCCGTGAAGGACTGAAATCCTGCAGCGCCCGCAAGGTCCCCCTGCTCAAGAATACATATACATGCCCGTCTGAAGTTTGCCAATGAACATCTGAATGATTCAGAGGACAACTGGTGAAAGTGTTGTTGTCAGATGAGACCAAAATGGAGCTCTTTGGCATCAACTCAACTCGCCGTGTTTGGAGGAGGAGGAATGCTGCCTATGACCCCAACAACACCATCTCCACCGTCAAACATGGAGGTAGAAACATTATGCTTTGGGGGTGTTTTTCTGCTAAGGGGACAGGACAACTTCACAGCATCAAAGGGACGATGGACGGGGCCATGTAACGTCAAATCTTGGGTGAGAACATCCTTCCCTCAGCCAGGGCTTTGAAAATGGGTCGTGGATGGGTATTCCAGCATGATAATGGCCCAAAACACACGGCCAAGGCAACAAATGAGTGGCTCAAGAAGAAGCACATTAAGGTCCTGGAGTGGCCTAATTCAGTCTCCAGACCTTAATCTCATAGAAAATCTGTGGAGGGAGCTGAAGGTTTGAGTTGCCAAACGTCAGCCTCGAAAACTTAATGACTTGGAGAAGATCTGCAAAGAGGAGTGGGACTAAATCCCTCCTGAGATGTGTGCAAACCTGGTGGCCAACTACAAGAAACGTCTGACCTGTGTGATTGCCAACAAGGGTTTTGCCACCAAGTACTATGTCATGTTTTGCAGAGGAGTCAAAAACTTATTTCCCTCATTAAAATGAATATCATTTCATAACATTTTTGACATGCGTTTTTCTGGATTTTTTTGTTGTTATTCTGTCTCTCACTGTTCAAATAAACCTACCATTAAAATTATAGACTGGTTATTTCTTCGTGAGTGGGCAAATGTACAAAATCAGCAGGGGATAAAATACTTTTTTCCCCCACTGTAAATTTACTAGAAAATCTGTGGCAAGACCTGAAAATAGTTGTCTAGCAATGATCAACAACTGATTTGACAGAGCTTGAAGAATTTTGAAAAGAATAATAGGCAAATGTTACACAATCCAGGTGTGGAAAGCTCTTAAAGACATACAGTTATAATCACTGCCAAAGGTGCTTCTACATGGTATTGACTCAGGGTTGTGAATACTTATGTAAATTAGATATTTACATTGCATGCGGAAAGTATTCAGACCCTTTGACTTTTTCCACATTTTGTTACGTTCTAGCTTTATTCTAAAATTGATTAAATTTAGTGACAAATCCAAAACAGATTTTTAGAAAAAAGATAGAAAATGATATCACATTTGTAATGCACCACCTGGATTCGGTCTTATGTAGCAACGTTTTTAATTGTTTTTTACATTGTATAAAATTGGATACTCAGAGATACAAAATGGTATATCATACACTGCATTTTTGAGGAACAATTGGAATGTAATTCTGCTTTGAAAGTTGATAAACTTGTAAACTCACTTTTGAGAAAATGGCCTTTCAATGTTTTGGTATCTAGTGAAGAGATCTTCCTTGTCTACAGCCATTCAGCATCGTTTACACCCTCTTAAGCTTTAGCCCGACCATCTCGTTTCACTCTCGGGGCATTCAGTTTACCTCTGGATAACATGAAAACAGCCTAACCAGCTCTGCTGGCAACAATTTCATTACCCTTTTTTGCCAACGTTTACTGACATCGGCCATATTCAATCAGTGTTGTGCACTTTAGCTTAAGACATGTAGCTAGCTAGGTAAACAATGAACCTAGCTAGGTAAACAATGTGTAAGATCAAACACGTCACGTAACGTTAGCTAACGAGTCAGCCAGCAAACATTAGCTAGTTAAACAACAATGAACATAGTGCCGAATCACGCCGTTACTATCCTGCATGAATCTGCTGGGAGCTAACCAACCAGGCTCAATGTTAGCTAGCTAACATTAGGCTCTAACTAGCAAAGCAACCAGTTCTGGGATATGAATAATAACATCATACACGTAACATTAGCTAGGGAGCCAGCCAGCTGATGTTAGCTAGCTAGCTAACAGTACACTTGAAAATAAACCACTTTCTGTCAAAATTAGAAATGCGTCATATCTGAAAATGTAGCTAGTGTCATGACATTGGCCTGTGGGTAAGGTTTATGACCCCCCATAAATACCTTTCTCCCTTCCCCTCTCTCTCTGACCCTACTGAAGGACTTTTGAATAGCCTTTGTTAAATATAGAGAGTCTGGGAACATCAAACAAGTTGGGGGAAAGGAACCATATTTCGGTAATAGAACCAGTTGGAAATATGCTTTGGAACTTAATGAGCATGGATGTCAGTTCGGTTGTCATCTGAGACATTATGACTGATGACAGGACGACATAAACTGTACCTGGGAAAGTCTACACATTCTGGTTATCAAATTCACATGGAATTGTTGCGCATTTTAAATGTTTGATATTGAAACTGTTTGTTAGAAGATTAAATGTAATTTTAGCTTCCAAATGAGAGAATTGGGTTTTCATAAGGAAAGTGCCCTGCTTAATCAGTGGCCCGCCCCTGTGAAGAGACATGGGTTATAAACGATGAAACACACCCTTCTCCCCTCGCCACTATATAAGACAATGACACAATGTAACCAGGAGTTCCGGTACGTGAGGTCTGCAGCCTCTGCGTTAAAAGGACACACATGTCAAGTACAGAACTAAGCCAACCTCAGCGTGAGCTTTGGTTGCGAATGGTATGAACTTTGAACGCTTATTCACTACAGAAGTGATACTTCCTAGCAGTTGAGATAGCAGCGGCCGCTGTAGACGTGGGCTAGGAAAGGACGGACGACGGATCCAGTCTAACACATGACAAAGATACTACAAGTATCCATTTTACCACCAGTGACATTCTTCCGAGGACAGGAAGATCTCTGTTGGCCAACCCTGCCAGCATCTACGACCAACCTACCGAAGCGCAGCTCAGAGTAAATATTTATTGCATTTTCCTTTTCCAAATGGGCGGTGATTTAGAATGCATACGATAATGTATTTACGATGGCATAGCTGCAGTTTCTGTGTTCCTCAGTCTTCCCGCTCTTTCATTCAAGCCCAACCCCCTTTTTTTGTGTAACAAGCCGCCATGCCGGTTTAGCCACTAGGGCACATTTTTCTATCATTTCCTTGTAACCATATCTGTCATGATATGGTTACAAGGAATTCCACTGGGGGACAGGGAGTTGTTGGCTGTGGTCAGAGCCCTGAAGGTGTGGAGACATTGGCTTGAGGAGGCACGTCACCCTTTTCTCATCTGGACTGACCACCGTAATCTGGAGTACATCCGGGCGGCGAGGAGACTGAACCCGCGTCAAGCCAGGTGGGCGATGTTCTTTACTAGATTTCAGTTTAACATCTCGTATTTCCCAGGTTCCCGGAACACTAAGGCCGACGCACTGTCTCGTCTCCATGACGCCGAGGAACGGTCCACCTATCCCACTCCCATACTTCCAGCCTCCTGCCTGGTGGCACCAGTGGTCTGGGAGGTGGACGCGGACATCGAGCGGGCGTTACGGACGGAGCCTACTCCTCCTCAGTGTCCAGTGGGTTTTAAGTATGTTCCGCTCAGTGTTCGCTATCGTCTGATTCGGTGGGCGCACACGCTTCCCTCCTCGGGTCACCCAGGGGTTGAGCGGACAGTGTGTGGTCTTAGTGGTAGATACTGGTGGCCCACCTTGGTGAGGGACGTGAGGCACTATGTCTCCTCCTGTTCGATGTGCGCTCAGAGTAAGGCTCCCAGGCACCTGCCTAGAGGGAAATTACAGCCCCTCCCGGTTCCACAGCGACCATGGTCCCACCTGGCGGTGGATTTCCTGACCGATTTCCCGCCGTCTCAGGGCAACACCACGATCCTGGTCATTGTGGACCGGTTCTCTAAGTCCTGCCTTCTGCTTCCTTAACCCTGTCTTCCTACGGCCCTGCAGACCGCGGAAGCCTTATTCACCCACGTCTTCCGGCACTACGGGGTGCCCAAGGATATCGTCTCAGATCGAGGCCCCCAGTTCATGTCCCGAGTGTGGCGGGCGTTTATGGAGCGACTGGGGGTTTCGGTCAGTTTGACCTCAGGGTTTCACCCCGAAAGTAATGGGAAGGTAGAGAGGGTAAATCAGGAAGTGGGCAGGTTTCTGCGGTCCTACTGCCAGGACCGGCCAGGGGAGTGGGCAAGATTCGTGCCATGGGCCGAAATGGCTCAGAACTCTTTGCGCCACTCCTCTACCAACATGTCGCTGTTCCAATGTGTGTTGGGTTATCAGCCGGTCCTGAGGCCATGGCATCAGAGCCAGACGGAAGCCCCTGCGGTAGAGGAATGGGTTCAGCGCTCTAGGGAGACCAAGGACGCTGTTCAGGAATCCCTGGAACGAGCCAGGGAACGACAAAAGGCGAGCGCTGACCGTTGCCGCAGTGAGGCCCCCGTGTTTACCCCAGGGGAGAGAGTCTGGCTCTCGACCCGGAACCTGCCCCTCCGCCTGCCCTGCCGGAAGCTGGGTCCGTGGTTTGTGGGGCCATTTAAAGTCCTGAGGAGAATAAACGAGGTGTGTTACAGATTACAACTTCCTTCTTATTATCGCATTAACCCCTCGTTTCATGTGTCTCTCCTCAGGCCGGTGGTAGCTGGTCCGCTGCAGGAAAATGATGTGCAGGAGGTCCCTCCACCCCCCCGGACATCGGGGGGCCCCCGGCATACACAGTCCGGTCCATCTTGGACTCCAGACGCCGGGCGAGGGGCCTGCAGGTCCTCGTGGACTGGGAGGGGTACGGCCCGGAGGAGAGGTGCTGGGTAACGGTGGAAGACATATTGGACCCAGCGCTCATCCGGGAGCGCTGGATCCATCCGGATCGCCCTGCGCCTCGCCCTCCGGGGCGTCCTCGAGGCCGGCGTCGGCGCGCTGCGGGAGCCGCGCGTCAGGGGAGGAGTACTGTCACAACACCGACAGAAGGTGGCGCCCCTCCTCGACCGGGCAGCGCTCGGCGGTCGTCGTCGCCGGCCTACTAGCTGCCATCGATCCTTTGTTTCACTTTCTGTTGGTTAGGTCTAGGTAGGCACGCACCTGTTTTGGTTTAATTATTAGTAGGGGGGGTTATTTAGTCTAGCAAGGTATGTCTGTGTTTGTGCGTGATTATTTTCGTCAGGTTATACGTCTGGGGAACAGGTGTTTTTCCCTTCTGCCTGTGGGTTTTGTGGCAGTGTGTTTTGGGCTGCGTCCCTACGCTGTGTTCGGGCTGTTAATGGGTATTTGTTTTACCTTGCCCTGCCTCTTTTTTTTGGCAAGTGTGGATTATTTATTAAAGACAAGTGTTCACGGACTTGTGTCTCCTGCGCCTGACTTCAACCCTCCTGCTTCCTTGAGCATTCTGACAGGTATTGAATGTAGATTGGTGAGAAAAAAATTGATATTTAGCCCATTTTGAATTCCGGCTGTAACACAACACAATGTGGAATAAGTCAAGGGGTATGAATACATTCTGAAGGCACTGAACATCTACAACTTTGCAATTTACTTTGTACTCCCTACAGTTTCCTGTGCTTGTCACAACAGTTAATGTAGTTCTATTGTATTCCACACTCTTACTTACAGTTGTGAAGCAGGACCTCCAACAATGCGTTTGAACGTTATTATATTATTATGGAATATGTCATGCCTTTGCCGCTACAATAGCCTGCTGTTGTATGACAAGTCACAATAGTAATTAATAATAGTCAAAGCTAATAATGCCAACAGCATTGCCTGCTAATGAAAAAAAAGACTCACAGTCATCTGTGAAATGCAAGATGTCATTGAGTCCAGTACAAATGCAGCCGATAATGAACACATTGACAATTCTCCAGTATTGTCCTTGACAGTAGAAAATGAAGTGAATAGCTCAGCTTGTCTTTGTTGTGATACAATATTACAGGTCTATAATTATATTGGGCAGATTTTTCCCCCTATCACATTTGATATGCTCGGCACATTGAAGAGATGAATTAGCCATTAAAAACAGGTCTCATAATTCTGACACTAATTGGATTATCATTGTATCGTTGCGAGAGAGAGAGCGAGAGAGAGAGTGAGAGAGAGCGAGAAATGCTAAAACAGTCATGTTTCTAACAGGATACACAGTCCTTACTGAAAAGTCTTGTGAATTCACACCATCTTTCACAAAAGGGACACAAAGTATTGTGTTTGAATGTTCTAGCTACTTTGCAAAAGTATTCCGTGTTCACCTCTCCATAGCCGTGGCAAATAGGGGTACTGAGGGTTCTGCAGCACCCCCTGACAAATCAGAATTAAAATATATACACTGGGGGGAAAAAGTATTTGATCCCCTGGTGATTTTGTACATTTGCCCACTTACGAAGAAATGATCAGTCTATAATTTTAATGGTAGGTTTATTTGAACAGTGAGAGACAGAATAACAACAAAAAAATCCAGAAAAACGCATGTTAAAAATTTTATAAAATGATATGCATTTTAATGAGGGAAATAAGTTTTTGACTCCTCTGCAAAACATGACATAGTACTTGGTGGCAAAACCCTTGTTGGCAATCACACAGGTCAGACGTTTCTTGTAGTTGGCCACCAGGTTTGCACACATCTCAGGAGGGATTTAGTCCCACTCCTCTTTGCAGATCTTCTCCAAGTCATTAAGGTTTCGAGGCTGACGTTTGGCAACTCAAACCTTCAGCTCCCTCCACAGATTTTCTATGAGATTAAGGTCTGGAGACTGGCTAGGCCACTCTAGGACCTTAATGTGCTTCTTCTTGAGCCACTCCTTTTTTGACTTGGCCGTGTGTTTTGGGCCATTATCATGCTGGAATACCCATCCACGACCCATTTTCAAAGCCCTGGCTGAGGGAAGGATGTTCTCACCCAAGATTTGACGTTACATGGCCCCGTCCATCGTCCCTTTGATGCTGTGAAGTTGTCCTGTCCCCTTAGCAGAAAAACACCCCCAAAGCATAATGTTTCCACCTCCATGTTTGACGGCGGAGATGGTGTTCTTGGGGTCATAGGCAGCATTCCTCCTCCTCCAAACACGGTGAATTGAGTTGATGCCAACGAGCTCCATATTGGTCTCATCTGACCACAACACTTTCACCAGTTGTCCTCTGAATCATTCAGATGTTCATTGGCAAACTTCAGACGGGCATGTATATGTATTCTTGAGCAGGGGGACCTTGCGGGCGCTGCAGGATTTCAGTCCTTCACGGCGTAGTGTGTTACCAATTGATTTCTTGGTGACTATGGTCCCAGCTGCCTTGAGATCATTGACAAGATCCTCCCATGTAGTTCTGGGCTGATTCCTCACCGTTCTCATGATCATTGCAACTCCACGAGGTGAGATCTTGCATGGAGCCCCAGGCCGAGGGAGATTGACAGTTCTTTTGTGTTTCTTTCATTTGCGAATAATCGCACCAACTGTTGTCACCTTCTCACCAAGCTGCTTGGCGATGGTCTTGTAGCCCATTCCAGCCTTGTGTAGGTCTACAATCTTGTCCCTGACATCCTTGGAGAGCTCTTTGGTCTTGGCCATGGTGGAGAGTTTGGAATCTGATTGATTGATTGCTTCTGTGGACAGGTGTCTTTTATACAGGTAACAAGCTGTGTTTAGGAGCACTCCCTTTAAGAGTGTGCTCCTAATCTCAGCTCGTTACCTGTATAAAAAGACACCTGGGAGCCAGAAATCTTTCTGATTGAGAGGGGGTCAAATACTTATTTACCTCATAAATTGATTTGCATTTTAATAATGTTTTTGACATGCATTTTTCTGGATATTTTTGTTGTTATTCTGTGTCTCGCTGTTCAAATAAACCTACCATTAAAATTATAGACTGATCCTTTCTTTATCAGTGGGCAAACATACAAAATCAGCAGGGGATCAAATACTTTTTTCCCCCACTGTAAGTCAGAACTGTAACTCGGCCACTCAGGAACATTCACTGTCTTTTTGGTTAGCAACTCCAGTGTAGATTTGGCTTTGTGTTTTAGGTTATTGTCTTGCTGAAATGTCAATTAATATCCCAGCGTCTGGTGGAAATCAGACTGAACCATGTTTTCAATTGCCTGTCCTTAGCTCCATTCCATAAATGTTTTTCCTGAAAAACTCACCAGTCCTTTGACCAGTCCACAAGCATCTGCCTCTAACCCTAGGAAGCTCTTTGATACCTTCTCCTCCCTCCTGAATCCTCCTCCCCCTACCCCCCCTCCTACCTCTTTGCGGATGACTTCGTCAACCATTTTGAAAAGAAGGTTGACGATATCCGATCCTCGTTTGCTAATTCAAACGACACCGCTGGTCCTGCTCACACTGCCCTACCCTGTGCTTTGACCTCTTTCTCCCCTCTCTCTCCAGATGAAATCTCGCGTCTTGTGACGGCCGGCCGCCCAACAACCTGCCCACTTGACCCTATCCCTTCCTCTCTTCTCCAGACCATTTCCGGAGACCTTCTCCCCTACCTCACCTCGCTCATCAACTCATCCTTGACCGCTGGCTACGTCCCTTCCGTCTTCAAGAGAGCGAGAGTTGCACCCCTTCTGAAAAAACCTACACTCGATCCCTCCGATGTCAACAACTACAGACCAGTATCCCTTCTTTCTTTTCTCTCCAAAACTCTTGAACGTGCCGTCCTTGGCCAGCTCTCCTGCTATCTCTCTCAGAATGACCTTCTTGATCCTAATCAGTCAGGTTTCAAGACTGGGCATTCAACTGAGACTGCTCTTCTCTGTGTCACAGAGCCTCTCCGCACTGCTAAAGCTAACTCTCTCTCCTCTGCTCTCATCCTTCTAGACCTATCTGCTGCCTTTGATACTGTGAACCATCAGATCCTCCTCTACACCCTCTCCGAGTTGGGCATCTCCGGCGCGGCCCACGCTTGGATTGCGTCCTACCTGACAGGTCGCTCCTACCAGGTGGCTTGGCGAGAATCTGTCTCCGCACCACGCACTCTCACCACTGGTGTCCCCCAGGGCTCTGTTCTAGGCCCTCTCCTATTCTCGCTATACACCAAGTCACTTGGCTCTGTCATATCCTCACATGGTCTCTCCTATCATTGCTATGCAGACGACACACAATTAATCTTCTCCTTTCCCCCTTCTGATAACCAGGCGGTGAATCGCATCTCTGCATGTCTGGCAGACATATCAGTGTGGATGACGGATCACCACCTCAAGCTGAACCTCGGCAAGACGGAGCTGCTCTTCCTCCCGGGGAAGGACTGCCCCTTCCATGATCTCGCCATCACGGTTGACAACTCCCTTGTGTCCTCCTCCCAGAGTGCTAAGAACCTTGGCGTGATCCTGGACAACACCCTGTCGTTCTCCACAAACATCAAGGCGGTGACCCGATCCTGTAGGTTCATGCTCTACAACATTCGCAGAGTACGACCCTGCCTCACACAGGAAGCGACGCAGGTCCTAATCCAGGCACTTGTCATCTCCCGTCTGGATTACTGCAACTCGCTGTTGGCTGGGCTCCCTGCCTGTGCCATTAAACCCCTACAACTCATCCAGAACGCCGCAGCCCGTCTGGTGTTCAACCTTCCCAAGTTCTCTCACGTCACCCCGCTCCTCCGCTCTCTCCACTGGCTTCCAGTTGAAGCTCGCATCCGCTACAAGACCATGGTGCTTGCCTACGGAGCTATGAGGGGAACGGCACCTCCATAACTTCAGGCTCTGATCAGGCCCTACACCCAAACAAGGGCACTGCGTTCATCCACCTCTGGCCTGCTGGCCCCCCTACCTCTGAGGAAGCACGGTTCCCGCTCAGCCCAGTCCAAACTGTTCGCTGCTCTGGCACCCCAATGGTGGAACAAGCTCCCTCATGACGCCAGGACAGCGGAGTCAATCACCACCTTCCGGAGACACCTGAAACCCCACCTCTTTAAGGAATACCTGGGATAGGATAAAGTAATCCTTCTAACCCCCCCCCTTAAAAGATTTAGATGCACTATTGTAAAGTTGTTGTTCCACTGGATATCATAAGGTGAATGCACCAATTTGTAAGTCGCTCTGGATAAGAGCGTCTGCTAAATGACTTAAATGTAAATGTCCTTACAAGCATACCTTTATTACAATGTTGTTAATCCATCCTCAGTTTTGTCCTGTCACAGCCATTGTTTTGGCTAGGGGGCAGTATTGAGAATTTTGGAAAAAATATGTGCCCATTTTTAACTGCCTCCTACACCAACTCAGAAGCTAGAATATGCATATTATTGTTCAGGTTTGGATAGAAAACACTCTGAATTTTCTAAAACAGTTTGAATGGTGTCTGTAAGTATAACAAAACTCATATTGCAGGCAAAAACCTGTGAAAAATAGATGAAAAAAAATGTGAATTTTGTGACTGTATTATTTAGTGTCATTGTTTTATAGATACCATAGTGAGAAAGGATTCAGTTCGCAACTCCTACGGCTTCCACTAGATGTCAACGATCTTTATAAAGTTGTTCGAAGCATCTGTGATGAATACAGACCGAATTAGAATGCTTGGAAGTTGACACGTCATCACTTCATTTTTTGCGCCTGCGCATAAATCTGAGAAGAGTGTGTTTGTCATAATCGTTTATCTAAGACACTTGATAGGTTGTGTGAAAATATTACTGATGTTTCACGTTAAAAATGGACCAAAAGATTAATGCTAAACAACGTTTGACATGTTTGAACGAACATAAATATATTATTTACTAGGTTTTTTTTAGCTTTTCGGCGTGACTTTACACCCCCCACCCAGCCTACTGAACGCTAACTACTTGGTGTTATTTGGACATAAATTATGAACTTTGTCAAAAGAAACCACATTTGTTCTGGACCTGGGATTCCTAGCAGTGCCTTCTGATGGAGATAATCAAAGGTAAGGGGATATTTACAATGTTATTATCGATATTAGATGATGCTAACTGTATAGCTTAGCTTAGCTTAGCTTATTGTTCTTAGCATAGTACCCCATTTATTGCAAAATGTGATTTCCCAGTAAAGTTATTTTGAGATCTGGCCATTCGGTAGCAATTACGAGATGATAATATATTATTCTTTGAATGACAATATTATAATTTACCAATGTTTTTGAATAGTAATTCCGTGATTTGTAATGCTGAATTCACTGGGAGCATTCGAGCCGAAAAAAATTCTGAATTTCACCGCGACTGTAAATGCTGTTTTTGGATATAAATATGAACTTGATGGAACTAAAAATGCATGTATTGTATAACATAATGTCCTATGAGTGTCATCTGATGCAGATTGTCAAAGGTAAGTGCATAATTCTAGCTTGTTTTCTGTCTGTTGATGCCCTTCTTTGAATTGGCTAAACATTACACACAGCTATTGTCAATGTACTCTCCTAACAACCTAACTTTATGCATTCTCCGTAAAGCCTCTTTGAAAATCGGACAGCGTGGTTAGATTTATGAGATGTGTATCTTTCAAATGGAGGAAAATAGTTGATTATTTGAGTATTTGAAATGATTACTCTTGCAGTTTTGAATTCCCCGCCATGGTCACATGACAATGAATCCCAATACCGGGATAAGATCCTGCCCCCTGGCCTCAACAGGGGGCAACATTAAACTCTTTAACTGTTTTAAAATCACCATTGGCCTCATGGTGAAATCCATGAATGGTTTCCATCCTCTCTGGCAAAAGAGTTAGGAAGGACACGTGAGGGACCTACAGATGATTGTATGTGTGGGGTACAGAGATGAGGAAGTCATTCAAAAATCATGTTAAACACACTTTTTTTAGGCTTGTCATAAAAAAAGGGGTTGAATACTTATTAACTTAAGACATTTCAGCTTAAAATGTATTAATTTGTAAACATTCCTAAAACAGAATTCCACTGGCATGATGGGGTATTGTGTGTTGGCCAATTACAGAATATCCCAATTGAATCCATTTCAGGCTGTAACAGAACAAAATGTGGAAAAAGTAAATGGGTGTAAATACTTTCTAAAGGCACCGTAAAAGTGAGTATGAGTGATGATGACATGATAGAGAATTAAAGGGGCAATTTGCAGTTGCTACATACATTTCTGGACTTATAAATTCATTATATGTAGCCATTGATATTAGAAGAATATAACTTCATGCCTCATGAGCTTAGTTCAACTGTCGTACCCCATCAGAACCCAAAATATAAACTTGTTTTATTCCAATGTTTGTAAATAAAGTAAATGTATACAAATTATCTAGCTTCAAAACAAAGTTAAAACTATAATTTTGATATCATGGATGGTCAGTCTTTGCATGGACTGAGTTGATAGATTTCTCAGGCCCCGTCTCTCAGCTTTTTACCGAAACATGGGCGGGGAAATGCTTTGTTATTGTTTCAACTGCGGATTGCTGCTTTAAGGGTAAAACAATAATATTTTGGCAGTCTTTTTCCATCGATAAAGTTGCCCTCTTGGCAAATCTCAAAATGCCAACCATAGGCCTACATCTTTTAAGGCAAATGAGACATCTTAGCTCATCTTCCCAATTAAGGAACCGGCAAACCTACTGATAAAGAGAAACTCTGTGCTCTCATTGACTCCTCCGTCCTCTCCTTAGTCTCTGACTAGTCCCCAACAACCAGGCGACCCACTTCATTTAGTATAACAGGCTTTAAAAATGCAATATCGGTGCACAATTTCTACTGAAAATATCAAAGGGACGTGTGATGGACTAGCCGTTTCCTGTCCAGCCAGACCAGAGCTCTCCATTGGATAAATTAATATCTCCAGCAATGACTTAAATCAACTTTGAAAAACAACACTAAAGAAGAAAAACCCATAAAATGATTACGGAACAGCAGACTGGAATATAAAGTATTATCAACAAAAATTAATCAGGTGCATCCTTTCATGAACTCAATTAATAACGTGCAACAAAAGGGCTCTTTTACATTTTTTGGTAGAGGGAAGGTCAGCCATAAAATGCTGACATCACTCATCAGATCGCTGTGGCAGTTTAATTATTTTTCTTCCAGGCCTGACTGATCAGAAATTAATGCCTTACCTGAGCAACATTTAGAAGGGGGAAAAACACTACTTTGTTCAAAGTGCTTTTAATTATACCTGCTATTTGATTAATGCGTTGTAAGCGTTTGAGATCGGCCTCCTTATCAGATTTTTTTGACAAGTCTGCAGGGTATTGTTGTGTGAAAGATGCTTCATTGACTCTAGCCAACTGTTTAGTATCTAATTTGGGCGCTTTGCTCACAATCAAAAAGCTATTTACTGACAAGTGTACTTGTTGATATTAATAAAGATGTTGTAAACTTTGTCAGAGCAGCCTGTATCAATACTTTTTGAGCGAGCTGCCAGTAGGTTAAAGAAGGGTGGTAATTGTAATGAACACGAAGGGAGACAGACAGCTGGTTTCAAGCACAGGGCGCAACAGGTGTATATTTGTAAAGGACCACAGGAGTAGGCATGTAGCTGGGTCCAGGGTCAGACAGAAGGTCATACACAGGGGGTCCAAAAATGCAACAGTACAGGCAGGGTAAAGAGTAGTAACGTCATCCGGGAGATCAGGCAATAGGTTGATAACAGGAAATCCAATAGGCTAAAGTACAGACAGGGAATAGGCAAAAGGCGTCATTAGTGAGGCAGGCAAAAACTATCATACATGGGAGAATTCAACTACAGGAAACCCAGCGCTTTGAATAGAAGTGTGTCACAAAACAAACAATACCTCACAGTGATGGGGTGCAAAGAACTGAACTAAATAGTGTGTGATAATGACATACAGGTGTCTGAACAGGTGATCAGAATTCAGGTGATTTGGAGCTGGAGCTGGAGAGTGAGCTGCGTTCAGAGGATCTACGTGTTTGAGAGTGTGAGCTGGAAAGTGAGCTGCGTTCAGGGGATCTATGTGTTTGAGAGTGTGAGCTGGAAAGTGGGCTGGAAAGTGAGCTGCGTTCAGGGGATCTACGTGTTTGAGAGAGTGAGTTGGAAGCAGATGAGACAGGTAATGAGACCAAAATAAGCCCCTGCAGTGTATTACTATTTTTTTATGTGATATTGTTGTATATATGTGACTTGATCCTTTAATAGAATAAAAACAGAGCCATAACACGTTACACCACCCACACTTGAAAACCACAACCCACTGACTTGACAGAAAACCACTCAATGACAGAAAACCACTTGTGGATATTATAATTCACAAAAAAAACATTCCACATAACTTTCAGAAGGTTGATTTGAAACCTAAACTAGGCTAATTCACATACTTTAGCCTCAACTGCACACATTGGTTGCTTATACACGGAGTGAGCGAGTGTTGCTTTGAGTTCGTCTGGCCCTCTGCAGTTTATTGCCTTATCACAAGCCATAATTAACACCATTGAACAGAGTTCACTTTAATCCAACACAATTACCTATCCTCTGTTTGTAATATCACAGAAAGGCCACCATAAAGTAACTATTATGGCTCTTTGTAACATGAGGGAAAGACACTGTAAGCTATGATAAAATCCATATGATGTATGAAGTATATTGGCCCATAGCTTATGCATACAGGCCTGTAATTGTAGTATACCTGGGTCAAAATAGCATTTGTTTTCTTTCAAAATATGTTGAGTGTTTTATTGAGCCTGCCTGGAGTGCCAGATTGCACTTTTTGTTCTATTGCATTTTTTCTACGACACAAACTCAATCAAGTTCAGCTAAAGCATTTGAAAGTACGAACATAGTACTTGAACCCAGGTCTGTAATGTAAGCCTTCAGTCATACATACACTTTCTTCACATACTTTTCTCTGCACTGATGGGCGCAGTGTCACCTGAAGTATCTCCAACAACCCTAACTACATCAATTCCCATTACCTGCAAATTAGAGAAGTTCTACTTCTCCAGCATCCGCAGTCAGTTTGATCCAAATAGACTCTAAATGCCATTTCTGTTCCTATTAACCTGCGTATCGGTGTGGCAGATATTTCCCGCAAGGTGGCCCAGGGAGAAAACACAAGGCTAATGGCTTGCTTGTGACTGGGCTGTTCATGATGATTTATGATTCTGTGTTTAAGTTGATTACTCCACTGCTGACTCTGAATACTATTTCAATTAGTGTGCTGAAGGTCACTCGGTGAAATCCCTCCATAATCTATTCCTATTAACATTAATGCGCCGAGTATCCATATCTGTTCACCCTTGTTGATTCGAATCATTCCTAGTCCTAACGGCCAGCTTGTTTACTAGTTTACTGGTTTAGACGTATCCTGGGCTAAGATGGTAATTTTCTCTAAATCCTTGCTGGATCATTAATGTGTGCAGTTTTGAAACATTGCTAGGAGGGACATCTCAATATGGTGTGTGTGTGCATACGTGCGTACACATGTGTTTTTAAATGGCTTTTATTATTTCTAATTTGTTTTACCAGTCAAGGTATATTTATGCTGAATGAAATTGATCCTGAAACCCGTAGGCGAGAGTGGTAATGGGGCAAGGTATACAAACAACCTTGTCATCGTGTGAACCAAAATAGCCTTGGCGTGATCACATGGTCTAAATAAATGTTGCATCAGTCGTATTCCTATTTATAGCCACTCATGCAGAAAAGGAAATATGGTGCTTCAATTTAGCTACTGTAACAAGTTCTTCCTGTAGGTAGGCTATTAGTGAATGAGATACGCTCTTTGACAAGGTGCATGTCGGATTCATTTGGGATACAATCTGTAATCTGGCTTTTGATCAGATAGGATCTTCTCTTGTAAAGAAATAGTTGACACAATATTGACAAAAAATGTGAATCTGCATAGGAGGGTGCTTGATAAGTATTCAAAAGTCATGACAAAATAAAAATCTGCCATTTTACTCTTAGAGGGCCTGAAGAGGAGAAATAGCCTTTTTGAAGAGAATGATAAAAGTGCTGACATTGTCACAGGTTGATGTGACTCCAATGGGTGGGTGAAAACACTTTGCCATGGCGACATACATTTTCAACATGATTTAAACCCATGCTCGCACATTAGGCGAGAAACTCGAGACCCCTGATTTACCTCCCATGAACGCCCACGCGGCCCAATCTAAACAATGTTTCCAAGGCTACTAGTGAATGACGAGTGGTCACGTCTGTATAGTCTTCCCCCATTGGCTTGATGGATGGCCCAGCGATCCAATAAAATTGCAATCAAATCAACCCAGCCACTTTATAGGTAGAGGTGCTGTCTGATTGAGTTGTTGAAGGCATGGCTGAGGTTCAGAATGATTATGCTGTGGGGAAACTGAGAGGGGGCCATCTTTCCTGCGAACCAACAAGGACACCATACATCTGTCCCACTGGCTCTGTGATGCTTCTCACATTCTCCACTGTGAAATGTATCCAAAATAACTGCACACCTGCCCTTCAACTGCCAGCCTCCCCTATACTGAAGGTTATTTGTCATGTGAAGGACTCCACCTGTCAGTGCACGATGAATACCATGTACACAGACAAGGGGGATCATCCATGGGGCTAGAGCAGGATTAGTCCGGAAAATCCACTGATCTGTGAATATCCTAAAAAAGAGAAGCGCCAAACTATTAGCGCTGGCGCTTTGAAGAATGATTAATCAAACTGAACTACCTAGTCACTCAACATAATCATCTCACTTGATTTGTTCACCTAGGCAGGAAGTGGCAGGTCACAAGGCTCATTCCCGGGCATAGTTATTAAATCAGAGCTATCAGTTTTCCTTCGATGATCATCTTTTGTCTGTCCTTGAGTGAATGAATGAGACACACAAATGATGTTAAAGGTTCAAATATAAACCTTATGGGTTTTGTATTCATATTTGATCATAAGCAATGTTGACAATGCTGAAATAGGCTACATTGTATAGCCGTTGATATAAAATAAAAGTGAGTATGTGAAAGATGCCTATAGGGGAAACCTGTCTTTCATTAGATACAGACCATACCTTCAACACTGAGTATACAAAACATTAGAAACACCTGCTTTTTCCTTAACATAGACTGACCAGGTGAATCCAGGTAAAAGCTATGACCACTTGTTAAATCCACTTCAATCAGTTTGGGTGTAACGCGGACTAGCCACCAGGGGGAGACTTGTCGAGGCCTGGTGACAGACGGAGTCTATATCACATGGCGATGGCTCCCTCTGCTGGACGTGCTAGGTCTCGACGGGCCATCCGGCCAGAACTAATTTGGGCTGATTGAGCCTCATGAGTAATCAAGGGCTGATTGCTCACCAACCGTACGAGTCCCATAAAGCTGCCAGAAGGGCTGCACACGGGGGTTCTTTGGGGAGAGAGGTTGCTCCCATATAGTCATCCTCATGGTCTGCTAGAACCAAGGGAGCTCTGGTTTTTCCCCAAAGGAGACAGCAATACCCCGGAGCCAAGAAGAGGGTAACCTGGAGGAGGTCTCCTGGATTATACCTATTCTTTTATTTTTCTTTATTGTTTTAATAAACACCCTTGAAACTGAGTTATCACACTTGTGTCCGTGTCTGATCAGTGTAAACGTTTTGATTAAACTCCCTAGTCTGCCACAAGTGGTAGAGAATGCAAGCATTTGACAACGTGGTCAGATGAGGGTTGACGTTTACACAGCATCGGCATGGACGAGTGTATAACTCAGTTTGCCCGGCCCAACAAGAGCAACAGGCGGTTCAGGAACGAATGCTGGAGGAACAGTGCCTACAAAATTTTCGGGCTGGTTGAGGAAATCAGGATGCTACGAGGAGGAACGCCCACCAAATCACATCCAAACCAGTTTTTAATAAAGCGAACGGAGCACAACGACATCAAAACCTACCTCTACACTTTTGAATGGACAGTGCTCCGGGAACGGTGACCAAAGGCGTAATGGGTGAGTCTGCTGGCACCATTCCTCTCCAGAAAGGCCCAAAATGCATATTATGACCTCAATTCCGAACATACGGATAACTACAACGGTCTCAAACTGGAGATACTCACCCGCTACGGGTACAGCTTGGCCTGTTGGGCCCAACTGGTCCACGACTGGATGTTCGTGGCCGACTCCTCCCCCTGAGCCCAGATAAGTGACCTACTGCGCATCGCCAGGGCATGGCTCCTAACCAACGTATCCACCCTTTCCAGCATAGACAAAGTGGTCATGGATCGCTTCTTAACCTCTCTGGGTCAGTGGGACGTTTGCGTCCCACCCTAGTCAACAGCCAGTGGAATCGCATGGTGCGAAATACAAATACCTCTTTTGCTATAACTTCAATTTCTCAAACATATGACTATGTTACACCATTTGAAAGATAAGACTCTCGTTAATCAAACCACGTTGTCCGATTTCAAAAAGGCTTTTTTTCTATCCAAATCTACTAATTATATGCATATTCTCGTTTCTGGGCAAGAGTAGTAACCAGTTTAAATCGGGTACGTTTTTTTATCTGGCCGTGCAAATACTGCCCCCTATCCCCAACAGGTTAAGTCAAACGACACCGCTGATCCTGCTCACATTGCCCTACCCTATGCTTTGACCTCTTTCTCCCCTCTTTCTCCAGATGAAATCTTGCGACTTGTGACGGCCAGCCGCCCAACAACCTGCCCGCTTGACCCTATCCCTTCCTCTTCTCCAGACCATTTCCGGAGACCTTCTCCCTTACCTCACCTCGCTCATCAACTCATCCTTGACCGCTGGCTACGTCCCTTCCATCTTCAAGAGAGCGAAAGTTGCACCCCTTCTGAAAAAACCTACACTCGATCACTCCGATGTCAACAACTACAGACCAGTATCCCTTCTTTCTTTTCTCTCAAACTCTTTAGCGTGCCGTCCTTGGCCAGCTCTCTTGCTATCTCTCTCAATGACCTTCTTGATCCAAATCAGTCAGGTTTCAAGACTGGTCATTCAACTGAGACTGCTCTTCTCTGTGTCACGGAGGCTCTCCGCACTGCTAAAGCTAACTCTCTCTCCTCTGCTCTCATCCTTCTAGACCTATCTGCTGCCTTTGATACTGTGAACCATCAGATCCTCCTCTCCACCCTCTCCGAGTTGGGCATCTTCGGCGCGGCTCACCCTTGGATTGCGTCTTACCTGACAGGTCGCTCCTACCAGGTGGCGTGGCGAGAATCCGTCTCCTCACCACGTGCTCTCACCACTGGTGTCCCCCAGGGCTCAGTTCTAGGCCCTCTCCTATTCTCGCTATACACCAAGTCACTTGGCTCTGTCATATCCTCACATGGTCTCTCCTATCATTGCTACGCAGACGACACACAATTAATCTTCTCCTTTCCGCCTTCTGATAACCAGGTGGCGAATCGCATCTCTGCATGTCTGGCAGACATATCACCACCTCAAGCTGAACCTCGGCAAGACGGAGCTGCTCTTCCTCCCGGGGAAGGACTGCCAGTTCCATGATCTCGCCATCACGGTGGACAACTCCATTATCCTCCTCCCAGAGTGCTAAGAGCCTCGGCGTGACCCTGGACAACACCTTGTCGTTCTCCGCTAACATCAAGGCGGTGACCCGATCCTGTAGGTTCATGCTATACAACATTTGCAGTGTACTACCCTGCCTTACACAGGAAGCGGCGCAGGTCCTAATCCAGGCACTTGTCATCTCCCGTCTGGATTACTGCAACTCCCTGTTGGCGGGGCTCCCTACCTGTGCCATTAAACCCCTACAACTCATCCAGAACGCCGCAGCCCGTCTGGTGTTCAACCTTCCCAAGTTCTCTCACGTCACCCCGCTCCTCTGCACACTCCACTGGCTTCCAGTTGAAGCTCGCATCTGCTACAAGACCATGGTGCTTGCCTTCGGAGCTGTGAGGGGAACGGCACCTCCGTACCTTCAGGCTCTGATCAGGCCCTACACCCAAAGAAGGGCACTGCGTTTATCCACCTCTGGCCTGCTGGCCCCCCTACCTCTGCGGAAGCACAGTTCCCGCTCAGCCCAGTCAAAACTGTTCACTGCTCTGGCACCCCAATGGTGGAACAAGCTCCCTCACGACGCCAGGACAGTGGAGTCAATCACCACCTTCCGTAGACACCTGAAACCCCACCTCTTTAAGGAATACCTGGGATAGGATATAGTAATCCTTCTAACCCCCCCCCAAAAAAAAGGATATAGATGTACTATTGTAAAGTGGTTGTTCCACTGGCTATCATAAGGTGAATGCACCAATTTGTAAGTCGCTCTGGATAAGAGCGTCTGCTAAATGACGTAAATGTAAAAATATGGAATCACGTAGTAATCAAAAAAGTGGTCTTCAAAGTTTTTTATTTATTTTTTATATAAACCACTTAACCAGGTAGGCCAGTTGAGAACAAGTTCTCATTTATAACTGCAACCTGGCCAAGATAAAGCAAAGCGACAAACACAACACAGAGTTATACATGGGATAAAAAAACGTACAGTTAATAACACAATAGAACAAATCTGTATACAGTGTTTGCAAATGAAGTAAGGAGGTAAGGCAATAAATAGGCCAATAGTGGCGAAGTAATAAAAATTGTAGATGACCTGGAGCCAGTGGGTTTGGTGACGAATATGTAGCGAGGACCAGCCAACGAGAGCATGGTGGGTAGTAAATGGGGCTTTGGTGACAAAATGGATGGCACTGTGATAGACTGCATCCAATTTGCTGAGTAGAGTGTTGGAGGCTATTTTGTAAATGACATCGCAGAAGTCAAGGATCGGTAAAATAGTCAGTTTTACGAGGGTATGTAGCCACCCTTTGCCTTGATGACTGCTTCACACACTCTTGGCATTCTCTCAACCAGCTACATGAGGTAGTCACCTGGAATGCATTTCAATTAACCTGTGTGCCTTGTTAAAAGTACATTTGTGGAATTTCTTTCCTTCTTAATATGTTTGATCCAATCAGCTGTGTTGTTACAAGGTAGGGGTGGCATACAGAAGATAGCCCTATTTGGTGAAAGACCAAGTCTATATTATGGCAAGAACAGCTCAAATAAGCAAAGAGAAACGTCAGTCCATCATTACTTTAAAACATAGTAGCAGTAGCAAAAACCATCAAGCGCTAAGATAGTACATCATTATTATACCACTACATATCTATGTTATATGATGTGTATTGTTTAATTTTTTGTTTTATGTGTGATGTAAGTGCCTTAATATGTGTGTACCCCAGAAAGAGTAGCTGCTGCCTTGGCAGGAGCTAATGGGGATCCCTAATAATATAAATACAAACAATAATTTTAAAGGTTTTGGTGAGTAATACATTTTATTTTTATTTTACCTTTATTGAGACAGGGTTTTTCTCATTGAGATAACATTTCTTTTCCAAGAGAGACCTGGTCCAATAGCAGCAGAGGGAACAACGTTTCAGACAAAACAACTTACATACACTAACACAACATTAAACAAAATGATAAACACACATACAGTACAACAAAAACATTTTACATTAAAAACAAACTTCTTGACTAAAAACAGCTGGCCTAAAAACAATTACTCTTCTATGATATATACATCGATCAAGTGTTTGAACTCCGCCAACGAAACTAGATCATCACATTTTAAAATGTTCAGGAGAGAATTCCAGGACCACGGAGCTAAGTAACTAAAACTATTTCTACCATGACCTGTTCTAATTTTTGGTACTGTTAGAAGCAAATCAGAATGGGACCGTCATTTATATGTATTTACTGACCTGACTAAAAAAAGAACAGAGGCCTTATAAATCAGTGTATACCAGTGTTTAAGCCTACGCAAGGTCAATGACGACCAGCCAACAGCACTGTACAGATCACAATGATGTGTTAGACGTTTCTGATTTGTAATGAAGCTGAGGGCTGCATGATACACTGAATCAAGTGCTCTCAGGGTAGTGGCTGAGGCCTAAATATATATAACATCACTCAAATCTAAAACCGACAGTAATGTACATTGTACCAGCTCCTTCCTGGCCTCAAAAGAAAAACAAGCCTCATGCCGGTAATAAAATCATATTTTCAGCTTGAGCTTCCTTATCAAGTTCTCTACATGCACAGTGTAGTTTAGCTTATCATCAACCCACACACCCAAATATTTGTACACTTTAACTTGCTCTATAGTATGTCCAGCCAATGTAACAATGACATGATTTGGAACATGCCTGGCATTTGAAAATACCTTGCATTTTGTTTTACCCGAATTTTAGAGTCAGCTTTAAATCATACAGATTCTGTTGTATGATGTTAAATGCTCTTTGGGCATTTTCAAAAGCTAAAGATAAACTACTACCACTTGAATAAAGAACAGTATCATCTGCATAAAAATGAACATCCGCTGTTTCAATAAGATTCCCAATGTTGTTGATATACAAAATGAACAACAGTGCGCCCAAAATAGAACCTTGCGGAAAACCTGAGCACACCTCTATGGATTCAGATTTACAGCAATCATTACACATTGTATACAATTTGATAGGTAATTTATAAACCAATCTAGAGCATAACCAGTAATTCCACAACATTTCAACCTTTGCACTAACACAGCATGGTCCACGGTGTCAAAAGCCTTCGACAAATCAATAAAAACAGACACAATGTAACTTCTTATCAAGAGCACAGTGGATGTCATTTAAAACCTTCAACGTTGCTGAAACAGTGCTGTGGCCAGACCTAAAACCTGATTGCATTCCATTTAAGATGTTGTTTTCTTGGAAGTAGACCTTTAGCTGCCTACTAACTAAGGACTCCAGTACCTTTGACAGTACAGACAATTTTGATATGGGTCGATAGTTGTCAAGTAGTGAAGGATCTCCACCCTTCAGGAGAGGCCGTACAAAAGCAGATTTCCATAACTTGGGGATTTCCTTAACATCAAGCGTGAGGTTAAAAATACATGTTAAGGGGGAGCAATGATCTCTGCAGCTAGGTGTAGGAGGTGGGGGTCTAGTTCATCAGGGCCAGGGGAATTTTTTTGATCAATTTATTTTAGGGCTTTACAAACTTCTGAAACAGAGAAGGATGAAAAGGAGAACCTGGTGAAGGAGTGCACAGGGGTGTCAGGTAAATTCATAGGGGGCTCAATTATACCTTTGACCTTTTCAAATAAACTGCCTGCATCGAAAAAATGTTGATTCAAGGCTTTCAGAATGGAGGTTCTCTCAGTTACAATCTGTGTATCGACCAACAATTGTTTGGGAAACTGTGTATCTTATAAAACGGGTACAGACGCTTATTAGGGTTGAATGGCGGGATTCCGGTAAGCGAGATTTACCAGGATTTACCACCCCAAACCACTCCCTTTTCACGTCCTGACCATAGTAAGATGTGATTTTCTATGGTAGAGTAGGTCAGGGCGTGACACGGGGTGTTTTGTGTTTTTCTATGTTTTCTATTTCTATGTTTAAGTCCTAGTTTTTCTATTTCTATGTTGTTTTTTGGGTTGATCTCAAATTGGAGGCAGCTGGTCCTCGTTACATCTGGAGATCATATTTAAGTAGGGGTTTTTCTTCCTGGGTTTTGTGGGTGATTATCTTTTGAGTAGTGTTTATTTCTCTCTGCGTCACGGTTTGTTTTTGTTATTCAAGTTGTGTATTGCAACGTTTCACGGAATAAATAAATATGTGGAACTACACCCATGCTGCACTTTGGTCCGATTCTTTAGACAACCGTGACAGAGATAAATAACTGCGAGAATCTGGTAAATTATAATAAATTAATTATTTATATGAACAGCATGACATGAAATGGAACTGTTCAATTATATGCGATGTCTAAATATGGCTTCTGCATGATGACTCTATGCTCAGGGTGGGGACAGACAGCCCATCTCAGTATGGAGCGCAGTTCACGATGCATCTCAATCATAGAAAAAAAAATGATTGTGACAGGTAAGCCTATGCTACAGTAATATAAATACCAAATGTGCATCTAATTTACCCATCTCCATCTGGCTTTCGGGGGTCACCTTCTTTTTTAAAATATAAATATAATTTTTTACATTTCAACTGCAAAGTTTTTAAACAGCCTATCACTCAAATATCGTTGCTTTAAATCATTGCACGCGTGATCACTCTTGCTGTCTTTCTCTATCAACTCCATTTTGCATCCAAAATAGATAATCCTGTTCCAGATTGATATATACTGCTCAAAAGGGAACACTTAAACAACACATCCTAGATCTGAATGAAAGAAATAATCTTATTAAATACTTTTTTGTTTACATAGTTGAATGTGCTGACAATAAAATCACATAAAAATAATCAATGGAAATCCAATTTATCAACCCATGGAGGTCTGGATTTGGAGTCACACTCAAAATTAAAGTGGAAAACCACACTACAGGCTGATCCAACTTTGATGTAATGTCCTTAAAACAAGTCAAAATGAGGCTCAGTAGTGTGTGTGGCCTCCACGTGCCTGTATGACCTCCCTACAATGCCTGGGCATGCTCCTGATGAGGTGGCGGATGTTCTCCTGAGGGATCTCCTCCCAGACCTGGACTAAAGCATCCGCCAACTCCTGGACAGTCTGTGGTGCAACGTGGCGTTGGTGGATGGAGCGAGACATGATGTCCCAGACGTGCTCAATTGGATTCAGGTCTGGGGAACGGGCGGGCCAGTCCATAGCATCAATGTCTTCCTCTTGCAGGAACTGCTGACACACTCCAGCCACATGAGGTCTAGCATTGTCTTGCATTAGGAGGAACCCAGGGCCAACCGCACCAGCATATGGTCTCACAAGGGGTCTGAGGATCTCATCTCGGTACCTAATGTCAGTCAGGCTACCTCTGGCGAGCACATGGAGGGCTGTGCGGCCCCCCAAATAAATGCCACCCCACACCATGACTGACCCACTGCCAAACCGGTCATGCTGGAGGATGTTGCAGGCAGCAGAACGTTCTCCACGGTGTCTCCAGACTGTCACGTCTGTCACATGTGCTCAGTGTGAATTTCTCGGTGTTCGCTGGCAAATGCCAAACGTCCTGCACGGTGGAGTCTGTTTCTGACCGTTTGAGCAGACACATGCACATTTGTGGCCTGCTGGAGGTCATTTTGCAGGGCTCTGGCAGTGCTTTTCCTGCTCCTCCTTGCACAAAGGCGGAGGTAGCGGTCCTGCTGCTGGGTTGTTGCCCTCCTACGGCGTCCTCCACATCTCGTGATGTACTGGCCTGTCTCCTGGTAGCGCCTCCATGCTCTGGACACTACGCTGACAGACACAGCAAACCTTCTTGCCACAGCTCGCATTGATGTTCCATCCTGGATGAGCTGCACTACCTGAGCCACTTGTGTGGGTTGTAGACTCCGTCTCATGCTACCACTAGAGTGAAAGCATCGCCAGCATTCAAAAGTGACCAAAACATCAGCCAGGAAGCATAGGAACTGAGAAGTGGTCTGTGGTCCCCACCTGCAGAACCACTCCTTTATTGGGGGTGTCTTGCTAATTGCCTATAATTTCCACCTGTTGTCTATTCTATTTGCACAACAGCATGTGACATTTATTGTCAATCAGTCTTGCTTCCTAAGTGGACAGTTTGATTTCACAGAAGTGTGATTGACTTGGAGTTACATTGTGTTGTTTAAGTGTTCCCTTTATTTTTTTGAGCAGTGTATATATATATATATATCTCAATGTAGACATCCTAGCCTACCTCTTTAAGAGTAATACATTCAATGCAGTATTAGTATTACCTTCAGCTAATTAATTATGGGTTATGCATAATAAGCTTCTAACGTGTCTTATGCGCTATTACATGATTTATTTAATTTAACCTTTAAGTCAGTTAAGAACAAATTCTTATTTACGATGACGGCCTACCCCGCCCAAACACGGACAACACTGGGCCAATTGTGCACCACCCTATGGGACTCCCAATCACAGCCGGATGTGATGCAGCTTGAATTCGAACCAGGGACTTTGGTGACGCTTCTTGCACTGAGATGAGGTGCCTTAAACCTCTGTGCCACTCGGGAGCCCAATACGCAAGCACCTGTGCTCCGCTGGTCTCTCTCCATAAACAAGCTCCTTAGCTCTTGGAATCTCATGCAGGAAAAGCTAGACTAGAATAGCTTGCTGGACCTTCTTTAGTATTCTTATACTAACAGACTATTCGAAGAGGGACGCAGGCATTTTTTGCTGAACGTTAAAGACAGCAGCCAATAGAAGTCAAGAGTAGTTTGAAATAAGAGCAAACCCTCGATGGCGGTAGGCTATAGTCGTTATTCAGACCCATAACCATTCAATATTTGTGAAGACAAGTGAAAGCCTTCTGCATCTATTTCTAGTCCTATATTATTCAAGGATGTCGTTAAGATAAGGATGACAAAACTTTATTTATTTAACTGTTGAAAGCGAAGGAATGAAGTATCAGTAGAGAGAGAAAAAGGAGGTAGGCTATTAACATTAAGGGAAAAATTATGAAAGGTATATATGCATCAGCCTACTAATTATACAAATAGGCCCTATTATATTTCAAAATGTAAATCTAATTTGCTAGCCTATACTTGTAACTTTGTAGGCCACATGTGCTGCACCAGAATTGCATGTTCTCTTCTGCTTCATCATGGTTAGAACAATCTGCATAATTACAGTCCATTTAAAACAGTATAACACATGTCACAGTCCGGCTCATAGCCTGTGGCAAAAATGAGGGGACAACAGGTATAGGCCAATTCAAAAGGTTCTTTATTGTAAACAAAACTATTAACTCTAAACAAAGAAAAAGGAATGAGGTGTGGAAATGTCATAATGTAGGGTGTATGTAAAGTGCATGGATGCGTGAATATGTGTGTGTGAACATGACTGAGTGGAAACTACGTAAAACTACAAAGGAACAAACAAAACAGGAGGAGCAGGGAGAGAGAGAGAGAGAGAGAGAGAGAGAGAGGTTAGTGGAGCAGTTTTATACCCTGAACCCAGGTGGCTCCAATCACGCCAGTTCCAATCACTAACGACCCTCCTCTGCCTGCAGGAGGAACCACCCCTGCACTGCAGAGGAGGAGCCGTGACACACAATACAGTACAGTAATACAGTTCACATTCAAAAAGATCAGCCTACTGGAGCTAGTTTAATTTATTTACCCAAGAGAGCATATAGCTAGCTACATCTATGGGCTTTTCTGTTTTTCTGTTGTGCGTAATGGATAACGACACAATCATTTGGGCTTTTTTGGACTTGGGAAAATTTGTCAAATACTGGGAAAATATTCAAACCTAATGCTGACGTTGCCCAGAACACATTTAATCTGTTCTTTAAAAGGTTCCCAGAATGTTTCAGTAGGTTGTGGGAACAGTCTGGTAAAAACATTATGGGACCATTACAAAATATACTTTCCCAAAACAGAAAAACTTGTTGTGTAGATGATTCTACAATGTTTCTTTTAGTGTGCCAAAAAAACACTTTTTTGCTTACTACATGATTCCATATGTGTTATTTCGTAGTTTTGATGTCTACAATGTAGAAAATAGTAAAAATAAAGAAAAACCCTGGAATGAGTAGGTGTGTCCAAACTTTTGACTGGTACTGTACATGTAATCTAAGCATCATCAACAAAGGGAACATCTTGGATGTACACTGATAAGCTGTAGAAAGAATATGTTAATTTAGCAGACTTGTTCATAAAGAAAGTGTACTTATTCATAAAAAGGGCCTGAGGTCAAAGTCAATGTTCAGACCACTAGGGTCAGTGTTTTTAGATAGGAGAGCAGTCAGCCTCCCTCTGTAGTAGCAGGATCTCAATGTTAACTCTTCTCTTTGGTAGAGTAACATACTCGGAACCTGTGTATTTGAGGGAGGAGATACGATAGTTAGCGCCAACAAAGTGAGCTGCCACTGGATAGTCAGTGTTCTTACACCTGATTGAGCTTAGGTGTTGAACTATGCATTGTTTTAATTGTCTTTTCGTTTTTCCTACGTAGGCTTTCCCACACGGACAGGTGGTGAGATAGATTATTCCCTTTGTCTTGGATGAGATCACCCCTAACAGGGATTTTTCGACCTCTGTATGGTTGTCTGAAAAAATATGTTTTTGTAGTGCTGTTGCACTGTGCGCATGAGCCACATTTGTAGTTCCCATTTGGAATGGGTGCCAAGTATGTCTGATTGGGCTTAGGGGGCAGGTCAGATCTCACTAGGCTGTATCTAATATTGTAGCCACGGTTGTGTGCATACATTTTTTGTCTGATTGCAGACTATGCCAGTGCTTTTTCAGAATTGATTTCATTTTCTCCGAACACTTGGTGTGCTTAGTGCAAAAGACTGTGGCCTTTTCTTATTTTTGCTAGGTGTTGTGGTCTGTGGGTTTTGTGTATACGTCTGTGTGTAATGCAGCATTCTCTTTAATGATCCATAAATCCAGATAAAATGTTTATCTCATCAGTCTGCATGGTGAATGTGTGACATTCATTCCTCTCATTTAAGAGAGTTTGGAATTCATTTAGTTCCTGCTGACTCCCTTCCCAAAGCACAAAAACATAATCTATGTATCTCTTCCATAGGAGGATTTTAGAAAGTAGGAGGTGTGTCTCTGTTTTGTAAATGAGTGCTTCCTCAAATTGTCCCAAATATAGATTGACATAGTTAGGGGCAAAGGGGATCGCATGGCCACACCATGAATTTGGAGGAAAAAGTCTGACTCAAAGATGAAGTAGTTGTTGGATAATGCCTGTCCAATGACTTGCAGGATGTAGTCATTGGATGGAGCAAGGGTAGAGTCTCTCTGCTGAAGGAAGTGTTGCAACACCTGTAAGCCTCCCGTGTGTGGGATGTTAGTATACAAGCTCTCCACATCAAAAGTGGCCAGCAGTGTGCCCTCTGGTATCCTACCCTAGGCCCTCTATCAATGATATCATGTGACTAGTGTCTTCGACATAAGATGGGAGATTCTTAACCATCGGTTTGATGTGGTGGTCCACAAACTTGGAAATGTTGGATGTCACAGAGTCGATTGCTGCTACAATGGGTCTACCTGGTGGAAGAGACACTTGTTTGTGTAATTTAGCAACTGTATAAAAAGTTGGTATTTTAGAAAATATCACACAGGAATTCAGATAATGTTTTTGTGAGTTGTCCTGATTCTAAACAAATTTTTGCTGTAGATGTAATGTTCTGCTGGAATTCTAAGGTAGGGTCATAGTTCAGTTTGCGATAGAAGTCACTTTTAGATAGTTGTAAGCGACATTCATTCAAATAGTCACATTTGTTTTGTAAACAAATTCCTCCACCTTTGTAATTTTATTTTTGGCTAATGGAAGGGTCTGATCATAAGTCCTTAAGAGCCATTCTCTCATCTCTACTCAGGTTATCATATGATTTGTGTTTCTGTTTGTCTTTAAGTAGGTCACCTACATCATTTTCAATAATCCTGCAGAAGGTTTATACGGATTCATTGCGTTTGGGGGGAGCTACGAATGAACTTTTTGCTCTGAATGTGGTTCTCTCCGAGTTCACAGGTACAGTACGTCAGCTTGGCTAATGGCTCCATCTCCTGCTTGATGCACGGTAGGGCAGGTAAGTCTATTAATTGATGTAGTCAACCTATGTATATATTTCCCGGAGGATAACGTTTCATGTGGAGTCATGTAAATTTCACTCTTTTCAAAAAACTCACGCAATCTCAGATTACGTAAAAGGTTGAATAGGTATATCTGGATGTCAAAATCCTTAATTTCTGTAGTGGGGAGAAAGGATAAACCCTTATTTAGAAGACTATGGTGGGCTGGTGTCTTACTTGATAAGTTGAAGACATTTTGCTCCTGTTCTTGGATTGGGGGCCAGTCCTGGATCTCAGTTGGTAGGTATCACAGGGTGGTAGTGGACCCAAACTCTGTCTAAAGCTGGCCATCCAACCAAACTGAGCAACCGGGCAAGAGGGACCTTGGTCAGGGACTATAGAGTTCCTTTGATGAGATGGACAACAGTCTCTTCATCAATCTGGGCTTTATGGGAGATTGGCCAGACGGAAGCCACTTCTGAGAATAACAGCATGCCTGGAGTTTGGAAAAAGGCATGTGAACGACTGAGAGCTTAAGGCAAAATATTCTGTGGTCTGATGAGACATAAACTCTTTGGCCTGAATACAAAGTGCTATGTCTGGAGAAAATCAGGCACAGCTCACCATCTGTCTAACACCATCCCTACTGTGAAGCATGGTGGTGGCAGCATCATGCCATTTTTTATATATATTTTTTATTTGACATTTATTTTACCAGGGAAGACATATTGAGACCCAGGTCTCTTTTTCAAATGCACCCTGCACCATACAACACACATAATACACAAAGTATACATATACGGTATATACACATTAAAATACAAAAACACAGTCATGGGAAGCATAAGTAAAACATCACATATAACCCAGAATTTTTTTTACATTCTTCCACAAATACAGTACCTTCAGAAAGTATTCAGACCCTTTTACTTTTTCCACATTTAGTTTACATTACAGCCTTATTCTTAAATGGATTAAATATATTTTTCCTCAGCAAGCTACACACAATACTCCCATAATGACAAATGTATTAAAATTAAAAAACAGAAATAGCTTATTTACATAAATATTTTGACCGTTTGCTATGAGACTCAAAATTTAGTTTAGGTGAATCCTATTTTCATTGATCATCCTTGAGACGTTTCTACAACTTAACTGGAGTCCACCTGTGGAAAATTCAATTGATTGGACATGATTTGGAAAGACACACACCTGTCTATATAAGGTCCCAGAGTTGACAATGCATGTCAGAGCAAAAACCAAGCCATGAGGTCAAAGGAATTGCCCGTAGAGCTCCGAGATAGGATTGTGTCGAGGCACAGATCTGGGGAAGGGTACCAAAAAATGTCTGCAGTGTTGAAGGTCCCCAAGAACACAATGGTTTCCATCATTCTTTATTGGAAGAAGTTTGGAACAATGGCCTAGAGCCTAGAGCTGGCCGCCCGGCCAAACAGAGCAATTGAGGAAAAAGGGCCTTGGTCATGAAGCTGACCAAGAACCCTATGGTCACTCTGAAAGAGCTCTATAGGTCCTCTGTGGAGATTGGAGAACCTTCCAGAAGGACAACCATCTCTGCAGCACTCCACCAATCAGGCCTTTATGGTAGCGTGGCCAGACGGAAGCCACTTATCAGTAAAAGGCACATGACAGCCTGCTTGGAGTTTGCCTAAAGGCACATAAAGACTCTTAGACCATGACAAACAAGAAGAAAAAAAATATGAAAGGAGCAAAGTACAGATAAATCCTTGAGGAAAACCGCTCAGGACCTCAGACTGGGGCGAAGGTTCACCTTCCAACGGGACAACAACCCTAAGCACACAGTCAAGACAACGCAGGAGTGGCTTCGGGACAAGTCTCTGAATGTCCTTGAGTGGCTGTGACGGAGAAGTGTGGGTCGACACAAGTTAACTTCACTATCTTAGTACATACATGACACACTTTATTATTACCTCCCGTCAATAACAGTTTATGGTATAAAGAATATACAGACAAACGTTCATGTTTAATTTAAGCAATGTTTATTGTACTTATCAATGTTATGGATGAGTGCGCTTTTTGTTTTTTTCTGTTCTTCTCTCTCATCTCTGTATCTTCCGGTTATGCTGGGATAAGGACCAGATCTACGGCAATCGGGCTGGCTTTGTCATACCTGTCCCGAATGGCTCGTTCATGGGAATGGGCACATTGGAAGACACCATGTCAGTAATGATGGGATTTGTAAATGTGTTATTTTGTATCATGATAAACGATTGCAAAGGTGCAATGTATATAACTCATATGTTTAGCTGAGTGAAAAATGTAGGCTTGGATGTTGGTAATTGCTTAATTAAGTTGTGTTTAGTATGTTCTGATGGGAGGGGCTTCCCCTACAAAAGGAGCCTCTCTTTCAATTCAAAGGGGGGACCATTTTGATTGAACTGTTGATGGGGCAGCATTGTTTTTAGCTGTCCCATAATGTATACTTTGGTGGCAGTACTGTTTTTCTTCTGGAAGCAATATGTAAATAAACACCCTTGCACAGTAGTACTTTTGCGGCTCAGCCATCGTTTAATTTGAAAGAGGTTAGGTTTTTCAGTTTAGCCTTTTGGACAACTCTACGCGACAGTGGCCCAGCCAGAGTCCGGACTTGAACTCAATCGAACATCTCTGGAGAGACCTGAAAATAACTGTGCAGCAATGCTCCCCATGAAATCTTACAGAGCTTGAGAGGATCTGCAGAGAGGAATGGGAGAAACTCCCCAAATACAGATGTGCCAAGCTTCTAGCGTCATACCCAAAAAGATTCAAGGCTGTAATCACAGCCAAAGGGGCTTCAACAAAGTGCTGAGTAAAGGGTCTGAATACTAATGTAAATGTGATACTTGTTTTTGCTTTGTCCTTATAGAGTATTGTGTATAGATTGATTGGGGGAAAATCCATTTAATCAATTTTAGAATAAGGCTGTAATATAACAAAATGTGGAAAAAGTCCAGGGGTCCGAATACTTTCCAAATGCACTGTAAGTCCCTAATCAATACTCTAAACTGCCTGAACAGTCCAAGAACATTAAGTTGAAATGTATTTAGAATTATGTTCCAGCAATACGGTGTTTTAAAACTAAAAGTAGATTTATTTAGCTCGGTGGAGACCCTAGGAACCTCAAGAGTTTACCAATCCTGTGAACGGTTTAAGCAACTCAGGTGTCTATACCTCAATAGCAAAGTTAGATAAGATGGAAGCTTATGAAGTCAGACCTTGTAAACAAAAAGGGAGTAATGTAGAGATCTAAGGGACTTTAGAGAAGTCCAGCCAACATTTTGATACCGGATGCAGTGATGTGTATCAAAACTGTCACCTGTAACAAAGCAAAGGGCACTATGGTAGATGGCATTCAAAGGTTTAAGAGTAGTAGCAGCTGCACTTTGATAAATAATATCTCCATGATGGAGAACAGATAACAAGGTTGACTGAATAATCTGCTTCCTACCGCTTAGAGAAAGGCACGATCTGTTTCTGTAGAAAAATCCAACTTTAAATCTTAGCTTCTTAATAACCAGCTCATCGATATGTTTTTTAAACATCAATCCAATTGCCTAAGTACTTGTATGCGGGAACACGTTCAATTGGAGAACCATCTAAGGAGTATAGGTTACATATAGGTCATCTGAAACATTGTTACGAGAGTTTAAAAACAACATGTATTTCGTTTTGCCCGTATTAAGCACATGTTTTACATCAGCAAATGATTCCTGCATAGCTAAAAAAAATCGGACTGAAGTTTTGAGACAGCCAGATTAACAGTCGGGGCAATGGCATATACTGTATGATAGTATAATCCGCATATAGATGAAGTTTACAAACAGATTTACCAATGGTGTTAAGATAAATAGCGAAGAGAATAGGTCCCAAAATCTAACCATGTGGTACACCTAAATGCAATTCAAGAAATTCAGACTTAACCCAATCAATCATGATGGCCTGAGTTCTATCACTAAAATAATCATGAAACCTTGAAGAGGCGTCAGAGCTCAGGCCTATCGAGAACAACTTATTCAATAAAATAGCATGACCAACTGTATCAAAAGCTTTTGACAGGTCCACAAACAAGCAGCACATGTTCATTTTAGTGTCAAAAGCATTGACAAGATCATTAACAACTAACTCCATTGTGTCCTCCTCCCAGAGTGCTAAGAGCCTTGGCGTGACCCTGGACAACACCCTGTCGTTCTCCGCTAACATCAAGGCGGTGACCCGATCCTGTAGGTTCATGCTCTACAACATTCGCAGAGTACTACCCTGCCTCACACAGGAAGCGGCGCAGGTCCTAATCCAGGCATTTGTCATCTCCCGTCTGGATTACTGCAACTCGCTGTTGGCGGGGCTCCCTGCCTGTGCCATCAAACCCCTACAACTCATCCAGAACGCCGCAGCCCGTCTGGTGTTCAACCTTCCCAAGTTCTCTCACATCACCCCGCTCCTCCGCACACTCCATTGGCTTCCAGTTGAAGCTCGCATCTGCTACAAGACCATGGTGCTTGCCTAAGGAGCTGTGAGGGGAACGGCACCTCCGTACCTTCAGGCTCTGATCAGTCCCTACACCCAAAGAAGGGCACTGCGTTCATCCACCTCTGGCCTGCTCGCCTCCCTACCTCTGCGGAAGCACAGTTCCCGCTCAGCCCAGTCAAAACTGTTCGCTGCTCTGACACCCCAATGGTGGAACAAGCTCCATCACGACGCCAGGACAGCAGAGTCAATCACCACCTTCCGGAGACACCTGAAACCCCACCTCTTTAAGGAATACCTGGGATAGGATTAAGTAATCCTTCTAACCCCCCTACCCTCCCCCCAAAAAAGATATAGATGTACTCTGGATAAGAGTGTCTGCTAAATGACGTAAATGTAAATGTTATTGTAATAGTGCTATGCCAAGTCCTAAATCCTGATTCATTACATTCAAAATACATTTCTCAATAAAAAGAACAAAGTTGTACATTTACCAAGGATTCAAAAAACTTAGGTAGATAAGGAAGCCTTCAAATTATTAAGGTCCCTAAAATCCCAGCCCTTATGGATTGGCAGCAGAAGAGTTGATTTACAGACTTCGATACTGGAATATTTTTTGCTGGAAATAGCCTAAAAGAAAAGCTTTGACCTATAATTTTTCTGATCATTCAGCAAGTTTCCCCTATCAGCATCCAGCCCAGTATAATTGTAAGTAGGCTTAGAAGTTCTTTAAAAGAGATCCCACTTAAATAAAATGGTGATTAAATACATTAATGATGGCATTTTTTTCCGTAATGAGTCCAGTGTCTGAATTAATTTGTTGTGGCAGAGAGGAACCCTTCAGGGATTTGACAGTTTTCCAGGATTTAGCCATGTTCTCATTACAATCTGAAAGATTCCTCAGTTGCTTAATAGTCTCTTTTTAATCAAATCAAATTTTATTTGTTACAGCCTGTGTTCGTAATGGCTGCTCAGTGAAACAACCTGTCCTGATTTGTCATAGACGGTTGCTAAAAAACTTTAATGAGCAAGCCTTCCTTCATGAACTGGCCTCTGTAACATGGTATAGAACAAATGTTTAAGAAGGCATACCTGTTAATTGAAATGCATTCCATGTGACTACCTCATGAAGCTGGTTGAGAGAATGCCAAGAGTGTGCTAAAATGTCATCAAGGCAAAGGGTGGTTTTTTGAAGAATCTCAAATATAAAATATATTTTGATTTGTTTAACACTTTTCTGGTTACTACATGATGATTCCATATGTGTTATATCATAGTTTGATGTCTTCACTATTATTCTACGATGTAGTAAATTGTAAAAAATAAAGAAAAACCCTTGAATGACACATATAGGAGTACAGATGTCCATTATCAGCAACCATCACTCCTGTGTTCCAATGTGACGTTGTGTTAGCTAATCCAAGTTTATCATTTTAAAAGGCTAATTGATCATTAGAAAACCCTTTTGCAATTATGTTAGCACAGCTGAAAGCTTTCATGAAATTTGATACAAGCATCTTTTCATTTTTTCTCCGTCTCACGAATGCTCTTCTTTGTAATCCAAACACCTCAAATTTAGATTTGTCTGTCCATAACACTTTTTTCCAATCTGCCTCTGTCCACTGTCTGTGTTCTTTTTACCATCTTAATCTTTTCTTTTTATTGGCCAATCTGAGATATGGCTTTTTCTTTGCAACTCCACCTAGAAGGCCAGCATCCCAGAGATGCCGCTTCACTGTTGACATTGAGACTGGTGTTTTGCGGGTACTATTTAATGAAGCTGCCAGTTGAGGACTTGAGGGCATCTGTTTCTCAAACTACACACTCTAATGTACTTGTACTCTTGCTCAGTTGTGCACCTGGGCCTCCCACTCCTCTTTCTATTCTGTTTAGAGCCAGTTTTTGCTGGTCTGTGAAGGAAGTAGTACACAGCGTTCTTGAGTTCTTGAGTTTGTTGGCTATTTCTCGCATGCAATAGCCTTCATTTCTCAGAACAAGAATAGACTGACGAGTTTCAGAAGAAAGGTCTTTGTTTATGGCCATTTTGAGCCTATAATCGAACCCACAAATGCTGATGCTCCAGATACCCAACTAGTCTAAATTAGGCCAGTTTTATTGCTTCTTTAATCAGAACAACTGTTTTCAGCTGTGCTAACATAATTGCAAAAGGGTTTTCTATTGATCAATTTGCCTTTTAAAATGATGCACTTAGATTAGCTAGCACAATGTGCCATTGGAACACAGGAGTGATGGTTGCTGATAATGGGCCTCTGTACGCCTATGTAGATATTTCATTCAAAAACAACAATTTCCAGCTACAATAGTCATTTACAACATTAACAATGTATACGCTGTATTTCTGATCAATTTGATGTTATTTTAATGGACAAAAAATGTGCTTTTCTTTCAAAAACAAGAACGTCTAAGTGACCCCAAACTTTTGAATGGTAGTGTATATACAGTATACATAATATATATACATAATACATAATGTATACAGTTGAAGTCGGAAGTTTACAAACACTTAGGTTGGCGTCATTAAAACAGATTTTTCAGCCACTCCACAAATTTCTTGTTAACAAACTATAGTTTTGGCAAGTCGGTTAGGACTTCTACTTTGTGCATGACACAAGCAATTTTTCCAACAATTGTTTATAGACAGATTATTTCACTTATAATTCACTGTATCACAATTCCAGTGGGTGAGAAGTTTACATGCACTAAGTTGACTGTGCCTTCAAACAGCTTGGAAAATTCCAGAAAATTATGTAATGGCTTTAGAAGCTTCTGATAGGCTAATTGACATAATTTGAGTCAACTGGAGGTGTACCTGTGGATGTATTTCAAGACCTACCTTCAAACTCAGTGCCTCCTTGCTTGACACTGCTCCAAAACCGCCATAAAAAAGCCAGACTACGGTTTGCCACTGCACAATGTCCTCTGGTCTGATGAAACAAAAATATAACTTTTTGGCCATGATGACTATGATTAAGTTTGGAGGAAAAAGCGGGAGTCTTTCAAGCCGAAGAACACCATCCAAAAATTCACCAAACTTATTGTGGGAAGCTTGTGGAAGGCCACTCGAAACGTTTGACCCAAGTTAAACAATTTAAAGGCAACGCTACCAAATACTAATTGAGTGTATGTAAACTTCTGACCCACTGGGAATGTGATGAAAGAAATAAAAGCTAAAATAAATCATTCTCTCTACTATTATTCTGGCATTTCACATTCTTAAAATAAAGTGGTGATCCTAACTGACCTAAGACAGGGAATTTTTACTAGGATTAAATGTCAGGAATTGTGAAAAACCTGAGTTTAAATGTATTTGGCTAAGGTGTATGTAAACTTCCAACTTCAACTGTACATATGATCCCTTGTGAAATATGTGTATGAATAGCAGACAGGGCACTCAAAAGCCACAACATGTCAAAGTCAACATACAATACACATTGGGCTCCCGACTGGCGCAGTGGTCTAACACACTGCAGTACCTGGGTCGAATCCAGGCTGAATCACATCCGGCCGTGATTGGGAGTCCCATAGGGCGGGGCACAATTGACCCAGCGTTGGCCAGGGTAGGCGTCATTGTAAATAAGAATTTGTACTGACTTGCCTAGTTAAATAAAGGTTAATTAATCAATTTGAATTAAATAATATGTAACACAACAAAATGTGGAATAAGTCAAGGGGTATGAATATCTTCTGAAGGCCCTGTATCTTTTGTGATGTTCCCACCAGACTATTCCCACAACCTAATGAAACATTCTGGGAACCATTAAAGAACAGACAAAATGTGTTCTGGGAAAGTTCTTGTAACATCAGATTAATGTTTTTTTACCCTAAAAGAAACATTGTAGAATCATCCACACAATTGGACAGTTTCTGTGTTTTGGGATCATATTTTTTGTGATGTTCCCATAATGTTCACACCAGACTGTTCCCACAACCTAATAAACATTCTGGAAACCTTTAACTTCTATGGGCTACGTGGGATGCTAGCGTGAAATATCAGGGCGCCAAATTCAAAAACAACAAAATGTCATAATTCAACTTTCTCAAACATACAACTATTTTACACCATTTTAAAGATACCACTTCTCCTTGATGTAACCACATTGTCCGATTTCAAAAAGGCTTTACAGCGAATGCAAAACATTAGATTATGTTAGGAGAGTACATAGACAAAAGTAATCACACAGCCATTTTCCAAGCAAGGACATGTGTCAATAAAACCCAAAACACAGCTAAATGAAGCACTAACCTTTGATGATCTTCATCAGATGACACTCCTAGGACATTATATTACACAATACATGTATGTTTTGTTCGATACAGTTCATATTTATATCCAAAAACAGCATTTTACTTAGGCGTGTGATGTTCAGAAAATGTATTCCTACCAAAACATCCGGTGAATGTGCACATCAATTTACAAAAATACTCATCATAAACGTTGACAAAATATATAACAATTTTTTAAAGAATTATAGATAGACTACTCCTGGATGCAACTGCTTTGTCAGATTTTAAAATAGCTTTACGGAGAAAGCACATTTTTCAATATTCTGAGTACATAGCTCAGCCATCACAGCGAGCTATACAGACACCCACCAAGTTCGGGGCAACCTAAACTCAGAATTAGTATTAGAAATATTCTCTTGCCTTTGCTGATCTTTGTCAGAATGCACTCCCAGGACTGCTACTTCCACAAGAAATGCTGTTGTTCGAAATAATACATATTTATGTACAAATACCTCTGTTTTGTTCATGCTTTCATAGCACTATCCAAAGGCATAACACGCGAGCGCGGTACCAGAGACGAAAAGTCAAAATGTTCCATTACCGTACTTAGATGCATGTCAAACGCTGTTTAAAATCAATTTTTATGTTTTTGCCTGCCATATGAGTTCTGTTATACTCACAGACACCATTCAAACAGTTTTAGAAACCTCAGAGTGTTTTCTATCCAAATCTACTAATAATATGCATATTCTAGTTTCTGGGCCAGAGTAGTAACCTTTTTAAATTGGGTACATTTTTCATCCGGCTGTGAAATACTGCCCCCTAGCCCAGACAGGTTAAAGAACACATTAAATGTCTTATAGGGACGTTCTTACAACAAGCCTAGTTAAATAAAGGTAAAAAAAATGCTTTATACCAACATTCTATAAAAATCACCACGAATGTCTAGATTTTGTGTTATGAGAACATATGCCGCAACTTAAAACCTCTCTGGGACATGTGGGACACGCACCCACGGTACACACTATTCAACAGCCAGTGAAATAGCAGGGCGGCAAATTCAAAACAACAAAAATCTCATAATTCAAATTTGTCAAACATACAACTTTTAAAAATACACTTCACATTAACCTGTTGGGGCTAGGGGGCAGTATTTTCACGGCCGGATAAAAAACGTACGTGATTTAAACTGGTTACTACTCTTGCCCAGAAACGAGAATATGCATATAATTAGTAGATTTGGATAGAAAACACTCTAAAGTTTCTAAAACTGTTTGAATGGTGTCTGTGAGTATAACAGAACTCATATGGCAGGCCAAAACCTGAGAAGATTCCATACAGGAAGTGCCCTGTCTGACAATTTGTTGTCCTTCTGTTGCATCTCTATCAAAAATACAGCACCTGTGCTGTAACGTGACATTATCTAAGGCTTCCATTGGCTCTCTAAAGCCGCCAGAAAGTGGAATGGGGTGTCTGCTGTCTCTGGGCAAAGTACAACAGCTCTGTTTGTGAGTGGTCAGCATGGGGACAGTGACACTGAGATGCGCGTTCATGAGAATTCTCAATTTTTTTCTTTCAGCCTTTGAATGAATACAACTTTGCCCGGTTGGAATATTATCGCTATTTTACGAGAAAAATAGCATTAAAATTGATTTTAAACAGCGTTTGACATACTTCTAAGTACAGTAATGGAATATTTTGACATTTTTTGTCACGAAATGCGCTCGCGTGTCACCCTTCGGAAAGTGACCTGAACGCTTAAGACTTGATGTTTTATATAAAAATATTTTGTTGTCAAAAACGTTTTATTAATATTTTTGGCATGTTATCATCCTAATTTTAGATTAAACCCTAACTAGAGCTTAATGGGAAATGTAGCTAATGTTCTGTGAATGTTCCCAGTTTGCTGAGGACATGCTTATAAATGATTGCCATAAATGCATATGCAGGCCTAAGTGTGTGCAACAGCATGTAGCCGACATGTTTTGTGTTTTGTTTAATTGTCTCTCCCTGGTGACTAGGTAAAACAGACACCCATAAAATTGAGCTAAACTTAAGACTTGAGACTGGGGAGTAAACTGGATTACTCTACCTAAACTACTGTAATACACAATAGTTAACTAGGTAGGACAAATTGTTTTGCATGTGACCTAATTTCAAAACACGAACTGTTATTTCATAACATTGCTCATGTACTGCTTATAAAGATGACATAAATGTGTTATCCATGGCATAGAGAGTCAAATTTCTTCTCAGGCCTAGACTATGGCGACAAGAAAAGCATAACGATGAGTTAGTTAAGAAAGTGAGAATAAAATGGTCTCTTCTATAGAAATAGGTCATGCATCTCACTTCATAGTAGAAGCAGCTAGTTCAGTTGACGTTCCTACCGGTCGTAGACAATGGCAACATCATCCATATGAATGCAGCTGCCACTTCACTAAAGCCATTAGATACAGTTATCATACTGCTCTGTTTTATTATGGCTGACAGGTTTAGTACACACCACTTCATTCTCTACCAGAAAGTAGGCTGGTCCTCTTGGATGTCACGTATTGTAGGTCCATACATTGCTCTCTTTCCATTTATAAAGCTCTTTTACGTACACTCCTGGTGTACCTAACATCATTGTTAACCTTTAGACATACTGTAGAAGTTACCATACCCAGTGTCAGGGATGGCTAACTATGGAAATTCCTTTGGTCTCTAGTTAGGTAAATCAGCTTGTAGTTTTCTTGCACCTTACTTGTGGAATAATCTCCAAAACTCTCAACAATGTTATGATTTGGTGCCTCTTAGGCAATACAGATGTCTGATTGACTGATTATTTTGTTGTTGTCTTCTACGATTGTGTTTTTGTATCTCTGTTTTGTATTGTGTTGATATGTATATTTATGTAATTACATGGCTCATCCACAAAAGGGACCTTGGTCTCAGCATGACTCCCTGTCAAAATAAAGTTTCTTTAAAACCAATGGATGCTATTTATCATAGCAACTAGATTTTTTATGGGTGACCGATTTTGCACACATCTGTAAGAGAAAGTGGGCTGGCCATCTTTGACAACACGACGAACGCAACATTGCCTTCTGTTCAGTTACAAAGCTCTTGTACATAAATTACCATATTACCTTTCAATGCTCCTAACCTGGATTAGGATGAGAAAAATAACCAGAACTCCCAGTATTGGAAGTATCATGCTCACCAAAAAACTTCCCAACAAATGTGGAAGACAACCACATGACTAAGCCTAGATCATCTGGAATGTAATTATGATATTTAGCACCCTCAGTCCTAATCTTTTGGATTAGGTCAGTTATTTCCTCAGAATTATCAGGAATGTAAGAACAGTATTCAGGACCAACAACAGCACATGTACCCCCTTGTGCGGAGAGAAGATAGTCCAGGGCCAAACGATTTTGCATCGTCATAGTCCTAATGGTGTAACGGCGTTCGTCGGAAGAAGGGGACCACATTTTTGAACAGTGCAAGTGAAATGGTTTTTCAAAAGTGATACTCCACAGCATTTCTATTCATTTTTTGACTTATAAACTAATGATATTTGCCCATCTTCCCCATTATCCACAGTGAATTTCTATCTGTGTTCTCTGTTTGTCTGTTGCCAGTTCATTTTGTTCGTCAAGCCTACCTGTGTTTTTCCTCTTGCTCCTGTCTTTTTCTAGTTCATGTTTTCTAGTTATCCCGGTTTTGACCATTCTGCCTGCCCTGAGCCTGCCTGCCATTCTGTACCTTGTCACACCACCCTGGATTATTGACCTCTGCCTGCCCTGAGACTGCCCGAGAATGCCTGCCTTTCTGTACTTAATGGACTCTGATCTGGATTACTGACCTCTGCCTGCCCTTGACCTGTCGTTTTGTCTGCCCTCTGTTCTAGTTATAAACTTTTGTTACTTCAACACTGTCTGCATCTGGGTCATCTCCTGAAATGTGATAATTTATACGTCAAAATGGATGAAGATCCTACAGAGTTTTAGTCAAAGGTGGTGTGATTGCTTTACTAAATCACTAATTTGTTGATTGATTGTAGGCAACGTGAGGAATGGAAAAGACAATCACTTAAACAAAGAGACAGGCTGCATAATGAAATTAAACAGCTACAGAAATCCTTGAACAAGCAAATGAGGCTAAAGGACAAATACAAAAAAGAGACTCCAATGATTAAAGAAATACTCCACAGTCGAAAGTGAATAAGCTGACAGTGAAATGCCCTGTAAACTCCAGAATCAGGAAAACCTTGTTGTACCATGAAGCACTCATTGCAGACATCAAAAGCAAATATCTCAAGACCAGAAAAGAAGAGACAAATCATTTCAAATGTGAAGATTGTCAGAAAATATAAATTACAGAGATTTGCAGAGCATACCATAGGCTTTTCAAACAAACGCTGGAGACATCTGGAGAGCCAATGCCTAAGCACCTTTGAAAGGAAGCACACCAACTGGCACACCGATGCATTCAAAAGAAAAGTGAAGTCAGTATTTGTGAGAGATGATGTGAGCCGGATCACAGCTGGGAGGAAACAAACAAACAAATCACAGTGCAGAAAGTCAAGATGCAGAAAAGGTTTCTGGAGGACACCAAGAAAAACCTGCACAGAAGATTTTTATCAGAGAACCCTGCGAATCTCTCTTATGCACTGTTTTGTCACCTGAGACCTTTTTCGGTTGTTCACCCTTCCATGTCTGACACATGCTTATGTAAGCTCCATGAGAATCTGAACATTGTGGCTGAGAAGGTGAATCTCCTGAAGGTAATTGAGACCTCAAATCTGGAGCGCTTGACCGAGATCGTATCCTGCAAATCCTCTAGCAAGAACTGCATGTGCGGGGAGTTTGCTTTTTGCAAACAAAAGTGTGTGTATCTTGGAGGGATTTTGATAGTAAACTAAACTAGTTTATATGGAAACCGATGGTGACAATGTGCTCTTTCTATGTTTTTTCTATGTTCTTTCCATTTTTTACATTCCATGATCTTGGCTGTCTGCAACGCCCTGGCCATAGAGAGGGGTTTTTGTTCTTTATTTTGGTTAGGCCAGGGTGTTACATTGGGTGGGCGTTCTATGTTCATTTTTCTATGTTTTTGTATTTCTTTGTTTTGGGCCATGTGTGGCTCCCAATCAGGCACAGCTGTAGTTCGTTGTTGCTGATTGGGAGTCACACATAAGGAGCCTGTTTTTCCTTTGGGTTTTGTGGGGGATTGTTTCTGTTTAGTGTCTTGCACCTGACAGTACTGTTTGGCTGTCGGTTTTCTTGTTTTGTTGTATCGTGTTCGTTCTTATATTAAAACTCAAGATGAACACTAACTCCGCTGCACCTTGGTCTACTTCCGCAGACAGCCGTTACACTGTCTAACTGATGACAGAGTCGGAGCAGATCTCTTTGCTAATACCGCGTTTGACTGTGATTGTGAGTTTATGTGACCTCAGCTCAGCCTATCAGGAAACCTCATTCTAGATTAGTATAACAGAGAAATTGTGCAACAAAAAAATCTTAACATGCCAATAGATATATAAAAACTGTGAGTGTGTCTATTTTGATCAGCCCAACCAACAAAAAATGTTTCCAGCCCATCTGGCATTTGCCAGAATATCCAGATGGCCAATCCACCCCTGCCTCCCTCTCTCCTTTTGTCCCTGCTCCGGGGTTCCTCTCCACAAAGATGCACATGTGGTAGGAATCACTTCAAGGAGTGACATTGACAGAGGAAGTGCTGACTAGCATGGTTGTTTGTCTTTTGATGTACAAGATCAAATCGATGTACACGACTCTCTGAGAGAGATCCACAGGACGTTTAGCATTAACCTAAAGGGGCCTAGCTGCATCACCCCACCAATAATTAGCCTCTATATCTGACTCTCTTAAAATCATCCAGATTTAGTCATTACTAGAGAGTGTTGACTGAGGAGCAGATGGAAATGCTTTGCTAGCACTTTTTATGTTTTAAGTGAAAGGGAATGGATAAGGTTGTCTTAATGGTATGTAATGATACAGTAAGCCTGACAAAGACATATTTTTTATGTTTACATTTATTGTTCATGAGCTGTTTATCTCCTGCGTGTGGCCTTGTGTCTTATGGTGCTATGACGTTGTCATAAGGCCAATATATCGCGTTTACAGTGAATGCGGTTTCGATGGGATTAACCTGCCTTAAAGCGGCAATCAGCAGTTGAAACAATACCAAAGCGCCCTCCCAGCCCGTTTCTGTAAAAATCTGAGTGATGGGGCTGAAGAAGTATAACTACTCTCAAATTCATCGACAGAGCTATAGATGCAAAGACTGACCATCCATGGTAACAAAATTAATCATTACTAATTACATTTACTCTGTTTACAAACATTGGAGTAAATCAGGCTTATATTTTGTGTTCTGATGGGGTATGACAAGCTCATGAGGCATTCATCAGTTACATGTATATTCTTCAAGAATCAATGGGTACATATAATTCATTCACAATTCCAAAAATGGATGTAGCAACTGCAGATTTTCCCTTTAATATCAAGTTATGCTGACATTATTACCTTGCTCAAAAGGTGACATTCCAAGAAGGTACCATTCATTTATTTGGCAATATATTTAGCACTCACCTGTGTCTTTAGCCATCACTGTTTATGCATCACTGGAGTATATTACTATGTAATACATTACAACTGTATTAATTTGTGTCTATGTGTGATGGGGGCAACTTTGAGATCCAAGCAGCAAAAGAGAGGCTGTGCTTTTCTAGTACATTGTAATTCATAGTGCTTGCCTGTAACTTCATGCTAATGAGAGAGAGAGAGAACTGCTTTGCTACCCGTGCTTTGAACACTTTTACACTTTACAACAAGCTTTGTTTTTTAATTGGCTGAAATGAATCTTAGGGATCTCGATGCCTGATTTGCATTCATTAAAACCCAACCAAAAGAAGTCATGCTTAATTCCAATCACATTTGCTTAATTATGCATGGCTAGAAATTCCCAAATGAGCTGCATATTTTTGTTAGTCACTTTTCTTTGTTTCCTATAGCAAATATAATGTAATGAAGCTGTCTTTTTGTGTTTTACTGGATGTTGAAGAGTCTAAGCGGCGCACCTTGAGCCCGGGATGAAAACAATATTACTACTAAAGTAATTATAAGAATCTGCATTTTTCATTGTTAATTGTGGATGTCAGCGTCATTAATTTTAATTTACGGCAGGCAATAAAATTAAGAATACTTGGTGCTGATGTTTTAAATCATGCCTGTGAAGGGGACGCATAATGCAACTTAAATCTCAAGTAGATATTGATTGGGGTGGATGCTCTTTCCCTTTGAATATTAAACAGGTAGAGTGGTGAGAATCTGCTTTAAGACTTCACTTTTATGAGTAGGGACCAGACCTGAAACTCCAGGACCAGATACTACCAGTGTAACACAATTAAAGGGGCAATATACAGTTTAAAAAAAAGTGCCACCTCGCCACTGTTTTCTAAACAGTAAACAGCTGAGGGATGGGGTTGGAAAAATGTAACAACTCAAATTCATAAACAGAGCTAAGGTATCGTTCATTTGAAAGTCAAATTGATGTACCAATTGATGTACCAATCGCAGTGTGTGTCAGTCCTCAAAAGAGACACAAACATTTATTTTGTAATGCTCTGCATAACGACACTGTGATATTAGAGTCTGATATCAATAGTTGTAAAACGACCTCTAGTGCAGTGAAAAATAGATGTCAGGTTAATACGTGTGCCCATTGTCTGTATACACTACCTCGTAATGCAGCTAGCATAGGGCATAATAAAATGCTTTGCAAATAAAGCTACAAACACTTCCATATACACAATGACAAGAGTGTAATGTTGAAGCAAACAGTGTGTGGCTGTTTCTTCTACACACCTGATCTGAGAGGGATTGAAATAGGCTGATGATCACCAGTTGGCTATTATGTGTCCACCATTCTATCTCAATCTATATCTTCCTGCACAACATGAGAATAAATGCCACTCTAGAATATTGGGATTCGTTTACCTTTGCTATTGCCAAAATGTTGATGAAAAATATTGCTCATACAAACCATTTATAAAATTACGTAGAACTGGGACTATAAACTGAAAATTATCGACACTGACCAGACAGACCACTTTGCTGATATTGTTTATTACGATAATAGTAGCGTGTATCTGCATATACTATAGAAATTAAATATGTTTACTAATATGAGTGATTGTTAATAGGACAATCAAACTAGTAGTAGTAGTTTAAAGGGTAATTTAGCAAAACTGTGTTGTACATTCATGTTATAAACGTATCGTTCTATTTATAGTTATCGTATCAATTTATCACTATATGGATTTTTGTCCATATCGCTCTACAATTAGAGCTGGACGCAATGATGATGATGATGCCTGTGGAGGTGAGAGAAGCTTGGTATACAGTCGATCCACCAGCAATCAGAGAATTGAAAGCTGGTGAGGGTTTCTGCCTAAAGAGTGTGTTGATTTTTGTCTTGAGCACCTCTATAGACTGAAAGATAAAGGTGATTTTGACTGGGATTTCTTGGACAAGAATATAATACTGTTCTGCTTCCTGGGCTTGGTACGTGATGTGACACAATGTACTGCACTTGGCTATATGAATAAACGTTTCCTTCTTTCTTGTCCATGTAACTGACCAATACTGCAATTACAAGCATATTTTGTAATGTATCCGAAAACTAGGACAGAACGTAATTCTTAAAAATCTATTTTATTTCCATATGACTTCCCATATCTAATTGCCCCTGGTGCCCCTTTCGGTTTCAAATCAAATCACATTTTATTTGTCACATGCGCTGAATACAACAGGTGTAGGCCTTACAGTGAAATGCTTACTTGCGAGCCCCTAACCAACAGTGCAGTTTCAAAAAATACAGATAAGAATAAGAGATATAAGTACCAAGTCATTTAAGAGCAGCAGTAAAAAATAACAATATATACAGGAGGGTGCCGGTACAGAGTAAAGGTGCGGGGGCACCGATTAGTTGAGGTAGTATGTACATGTAGGTAGAGTTAATTAAAGTGACTATGCATAGATGACAACAGAGAGTGGCAGTAGTGTGGAGAGGGGAGGGGGTGGGGGCAATGCAAATAGTCTGAGTTGTCACGACTTCCGCCGAAGTCGGTCCCTCTCCTTGTTCGTGTGGCGTTCGGCGGTCGACGTCACCGGTCTTCTAGTCATCGCCGCTCCACCTTTCATTTTCCATTTGTTTTGTCTTGTTTTCCCTCACACCTGGTTCACATTCCCTCATCAAACTAAATGTATATTACCCTCTGTTTCCCCCATGTCTGTGTGTGGAATTGTTCTTTGTGTAGGGTGTTACGCTACAGGCTGGCTTGCATTAGGTTTGTTTCATGCGCTAGGTTTGTTTCATACCTAGGTTTGTTTGTTTTGTTCAATCTGGTTCACGTTACCGTGGTTGTGCTTTGTGCTGCCTCGCCTGTGCCTTTGGGCCAGGGTGTATATTAAAGTTCTCCTGTTATCACCCATCTCTGCTCTTCTGCGCCTGACTTCCCGGCAACCAGTCACTCACCTCGTAACATGAGTAGCCATTTGACTAGATGTTCAGGAGACTTATGGCTTGGGGGTAGAAGCTGTTTAGAAGCCGCTCTGGTACCCCTTGCCGTGTGACTAGGGTGGCTGGAGTCTTTGACAATTTTTAAGGCCTTCCTCTGACACCACCTGGTATAGAGGTCCTGGATGGCAGGAAGCTTGGCCCCAGTCTATGTACTGGGCCGTTCGCACTACCCTCTGTAGTGCCTTGCGGTCAGAGGCCGAACAGTTGCCATACCAGGCAGGGATGCAACCAGTCAGGATGCTCTCGATGGTGCAGCTGTAGAACCTTTTGAGGAGCTGAGGACCCATGCCAAATCTTTTCAGTCTCCTGAGGGAGAATAGGTTTTGTGGTGCCCGCTTCACGACTGTCATGGTGTGCTTGGACCATGTTAGTTTGTTGGTGATGTGGATACCAAGGAACTTGAAGCTCTCAACCTGCTCCACTGCAGCCCCGTAGATGAGAATGGGGGCGTGCTCGATCCTCTTTTTCCTGTAGTCCACAATCATCTCCTTTGTCTTGATCAAGATGAGGGAGAGGTTGTTGTCCTGGCACCACACGGCCAGGTCTCTGACCTCCTCCCTATAGGCTGTCTCATTGTTGTCGGTGATCAGGCCTACCACTGTTGTGTCATCGGCAAATGTAATAATGGTGTTGGAGTCATGCCTGGCCATGCAGTCATGAGTGAACAGGGAGTACAGGAGGGAACTGAGCACGCACCACTGACGTGCGTTGAGGATCAGCATGGCGGATGTGTTGTTACCTACCCTTACCACCTGGGGGTGGCCCGTCAGAAAGTCCAGGACCTATTTGCACAGGGCGGGGTTGAGAACCAGGTTCTCCAGCTTCATGATGAGCTTTGAGGTTACTATGGTGTTGAATGCTGAGTTGCAGTCAATAAACAGCATTCTTACATAGGTATTCCTATTGTCCAGATGGGATAGGGCAGTGTGATGGCGATTGCATCATCTATGAACCTGTTGGGGTGGTATGCAAACAGAAGTGGGTCTAGGGTGTCAGGTAAAGTAGAGGTGATATGATCCTTGACTAGTCTCTCAAAGCACTTCATGATGACAGTCAATTAGTTTAGTTATCTTTGCCTTCTTCGGTATAGGAACAATGGTGGCCATCTTGAAGCATGTGGGGACAACAGACAGATAGGGAGCGATTGAATATGTCCGTAAACACACCAGCCAGTTGGTCTGCGCATGCTCTGAGGACCCGGCTAGGGATGCAAGGCTTAACGTGTTAAGCCTTGCGAGGGATAACACTTTTAAATGTTTTGCTCACGTCGGCCACAGAGAAGGAAAGGGAGGGGGCACAGTCCTTGTTAGCGGGCCGTGACGGTGGCGCTGTATTGTCCTCAAGGTGGGCAAAGAAGGTGTTTAGTTTGTCTGGAAGTGTGACGTCGGTGTCCATGACGTGGCTGGTTTTCTTTTTGCAGTCCGTGATTTCCTGTAGAGCCTGCCACATATGTCTCGTGTCTGAGCCATTGAATTGCGACTCCACTTTGTCCCTGTACCGGCATTTTGCTTGTTTGATTGCCTTGCGGAGAGAATAACTACACTGTTTATATTCAGCCATATTCTCAGAACTCTTCCCATGATTAAATGCTGTGGTTCGCGCTTTCAGTTTTGCCCAAATGCCGCCATCCATCCACGGTTTCTGGTTAGGGTAGGTTTTAATAGTCACAGTGGGTACAACATCTCAAATGCACTTTCTTATAAACTCACTCACCGAGTCAGCTTATAGGTCGATGTTGTTCTCTGAGGCTGCCCGGAACATATCCCAGTCCACGTGATCAAAACAATCTTGAAGCTTGGATTCCGATTGGTCAGACCAGCGTTGAATGGTTATAGTCACTGGTTCATCCTGTTTGAGTTTCTACCTATAAGACAGTAGGTGCAAGATGGCTTCGTGGTCGGATTTTCCGAAGGGAGAGCGGGGGAGGGCTTTGTATAAAATCTCCAGCAACAACAAATACAGCCTCAGGATATATGGATTCCAGTTTACATAGAGTCCAGTGAAGTTCCTTGAGGGCCGTCGTGGTGTCTGCTTGAGGGGGGATGTTCACAGCTGTGACAATAACTGACGAGAACTCTCTTGGGAGGAAATATGACCGGCATTTGATTGTAAGGAATTCTAGGTCGGGTGAGCATAAGGACTTGAGTTCCTGTATGTTGTTATGATTACAACATGAGTCATTAATCATAAAGCATACAACCCCGCCCTTCCTCTTCCTAGAGAGGTGTTTATCTCTGTTGGCGCAATGCATGGAGAAGCCTGGTGGCTGAACTGATTCCGGCAACATATCCCGATATAGCCATTTTTCCATGAAACAGAGGATGCTACAATCTCTGATGTCTCTCTGGAAGGCAATCCTTGCTTGAGTTTCGTCTACCTTGTTGTCAAGAGACTGGACATTGGCGAGTAGTATACTCGGGAGCGGTGGGCGATGTGCACGTTTACGGAGCCTGACCAGGAGGCCACTCTGTCTGCCCCTTATGCGGTGCTGCTGTTTTTGGTCGGCTTCTGGGATTAGATCCATTGTCATGGGTGGTGGTCCAAACAGAGGATAGTTTTTTTTTGCTGGAAAGATATTCTTAACATTTTGTTCGACCAATGAAGTAGAGGGGTCTAGCACTTCCTCAATAAAGTCTCATGGTGAATTAAAAATCATCTACATGCCCTAGTTTTCTTTTTGCATTTGGATAGAAAAGTGCCTTACTGACCTCCAACAGCTCTGCCATAGTAACCGTCTTTGGTGCCTTTAATAATTGTCTTGTCCCTCCACCTTTTTTCTATCTGACTTGGCAGAATGAGTCTATTCCAACTTGTTCCAGCCATCCAATTTGGAAAGTAAGTTCTGTATTCTTAGCATTGGAGTTTCCACAAAGTTTTGCTGATTCTCCTGATCCTTCTTTCTGTGTTTACATTTTTCCATAAGCCTCTGCAGGTTGGATACACTGGTTCCCTAGAGAGTGGTATGAAGGCTGTGTGGTCCCATGGTGTTTATACTTGTGAAAAAGTCAGTTATAAATTATTCTGTTCTACTTAAAAACAACTTGTCATCCAATGGGCTTTGATTACATTTCCAATATCTTTGCCCACATGGACATTTTGTAAGAGTAATGTACAGTCGTGGCCAAAAGTTATGAGAATGACACAAATATACATTTTCACATAGTCTGCTGCCTCAAATTGTATGATGGCAATTTGCACATACTCCAGAATGTTATGAAGAGTGATCAGATGAATTGCAATTAATTGCAAAGTCCTTCTTTGCCATGCAAATGAACTGAATCCCAAGCCTTATTCTAAAATTGATTAAATTAAAACGAAATTGAGCATCCTGTTTCCATTGATCATCCTTGAGATGTTTCTAAAACTTGATTGGAGACCACCTGTGGTAAATTCAATTGATTGGACATGATTTGGAAAGGCAAACACCTGGCTATATATGATCCCATAGTTGACAGTGTATGTCAGAGCAAAAACCAAGCCATGAGGTCGAAGGAATTGTCCGTAGAACCCCGAGGCAGGATTGTGTCGATGCACAGATTGGGGAAAACATTTCTGCAGCATTGAAGGTCCCCAAGAACACAATGGCCTCCATCATTCTTAAATGGAAGAAGTTTGGAACCAGCAAGATTCTTCCTAGAGCTGGCTGCCCAGACAAAATGAGCAATCGGGGGAGAAGGGCCTTGGTCAGGGAGGTGACCAAGAACCCGATGGTCACTGACAGAGCTCTAGAGTTCCTCTGTGGAGATGGGAGAACCTTCAAGAAGGACAACCATCTCTGCATCACCTTTACGGTAGAGTGTCAAGAAGGAAGCCACTCCTCTGTAAAAGGCACATGACAGCCCGCTTGGAGTTTTCCAAAAGGCACCTAAAGACTCTCAGACCACGAGAAACAAGATTCTCTGGTCTGATGAAACCAAGATTGAACTATTTGGCCTCAAACCTTAGGTACCCTAATACGTAAATAAATGATACAATTTAAGACAGAGAATCGTTATTGTCTTTACCGGAGAAAAATACCAAAGAACGCACTCTCATTCACACGCTTGGAAACACTAGAGCCAAAATGGGAGCCACCTAGAAAAACTACAATTTCTGGCTCATTTTTCCGAAAACCAGCCTGAAACTCTTTCTAAAGACTGTTGACATCTAGTGGAAGCCCTAGGAACTGCAATCTGGGAGGACTTCGCCTTATAATAAAAGTGACAGCCATTGAAAATAGTGGTAGGCTGAATTATTTTTTGGGGGGAAGGTTTGTCCTCGGGGTTTCGCCTGCCATATCAGTTCTGTTATACTCACAGACATTAGTTTAATAGTTTAGAAACTTTAGAGTGTTTTCTATCGAAATCTACCAATTATATGCATATCCTAGTTTCTGGGCCTGAGTAACAGGCAGTTTACTTTGGGCCTGCTTTTCATCCGGATGTGAAAATACTGCCCCCTACCCAAGAGAGGTTGCCCTTCTTGCCTCGTCCGCAAGTTTTGGTGGGCGGCCCTCTCTTGGCAGGTTTGTTATGGTGTCATATTCTTTCCATTTGTATTTATTTAATGTATTTAATGGTGCTCCGTGGGATGTACAAAGTTTTGAATCATTTTTTTATCACCCAACCCAGATCTGTACTTCTCCACAACTTTGTCCCTGACCTGTTTGGGGAGCTACTTGGTCTTCATAGTGCCGCTTGCAGACTCTGGGGCCTTTCAGAACATGTGTATATATGCTGAGATCATGTGACAGATCATGTCACACTTAGATTGCACACAGGCGGACTTTATTTAACTAATTATGTGACTTCTGAAGGTAATTGGTTGCACCAGATCTTATTTAGGGGCTTTATAGCAAAAGGGGTGAATACATATGCACACAGCACTTTTCTGTTTTACATTTTTACTTTTTTTTAAAACAGGTCATATTTTTCCTTTCACTTCACCAATTTCAACTATTTTGTGTATGTCCATTATATGAAAACTGAATAAAAATCCATTTAAATTACAGGTTGTAATGCAACAAAATAGGAAAAACGCCAAGTGGGTGAATACTTTTGCAAGGCACTGTATGCTACAGATACCACATACTTGAACACAAGTTGTTTTGGATCAGCTCTCTGATGGGTTTATATTTGTTGGAATTGTGAATTTTGAAACTAATGACTATGGTATAGTCATTTGTTGGAAAACCCTGAATTTATCTTATACACAGACGGTTCAATCATTGTGGAAGGGGGGTGTGAGGCAGGCCGGGCATGGGTAGTTACTACAATGGACATACGATAAGACATTGGAAACAGCAGCGTGAGGAATTGACTCAGTGCAAAAAGACAACTAAAGCTTACTGCACATTATTTTTTTTTGCTACAAGCTGTGTTTCGTTAAAGCCTATTTATTTTTGTTACAAGCCGTGTTTCGTTAAAGCCTATTTATTTTTGTTACAAGCCGTATTTCGTTAAAGCCTATTTTTTTTTTTTACAAGCCGTGTTTCGTTAAAGCCTGTGTAAAGTTCATTTGTTTCAATGTACCGGTAGGCACCTGCGGCTTATAGACATGTGCGGCTTATTTATGTTCAAAATAAAAATAAAACATTTATTCAGTGGGTGCGGCTTATATTCAGGTGTGCTCAATAGTCAGGAAATTATGGTATGTAAGTCTGGGCAGCGAGCTCGTTTGTCATCGATCGCTATACCAGAAATAGTCAGAAGTTTTAATTTTTTTCCTACTTCTTCATTACGCAGACATAATCACAGTTGACACCATCGAGGTGCGGATGTTTACTTTCTACACAAGTTGTTTTTTTCCAGTTTCGTCTGACGAACAGATTGTAGTGGTAAAATAAAAAAAGGATACATTTTTAATAGAATTCTAAGCATCACTCCAGTCAAAACAGGCTCTGCTAACGTTCGATTCCATTAATTAGCTATGGGCTCGCGCTAGTGTTCCAGTTTAGTCAACGTTCTTAAGCCATTTTTCAGCCTTGGGTGAATTTTGACTAGTTCTATTGTCCAGCCTATAGATAACCAGGGCGAATTTACGAAAGCACCCGAATGTCCACTGAGAAAGCACAACAACTATTCCATTTAGCTAAACTAAGAATGACGAGAATAATTAAGTCAATAAACGTTGGGTAGTTAGCCTTTAGTTAATATACTAGCAAATTTGATGTATAACTACTAATGTTAGGTAGCTAGCTAACATACCGGTACATACTGCTGTAATGATATGCTATGTGGTTCATAAGGACAGCGTAGCTAACGAATTGTCAGCCAACATAACGTGTAAGGTATCTTATTTGAAAAGTCATTACTTTATTACATTGAGTAGCAAGCTTCCCCTTGGTCGTTAGGGCAAATCTGGTCTGTGATAGGAGGGAGGGTTTTCATACCTAGCTCGGCTATTAGACTATTCTTTAGTAAAGGCTGAATAGTCTGTTGTTCAGCTATTAGCCCTCCTCCCCAACTTGCAACAAATTGCTGTTCCCATCTCATTCCTTTCCCTAGTCCACGCGTCATCATTCTGCTCCTGAGTGGCTCGCTTGTGGGCGTGCTGGCAGGATATGGCAGCATCTTCGGTTGTGCGTCAAGAATTCTGCATACAGTAGCAGGTTTGTATGAAGATGTGGTTATTCACAGGCAAATTGTTATATGCTATAGAGGTACATTTGTGTCTTTTTGTCAAGAGCAAAACCTTTTTTATTTTCAATCAAAAATAATTGTTCTGAAAGCAACTTTTTTCCAACGCAAAGGAAGTCAAAACGGACACCTACGAAGATGGCATCTCAGGTAAGCAGCACTGGACTGTATTGAGATATCCTAAGATTGACACCTACTGCTTTAGATTGAACAGTCATATCTCAGTTATTGTTTTCCTATCTATAAAAAATAAGCTGTTTTCTTTACTTTCAGAGAGCGAGCTGATCAAGGGGTCAAAAATGTAGATATTTCCAGATGTTCACTCTCCGAGGAACAGTTCGTGGAAGCTTTATTGCTGGCAAAAGTGTCCATAACCAGAGTTAATTCAACTCCTGTGTCCTCAGATTAATGCAGATGAAGGGAGTTAGATATGCATAGTTTTTTTTCTGTATATTTGAATTACAAATCAATCATGTTTCAAGTCTATTGCATAGTTACAATGTGTAATCATTGATGTCCCAGGAGCAGGAGTGGTAAACACTGTTGAAGTGTATAATTGTAATACATACATGCAGACACAGCATCATTCAAATATTGGAGTTTGATATGACTGAAAAAGAATGTCTCAGAGATTCATACCTGAACCGCACCTTTATTTGCCAAGGAAGAGTACATGATCAGTGAATATATTCAATGTACAGGCTACAATGTAGGAATCTAATGCTTGGTAATAACTACAGTACATGTGTATATAGGACTTGCATCCTTGGCAGATTAAAGTTATTATATTCTACTCTATCCATAGGCTTCCTTAATGCCATTCAGACTTGAAGTTGATACAACAACTATGATAGCTGAGGTTCATAGATTGGTATGAATATTAGTTCAGAACCTAACGTTTTAGGGTCCATACACAGATTGGCTACATATTGTAGCTAGCTACACATCCATAGGCATACTGATATTTTTATCCTCCACTACACAATAAGCAAGTAAATAGTTAGCTAGCTATGGTGCTTCAGCTTCATTGCAAGGCAAGCTTACACAATTGTACATTCAATTTGCAGTAAATGCTTTAGCTAGCTAGATTCTTACATCCACTGTTTCACAAGACGACAGCCTGGTATGCTGGTTTCCTCAGGAGTCCCTAAAACAATAAACAACACGAATAACAAATTCATTCTCCTAACACGAGCTAGCTGGCTAATGTTAGCTAGTCAGATAACTTGCTAAATAGCGATTTTCATAAATTAATTTATAACAAAAAAATATGCACAAACGCTTGTCTCTACATTAACTAACATATTCCTCTCAATTGTACATTTTTTGCTTGACTCTGTACATTATATGTGGGCAGCTGTACATTATATGACGTTATACCAACTTACATCTGGTTCCACCAAAATGTTTTGTCAGCCATCTTTGCTGAAGAACACCACAAAGGCATGGGTGGCTCGCGTCAAAATTTGTCATTGGAAACACGCGATATGATTGGTCATATAAAATCCTTGGGACCCAAATGCATAATGAGTGCTATAACTCCCCCTTGTGGTGGTGAAGCTGTGACGCTGGGTACCCCCCCCCCCCTTGTGGTGGAGCAATGAAGCTGTGACGCTGGGTACCTCTAAGTCCCCCGGTGCAAGCTCACAACTTTTAAAGAAGGAACCACTGTAGTACCCCATGTAAGACATTCTGTGAATTCTCCTTTTTTCACACAGTCATAAACGTGTGATTACAGGAACTGAAAGATTCTTTGCAATTGCATTTCCCTCTTATGGTATTTCTAAATAGCACGGGAAGTTATTAACATGGTTGACTCTTTTGAAATCCTAGCTAATAGTACAATTGAGAGTCTTGAGATAATTACTGCTGAGATGGTTGCCATTTGTCACGCCCTGACCTTAGACAGCTGTGTTTTTTCTCTATTTAGTTATGTCAGGGTGTGGGCATTCTATGCATTCTATTTCTTTGTTTTGGCCGAGTATGGTTTCCAATCAGAGGCAGCTGTCTCTCGTTGTCTTTGATTGGGAATCATACTTAGGCAGCCTTTTTCCCACCTGTGTTTGTGGGTAGTTGTTTTCTGTTTTGTATTCGTTACCTGACAGAACTGTTTGGCTTTTCGTTTTGTTCGTGTGTACATTTTCTACACTCAACCTATCAATTTTCTAAACCTCAAATGCACATTTTCCTGACCTTGAAGATCCTGGCTTTGGGGACTGCTCTGGAACATGATCTGCATGTTGTGGAGAAGTGGTCAAGTTCCTCAGTGCTCCTTTCCTCTACTTGCTTTTTGTATGCTGTTCTCCACTGTTTACTTTTCTCTCACTTAACTTCTTTGGAATAGGGGGCGGTATTTTGACGTCCGGATGAAAAGCATTTTGGAGTGCCAACAGAAGAAGATCTTCAAAGGTAAGGCATATATTATATCGCTGTTTCTGATTTTCGTGTCGCAACTCCCTGGTTGAAAATGATTTGTTATGCATTTGTGTGCTGGGCGCTGTCCTCAGTATGGTTTGCTTTCGCCATAAAGCCTTTTTGAAGTCTGACACGGCGGCTGGATTAACAAGTTAACCTCTCCAGGGAGTGTGGGACAATAGCGTCCCACCTGGCCAACATCCAGTGAAATTGCAGAGCGCGAAATTCAAAAATACTCAATTCAAATATTTAACATTCTTGAAAATGTATGTGTTATACATCAAAATAAAGCTTAACCTGTTTGGGGTAGGGGGCAGTATTGAGAATTTTGGAAAAAATATGTTCCCATTTTTAACTGCCTCCTACACCAACTCAGAAGCTAGAATATGCATATTATTGTTCAGGTTTGGATAGAAAACACTCTGAATTTTCTAAAACTGTTTGAATGGTGTCTGTGAGTATAACAGAACTCCTATGGCAGGCAAAAACCTGACAAGGTTTCAAGCAGGAAGTACCCTGTCTGACAAGGAGTCGTGCGTCTTGCATCTTTTTATTGAAAAGTAAGGATCTTAGCTGTAACGTGACAATTCCCAGGGCTCCAATAGGCTCTCAGAGCCCGCGAAATAACTGAAGGTTTACGAGGGAGCCTCAGGTTGAAACAGATTATCGCCTTTTGTAAGTGGATGCTCCGAGGACCTTTGAATGATGCGCGTGCATGAGTCGCTTCTGAGGAGAAATTTTATTCGGCTGTTTAGGCTCAATGCATACTCCCGGTCGGAATATTATCACTAATCTACGAGTTGAATGGCATAAAAATTGGTTTTAAACAGCGGTTGACATGCTTCGAAGTACGGTAATGGAATAGTTAGACATTTTTGACACGCCAATGCGCCATGCGCTGGACCGCGAAGAAGCATTCTAGAACTCACGAACAAAACGTCGCTGTTTGGATATAACGATGGATTATTTGGGACCAAACCAACATTTGTTATTGAAGTAGAAGTCCTGGCAGTGTATTCTGATGAAGAACAAGCAAGGTAAGAACATTTTTCTTATAGGAAATGTGATTTTGGTGGATGCTGACCTGGGTGGGTATCTAAATAGCTAGCCCTGTAATGCCGGGCTATGTACTTAGATTATTGCAAAATGTGCTTCATCCGAAAAGCTATTTTAAAATCGGACATATCGAGTGCATAGAGGAGTAATGTATCTATAATTCTTAAAATAATTGTTATGCTTTTTGTGAACGTTTATCGTGAGTAATTTAGCAAACTGTTAGTAAATTCAACGGAAGTTTGCCGGGGGTTATGCGTTTTCTGAACGTCACATGCTAATGCAAAAAGCTGTTTTTTGATATAAATATGAACTTGATTGAACAGACATGCATGTATTGTATAACACAATGTCCTAGGTGTGTCATCTGATGAAGATCATCAAAGGTTAGTGCTGCATTTAGCTGTGGTTTGGGTTTATGTGACATGATATGCTAGCTTGAAAAATGGCTGTCTGATTTTTTCTGGCTGGGCACTCTGCTGACATAATCTAATGTTTTGCTTTCGTTGTAAAGCCTTTTTGAAATCGGACAGTGGGGTTAGATTAACGAGATTCTTGTCTTTAAATAGCTGTAAAATAGTCATATGTTTGAGAAATTGAAGTAATAGTATTTCTAACGATTCAAAAATCGCGCCACTGGAATTTCAGTAGCTGTTACGTAGGTGGGACGAAATCGTCCCACATACCCCAGAGAGGTTAACTTCCTGTTAATCCAGCCACTGTGTCAGATTTCAAAAAGGCTTTACGGCAAAAGCAAACCATGCGATTATCTGAGGACAGCGCTCAGCAACAAAACATTACGTACAGTTACCAGCCAAGTAGATTAGTCACGAAAGTCAGAAATAGCAATAAAATTAATCACTTACCTTTGATGATCTTCGTATGGTTGCACTCACAAGACTCCATGTTACACAATAAATGTTCGTTTTGTTCGATAAAGTCCCTCTCTATATCCAAAAACCTCCATTTTGTTGGCGCGTTTTAGTTCAGTAATCCAATGGCTCAAATGCGGTCACAAGAGGCAGACGAAAATTCCAAATAGTATCCGTAAAGTTCGTAGAAACATGTCAAATGATTTTTATAATCAATCCTAAGGTTGTTTTTAGCCTAAAGAATCAATAATATTTCAACCGGACAATAGCGTCGTCAATATGGCCCCTCCGTCGCAACGTAACCTGAACGCTCATCTGCGGCCAGCTAATCGTTAGCTGTCTTATCGGCTGTTATCTGACTAGGTCTATCGGCCAATTTTCTTGGGCCACTATAACTATAGCTATTTTTGCCAATTGGATTGATCCCCTCTACCACACGGAACCCCACTAATCTACCGGCGGAAACGCACAAGAAACGCCTGTCTACCGCCGGTAGACAGGCTAAAAACAGACCATCTTCTGCCAACTTGCTACCCATGGCCCGGCTAGCTGTCTGAATCGCCGTGACCACAACCAACCTCACTACTCACTGGACCCTTTTGATCACTTGGCTAAGCATGACTCTCCTTAATGTCAATATGCCTTATTTCACTGTAGAGCCACTAGCCCTGCTGATTATACCTTATTCAACCTCTCAGTTCCACCACCCACACATGCGATGATATCACCTGGTTTCAATGACGTTTCTAGAGACAATATCTCTCTCAACATCACTCAATGCCTAGGTTTACCTCCACTGTATTCACATACCTTTGTCTGTACATTATACCTTGAAGCTATTTTATCACCCCCAGAAACCTGCTCCTTTTACTCTCTGTTCCGGATGTCCTAGACGACCAATTCTCATAGCTTTTAGCCGTACCCTTAAACTACTCCTCCTCTGTTCCTCTGACGATGTAGAGGTGAATCCAGGCCCTGCAATGCCTAGCTCCACTCTTATTCCCCAGGCGCTCTCTCTTGATGACTTCTGTAACCGTAATAGCCTTGGTTTCATGCATGTTAACATTAGAAACCTCCTCCCTAAGATTGTTTTATTCACTGCTTTAGCACACTCTGCCAACCTGGATGTCCTAGCCATGTCTAAATCCTGGCTTAGGAAGACCACCAAAAACTCTGAAATCTCCATTCCTAACTACAACATTTTCAGACAAGTTAGAACGGCCAAAGGAGGCGGTGTTGCAATCTATTGCAGAGATAGCCTGCAGAGATCTGTCCTACTATCCAGGTCTGTACCCAAACAATTTGAACTTCTACTTTTAAAAATCCGCCTCTCTAAAAACAAGTCTCTCACCGTTGCCGCCTGCTATAGACCACCCTCTGCCCCCAGCTGTGCTCTGAACACCATATGTGAACTGACTGCCCCCCAATCTATCTTCAGAGCTTGTGCTGCTAGATGACCTAAACTGGGACATGCTTAACACCCCAGCCACCCTACAATCTAAGCTTGATGACCTAAATCTCACACAAATTATCAATGAACCTACCAGGTACCACCCCAAAGCCGTAAACACGGTCACCCTCATAGATATCATCCTAACCAACTTGCCCTCTAAATACGCCTCTGCTGTTTTCAACCAAGATCTCAGCGATCACTGCCTCATTGCCTGCATCCGTAATGTCCCAGCAGTCAAACGACCTCCAGTCATCACTGTCAAATGCTCCCTGAAACACTTCAGCGAGCAGGACTTTCTAATCAACCTGGCCCGGGTATCTTGGAAGGATATTGACCTCATCCCTTCAGTAGAGAATGCCTGGTTATTTTTTTTAAATGCCTTCCAAACCATCTTAAATAAGCATGCCCCAAGAAACTTAGAACCAGGAACAGATATAGCCCTTGGTTCTCTCCAGACCTGACTGCCATTAACCAACACAAAAACATCCTGTGGCGTTCTGCATTAGCATCGAACAGCCCCCGTGATATGCAACTTTTCAGGGAAGTTAGAAACCAATATACACAGGCAGTTAGAGAAGCAAAGGCTAGCTTTTTCAAGCAGAAATTTACTTCCTGCAACACAAACTCAAAAAAGTTCTGGGACACTGTAAAGTCCTTGGAGAATAAGAGCACCTCCTCCCAGCTGCCCACTGCACTGAGGATAGGAAACTCTGTCACCACCGATAAATCCACTATAATTGAGAATTTCCACCTGGCTATCCCTACCCCGGTCAACAGCACTGCACCCCCCCACAGCAACTCGCCCAAGCCTTCCCCAATTCTCCTTCTCCCAAATCCAGTCAGCTGATGTTCTGAAATAGCTGCAAAATCTGGACCCCTACAAATCAGCCGGGCTAGACAATCTGGACCCTTTCTTTCTAAAACGATCTGCCAAAATTGTTGCAACCCCTATTACTAGCCTGTTCAACCTCTCTTTCGTGTCGTCTGAGATTCCCAAAGATTGGAAAGCAGCTGCGGTCATCCCCCTCTTCAAAGGGGGGGACACTGTTGGCCCAACCTGCTACAGACCTATATATATCCTACCCTGCCTTTCTAAAGTCTTCAAAAGCCAAGTCGACAAACAGATTACAGACCATTTCGAATCCCACCGCACCTTCTCCGCTATGCAATCTGGTTTCAGAGCTGGTCATGGGTGCACCTCAGCCACGCTGGGTACTAAGGTACTACATGTTATCTTAACCGCCATCGATAAGAAACAATACTGTGCAGCCGTATTCATTGACCTGCCAAGGCTTTCGACTCTGTCAATCACCACATCCTCGTCGGCAGACTCAATAGCCTTGTTTTCTCAAATGATTGCCTCGCCTGGTTCACCAACTACTTCTCTGATAGAGTTCAGTGTGTCAAATCGGAGGGCCTGTTGTCCGGGCCTCTGGCAGTCTCTATGGGGGTGCCACAGGGTTCAATTCTTGGGCCGACTCTTTTCTCTGTATACATCAATGATGTCATTCTTGCTGCTGATGTGTCTCTGATCCACCTCTACGCAGATGACACCATTCTGTATACTTCTGGCCCTTCTTTGGACACTGTGTTAACTACCCTCCAGATGAGCTTCAATGCCATACAACACTCCTTCTGTGGCCTCCAACTGCTCTTAAACGCTAGCAAAACCAAATGCATGCTTTTCAACCGTTCGCTGCCCGCACCCGCCCGCCCGACTAGCATCACTACTCTGGACGGTTCTGACCTAGAATACGTGGACAACTACAAATAGCTAGGTGTCTGGCTAGACTGTAAATTCTCCTTCCAGACTCATATCAAACATCTCCAATCCAAAATAAAATCTAGAATCAGCTGTCTATTTCGCAACAAAGCCTCCTTCACTCACGCCGCCAAACTTACCCTAGTAAAACTGACTATCCTACCGATCTTCGACTTCGGCGACGTCATCTACAAAATAGCTTCCAATACTCTACTCAGCAAATTGGATGCAGTCTATAACAGTGCCATCCGTTTTGTTACCAAAGCGCCTTATATCACCCACCACTGCGACCTGTATGCTCTAGTCGGCTGGCCCTCGCTACATATTTGTCGCCAGACCCATTGACTCCAGGTCATCTATAAGTCTATGTTAGGTAAAGCTCCGCCTTATCTCAGCTCACTGGTCACGATAACAACACCCACCCGTAGCATGCGCTCCAGCAGGTATATATCACTGGTCATCCCCAAAGCCAACACCTGCTTTGACCGCCTTTCCTTCCAACTCTCTGCTGCCAGTGACTGGAACGAATTGCAAAAATCGCTGAAGCTGGAGACTTACATTTCCCCCACTAACTTTAAACATCAGCTATCTGAGCAGCTAACCGATCGCTGCAGCTGTACATAGTCCATCTGTAAATAGCCCACCCAATCTACCTACCTCATCCCCATATTGTTGTTATTTACTTTGCTGCTCTTTTGCACACCAGTATCACTACTTACACACCATCATCTGCTCATCATCATCTGCTCATCTGTCACTCCAGTGTTAATCTGATAAATTGTAATTACTTTGCTACTATGGCCTATTTATTGCCTTACCACCTCATGCCATTTGCACACACTGTATATAGACTTTTTTTTCTATTGTGTTATTGACTGTACGCTTGTTAATTCCATGTGTAATTCTGTGTTGTTGTTTCTGTCACACTGCTTTGCTTTATCTTGGCCAGGTCGCATTTGTAAATGAGAACTTGTTCTCAACTAGCTTACCTGGTTAAATAAAGGTGAAAAAAAATGCCATGGATGGTTGCCCTTAGTTTGAAGATGTAATCCAGACTGATGTTTTCTCCATCTCATTAGCTATCATACTCGAATTCCACTGATTTCAAAACTCGGTCCTCCAGAAAGTGGATAGCATACACATAACGTTAACTAGTGAGTCAGCCAGCTAACGTTAGCTAGCTAACAGTACACTTTAACATCTCTGGGATAGGTATCCCGCTAGCATCCCGCCAACTTCTGGTGAAACTGGAGGGCACGCAATTCAAAAAAGTAAACATAAAAATGATGGACATTAAACATTTAGGAACATATGAGTCTCTTATTGGTTAAAACAAGTCAAAATAAGTTTATATTTAATCCTCAGGTACCCTAAAAAGTAATTCAACTATAATATTTCATACGGAAAGAAGTTCAATAGGAAAACGATATTAGCAGGTGCGCGTCCTCTTCATCGCACGCGCACAGGCTGATTTCCAAGTCTGTATCTCAGTACTAATGCTCATAATTCTTCCTCGTTTGGAATAAACAAGCCTGAACCCTTGAACAAATACTGACATCCAGTGGAAGCCATAGGAATTGCATAATAGGAGCTGGATTTAATTTTTCCCCTTTACGTTCTAATGGAAGAGTATGGGCTCTCAAAAAAAATAATTCTGGTTGGTTTTTCTTTGGGTTTTCTCCTACCATATCTATTGTGTTATAGTCTCATACATTATTTTAACCTTTCTGCAAACTTCAGAGTTTTTCCTTTCCAATGGTACCAATTATATGCATATCCTGGCTTCAGGGCCGGAGTAACAGGCAGTTTACTTCCGTCAGTCAGACAGGAAGTGGAGAAAATAAGAGCCTTATGAAGCACTTTAACTTGACATTAGGTTTATGCAGTTTTACTACGCAATAAAAAAATGTAAAAGCCGCGTTCAACACGATTACCTAGACATACTGTCCAGCTCCAATAGACAGACACGTGCTATATGGCAGACCAATCCTAACTCATCTCTTGACATGTCCAGCCCACTCATTATCTCAGTCAATCATGGCTAGCGGGAAGGTTGCTTACTTTTTCTGTGGCTAAACCAAATAGGCTTGTAATTTAACCATTTTATAGCTTGATATTAAGGCACATGAAAGTTCACATGTTCGAGAAGGCTCTCCTGTGAAGTCTTGACTTGTGACATATGCCTAGTTTCCTGAATCGGGTCACATTTTAGCAATTACATGTACTTTTTATACTTAAGTATAATTTAAAATCCAATACTTTTAGATTTTTACTCAAGGAATATTTTGCTAAGTGCCTTTTACTTTAACTTGAGTCCTTTTCTGTTAAGGTATCTTTACTTTTACTCAAGTATGATACTTGGGTACTTTTTCATCTGCTGGTGACTTGTATCTCCAGTGGTGTTTTTACATATTGTATTTGTTTTGAACATGAGCTAGTTAAAAAAAAAAGCAGGACCATGTCTCGCCATTTACTGGTACAGAAATGGTTAAGAAATGCTGTACTGTACTGCCAATGTTGTGTCAGCACTACTGCTTGTGTTGAAGTAGGGTTTGTAAGGTCAGGTAGTATGTGTGGTGATGGAGTGTGTGTGTATGGCTGGTAGCCCGTCGGGGGTGGTGTGGGGGGGTGAGTTGGCCGCATTGAGTTGGCCGCATGCACAGTGATGTGGGCTGGTGTGGATAAAATGCCAGGGCCGAATTCTTGTTCCAGTCCGCCACTGGAGGGATGGATAGAGGAATGGAGGGAGGGGAATGGAGAATTAGGTAATCAGATCTATTGGCATTTCTTGAATAATTTTTAAAGGAAATTCATGGTGGGAGGAAAGAGTGAAAGTGAAGAAAAGCGTTTTTCCTCTGTTCGTGCACCTGACCAAGCTGCCGGAAAGCATCAAAACCCTTGCTGTGTTTGAAGCTATAATCCCTCTCTCTTTACCTGTTATGGGCCTTTCATTACTTTTGACTTTTCAAATCAAGTCTTCTGCAGAGCGAGGGAATACGTTGAGTGTGGATGATACCCTGAGTGTGGATGATACCCTGATCATCCCTGTGGATGATACCCTGTTGAGTTTGGATGATACCCTGATGAAGACAGCTTAGCTGTCGAAACGTTGGTTATTAAAATTTTTGCATCTGAGCTCCTAGAGTGTGCGGCTTTCCTTTATTTTCTAATACGTTGAGTGTGATCAGAACTCCACATGAAAGTTCAAACGCCACGAGAAACCCTTTATGTGTTCCTTCCCTTAATCATTCAAAAGCACATCGTGCTAGTATGCCACTTGCATAGATCTTCCGCCTGCCGTACCACGGCAAGAATTAATATTTGGCCTCTGATGCATTCTTTTTGAAAGAATAAAGGAAAGTGAAGGAAAAGCATTATCTATTCAAGAGCACGGGAACACTTCTCTTCTTTTCTCTCTCGGTGTCCGCCTCACATTTTTGTTGTAGCTGCTGTCTCATTTTGTCTATTGAAGATCACATGGTTGCAGAGTTGTGTGATTCAGAAGGGAGAGAGAGGAGAGTGGGAAATTCTTCTCTTTTATTAGAACCCTGTGGGAGACTTTTGTAGAGGCAAGCACGCTATTGAGCCTATTTTCATCATGCAGTGGTGAATAGATATTATTACTATTATATTATGATACTATTGAATTATCTACTGTACTGTAGCTACTTGCACTACTAGGCCTAGTTTGTGTCATATTTTTGTAAATCTATCTGAACAGTTTTAGTAGGGCAGTATGTACAGTCATAATGTGATAGTCCACATTTAACTTTTTTATAATACCACTTCATGGTACTTTTGGCATCAGAGAAAAGCTTTTATTCATGTGTTTTGTGAAAACTCTAATGTAAATGCCTAAACTGTAGGCTAGCTGATTCAATTCTCCCATATGTCACATTCTATATGCATTTCATTAACCTCTTATGGCTAGGGGGCAGTATTTTCACGGCTGGATAAAAAACGTACCCGATTTAATCTGATTATTAGTCCTGCCCAGAAACTAGAATATGCATATAATTAGTAGCTTTGGAGAGAAAACACTCCAAAGTTTCTAAAACTGTTTGAATGGTGTCTGTGAGTATAACAGAACTCCTATGGCAGGCAAAAACCTGAGAAGGTTCTGTTCAGGAAGTACCCTGTCTGACCATTTATTTGCTTTCTTTGACATCTCCTCCAAAAACTAAGGATCTCTGCTGTTACGTGACAATACCCACGTCTCCAATGGGCTCTCAGAGCCAGGGAAAAACAGGAATGACGTAATTCAAAGCCCTGGCTGAAACAAAGGAGAGCAAAAGCTAAGTGGTCTCTCAGTGGGGAAATGCTTACGCTCGCGACCCGCCCCGCCCCCGGCTTTCGGTTTTTCCCTCAGTTTACAGGCAGGCAGATTCCCGGTCGGAATATTATCGCTTTTCTACGAGATAAATTGCATAAAAATTGGTTTTAAACAGCGGTTGACATGCTTCGAAGTACGGTAATGGAATATTTAGACATTTTTTGTCACTTTCTGCGCCATGCTCGTGATCGTGATATACCATTGGGATAGTGTCTAGAACGCACGAACAAAACGTTGTTGATGGACCATAACGATGGATTACTTGGGACCAAACCAACATTTGTTATTGAAGTAGAAGACCTGGGAGTGCATTCTGACGAAGAACAGGAAAGGTAAGAACATTTTTCTTATAGGAAATGTGATTTTGGTGAAGGCTAAACTGGTTGGGTGTCTAAATAGCTAGCCCTGTGATGCCGGGCTATGTACTTAGAATATTGCAAAATGTGCTTCATCCGAAAAGCTATTTTAAAATCGGACATATCGAGTGCATAGAGGAGTTCTGTATCTATAATTCTTAAAATAATTGTTATGCTTTTTGTGAACGTTTATCGTGAGTAATTTAGTAAAATCACCGGAAGTGTTCGGTGGGAATGCTAGTTCTGAACGTCACATGCTAATGTAAAAAGCTGTTTTTTGATATAAATATGAACTTGATTGAACAGACATGCATGTATTGTATAACATAATGTCCTAGGTGTGTCATCTGATGAAGATCATAAAAGGTTAGTGCTGCATTTAGCTGTGGTTTTGATTTTTGTGACATTATATGCTAGCTTGAAAAATGGGTGTCTGATTATTTCTGGCTGGGTACTCTGCTGACATAATCTAATGTTTTGCTTTCGCTGTAAAGCCTTTTTGAAATCGGACAGTGTGGTTAGATAAAGGAGAGTCTTGTCTTTAAATAGCTGTAAAATAGTCATATGTTTGAAAAGTGGAAGTTTTAGGATTTTAGAGGAGTTTGTATTTCGCGCCCCGCCCATCATTGGATATTGGAGCAGATGTTCCGCTAGCGGAACATCTAGATGTAAGAGTGAAGGTATGACCCAGATGCACACAGTGTAGAAGTACAGGGGCATGCAAACGACAGGTCAAAGGCAGGCAGAGGTCAGTAATCCAGAGAGGGTGCAAAAGGTCCAGAACGGCAGGCAGGCTCAGGGTCAGGGCAGGCAGAATGGTCAAAACCAGGAAGGACTAGAAAACAGGAGACAAAGGGCTGTGAGTCATGGGTTTAACTCTGGATACATGGGAGGTGGGATGTATACAGAAGGTACGGGGCAAAAGAAAACAAACAGAAGAGGGGCTAATGACCTTAGAGATGGGCAAAGGGCCGATAAACCGGGAGGAGAGTTTGCAGGATTCCACCTGGAGGGGCAGATCCCGGGTGGACAGTCATACCTTCTGCCTGAGACGATACCGGGAAGCTGGGGTCCGGCGGCGATCTGCTTGTCGCCAATACCTGGAGGTGGTCTTGAGGAGGGCCGATCATGCTCTTCTCCAGGTACGATGACATCAGCGGACAAGCATCTGGGCCGATGGTATGCCGACCTCTTCTTCTTGCTCAGAAAAGAACGGGGGCTGATACCCCAGGGAACACTCAAAGGGTGATAAGCCCGTGGCAGAACAGGGAAGGTTGTTGCGGGCCTATTTGACCCACACAAGCTGCTGGCTCCAGGTGGTGGGGTTGGCGGAGACCAGGCAGCACAGAATAGTTTCTAGGACCAGGAAGACGTTCTGGGGGAGGCCGCGCTGACCTCAGGCAATGGGCGTTACATAACGGGCTCCAGCCCATTACATAACTTGGGTAGCCTTGGGTTCTCTCGACAACGGAGCCATCGGGCGCTCCAGGATACCTCGGAGGTGAGGTGGAATCCTTGGATGGGCGAGTGAAATTGAATTTGTTCCTTTGTTCCCGTAGTCGCCCATGAATCCAAATGGTCCAGGCATTGAGCGAGTCGAGATCCGTCGCTAGTTCCCAGACTGCAAGCTCGTCCTTTACTTCCTCTGATACTCTGTGTAGGAACGTGTCAAACAGCGCTTCCGGGTTCCAAGCACTCTCAGCTGCCAACGTGCGGAAATCCACCGCGTAGTCTGCCACACTACGAGAGTCTTAACGTAGCTGGAGCAGCTTGCATGCAGCCTCTCTCCCGGACAACTGAGAATCAAACACCTTCTGAACTTCTTCCACGAACTCCTCCACACTGAGGCAGACGGCGAATTGTTGCTCCCACACCGCCGTGGCCCAGGCGAGTGCCCTCCCGGACATCAGTGTTATGATATACGCTATCATCGAGCAGTCCAAGGAGAACGAAGAAGGCTGCAGCTCAAAAATGAGGGAGCACTGGGAGAGAAAAGCCCGGCAGGTTCCGGAATCTCCAGCGTAGCGCTCCGGAGGAGGTAAGCAGGGTTCTCGGGACACTGGGGGAGGCTGGGAGATCACCATTGTGGTAGGCTGCCTAACAGACAACCCACGGAATTGCTCCAGAAATGTGTTAAACACTCGGTCATGGCGTTCGACCAAGGTCTGGAACCCTTCCATGAGACTACGAAGCAACTCCTTGTGCCTTCCAATGGTGGCTCCTTGGGAGGAGAGGGCATTGTGGAGCTGGTCCGAGTCCGCTTGGTCAGTCAGGGTCAGCTCATACTATCAGGTTTCAGGGATGACCCAGATGCAGACAGTGTCGAAGAAACAAATGTTTATTTATATTACAGGGGCAGGCAAACGACAGGTCAAAGGCAGGCAGAGGTCAATAATCCAGAGAGGGTGCAAAAGGTCCAGAACGGCAGGCAGTCTCAGGGTCAGGGTAGGCAGGGGTCAATAATCCAGTGAGGTGGGGCAAGGAATAGAACGGCAGGCAGGCTTAGGGTTTGGGCATGCATTATGGTCAAAACCGGGAAGGAATAGAAAACAGGAGCAAGAACAGACAGGAGCAGGGGATCAAACGTTGGTAGGTTTCACAAAACGAACTGCCAACAGATAAACAGAGAACACCGGTATAAATACACAGGGGATAATGGGGAAGATGGGCAACACCTGGAGGGGGGTGGAGACAAGCACAAAGACAGGTGAAACAGATCCGTGTGTGACATTTTAGTCATTCACTCTGTTAATGTATTAGCTTTGATGCTCTAAACTCTTAGTAAAAAATGGTGCTATCTAGAACCTAAAAGGGTTCTTATGCAGTCCATATAGGACAAGCCTATGAAGAACACTTTATGGTTCCAGGTAGAACCTTTTTGAGTTTCATGTAGAACCATTTCTTCTGAGGGTTCTACAATGGAACCCAAAAGAGTTCTACCTGGAAACAAAAAGGGTTATCCTATGGGGATAGCCGAAGAACCCTTTTGGAAACCTTTTCTTCTAAGAGTGTAGGTTCTCTCCATTTTGTTCAGCAAATGCTCATTGCTAGACAGTTGGCCTTATGCTTACATTATGTACCACACATTTAAGTTCACCTTAGCAGACCAATGCAGCCTTTTGAAGCATTTCGACCGACTTATTAAATGAACCTTATGAAATGAACATATTCATACATTTGTAACACCGCAAATGCAAACCAGCCATCAGTGCAAAATGCGCCTATCCGAGTTCCCTGAATGCAACGACACAGAGTGCCGATCAAACACATGGATCCTTTTATTTCCACACATAATGATACAACAGATGTTTATTATTCCAAGGGTGAAATCAGTGAAAGGCTATTCAGGCCGTTTGTTTCAGGCCCACGCTCGGTTTAATGACATGAGAAGTGGAATAATTTGGTCAGTCTTTGAGAATCCACACAATCAGCAGCATTGGCTTTAAAATCATTTGAATTATTCTTCAAATTGCATTTGATTATTTAAAAGGGAGTGTGAGCTGAGGGAGAGAGAAAGAGAGAGAGACAGAGAGAGACAGAGATGTGTTGAGAGAATGCCAAGAGTGTGCAAAGCGGTCATCAAGGTAAAGGGTGGCTACTTTGAAGAATCTCAAATATAAAATATATTTTGATTTGTTTAACACTTTTTGGGCTACTACATGATTCGATATGTGTCATTTCATAGTTTTGATGTCTTCACTATTACTCTACAATATATATAATAGTACAAATAAAGAAAAACCCTTGAATGAGTGTCCAAACTTTTGACTGGTACTGTACATGCTTGGATTTTTATTCAATGGGTAAAACTACTGCGTAGCAACCCAAGGTGTAAAATAGTAAATAGCAGCTACTTTTCATAGAGTTTTGAACTCTCAAGAGGAGTTAAACAAGGGTGTCCACTGTCACCATATCTATTCGTTATGGCCATCAAAGTGCTAGCTATTAAAATCAGATCAAGTAACAACATTAGAGGATTAGAAATCCAAGGCTTAAAAGCAATTGTGCTCATATATGCCGATGACTCAAGTTTTATATTAAGTCCGCAAGCTAGATCCCTGCAATGTCCCATTTGAAGATCTATATAACTTTTATGGCCTCTCTGGACTAAAATCGAATTATAATAAGTGTACCATATTACATATTGTATCTTTAAAAAACACAACTTTTACATTACCCTGCAGTTTACCTATAAAATGAGCTGACGGTGAAGTAGACATACCTGGTATTCATGGGGCGGCAGGTAGCCTAGTGGTAAGAGCATTGGACTAGTAACTGAAAGGTTGTACGATCGAATCCCCGAGCTGACAAGGTACAAATCTGTTGTTCTGCCCCTGAACAAGGCAGTTAAACCACTGTTCCTAGGCCGTCATTGAAAAATAAGAATTTGTTCTTAACTGACTTGCCTAGTTAAATAAAGGTAAAATAAAAAGTACTGCCTGGTTTTGTTTGATGCTTTTTCGAAATTAATAGAGGCATTTCCTTGAAGACATCTAAGGGAGAATCTACTAAGGGAAATCATCCTAGGTCGGGTCTGCTATACAAATTAATGTCAGACAATGGCACAAATTTTGTAAATTCATGGGGAGGTTACCCCCAGCTGGCTTGCCCAGCGCCCATGTCTCAGCCGGTTCACCCAGGTGGTATGCCGGGTGGCGCCCCTCGAGGGGAGGATACTGTCATGCCTGCTCCTGCTCTTCCCCCCTGGCGCTTGAGGGTGCCAAGCTGCCCTGCATCACGCACTCTTGCCATCATCAATTACGCACACCTGCCTTCCATTGTCACGCACTTCAGCGATATTGGACTCACCTGGACACACTCATCACCTGTTTATTACCTCCCCCATATTTGTCAGTTCCCCTGCTCTGTTCCCCGCTGCTGCATTGATTGTTATTTATCTGTGTTACCCTTGTGCTGACGCTGTTCCTGTCTCGTTCCATATTAAATGTTTGACTCCCCGTACCTGCTTCGCCTCTCCAGCATCATCCCTTGACAAGAAGCACTGGACTGGTGAATTTCTAGGTACTCCTGACAACCCAGACTGCTGAGAAGGTTGCTGAGAGATCTACATGGGTTCATGCCAGCCACTGCAGAAATGTGCCATACGACCCGATCCGAGATGTACCAGAGGATGAATCGCCGCAGAGGACCTAGATGGCCATGGGAGGATCAAGACCAGACTCTGTGTATTCTGTTTGTAGATTTTCTAGCTAACCTTTTTATTGCAGCTGCTGTATGGATTCTGAAGGGAGCAGAGCAGATCAGAGGAGGTGATAACAAGAATGCTACCAGTCTGACCAATTCCAGTGCAGTCCCACGGCGGGATTTTAATAACAGCCGCTCAAACAGAAATAAACTTTCAGCATCTTGTTGGTATCACCCAGAAACACTGAACATTTCAACACCATGGAAAGACAATGTATGTTATGATATGCTGACATTTCACGTCAGACAATGGAACAATGGGAATTGTACAGCATGCCTTCCCACCCCTACTAGTTCAATTTCTATGTTCACTCTGTATGATAAGACAGATAGTAAAGCGAGTATTAGATGTGTTGTGCTACTGATGACATACTGGACAGATGCTGGGAGATTGCCAGAACCCCCAGCACTGAACAAAAGTTTCTGTTTAGAATTAGTAAAAAGCTTATCTGCTGTGTTTTTATCTGTTGGAGGCCATAATGAGAATGAATGTAAAAAGATGAGTGATAATGAATGGGTATATCATGATAAAGGAATTTGTACAAAGAGCATTAGGGTTGTCCCAATTAAAAAAACAGCATTATGTATCTGCAGGGGTAGTACTCAGACTGCAAATAAATGTAACACCACTACTTTAGATGTGAGAGTATATTTGGGTACATCTGTATGTTTAAAGCAAATAGTCAGTGAACCGGTGTGTAATACCAAAAGCTTCTGTTTCAAGGTGAATATGACAAACTGTCACGACTTCCACCGAAGTAGTTTCCTCTCATTGTTCGGGCGGTGTTCGGCGGTCGGCGTCACCGGTCTTCTAGCCATCATTGATCCACTTTTTATTTTCCATTAGTTTTGTCTTGTTTTCTTACACACCTGGTTTCCATTTCCATCATTAATTGTTGTGTATTTAACCCTCTGTTCCCCCCATCTCCTTGGATGGAAATGTTTGTTTGTAAGTGCTTGTACGCTATGTTACTGGTGCGCGTCGGGTTTTGTGCCCATGTAGGTTATTTTTGTATTGCCGCCCAGCTATTACCTATCTCTGCTCTCCTGCGTCTGACTTCACTGCCACCAGTTCCGCAACCCGTACACAAACCCCAATTACAGCAACATGTCTGTAGTCGAGATGGCACCGGGTATAGGTACCCCGGTGGGGAAATATTGGGTATGTGGTAAAAATGCTTATACTTTTACTCTTTGTGATTATGCTGGCTGTTGCCATTTATCCACTCTTACTACTGACTCAGCCGTGTTTCCGTTACATTCCTCTATGACTAAGTCTGGAGGGGTAATAAACCATAGAAATAAAAGGGGCATTGCGCTGTTCAATAATCTTGAATCTTTTCATTGGTGCACATCACTAGGAGAGAAGTGGGGTATAGGTATTTTTCCCTGGTATTTACATAACTTACATAACCTACCCTGTGGTAGTTTAATAATATGAATGTACAAACGTTTAAAAGCTTTGTTAATGCAGAGCAAAATTACAGAATGATGTTGTTACAGTATCATATGGCACTAGAATGTATTTTGGCAAAACAAGGTGGGGTACAGTGGTTCCTCCTTTAAAAGTTGTGTCATACTGCAGCACACCTTGCGGGCTGCTGCAGCATTCTGTGGCACGTTATCTAATTGTCAGCCATTTTTTCTGTTAATTCAAGTTAGTGCTAGTTTGACCACCAAAGGGCATCTTTGAGAAGCATTTGATAGTTGTAACGTCTGCTTCCAACTCACACCCTCAAACACGTAGATCCCCTGAACGCAGCTCACTTTCCAGCCCACTTTCCAGTTCACACTCTCAAACACCTAGATCCCCTGAACGCAGCTCATTTTCCAGCCCACTTTCCAGCTCACACTCTCAAACACCTAGATCCTCTGAACGCTGCTCACTCTCCAGCTCCAAATCACCTGAATTCTAATCACCTGTTCACACACCTGTATGTCATTACCACACACTATTTAGTTCAGTTCTTTACACCCCATCACTGTGAGGTATTGTTTGTTTTGTGACACACGTCTGTCAAAGCTTTGTTTTTCCCGTGATTTACTCTTCCCGTGTATGATAGTTTTTGCCAGCCTCACTAACAACGCCTTTTGCCTATTTCCTGTTATCTACCTATTGCTTGATCTCCCGGACTACGTTACTAGCCTTCTCCCTGCCTGTACTGTTGCCCTTTTGGAACCCCTGGGTATGACCTTCTGCCTGCCCTTGGACGCAGCTACCTGCCTCCTCCTGTGGTCCTTTGCAATAAGCACCTGCTGCGCCCTGCGCTTGAAACCAGCTCTCTGTCTTCCCTTGTGTTCCTAACAATAGTCTTCCATATTGGCATTACCAGAGAATTTCAAACCTTTTTGGTAATAACATAGTATATGGGATGAATTTTAAGAAATTTGGCTTAATTAATTTGATTAATATTATGGTATTTCTATTCAGAGAAAAACAAAACCCTCAGGGTTTCCGTTAGGATAGAATGGAAGATATGGGGCTGTACAACGTGACAGTAGGGAGTAGGCTACAGCACAAGAGGATTGAAGTATTCTAAATTGTTTGCCTTCATTAGACAACTTTGTTAAAATATTTCTGTAAATCAGTGATATTTATTCAAATAGTAATTCATTATGGATCCATAACTAAATCAACATCTGCATCTTGAAAGAGTATTTTATCAATATTTTATTAATGAAAGCATAAAGATGCTGATAAAAAATACAGTACTGTACAGTATATGCTTTTACATTTGGATAATAAAGCGTTTTGAAGATATAAGCCACCTGCATTTGTTTATTAGGCTACTGTGCAGTCTGACAAGTAAACATAGCCTACAATACATACTGTAGTAAATATGGGAAAGTGCCTTATTCCGTACATAAGGGAGACCAGGCCATGTCTGTACTACAGAATGCGGGCATGCGGGAGACCGGGGATCAATTCTCAGACGGGTAGGAAGGAGTAGGCTGTCCTTTTAAATAAGAATTTGTTCTTAACTGATTCCATATGTGTAATTTAATAGTTGTGATGTCTTCACTATTATTCTACAATGTAGAAAATAGTAAAAAAAATAAAGAAAAACCCTGGAATGAGTAGGTGTGTCCAAACTTTTGACTGGTACTTGCTTAATTAATTTGATTGATATTTTCGTGTTTCTATTCCAAGAAAAACGAAAAACCATCAGGGTTTCTGTTAGTCTAACCAATACCCAAACGGATAATTAGGTGAAAATAAAAATCTCATTGATTTATCAAGACCAGTGTCCATGCTTGTCTTAGAGGAGTGTGAAACGATGCTTAAATAGTTGTAGGCTTTTGCTTCTAACTTCAATATTCTCTTTAAATAAATATGACCTACACCACTTTGAACAGCACATGACTCAACACTAGTGAGACTCATTTTGTCTATGGTAGGCCTACAGTAATATCTAAAAAAAAAAAATCCAATGACGTGACTCTCCGCCAAAACTCCATATTCTATTAGATATTATCAGATTGTCACGCCCTGACCTTAGAGACGTTTATTTTCCTCTAGTTTGGTTAGGTCAGGGTGTGATGTGGGGTGGGCAATCTAGTTTTTCTATTTCTTTGTTTTGGCTGAGTGTGGTTTCCAATCAGAGGCAGCTGTCCATCATTGTCTCTGATTGGGAACCATACTTAGGCAGCCCTTTTTCCCTCCTTGAGTTGTGGGATCTTGTTTATGTGTAGGGGCAGGTTATGCACGCCATGACTTCACGGTTCGTTTGTTCTGTATTGTTTTGGTGAGTTTCCTTTATTAAACATATGGAACTCTACGCACGCTGCACCTTGGTCTCCTCATTCAATCAACGAGCGTGACAGAAGATCCCACCACAAGAAGACCAAGCAGCGTGCGCCTACGGGGAAGACGAGGTGGACATGGGAGGACATCCTGGATGGCAAAGGATCCTGGATGTGGGAGGAGATCCAGGCCGGAAGGGATCGCCTCCCATGGGAACAGGTGGAAGCAGCAAGGGAGGAACAGCGACGAGATTGGGAGGCATGGCAACGAAGGAAGCACGAGAGGCATCCCCAAACATTTTTTTGGGGGGGGGGGCACACGGGGAGTTTGGCAGAGTCAGGGTGGAGACCTGAGCCAACTCCCCGTGCTTACCGTGGGGAGCGAGTGACGAGGAAAGCACCATGTTATGCGGTGATGCGCACTGTGTCGCCATTGCGCACTCACAGGCCGGTGCGATCTGTGCCTGCGCCCTGCAGTTGTCGAGCTGGGTTGAGCATCCAGCAAAGACGGGTTGTGCCAGCCATACGCTCCAGACCTCCAGTGCGCCTCCACGGCCCAGTATATCCTGTGCCAGTTCTTCAGCTGCGGCCTGCAGTCCGGAGTCTTCAGCAGCGGTCGGCAGTTCAGAGCCTCCGGTGATGATCCACGGTCTGGTTCCTCCGGCGACACAGAAGCAGGGGGATCAGCGGGCGGAGTGGGGGCTACGCCCCAAACCAGAGCATCCGCCAAGAATAGATGCCCACCCGGACCCTCCCCTATAGGTTCAGGTTTGCGGCCGGGAGTCCGCACCTTGCTTTGTTTCAAAAAGTAACAATATTTTGGAGATTTTGCTTTCATTTAACTTAGAGTGAGCGAGTAAAAGGCAATTCTTGAACACGAGTTGAGACATTCTCACTAATTTGTAAATAAAGCCAGTTAGTTATTTAGCATTATTAATTTCTGAAGAAACCTAACTTGATTATTTAGCAGACATCACTTGCTTATATTCAGTCAACACCTATCTTAAGAATATCATGAAATATTTGAAAATGTTCATTTCTCCATGCTTGTCTCAGAGCAGCGCGAAACGGTGCTGAAATATACATCCACAGCAGGAAGGCTATATATAACAATATTTGGGAGATTATTTTGTTTTCTGCACCAGCCACTGTTCACCTCCTATTGATTCGGTTGCCGCCAGTTGTTTTTTAAATTTAAACTTGGTTTAACTAGGCAAGTCAGGTAAGAACAAATTCTTATTTACAATGACGGCCCACCCTGGCTAAACGGTCCACCCCGGCCCATCCCGGATGACACTGGGCCAATTGTGCACTGCCCTATGGCACTCCCAATCACGGTCGGATGTGATACAGCCTGTATTCGAACCAGGGACCGTAGTAAAGCCTCTTATACCGCTGCACCACTCAGGAGCCATGACCAATAAATATGTGGTGTGGAATGGTAGGTACAAATGAGTTGTTGCAAGTTGGGGAGTTGGGGTTTCACACCTAGCTCAAGTTGGGAAGGGGGCGTTCACACCTAGCTTGGCTATTAGACAATTCTTTAGTAAAGGTTGAATACTCTATTGTTCAGCTAATAGCCCATCCTACTACTCTTGTTAAAAGGAATAATAATACTTTTTTCCCTTTCCATGTTAAAAATTCCAATTGATAAAGTGTTTTTAGGCACAATCGGCCCCAACCCTAATTAATACATTTGGGCACAGTCGATAATGTGCTGGACTTCGGGCTAGAATGTTGAGGGCCCGAAACCTGCTCCCTGCTTGTTTCATTACATTATTATGCAGATCTCAGAGCAAATAGCCTGGATTGTTACTCTCATCTCAATCATCGTCCTCTTCCACGCGTCATTCTCCACCTTAGTGGCTCACTTGTGGGAGTGCTGGCAGGATATGGCAGAGTCTTCGGTTGTGCGTCAAGAATTCAGCATAACAAGTTTGTATGACGGTTTGGTTATTCACAGGTAAATAGTAATATGCTCTAAACCACTCTGGTGACAAACAAACTTTGCTGCCCTGTTTTCAATCATCCACATGGCTGGGAGAACCTCCTCAGATTAGTGCAGATGAAGGGAGTTTTATTTCCAAGATGGTATCCAAGATGGTAGCATGTCAAGTTGTTTGTCTGTGACTAGTACATTTTAACCTACTAATAACCTATTTATTTATGGCTTAGTAACTTCCTTGTTGTGTAGTGCAAACTATTTGCACTCCCTTGTAGACTTCGCTTGCAGTAGGTCTCTTAAAACCTCTCTAGTACATGTGGGACGAACTCGTCCCACCTACGTAACAGCCACTGAAATCCAGTGGCGCGATTTTTGAATCGTTAGAAATGCTATAACTTCAATTTCTCAAACATATGACTATTTCACAGCTATTTAAAGACAAGAATCTCGTTAATCTAACCCCACTGTCCGATTTCAAAAAGGCTTTACAACAAAAGCAAAACATTAGATTATGTCAGCAGAGTACCCAGCCAGAAATAATCACACAGCCATTTTTCAAGCTAGCATATCATGTCACATAAACCCAAACCACAGCTAAATGCAGCACTAACCTTTTATAATCTTCATCAGATGACACACCTAGGACATTGTGTTATACAATACATGCATGTCTGTTCAATCAAGTTCATATTTATATCAAAAACCAGCTTTTTACATTAGCATGTGACGTTCAGAAAAAGCATAACCACCGCAAACTTCCGGTGAATTTACTAACAGTTTGCTAAATTACTCACGATAAACGTTCACAAAAAGCATAACAATTATTTTAAGAATTATAGATACATTACCCCTCTATGCACTCGATATGTCCGATTTTAAAATAGCTTTTCGGATGAAGCACATTTTGCAATAATCTAAGTACATAGCCCGGCATTACAGGGCTAGCTATTTAGATACCCACCCAGGTCAGCATCCACCAAAATCACATTTCCTATAAGAAAGATGTTCTTACCTTGCTTGTTCTTCATCAGAATACACTGCCAGGACTTCTACTTCAATAACAAATGTTGGTTTGGTCCCAAATAATCCATCGTTATGTTCCAACAGCGACGTTTTGTTCGTGAGTTCTAGAATGCTTTTTCGCGGTGTCGCGCATGGCGCATTGGCGTGTCAAAAATGTCTAAATATTCCATTACCGTACTTCGAAGCATGTCAACCGCTGTTTAAAACCAATTTTTATGCCATTTATGTCATAGAGAAGTGTTAATATTCCGACCGGGAGTATGCATTGAGCCTAAACAGCCGAATAAAATTTCTCCTCAGAAGCGACTCATGCACGCGCATCATTGAAAGGTCCTCCGAGCATCCACTTACAAAAGGCGATAACATATTTCAACCTGAGGTTCCCTCGTAAACCTTCAGTTATTTCGCGGGCTCTGAGAGCCTATTGGAGCCCTGGGAATTGTCACGTTACAGCTAAGATCCTTACTTTTCAATAAAAAGAGGTAAGACGCACGACTCCTTGTCAGACAGGGTACTTCCTGCTTGAAGCCTTGTCAGGTTTTTGCCTGCCATAGGAGTTCTGTTATACTCACAGACACCATTCAAACAGTTTTAGAAAATTCAGAGTGTTTTCTATCCAAACCTGAACAATAATATGCATATTCTAGCTTCTGAGTTGGTGTAGGAGGCCGTTAAAAATGGGAACATATTTTTTCCAAAATTCTCAATACTGCCCCCTATACCAAACAGGTTAAAAAAGAGAAGCCGTGCAAAGTTATTAAACAGAGGTGCCTAGTTATTCTTCTATTGTTGATATCAGGTAACGTGCAGCCTAACCCTGGCCCTGATATGCAATGTCTCCAAACCCCCTCTGATTTTAAATCAAGATCTGGTCTTGGTATTTTTCATTTAAAAGTACGCAGCCTGTTGTCAAAAATGGATGGGGTTAGGATTTGGGCTAAATCAACTGATGCTGATGTAATTGTGTTTTCTGAAACCTGGCTCAGCAAGTCTGTTCTTGATACAGATATTTGTATAAGTGTTACAATGTTTATCGCACTGATCGGGTTAAGAAAGGTGGGGGTGTGGCTATATATGTAAAAACGAAATTCCCTGTAAGTGTGGCAAAGTCTGAAACTATTTGTAAACAGTTGGAATTTCTTGCTTTGAATATTGAGGTTTCAAAGGGTCTTTCTATAACTGTGATTGGCTGTTATAGACCCCCCTTTGCTCTCGGTGATGCATTCTCTTCTTTGACGCACCTTATGTCTAAACTTCTTTACAGTGAAATGATCTTCATTGGTGATCTCAACTGGTGTTGGTTAATGCCGGTGTCTGATGATTTAAAAATGTTTTGTAATTCTATGAATCTTACCCAGTTGATTAACTCACCCACTCTCCCAAATCTAAAATACCCAGATAAATCTACCCTGATTGATTTGATATTGACAAATGTTCCACATAAATATTCTGCGGTTGGTGTTTTTTGTAATGATTTAAGTGACCATTGTGCTGTTGTTGCTATTAGAAATACTAAGATTCCTAAGACTAACCCACGTTTTATTCGTAAGAGAAATCTGAAGTGTTTTAATGAGCAGGCTTTCTTTCATGATTTGTTTTATTTTGACTGGACCAAGATTGAGCTTATCCCTGATGTGGAAACTGCCTGGAAATTCTTTCATGATGGTTTTCTCCAAATTAGTAAACAGACATGCTCCATTCCGCAGGTTCAGGGTTAAAGGGAGGGATAATCCATGGTTTTCTTCTGAGCTGTCTTGCATTGTTCACGACCGTAATCTAGCCTGGGCTAAAGCAAGGACATCGTGTTCTGATGCTGATTGGCTTGTTTTTAGGCAGTTACGAAACAAGTGTAGTTTTCTTCTTAGGAAGGCCAAGTCTGAATATTTTATGTCTGTTACCACTGATAACCTGAATGACCCTAGAAAGTTTTGGAAGGCTATTAAGTCTATGTCTGGTAACAGTAATGCTAATGAATTACCGTCATGTGTTTTGAAGGACTCTGTTGCTGTATATGACAAAACTGAAATGCTGAATTGTTTCAATGAGCACTTTGTATCATCTGGTAGGCTGTTTGATTCAGTGTCCTCTGTCTCTGTACAACCTTGTGTGGATGAACCAGTGAGAGCTGGTCAAACTTTTAGCTTTTTGCCATTCTCAGTGCAAGTGGTACATAAAGCCCTGAAATCCTTAGATCAGAGAAAGCCTGCAGGTCCTGATCTTTTGGATCCCTGCTTTTTAAATCTGGCAGCGGATTTCATAGCTGAACCACTTACATATCTGTTCAATCTAACTCTGGAATGTAATGAAATTCCAAAGATCTGGAAATCAGCATTTGTCCTGCCACTTTAAAAGGGGGAGATCCAACTCTTTTAAATAAATAATTATAGGCCAATCTCAAAGCTGTTACCCCTGGTGAAAATACTTGAAACCCTTGTGAGTGAACAGCTAAAATAGTTTTTATTTACTAACTCTATTTTATCAATGTACCAATCGGGTTTCAGGAAGAAGCATAGCACAATTACAGCAGCCATGAAGGTTTTAAATGATATCACTGAAGCTCTTGACAAAAACAGCATTGTGTCTCACTTTTTATTGATCTCTCTAAGGCTTTTGATACAGTTGACCATGCTATACTAAGGCAGAGATTGTCGAGTGTAGGTCTTTCAGAGCATGCAGTTGCATGGTTTGTTAACTATCTGTCTGATAGAACTCAGTGCACTCAATTTGATGGGCTTAGGTCTGTTAAATTGTCTGACTTTAACCTCTCTGAGCCTATAATGCTATTATTTCATTTCTCAAACATATGACTATTTTTACAGCTATTTAAAGACAAGACTCTCCTTTATCTAACCACACTGTCCGATTTCAAAAAGGCTTTACAACGAAAGCAAAACATTAGATTATGTCAGCAGAGTACCCAGCCAGAAGTAATCAGACACCCATTTTTCAAGCTAGCATATAATGTCACATAAATCCAAACCACAGCTAAATGCAGCACTAACCTTTGATGATCTTCATCAGATGACACCCCTAGGACATTATGTTATACAATACATGCATGTTTTGTTCAATCAAGTTCATATTTATATCAAAAACCAGCTTTTTACATTAGCATGTGACGTTCAGAACTAGCATACCCCCCGCAAACTTCCGGTGAATTTACTAAATTACTCACGATAAACGTTCACAAAAAACATAACAATTATTTTAAGAATTATAGATACAGAACTCCTTTATGCACTCGCTATGTCCGATTTTAAAATAGCTTTTCGGTGAAAGCATATTTTGCAATATTCTGAGTAGATAGCCCGGCCATCACAGGCTAGCTATTTTGACACCCACCAAGTGTGGTACTCACCAAACTTCGATTTACTATTAGAAAGTTTGATTACCTTTGCTGTTCTTCGTCAGAATGCACTCCCAGGACTTCTACTTCAATAACAAATGTTGGTTTGGTTGCAAATAATCCATAGTTATATCCAAATAGCGCCGTTTTGTTCGTGCGTTCAAGACACTATCCGAAGGGTAAAGAAGGGTGACGCGCCCAACGCGTTTTGTGACAAAATATTTCAAAATATTCCATTACCGTACTTCGAAGCATGTCAAACGCTGTTTAAAATCAATTTTTATGCGATTTTTCTCGTAAAAAAGCGATAATATTCCGACCGGGAGTCGTTGTTTTCGTTCAAAGAGAGAGAAAGTAAATATGGTGTCGGCTCGTGCACGCGCCTCCAGTCTCATTGTCCTCAGATCGACCACTATCCAAATGCGCTAATGTTTTTCAGCCATGGCCTGCAAAGCCACCATTCATCGTTCTGGCACCTTCTGAGAGCCTATGGGAGTGTTAGAAAATGTGACATTATGCCAGAGATCCCCTGTTTTGGTTAGAGATGATCAAGAAGGCCAAGAAATAGTCAGAGAGAGCGCTTCCTGTTTGGAATCTTCTCAGGTTTTGGCCTGCCAAATGAGTTCTGATATACTCACAGACACCATTCAAACAGTTTTAGAAACTTTAGGGTGTTTTCTATCCAAATCACACAATTATACGCATATTCTAGTTACTGGGCAGGAGTAGTAACCAGATTAAATCTGGTACGTTTTTTATTCGGGCGTGCAAATACTGCCCCCTATCCCCAACAGGTTAATGGTGTGCTCCAAGGTCTGAACTTGGTCCTCTCTTATTCACTATTTAATGTCCAAAATGCGCAACTTCATTTTTATGCTGATGATACTGTTATTTACTGTTGTGCCTCATCTCTTACAAAAGCTTTCCAGAACTTGCAAACTGCTTTTTATACTGTTCAACATACCTTTTATCAATTGAAGCTTATCCTCAATACTGACTAAACTAATGGTGTTTTCTAAAGCAAGAAATAGACCTCTGAACCTTTCACCTATTACTACCTGTCAGGGTAAGGAGATTGAGGTTGTAACCTCATATAAATATCTTGGAATTTTGATTGATGATGGCCTCTCTTTTAAAATGCATATTCAACAACTTACAAAAAAAATTGAAGATGAAATTCGGATTTTATTTTAGGACTAAGGCTTGTTTTTCTATTGAAGCCAGAAGGAGGCTAGTATCAGCTACATTTGAATCCTACAGACGAAGAACCATATATGTGACAATTTTTCCATTTTAAGATAATCAGTTATTTATATATTATTAATTGTGTGTACCACATTAGGTGTTTTATGGTTGACAAATAATTCACCATACTCATATCTTCCAACAACAATTTATATTTTTTTGTTATTTCAAAAAATACTTCTTTTATTGCTGTTTTAATTTTTAGAATGTGGAAGAACAGTATATCTCCAGCGATGATTTCAGTTTGTGGAAGAACAGTATATGTGACATTTTGCATGACACTTGTAAGATGTCCTTTTTTAACACCTGATATGATGTTTTAAGTACTTTCAAGTACAGATGCCCTTCATGTAAATAACTTAAATGCAATATATAGTTAATTAATTTGTATGGAGGTTCATTTAAAGGTGGTCTATCAACTTTAGCACTGATGACTTTTCTTAAAAGTTGAGTCATGAAATCTTAGTCTCATTTAAAATGAAGCCCTCAATGTGAACATACCATAGAATAACTACAAAAATAGAATACAATTAAATTAATTCAATCAAAAGAAGCACAACTTGTACATATCAAATATGGATCAATGTGATGTGCCAATATGCATGTCCATTATGCAGGTCCATAAGGTCAATATTACAAAACGTTCAGAAAACCATTCTCTTTGCGTTTAACACGATGATCAGCAATTAAGTTTTGAATTGCGTTAAACCCATGCTAAAGGCAAGAAATGTCCTTCTGTACTGAGGTGACAGCCGTAAATAAGTTAACTGCTTAGAGTTAATGCTAAATGTGGTGACAGAGAGATGTACTGTATATTGTAATGAATAAAAAAAGGGAATCATTAGGATATTTTATTGTTAGAACAACATGTTGCATGTTGATGGGATGTTAGTAAACTATTTTCTGTGCAATACCTGTGACTTTTAACCACCTCACTGAGGTGATCTGTAGTCCAGCTGGTCGCTTGAGGACAGAATCTGGAAGGTGCCTGAAGTCTTCACATTGCATCCTCATCACCTTGAATGGTTTCGCTGGTTGTGCTTCAAGTATCATCTTTGAAACATCATCAGGTGTATGAAGGACTGACTCCTTGCACCTCTTCTCGATGGTGGCAAAAGATCGATCACAAGGAAGAAAAGAATGACCAGAGACCATGAACTTCTGCTCAACTTGGGTAAAGTAACCCATAGAGACGAGCATCGACATCAGATTGAGCATCCGCCAGTTGTTATTCTGCCCACAGCATCTGTCACTGAAGATGATCAACTTGTGCACCTCTGGTTTGGTGAGTGGCGTGAATTTTGTCTTCACCCACTTCAATATGCAGCTTGCTACCTAAATGGACCCTCGGTGTGCAATCCCCTCATGCCAAACACACATGAATGCAGGATCTTCTTTTCCAAGTTCCTGGATGCAAAGGTTAAAATTTGACAGCTGCCGCTGATAGTAGACATTGGAGTGGGTCAGATTAGGGGTGTACATCACCCCCTATAGATCCACAGAAATGACATGGCAGTCAGCATTGGCTTTAGCCCACTCAGTGTCACTTTGAAGCTGTGTGTAGGCCTTTTCGGCTTTTCGATGGTGCAACTCACTTTCAACTGCAATCTTCCTCTTCTCCTCTTCAGATGTTGCTGCTGACATCTTAGTGAAGAATGCGTCACATTTGCCACAGGTGTCACTCCTGGGTTGGCCGAAATTGAGACTGCTGTTTGAAAATGTCCCTATAAACCCAGAATTTTGCAGTTGATGTGGTATTCTTCTCTTTGTAGAACATATACATTTATTGATAGTAAAACATATACTGTAGCACATTCAGGGTATTGCTTGATCAGGACCCCCATCTTTCACACACACTCCCAACCTATACACAGAATGAGTTTGTATTGCACCATTGTGTAACACTGCACTTTTAGAGTTAACGTTAATGTACGTATCATTACTGTCAAAGTTAAACTATGCAAGTGTTCAATATAGCTATTATAATAGGAGTTTTGTCCTATTTCTAACCTGTTCTAAGCCGGAGAGAATCAACGCTTGTTGTTTCTCGTATGGGACAGTGTAGAAACTGTTGAACAGATGCAGCTTGCGCTCATCAGTCAACTTTCCACAATCCTTTCTGCACGTCGTGGAACACGCTCTTCCCTGCAGGATACAGTGTAACGTTACATATAACTAGCTAGCTACTGTAGCCATGTCGAATCATCCGGTGGATGGACAAAAAGTAGCTAGCTATGTTTCTTCTATAATCTAGCAATAACATTTGTAACGATAGTGTATAAATTAGTAGCCAACGAACTTTAGCTAATATATTTTCTCTATAGTTACAAATTAGACAACCCAGAACATACATGTTAGTTACTGTACTCTATAGCTAGCTAGCTTGATTGTTTGATATACGGTTCTTCCACATACCTCTTTTGGACAGCTTTTCACAGTTTTTTCTTGACCCTTACGATTTGTATAGGGTTTTCCCGCATTCCGTAAGATCTTCCTTTGCCCGTCTTTCCATTCTTTTAGTTTTGTTTTACGTTTCTTTCCCACATTTCGGCGATTTTCATCAGCAACAGAAAAGGTGTGCGCTTATCCGTCCATTCTGAGTGGTGCACATAAACGGTTATTCCACGAGAGCCTATCTTTAAATTAAAAAATATTGTTAATTAGCGCGTGGAAAGCTTGTGAAACCGGTTCACTATAGAAAAAGGGTGTCCAATAATGATTTTTCATGTATATCTATTTTTTTTGAAAAATGTCACATATACGGTTCTTCGTCTGTAGGATTCATTTATGCCTTTACTAGACTATGGGGATATTTTATATACGAATGCTCCCGCTCAGTGTTTGACATCAATTGACACCCTTTACCATGGCACTTTGAGATTTATTTTAAACTGAAAAACCCTTACACACCACTGCACTTTGTATACCAGGGTTGGCTACTCACTCGTAGGCTCAGTCACTGGTATACTTTTATTTACAAAGCCATTTTGGGTTTACTACCTTTTTATTTGGGCATTTTTATTTTCAGAAATGTGGTCGGTACTCTCTTTGTTCGCGGGACTTTATCCTGCTAACTGTTCCAAATGTCCGAACTGAATTTGGTAAAAGGGATTTTATGTACTCTGCGCCATCGTCTTGGAACACCTTACAAAATACTTTTAAACTGGAAGAACTTGTCCCGATTGGTATTTTTAAATCACTGATGAATGATCTTGAGATTCCCTGACATGTCAATGTTTTTAATTTGCTGTGTTTGATTTTGTTATACTCTTGTGAATTCTATGGCTTTTACTAGATTACTTGTAGTTTTTCATGTTGTTTGTCTGTAATTTTTGTAATGACTTGGCGCTGCCTATCTTGGCCACGACGCTCTTGAAAAAGAGATTTTAAATCTCAATGAGCCCTTCCTGGTTAAATAAAGGTTAAATAAAATATATGCATTTGAAGTGTAGTGTACTGTTTTTTTCTGTATATATGAATTACAAATCAGCCTTTACTTAAATCATGTTTCTACTCTATTGCATAGTTACAATGTGTAATCATTGATGTCCAAGGAGCAAGAGTGGTAAACACTGTTGAAATCTATAATTGTAATACATACATGCAGACACAGCATCATTCAAAGAATGGAGTTTCATACACCTGATATTGGATATGACTGAAAGAAAACTTGCTAAATAGCAATTTTTGTAAGTTAACTTTATGACAAAAAAATATGCACAATCGTTTGTCTCTACATGAATTAACATATTCCTCTCAATTGTACATGTTTTGCTTGACTCGTTATGACGTTATAATTACTTACATTTGCTTCCACCATAATGTTTTGTCAGCCATCTTTGCTGAAGAAAGTCACCAGGGACGGGTGGCTCGCTTCAAATTCATCATTGGAAACACTATATGATTGGTCATATAAAAACCTTGGGACCCAAATGTATAATGAGTGTACCTCTAAGTTCTGCAGTGTAAGCTCGCAACCTTTAAAGGAGGAACCACGGTATGTGGCGCTTTAAACCTGACAGGTGGTGTATGCTGTACTCTGCTGCCAGATCCACATGATAATTTAACAGCATTAATGAATGGCTTGGAGGAATTAACTAATTCATTTGCCCCTTCAGATAGTGTGGGTAGTTCAGCATTGTCGTGGTTCTATGATACGTGAGGCACATGGTGTACTCTGATGTTACAAGTTCTCCTCCCAGTAGTGATTGTGCTATGCCTTATGTTTTGTGCCTGTACTATTTTGATAACATGTATTAGAGCTGTATTGCTGAAATGGGTTTGGGTTGCTCTAGGCCCTGACAAATCCCTAATGATTCCTCTCTTAACAAAGTATGATGGAACAGAGGATGAGTACCCTAATTTGAATGAGTTTCCAAACTATTTATCTTATGACGAAGGTGATGATGACAAAGAGTGCTCACCTGTTGCATTAGTATTTTTGTAAAAGCAAGCAGTAAATTAACTAGAGACAGATTTTTGCCGCCATGTAAATCTTAATGTCTGTCGCATGAGATCATGATGCATGAGTACCTTTTGTATAATTTCAACATATCTATTCTTTGTCACAAGGACTCAGAAAGACTATGAAGAGTTGTAACCAAATCCTGTTTATTTGGGCTTTAACTCTACACCATTGGATGATTGTTAATGTTCCATTACTGCAGTAATTACTAATCAAGTTTCATTGTTTTGAAGAAATCTAAAAGTCTCTCCTTTGATTAGAATAATTCCACAACAGAAATAACACATAAAAAAAACATAATACTGCAAAGTTTCCTAAGAGCTCGAAGCACGGTAGCCCTATCCGTCGGCGACATTTTGCGACATTTTGCGGCATTTTGCATCCGTTTGCATCCCACGTGATGTCCTGATGTCACGGTTGTCGTTGGTTAAGGAGGACCAAAACGCAGCAGGTATGTGTAAGCTCATCTTGAGGTTTATTGACTCCAAAATGAACACCAAAAATAACAAAAAGAGAACGAACGATCAATAGACAGTCTGACAATGCACAAGGCTAAACTCAGAACAATCTCCCACAATTAAACAGACAAACACACCCAACTAATATAGGACTTCCAATCAAAGGCAACACCACACAGCTGCCTTCAATTGGAAGTCCACCCCAATTAACCAAACATAGACATACAACTAACTAGATCAACATAGAAATACGTGAAACTCAAACAGTGCCCAAAAACCCCGGAATACTAAATCAAATGCCCTTACTACAAAAACACCACCCTGAACCACATAAAACAAATACCCTCTGCCACGTCCTGACCAAACTACAATACCAATTAACCCTTTATACTGGCCAGGACGTGACACCTGACTGCTTTTTGTCTGCCTGTCTGTGTCCTCAGAAGTTGCACAAATACAAATCGTGGAAACAATAAAAACACTGAACACAGAAAATACTGTAATACTCACAATATTGTAGCGGAGTTTATCATGTAATTTCCCCATAACAACATCTGTTATATTAGGTTGCGATTATTTATGGGACAATCTACAAAAGATTATAAAACTTTCTCACAGACATCATAACAAAAGTTACAATATTATTCTTCCTACAATATTGTGAGTATTATTGGTGTTTGATGTGTCTTGAGTGATGAAGTTAGGCCTATACTGTACATTGTTTTACATGAAAACTCAATGTTAATCGTTGTAGATGTCAGTGTGTTGTGATGCTACTGTGAGTCGTGCTACAGTAGGCCTTATACACTCAGTGGTTAGTTTTGTGTTACAGTAGGCCTTCTTATACAGTCAGTGGCTAGTTTATTAGGTACACGCATCTAGTACCGGGTCGGACCCCCCTTTGTCTCCAGAGGGCCTGAATTCTTCGGGGCATGGAAACAATGCTCAATTGGTATCAAGGGACCTAACGTTTGCCAGGAAAACATTCCCCACACCAATACACTACTGCCACCACCCAGTACTGTTGTCACCAGGAAACTCATGCTGCATACGACAGAACCTGACATTGCCATCAGCATGATGCAACAGGAACCGGGATTCATCGGACCAGGCAATGTTTTTCCACTCCTCAATTATCCAGTGTTGGTGATTGCGTGCCCACTGGAGCCGCTTCTTCTTGTTTTTAGCTGATAAGAGTAGAACCCGGTGTGGTCGTCTGCTGCAATAGCCCATCCGTAACAAGGACTGACGAGTTGTGCATTCCAAGATGCCCATCTGCACACCACTATTGTACTGCGCTATTATTTGCCTGTATGTGGCCCGTCTGTTAGCTTGCCCGATTCTTGCATTTCTCCTTCGACATCTCATCAATGAGCTGTTTTTGCCCACAGGACTGTACTGACTGGATGTTTTTTGTTCTCGGAAAACACTAGACACTGTCCTGCATGAAAAGCCCAGGAGGCTGGCTATTTCTGAGATACTGGAACCAGCGTGCCTGGCAGTGATCATAGCATGCTCAAAGTTGCTTATGTCACTCGTTTTGCCCATTCTAACGTTCAATCGAACAGTATTCGAATGCCTCGAAGCCTGTCTGCCTGCTTTATTTGTCAAGCCACAGCCACGTGACTCTCTGTCTGTAGGAGCGAACCATTTTTGTCAACAGGTTGGTGTACTCTTGAGTGTAGATACAGTAGATATGATGACCACCTTCAACCTGACAGAATGTTGAGTACAACAAACAGTACAGAGGGGGGCGAGAGCATAGAAATAAATTTTACATTTTAGTCATTTAGCAGACGCTCTTATCCAGAGGGACTTACAGTAGTGAATGCATACATTTCATACATTTCTTTTCTTCTGTGCTGGCCCCCCATGGTAATCGAACCCACAAACCTGGCATTGCAAACACCATGCTCTACCAACTGAGCTACAGGGAAGGGTAAAAGTGATTTGAAGATAAACAAGTTAAAGTGAAAGTTTAGTACCAAGGGCATAGCAGTACAATTAATATTCAATATAAAATATATTTTTCAAGGGAGGACAATTCCTTTGTTTCTTAATCTGTACAGGCAAAATTTTTTGTTTTTCTCATTTGGAGATGCAAAACTTGTTCTACCAATAGTAAGTATAAACTCACACCAAATAAATAATCTTATTAACATATGTCCGGAAGATTTGTTTCTCTTCGCCACATTACGTTAATCATGAAATCCCCATATTTGTGTATGTGCCTGATGATTACAGTAAGCAATTACGACTGGGCTTTATTACCAAATACACAAATGACATCTCCTAAATTAGTTAATCTCTAGTATTTGTATTTGCCATTTAACTCAGAAAATCCTTGTTTATTGAACTTCAAACAACACATATGATTCAACTCTGCATCACATTAATCGTGGAGTACAAGGGCCCAGATGGCACAATCTTAACCAAGCTTGAATTAATTCTGGCGTGTGAGTAACTGGTGCATCAAAATCCCTCTCAAGGACCTTTGAAGAATGACATGAATAATCACTCGTTGGATGTGCTGTTGAGCTTGTGTTTGTGGGCTGAGAACACAGAGACCTACTGTAAATGATGGCCTGACTTCAAGAAAATAACTGCTGCTTGTCTTTAGAGTAAGTCAGAGCCATTTACAGTGTGTACTTTATATGTCACAAGAAAAGTTATAATATCCCACGGCAAACACAACCACAGAGGCAGGTAAAAGTACAATCAAAGGTTATTTTTTTATAAATTCAGCTGTTATGACAATGACAATACACAGTGTCATTACAACCCGATTAAAAATATGAGCACTGGGGCAAAGTAACGCAGCAGTTGATTCACTCATGGAGCGGTGGCCAATATTTGTTTGTAGAAGCAGCTCCTCCTAGGCATAAATCAATCGTCCTCCTAGGCATAAATCAATCCTCCTCCTCAAACCTCTCTCACTCTCGTCAAATCAAGGGTTGGAACTGGTTCAGGGAACAGAACCGAAAACCGTAAAAGAAAAATTTTCAAGGAACAGAAACGGAACCTGGAACGAAAGTGATCCATAATGTTTTGGAATAGAACCGTTATTCTACAAGCATGAGAACCGGTTAATAAAGTTATTTTACTTTCTAGGCATTTTGTCCTAGTCCCACAACAAAACGCAACAAGCGCCTATGCAAAGCCCTTACTCTGTCACTCAGAAGCTGAAAATCTTTGCCTGTGTTTGTGTGGTGCGTGTTTAGGCCACCTGCCCCTCTCCCTCCAAAGCATAGGCTACTTTACTGGCATTACAAGCTTGATTCAAAAGACAGGAGAGAGATTTTTTATTAGCTAGAGAAGAATGGATAAACTTTTTCAATGCTAGTTAAGGATACTATAGGCCTAGGTATCATGGTTCATGTTATATTTATCAACTACAAAATGGTAAGATGTGACTTTAATTCTGGTGCCGCTCTGCTCAAGCTTGTTTTTGTAGTTAATAAAAATAACATGAAATGTTTCTCTTTCTGGCCTGCTCTATCCTCACTGATTAGTGACGTAATTTATTGAGCTAAATGTAAAAAAAAATGCTTTTACAGGTTAAAAAAGCAACAAAAAGAAACGATATAAACCAGTATTTTTGGGAGGTTCGAACCGGATCAGAACATTGTCTAGTGATGAGCAAAACTGCAAATTGCTTCTCTGTGATGTTTACAAGTAGGATCCCTGAGATGACAAATACACTATATTATGGACATTTTCAGCTATCTATATAACCCATCTGTAGTTTTCTGATCATATTGGAATTCTCTGCAATGTTTCTCTGGTTGTCTTTGTCTAATAACATCTGTAAATATTTTAACCTGTTATGGCTAGGGGGCAGTATTTTCACGGCCGGATAGAATATGCATATAATTATTGGCTTTGGATAGAAAACACCCTAAAGTTTCTAAAACTGTTTGAATGGTGTCTGTGAGTATAACAGAACTCATATGGCAGTCAAAACCCTGAGACAAATCCTGACAGGAAACTGAAATCTGATGTGTGGATATCACTTCAAACATTTGCCATTGAAACACACAGGGGCTTGCGATTCATTTAGCACTTCCTATGGCTTCCACTAGATGTCCCCAGTCTTTACAAAGTGTTTTGAGCCTCCTACCATCAAAATTGACTGAAAGAGAGGATGTTTACCTTGGTCACAGGAAATGGGCCATTACCATTGTGACGTCGGCGCCCATGGGTACTCTCCCTTTTCGAAACGTTTTGAAAGACAATGCAACCATCCCAATGGAATATTATTGAAGCCCTGGTTGAAAAAGCCCCTAAGGATTTATGTTATACAACGTTTGACATGTTTGAACGAACTTAAATATATTTTTTTTGCTCATTCCTGACGACAAGTCAGACGCATACGGTATATTTTCACTAGCCTTCGGAGCGCGCTAACACTATTGGGACATAAATTATTCCTAGAAGTGCCTTCTGATAAAGATAATCAAAGGTAAGGGATTATTTACAATAGTATTTTTGATGGTTGATCGTTCCAAGATGGCTCAAAACATGTATAGCCTAGACTATTTTTCTGGGCATACCACGTCGTTTATTGCAAAGTGTGATTTCCCAGTAAAGTTATTTTTAAATCTGGCAAAGAGATGGCATTCAAGACATGTTAATCTATAAGTCTTTGAATGACAATATTACATTTTAACAATGTTTTCGAATAGTAATTTTGTAAATTGTAGCGCTAATAAACCGGAAGCATTTGAGGCAAAAGATTTTCTGAACGTCATGCTCCGATGTAAAATGCTGTTTTTATATATAAATATGAACTTTATCGAACAAAAAATGCATGTGTTGTGTAACATGATGTCCTAGGAGTGTCATCTGATGAAGGTTGTCAAAGGTTAGTGCTGCATTTAGCTGTGTTTTGGGTATTTGTGATGCATGCTAGTTGCTTTGAAAATGGCTGTGTGATTATTTCTGGCTGGGTACTCTGCTGACATAATCTAATGTTTTGCTTTTGCTGTAAAGCCTTTTTGAAATCGGACAACGTGGTTCGATTCAGGAGAGGTGTATCTATAAAACGGTGTAAAATAGTCATATGTTTGAGAAATTGAAGTTATAGCATTTATGAGGTTTTGCATTTAGCGCGACGCGATTCCACTGGCTGTTGATTAGGGTGGGACACAAGCATTCCACTGGCCCAGAGAGGTTAAAGCTTGGTCGCAAATGGGTCTTCCAAATGGACAATGACCCCAAGCATACTTCCAAAGTTGAGTCAAAATGGCTTAAGGACAACAAAGTCAAGGTATTGAATTGGCCATCACAAAGCCCTGACCTCAATCTTATAGAAAGTCTGTGGGCAGAACTGAAAAAGTGTGTGCGAGCAAGGAGGCCTACAAACCTGACTCAGTTGCACCAGCTCTGTCTGAGAGCGAGAGTTGCACCCCTTCTCAAAAAACCTACACTCGATCCCTCCGATGTCAACAACTACAGACCAGTATCCCTTCTTTCTTTTCTCTCCAAAACTCTTGAACGTGCCGTCCTTGGCCAGCTCTCCTGCTATCTCTCTCAGAATGACCTTCTCGATCCAAATCAGTCAGGTTTCAAGGCTGGTCATTCAACTGAGACTGCTCTTCTCTGTGTTACGGAGGCTCTCCGCACTGCTAAAGCTAACTCTCTCTCCTCTGCTCTCATCCTTCTAGACCTATCTGCTGCCTTTGATACTGTGAACCATCAGATCCTCCTCTCCACCCTCTCCGAGTTGGGTATCTCCGGCGCAGCTCACTCTTGGATTGCATCCTACCTGACAGGTCGCTCCTACCAGGTGGCGTGGCGAGAATCCGTCTCCGCACCACGTGCTCTCACCACTGGTGTCCCCCAGGGCTCAGTTCTAGGCCCTCTCCTATTCTCGCTATACACCAAGTCACTTGGCTCTGTCATATCCTCACATGGTCTCTCCTATCATTGCCAAGCAGACGACACACAATTAATCTTCTCCTTTCCCCCTTCTGATAACCAGGTGGCGAATCAAATCTCTGCATGTCTAGCAGACATATCAGTGTGGATGACGGATCACCACCTCAAGCTGAACCTCGGCAAGATGGAGCTGCTCTTCCTCCCGGGGAAGGACTGCCCTTTCCTTGATCTCGCCATCACGGTGGACAACTCCATTGTGTCCTCCTCCCAGAGTGCTAAGAGCCTCGGCGTGACCCTGGACAACACCCTGTCGTTCTCTGCTAACATTAAGGCGGTGACCCGATCCTGTAGGTTCATGCTATTCAACATTCGCAGAGTATGACCCTGCCTTACACAGGAAGCGGCGCAGGTCCTAATCCAGGCACTTGTCATCTCCCGTCTGGATTACTGCAACTTCCTGTTGGCGGGGCTCCCCGCCTGTGCCATTAAACCCCTACAACTCACCCAGAACGCCGCAGCCCGTCTGGTGTTCAACCTTCCCAAGTTCTCTCACGTCACCCCGCTACTCCGCACACTCCACTGGCTTCCAGTTGAAGCTCACATCTGCTGCAAGACCATGGTGCTTGCCTTCGGAGCTGTGAGGGGAACGGCACCTCCGTACCTTCAGGCTCTGATCAGGCCCTACACCCAAAGAAGGGCACTGCGTTTATCCACCTCTGGCCTGCTGGCCCCCCTACCTCTGCGAAAGCACAGTTCCCGCTCAGCCCAGTCTAAACTGTTCGCTGCTCTGGCATCCCAATGGTGGAACAAGCTCCCTCACGACGCCAGGACAGCGGAGTCAATCACCACCTTCCGTAGACACCTGAAACCCCACCTCTTTAAGGAATACCTGGGATAGGATATAGTAATGCTTCTAACCCCCCCCCCCAAAAAAAATATATAGATGTACTATTGTAAGGTGGTTGTTCCACTGGATATCATAAGGTGAATGCACCAATTTGTAAGTCGCTCTGGATAAGAGCGTCTGCTAAATGACGTAAATGTAAACCAAAAAAAAATGGGCCAAAATTCACAAACTTATTGTGGGAAGCTTGTGGAAGGCTACCTGAAACGTTTGACCTAAGTTAGATAATGTAAAGGCAATGCTACCAAATACTAATTGAGTGTATGTAAACTTCTGACCCACTGGGAATGTGATGAAATAAATAAAAGCTGAAATAAATCATTCTCTCTACTATTATTCTGACATTTCACATTCTTAAAATAAAGTGGTGATCCTAACTGACCTAAGAAAGGGAATGTTTACTACGATTAAATGTCAGGAATTGTGAAAATCTGAGTTTAAATGTATTTGGCTAAGGTGTATGTAATCCTTCGACTTCAACTGTATACAGTTGAAGTCGAAGGTTTACATGCATCTTAGCCAAATAAATTTAGTTGATGTCCAAAATGCACAAAGTAGATGTCCTAACTGACTTGACAAAACTATAGTCTGTTAACAAGAAATTTGTGGAGTGGTTGAAAAACGAGTTTTAATGACTCCAACCTAAGTGTACGTAAACTTCCGACTTCAACTGTATATATATATATATATATATATATATATTTATACATGCCAGGACTGTCACAGAGAGTGGTACGGGGGAGTGTTGGAGACTGAGTTCGTAAGGTGTGTGTGTGTGCATTTTAATTCTATCTAATCACTTCCACTAACATGCCTGACAAGCTTAGCATCAACTAATTATCAAGCCCTTGATTGGCTTTTCAATGTGTTACTGCTGGTCTGGAACAACGTGTTCAAACATCGACAAGACCAGGAATAATAAGAAACCCAGATTTTTTGGTGACCAAGGACGTGTTTAATTGCAGAGAACATAAACCCTGAGGAGCAGGAGATGATTCAGCTGGCAGAGGATGCATAGGAGTGCAGGTATGTAGATGGCCCTACCCAATAAATGATCGAGATAAAAATGGCAGCCTCATCTCTTGTTTCTGTAGCGTGAGGCAGCTTGATGTACAAGTACAGCCCCTGGGCAGGATGTTAGTCTGTTGCAGGGCCTTGAATACGTAACACATATGGAGTGTCGTCCCTACTATGTTGTCCATTATTTCCAGATAATGTTGATGGTCTGTGTTTATCCCTTACAAATAGTATACGTCAATACAAAAGCAGCCCAGTTACCGTGGATTTTGAAGGCATTCAAGGTATAGGGGTCCTGGGGATTATGGGTAAAAAAAAGTACATACAGCATCAGTTCGGAGGAGATTAAGAGTTGGGCCAGAGAAGATGTCAGCCACAGCCCTCTGCAACTACCTGAGGGTATGTTATTAGTAGTACTTTTGTCACTACATGGTGCTCATTTCAACAGCCATTTTCACTGACAGTTTTGCCTATTTTTGTTATTATTTCACTTTTTTATCAACTGGTGTTCAACTGGTGTTTCAAATGATCTTTGTGATAGAAAAAATTTGAGGGGCAGGACAGAAGAAAGAGGCGATGGGAAAGTCTGCATCAGTAGATGTAATAATTGGTGACATCGCCCCAGAGAAGATAGTGGCAATCAAGTATAACTGTATACAGTATATCAGAAGTTTAAAAAAGTGTTTGTCTCTCTGTGTGGATAACGATCGGTCAGGAAATCTACCGACAGGTGCGACTATGGCCGTTGTGGAACGGGTAAGGGTTGTAACTTACTGCTGCATCAGAGTTCTTATGAATGTAACATGATTCTTGGTCTGTTCCGCCTTTCTGTCATTTTTTTTCTCAGTTTTATCTTGCTGCCTACCCACTGGGCACGGATGTCAATTCAACGTCTAGTTTTGATTTACATTTGGTTGAGTTGTCATTGTGAATTCAACGTGAAGCCAACAAAACATGTCACAATGCCATTGGATTTAGGTTAAAAGTTGGGTGAAAAAAAAGACTATTTTCCCACGATCCATCAAACAAATTTGGTGTGTCATCATAGTGGTCTCTGACTTATGGTCAGACTCTTGGGCCTTGTTTTCAATGGTTATTTGAATGTCATTGAGAAAACAGAGAAGTGTCAGATTTTTTTTCGCAAAGATCCTTTCTGAATTTAAAAGTAATCCTCGAAGTAATCATCTAGTTTTTCAAAAGTATCTGTAATCTGATTACAATATTTTTTGCTGGTAACGAAACGGATTACAGTTACCGTTTTTTTGCAATCCCTTACATTAAACGGATTACATGTAATCTATTACTCCCCAACCCTGATCCTATTTGAAACAAGGCACGGAAGTAATACTGCAAAAAATGTGGCAAAGCAATTAACTTTTTGTCCTGAATAGAAAGTGTTATGTTTGGGGCAAATCCAATACAACACATTACTGAGTACCACTCTCCATATTTAAAGCATAGTGTTGGGTGCATCATGCTTGTAATCATTAAAGACGGGGGAGTTTTTCAGGTTAAAAAATAAACGGAATGGAGCTTACCACAGGCAAAATCCTAGAGGAAAACTTGATTCAGTCTGCTTTCACCAGACACTGGGAGATGAATTGCCGTTTCAGCAGGACAATAGCTTAAAACACAAGGCTAAATCAACACTAGAGTTGCTTACCAAGAAGTCGGTGAATGTTCCTGAGTGGCCAAGTTACAGTTTTGACTAAATCCACTTGATAATCTATTGCAAGACTTGAAAATGGTTTTCTAGCAATGATTTTTAGCAAATTGGGCAAATATTGTATACTCCAGGTGTGAAAAGGGGTTTAACTAGGGGTTTGAATACTATTTTATTTTCAACAAATTGGCCACTCAAGGACATTCAGAGATTTAAATTCTGATAGATTTTGTTTTTTAATGTAAAGATATGATTTAATCGTATTATTATATGTAGTAGAAAACGATGGGTTATAAGAAGTTTACATAACTAACCCATAAAGTAAAATTTAACATCCATACATGGTCAGCTATGTAAACTTTAACATTGATTTATCCAGCAATAGATGTCGTTCAATTGGTAACATACATTTTTGTCTTCTTCTAATGCCTCTTAAGGGGAAAGTAATCTAAAAGTAACTGAATGTAATCGGATTACGTTACTGAGTTTGGGTTATCCAAAAGTTCCGTTACTGATTGCAATTTTGGACAGGTAACTAGTAACTGTAACAGATTAAATTTAGAAAATAACCTATTCAACCCTGAACAGGACACATTCATTCAAGAGTTATAATATATTTACAACCCAAAAGTAATGTGAATTGCCGGTGGAAGCAGAGAGATGATTGCCAAATGCGGTGAGAGTCCAAAAAGAGAACACGGAAAGAAGGCTGTTGTATAAAACATCCGTCTCCAGATTACATCTTCAAACTAAGGAAAACCATGACATACATGACAGAGGGAGAAGCGTTCATCCATGTATACGGGTAAGAGTCTAGCTACATTTTCAGATATTATGTGTTTCTAATTTTATCAAAAATACATTTTCATTGCATGATAAAGCATACTACTAGCTAGCTGGCTCGGTAGCTAATGTTACGTTTATGATCTGTGTAGGAGCTCTAGAAAGAGGCCCTAGATCCTGAGTTGGAATTCCGAGTTGGATGACCGTTCCAATAGATTTCTTTTCTTTGAGTTTACAGTTGTTTTGAATGCGGCATTAGAGTTGGGATTATGGTTAATTGTTTCGCTAGCTAGCGAGCAAGCTATATGACTTAACAAAAGACTAAACAATTTCACTGTACCGTTTACACCTTCTGTATCCTCTGCATCTGACAAATAAACATTTATTTTAATTCATATATTGTGTGTTTACAAGAGACGGTAATGTGAAGAACAACATGGCCTACACCAAAGTCAGATTAGGATGTAGGCCAAGGACTAAATCAAATTTTATTTTACTACTACTTTTTGCTACTATTTTCACCACTTTTAGTCTTGAAATCTTTGGTGGTTTACTACACTGTGAATCCTTAAAGAGATGGGTGGGGATAAGGCTTAAGAGGGTATGCACGATGCTGAATGGGTGTAGACAAAGAAGAGCTCTCCAGTAAGTGTACCAAAACATTCACGGGCCATTTTCTCAAAAGTGGGGTTACAAGTTTATCAATTTTCAAAGCAGAATTACGTTTTCAATGTTCCTCAACTGCAGTGTATGATATATCATTTTCTAGCTAGGAGTCTCTACTTTTATCCAATATAAAAAACAAAATGTATAATTTTGCTACATAGGACTGAATCCAGCTGGTGGGTCACATATGACACTGCTCTTGTAGTCTTTATGTAATTTACAGGGTGGAACAACAGGGCAAAGTTTCCCATAAACCAGGGATGGGCAACTCCAGTCCCTTGGGGATTGATTGGTGTCACACATTTCTCCCAGCCCTATATCCATTGGCAACCCCTCATTCAGGGCAGAGCCCCACCTGTTTTGAGCCCCACCTTTTTAGCATAATATTTTGACATTAATTCCTGTCACATATCAGTTTGCAAACAATGTAAAAAAATTCAAAGAATAATAATTGAGTTAATAATGCCACATTCAAACTTGGTCTCGTTTTTGCGTTCTTGAGTAGGGCAGCTCCAAAATGCAGGTGTTTCCGCCTAGCTCAGTGCTTTCTATGGTGGTGGGGCAGCCAGCGGAAAATATGGCACGTAGGGGTTGGTAATGTTCTCTAGTTGCGCCGTGATTGGGTAATGTTCTCTAGGTGCGCTGTGATTGGCTCAGTGTTCTGTCACTCATGGCGACACTACGTCACCGCCAAATGTAAGTGTAGGGCTAAAAAATGCAAGGCCGTTGGGTGCTGCCATGGAGTTACATTAGAAGTGCCCATCCAAGAAGGCTTAAGGTCATTGGCCACAGATAAAATGACGTCAAATCACGTTACAGTGCCTTACGAAAGTATTCACCCCCTTGGCATTTTTCCTATGGTTCATTGAATCAGTCTAAAACTTTGCACATACACTGATGCCATCTAGTGGCCAAAATATAAATTGCACATTGGCTGGAATAATACATTATGGCCTTTCTCTTGCATTTCAAGGATGATGGTACAAAAAAGAAAAAAAACTGTTTTTTTTTTTGCTTTGTGTAATCTTTTACCAGATCTAATGTGTTATATTCTCCTAGATTTCTTTCACATTTCCACAAAGTTCAACGTGTTTCCTTTCAAATGGTACCAAGAATATGCATTTCCTTGCTTCAGATCCTGAGCTACAGGCAGTTAGATTTGGGTATGACATTTTACGTGAAAATTGAAAAAAAGGGGTGCATCCTTTTTCGGGTTGCATCAGTCATGCAGACACTTCTGAGACACAGTATTAATGATGAACACCCGGAGGTTCACTGGTAAGCCACATTTGCCTCGGGATCCATCCCAGTTGGTATTCTGTGTCCACTCGTGGTATCTCTCTTCGGTTACACATCCTTGGAATAGCAGAACAGCATAACGGTCCGGACGGCCCGTGCTATGCCTGGTGAGCAGTTGGTCAAGTTCTGTTGTCAGAAAAGGAATGGAAATGTCAGGGTGAACCAACAACCTGACGAACCTGCCAGGTATATTGACTCTGCCTGTCGGCGGTGGAGTTCCAGAGCTCACAGGTGTGCCTGGCATGGATTGCGACTCCATCTCATTCCTCGCCCTCTCCAACGCGTCATTCTCTGCCTGACTCTCCGCAACACCGCCTGGCTCTTGATCAATGTATTTGCTGTCGCCAGTATCTCTGCCCTCAGATAATGTTTCTCTTTCTGCTGGTCTGCCTTCAATGACTCGATCTCGGTCTTCAAAGTTTGAATCTCATCCATGAGCACCTTCATCAGATGAGCAGAATGGTACCGCCCTGAGCCCCCATCGATTACAGTGGCCTATAATAGAAACGGTAGATCAATTAAGAATTAAAAGTGACTCCAATACACAAATGCTGCATACACATTAAAAATAAATAAGACTTACACCACTTTTAATAGCACATTACTCAACACTACTGAGAATCATGTCGCTTATGGTAGGCCTACAGTATATCTAAAAAAAAAAATCAATCACATGACTCTCCACCAATAATTACATTTAGAGGATTGGAGGATTCTAAATTAATATCTAAGGGGCATTTTATCAATTAGTATATTTGAGTTTCCCACAATATTTGTTGTATTATTTGTTTTGTCTTTTCTGGTGGATTAAACTGAAATTGCAACCAATTTTCTATGGCTTGTTTAAATAATAACAATATTTTGGAGATTATTTAATTTTCAAATAACCTAAAGTGAGCGAGAAAAACATGGGGTGAGGCATTGTTACTCATTTGTAAATAAAGCCAGTTTATTATTTAGAATTATTTATTTCTGTTTTTAGAGGGAGAGAAACCAAAAGCCTACCGTTGCCTCATGGGTCTCCCAGTCACGGCCGGCAGAGGTATTGAACCAGCATCTGTAGCAACGCAGTTTGCACAGTGATGCAGTGGCTTCGACTGCTGCGCCACTCGGGTGTGGTACAACATGACAGGTCGGGAGTAGCCTACATTACTACAGTACGAGCAAAATAATCCTAACATTTCCACACCCTAATTGTAGTCTAAGTTTCTCTTAGAATACACATGATACGTAAGGTGTAAACGGTTCAGTAAAATAGTTACTTGCATAGTGGAGTCTTTTGTTTAGACATGTAACGTTAACTAACGCACTTTTGTACTTCGTGCTGGTCCGTACAATTGACCTTATTTTAGCGCCCAAAAAACGCATTACTTCCAGATCAACTGTAATATCAATACCATTGTAAAGCACAATTTCTCCCCTTTCCAGCAAAATCAACAACAAGACCTGTAACGTTCGTCGTTATAGAGGGACCAAGGCGCAGCGGAGGTTTGGTTCATCATCATTTTTATTAGAACGGTGAACCAGCAAAACAATAAACGATACCATGAACGAACAGCTTCACAGGCTACGAATAGCAATGCAAATACAATTCCCCACGAACAGCGTGGGGGAAAATGAACTTAAATGAGATCCCAATCAGAGACAACTAGCGACAGCTGTCTCTGATTGGGAAGACAGAAACCAACATAGAAATACTCCCCAATAGAGCCAACACAAGGCTCCAACGCAAAACAGAAAACAAACACAGGAAAACCACCCAACATAAACCACCCTGACCCAAAACACCTGAGTTCACCCGGTCAGGGCGTGACAGTACCCCCCCCTCAACGGTGCGTACTCCCGGCGCACCAAACTTAAGTCTATTAGGGGGGGGAATCCGGGTGGGCGCCTCACCCTTGGTGGAGGCTCTGGCCCCGGGCGTGTTCTCCCCCCCGCCTCCACCTTAGCCCTACCCCTCTGGCCCGGACTGGACCACTGTGGAGCGGCATGCCCAGGCTCTGGAGCGGAGCCGTCGCCCGGAACAGGATTGGGCACCGGTGGACCGGACCCGGGCCGTGCCGGACTGGGAACACGCACCACTGGTTTGGTGCGGGCAGCAGGGACGGGCCGGACAGGACTGGGGACACGCACCACTGACTTGGTGCGGGGAGCAGGGACGGGCCGGACAGGACTGGGGACACGCACCACTAACCTGGTGCGGGGAGCAGGAACGGGCCGGACAGGACTGGGAACACGCACCTCTGACTTGGTGCGGGGAGCAGGAACGGGCCGGACAGGACTGGGGACACGCACCACTAACCTGGTGCGGGGAGCAGGAACGGGCCGGACAGGACTGGGGACACGCACCACTAACCTGGTGCGGGGAGCAGGGACGGGCCGGACAGGACTGGGGACACGCACCACTAACCTGGTGCGGGGAGCAGGGACGGGCCGGACAGGACTGGGGACACGCACCACTGACTTGGTGCGGGGAGCAGGGACGGGCCGGACAGGACTGGGGACACGCACCACTAACCTGGTGCGGGGAGCAGGGACGGGCCGGACAGGACTGGGGACACGCACCACTAACCTGGTGCGGGGAGCAGGAACGGGCCGGACAGGACTGGGGACACGCACCACTAACCTGGTGCGGGGAGCAGGAACGGGCCGGACAGGACTGGGGACACGCACCACTAACCTGGTGCGGGGAGCAGGGACGGGCCAGACAGGACTGTGAACACGTACTGGTGCCCTGAAGCGTGGAGCCGGTTTAGCCACTCGTCCTGGCTGGATGCCCATCCTAGCACGGCATGTGCTGGGCATGTCCACCGGACGTACCGGGCTGTGCGGGCGCACTGGCGACACACCGCGCAACTCCGCTTCCCGTGGCCTGGAGCGGGGAGCAGGGACGGGCCGGACAGGACTGTGGACACGCACCGTGGGCTTGGTGCGGGGAGCAGGGACGGGCCAGACAGGACTGTGAACACGTATAGGTGACCTGTAGCGTGGAGCTGGTTTAGCCACTCGTCCCGGCTGGATTCCCATCTTAGCACGGCATGTGCTGGGTCTGTCCACCGGACGCACTGGGCTGTGCGGGCGCACTGGCGACACAGCGCGCAACTCCGCATACCAGGGCTCCTCCTCCAGATCTTCCCTCTGCAGGTCCTCAATCAACTGCCTCATCCTCGTCTCTTCCTCCGCCGTCATCCCCCACGAGAGCAGTGGTCTGGGCTCTTCCTCTGCCCTACCGGACCACCCCATTAGCCCCCCCAAAAAAATTTCTTGGGGCTGTTTTCCGGGCCTCCTCGACCGCCGCCTGCGACTCCGTCTACCGGCTGGCTTTTCCTCCTCGACCTGGGAGTCCGTCCGCCAGGGTCCTTTCCCCGACATGATCTCCTCCCAGGTCCAGAACTCCTTTCCCTCGCGAGCCCATCTCTCGCGCTCCTTTTCCTCCCGCTGCTTGGTCCTGGTTCGGTGGGGAATTCTGTAACGTTCGTCGTTATAGAGGGACCAAGGCGCAGCGGAGGTTTGGTTCATCATCATTTTTATTAGAACGGTGAACCAGCAAAACAATAAACGATACCATGAACGAACAGCTTCACAGGCTACGAATAGCAATGCAAATACAATTCCCCACGAACAGCGTGGGGGAAAATGAACTTAAATGAGATCCCAATCAGAGACAACTAGCGACAGCTGTCTCTGATTGGGAAGACAGAAACCAACATAGAAATACTCCCCAATAGAGCCAACACAAGGCTCCAACGCAAAACAGAAAACAAACACAGGAAAACCACCCAACATAAACCACCCTGACCCAAAACACCTGAGTTCACCCGGTCAGGGCGTGACAAGACCTTCATGATGCCCGTCTCTGCATGATTGAAGAAGGAAATGAGCTCCGTCGGGTCTTTTTAAAAATGGCCAGTGGGGAAACGAAACCTACTGCGTGAAAGGGGGAGACATGTCGTGTGGGGAAACTGCTTTTTTCACCCGATCTGTCCAACTTATCACCTCTAAAATCTAAATAAAAGACTATAAGGAGTTTATATAATGTGTCATTAAATACCTATTTGAAGGTTTGTGTCGAATTTGAATCGGGTTTTTAGGGTGGCACTAAAGTTATCTTATGCGAGAGAAGCGCTACCCCTGGTGGAAATAGGCTGTATGGCATAAAAGGAGTTGAAAATGTGTGCCGTACATTACGTCGTGACAGGTCACGATGTAACGTACTGCATCGGAGCGGTCAGTTTTTTCATCTTTTCTCAAATACTATTAGTCCATTACCATGTCAATCAACACTAAATTGAAACTTCGTTCACACCCCAAATTTTGATGCAACACAGTCGCTACAGTCCCATTAGTTTTCATTACAGCCTTGTTTGAATGCTGTGGTTGTGCAAATTTGGATGGAATGGGGTTAGTCACCGTTAGCTAGCTAGCTAGCTAGCTAAACAATGAACCACTCCCAACTCATAATGTTACTACCCTTTATGAATCTACAGGTAGATAAAGCTAACCAACTAATAGGTTCAATCTTAGCTAGCTAGCTAACATTAGGCTATAACAAGTAATGCATATGGCTCTGAGATATTAATCATTTAACTACACAGATCATACATGTAATGTTAGTTAGCGTGCGAGCCAGCCAGCCAGCTAACGTTAGCTAGCTAGCTAACAGTACGCTTTAACTTGCAATGAAACTACTTTCTGACTAAATTAGAAACGTAAAATATCTGAAAATTTAGCTAGCTAGACTCTAATAACCTTATACATGGATGAAAGATTCTCCTTCTCTGTCACGGATGCCATGGTAGCCCTTAGTTTGAAGATGTAATCCGGAGACAGGTGTTTTATACAACACAACAGCCTTCTGTGTTGTATTTTCGACTCCCTCCATATGTGCAATCAAATGGCTGAATTTTCTTCATCTCCTTAGATATCATACACTGCTTCCACCGGGCATACCACGGCTTTCAAAACTCAGTCCTCCAGAAAGATGAGAGCCTTAGCAACACATTTGCAGTTCTTAGTGATACATTTCTCTAAACTGATCCAATCAGTTAGATTTATTGCACCAATTACTGAAATGGTTGTTCCAGTTTAAATGTTTCAGGTAGTCTTCTTATCAGCTTTCCTCTACCTGACAGTAATTCTGAATCCCCCTTAATGATAAAATGCATATTTCTACTGTCCTATCTGTTAATGAAGCTGTTTGTGTTAGAAGAAAGAAAAAGATACAAATATCTAGCTGATTAGATCAAGTGACAGGCTACATAATAGCTTGGTTGTTTTCCTTGGTTGTTTCCTCTTAATAAAAGTAAATGCTGTAGGCCTAGCTTTACATTGTTTCCTGGAACATTGTTCCATGGAACTCCCAGTCACAAAACAAGTTGTGACTGGGAGCTCCACTACGCTTCTTTGGATAGGCCCGTATCTCAATTGCGGATCGGTTTTACCAAATGTGGTTCAATTTCCTCATTAAGGAGTTTTCTGTTAACCGCTGACAACAACGTCAAAGCTTGGGATGATTAAAGCAATTAACGTTTCCTTTTGTTTTTCCAGCGCAGTGAGATAGCTGGCTACCATGTTTGTACAGCATGTACTCAACATTTACTGAATGGAATTGAATCTGTCATCTGCAAAGTTTTTCAGAGACAATTACCTTTTAACTTGGCCTACACTGGTTTCACTCACCCTGACGTCTCTCACAGCTTATGGCTGGTTCTGATGTTATCAAACTGAAATCTAAAATCCTCCAGCAAAGACAGAGAGACGGAGAGAAAGAAAAGGGGTGAGGAAGAGAGAGAGAGGAAGAGAGAGAGAGGAAGAGAGAGGAAGAGAGAGGAAGAGAGAGAGAGAGGAAGAGAGAGGAAGAGAGAGGAAGAGAGAGAGAGAGAGAGAGAGAGAGAGAGAGAGAGAGAGAGAGAGAGAGAGAGAGAGAGAGAGAGAGAGAGAGAGAGAGAGAGAGAGAGAGAGAGAGAGAGAGAGAGAGAGAGAGAGAGAGAGAGAGAGAGAGAGAGAGAGAGAGAGAGAGAGAGAGAGAGAGAGAGAGAGAGAGAGAGAGAGAGAGAGAGAGAGAGAGAGAGAGAGAGAGAGAGAGAGAGAGAGAGAGAGAGAGAGAGGAAGTAGCCTAGTTTAAGCATAATTTATCCATCAGAATTTCTCAATTAGCATAGCACATTTTCCCCATTAGATAAACTGCCTTCAGAGAGCTGACTGGTCTAATCGTTTTAATATCCGTGTAAACTATAATCTCCCGATTCTAAAAATAAATCCCTTAAGGACATCGTTCGCATACACACTTTATCATAAGAAAGTTTTTGAAAGACATGATCAAGAGAAGCTTTTAAAGAGGGAATGAGATGTTATGTATGTGTGGTATATTACAGTTTTATGGCTTTAGTCATGCATTACGTGGAGTATGCAGTGCAAGTGGTGGTTTTCACTTAGGAAAGTTTGATCTATCAGATATACAGAGTTCCTTCAGAAAGTGGAATTCCATTTGATTTATTTGTCATTTTCTCTCAACAATCTACACAAAATACTCTGTAGTGTCAAAATGGAAGAAAAATTCAAACAATTGTAAAAAAAGAAAGAAAAATAAATAACTAATATATCTTGATTAGATAAGTTCTCAACCCCCTAAGTCAATACATGTTAGAATCACCTTTGGCACCGATTTACAGCTGTGAGTCTTTCTGGATAAGAGCTTTGCACAGCAGGATTGTACAATATTTGCACATTATTAATGGGTCTTCATAAGCAAACGTCCTTTTCTAAATCTTCATCATACTTCTTCTTATTAATGGGATATGCGAAGCAAGCGTCCCATTCTAAATCTTCGTAATACTTCTGACTTATTATAGTTATTATTAATAATGGGTCTAGCAAAGCAAGCATCCCATTCTAAATCTTCGTAATACTTCTGACTTATTATAGTTTAGCAAAGCAAATGTCTCATTCAAAATTTTTGTCATACTTCTTATTATTATTATTTGGAATGTTATTCCTCCTACCACATCATTCAAACTTTCAAATGTACAGATTGCTCTGGAATATTGTGTTTGTACACAACTTTTGACATATTTTATGCTTTTTAAACGACTAAACTTTTTGTAATTTTTTGTGCATCTTCATTCACTTTCATGGCATTTCCTAAAGATTCTAAAAGGCCCCATTGTGACATCATAATTTTCAACATTCCATTCACTGTAAATGCAACAATGCAACTTAGCTACTTTGAGACAAATGAGCTACTTTGACCCCTTTGCTATAGCTGTTTTAGTAACTGCATCAACAACAATTTCTGTAACTTTTTATAAACAACTGAAATGTTAACCACTTCCCCAACAAGTTAGAAAAACAGTTAGAAGGTATGACATCTTCATCTTCTCTCTGCTATTCAAATCTGTTTGTGGAACAGAAATATATTCTACGGCTCTAACGATACAGCTGTTTTAGTAACTGCATTAACACATTTATTTCCAATGTTTTTTTTTCTGCCGTTTTGACCCCCCACACAAAAAAAAGAATATGAAATCTTCCTCTACTTCTCTGCTTTTCAAATAAAAAAATCAGAACAGAAATATCCTTTACCAATAAAAAGTTACAGCTTTTAGTTGGAGTTTAGAGTGACGAAAAGTTAGTTAACTTCAGTTAACAGCTCTCCGTCTCATCACTGAACCGCCCAAATGGAGCAATTGCTATTGATACTCACAGACACAGAGGACATGTGGCAGACCACATGTGGCAGCACACATGTGGCAGCGTAGGCAAAAATTATGATGAGGGTGACGAGAGTGACCACAATTACTGACCACAACCACTGACCACAACCACACCATACTTTTACCAGATCTAATGTGTTACATTCTCCAACATTAATTTCACATTTCCACAAACTTCAAAGTGTTTCCTTTCAAATGGTATCAAGAATACTCATAGCCTTGCTTCAGGTCCTGAGCTACAGGCAGTTAGATTTGGGTATGTCATTTTACTGCCCAACAGTCGGCGTACTGCCCAGCAGTCGGCGTTCCAATTCATCCCAAAGGTGTTTGATGGGGTTGAGGTCAGGGCTCTGTGCAGCCCAGTCAAGTTCTTCCACACCGAACTTGACAAAACATTTCTGTATGGACCTTGCTGTGTGCACGGGGGCATTGTCATGCTGAAACAAGAAAGGGCCTTCCCCAAACTGTTGACACAAAGTTGGAAGCACAGAATCATCTAGAATGTCATTGTATGCTGTAGCACTAAGATTTCCCTTCACTAGAACTGAGGGGCCTAGCAAAAATAAGTGGGCACTACGCATTCGGGCAAGTAGTGTTCTCCTAGCATCCACCAAACCCAGATTTGTCCATCGGACTGCCAGATGGTGAAGCATGTTTCATCACTCCAGAGAACGCATTTCCGCTGCTCCAGAGTCCAATGGCAGTGAGCTTTACACCACTCCAGCCGACACTTGGCATTGTGAGCTTAGGCTTGTGCGCAGCTGCTTGGCTATGGAAACCCATTTCATGAAGCTCCCAACGAACAGTTCCTGTGCTGACGTTGCTTCCAGAGGCAGTTTGGAACTCGTTTGTGAGTTTTTTGTGTTAGTTTTATTTATTTAACCTCTTTCACAGTGACGGCCTAGCCCGGCCAAACCCTAACCCAGAAGATGCTGGGCCAATTGTGCGCCGCCCTATGGGACTCCAAATCACAGCCGGTCGTGATACAGCCTGGAATCAAACCAGGGTCTGCAATGACACCTCTAGCACTGAGATGCAGTGCTTTAGACCGCTGCGCCACTTGGGAGCCCTGAGACATGCAATAAGCACATGAGCAAACTGTGGCATAATGTAAACATATGAAGGCAATAGTAATAAAGGCTAACAGGGATATTCACACAACAACAATGTAAACCGAGAGGAAGAGAACTGAGCCTAGGGTTAAAAAGAATTATGGCCCACTCTGGACTGGCTATATATCTTATCTGAGGCAATTAGTTACTGCCCATGTGCAAGTGCATGAGAGAGGTAATGGTGCCCCCTGGTACAGCAGTAAGATCTAAGGCTATACATTGCAACAGTAGCATTCAAACAATATAAACATTGCTAATAAAATACTTGTGTGTGGGCTAGTTGTACTTAAATGAACACACTGGTAGCAATGATAACCATACTAAAATGAGGTAGCATGCACGGGCGCACACACAATGCTAGCATTAGCAGGAAGCTAGCAAACAACTCTGTAAACTTAGCTTACAAATGTATCTTACACAGTTACATTACATGGTAAAGTAACTAGCCCTCACTAATATTGCAGTAGCATTTCCAACACTTACTTATTGCAATGGACGCACACTCAATCAAATCAATCAATCACATTTATTTATAGAGCCCTTTTTACAACACCAGTTGTCACAAAGTGCTTATACAGAAACTGAGCCTAAAATCCCAAAGAGCAAGCAATGCAGATCAGTGGAGGCTACTGAGGGGAGAATGGCTCAAAATATTGTCTGGAATGGAGTAAATGGAATGGTATCAAACACGTGTAAAAAAATAAAAATACATTACACTCCATTCAAGCCGTTATTATGAGCCGTCCTCCCCTCAGAAGCCTCAACTGATGCAGATGTAGAGGCACAGTGGCTAGGAAAAATTCCTTAGAAGGGCAGGAACCTAGAGAGGAACTAGGCTCTGAGGGTAGATTGCTATTAAATCCAGATTGTTCTTCAACATGTTCAAACATTCATAGAAGACCAGCAGGGTAAAATAAAAATCACGGTGGTTGTAGAGGGTGCAAGAAGTTGAGCATTTAGAAGTCGAGACAGCATGTGCAGGGAGGGGGGGGTCGGGCGAACAGGTCAGGGTTCCATAGCCGCAAGGCAGAAGAGCAGAAACTGGGTAAGCAGCACGGTGGGCAGGGACTGAGACAGCCAGGAGTCGTCAGGCCAGGTAGTCCTGAGGCATTGTACTAGGGATCAGGTTCTCTGGGAGGGGAGAGAGATTGAGAGAGAGAGATGGGAGAATTAGAGGGAGCATGTCTAAGATTACACAGGACACCAGATAAGACAGGAGAATTACACCAGATATAACAAACTGACCCAAGCCCCTCGAGACACAGACTATTGCAGCATAGATACAGGAGACTGAGAGAGAGGGGGTCGGGGACCCTGTGGCCCCATCCAAAGTTACTCCAGGACAGGGACAACCAGGCAGGATATCACCCCACCCACTTTGCCTAAGCACAGCCTCAACGCCACTAAAGGGATATCAACAGGCCACTATCTTACTACCTTGAGACAAGGCCAAGTATAGCCTATGAAGATCTACCCACCTCACAAGCCCGAGGACAGTTGGTAGAGCATGGTGTTTGCAACGCCAGCATGGTGTGTGCAACGCCAGGGTTGTGGGTTCGATTCCCACGGGGGCCAGTACAAAAAATAAATAAATAAAATGCATGAAATGAAATGAATGTATTCACTACTGTAAGTCGCTCTGGATAAGAGCGTCTGCTAAATGACTAAAATGTAAATGTAAGAGTGCAAGCAAACCAGTGACTGGTTTGCTTGCTGCCCCTGCAATAGTGTAAGAGGCAGAGAATCCCAGTGGAGACAGGGGAGCCGGCCAGGCAGAGACAGCAAGGTTGGTTCCTCACTTCAGTGCCTTGCCGTTCGCCTTCGCACCACTGGGCCAGAAAACACTCAATCATAGGCCCTAGACCGAGTCTGTGTCTCTCACATGGATCGGCAGACCCTTCCATAAAAATGTAGCTCTATAGGAGAAAGCCCTACTTCCAGCTGTTTGCTTAGAAATTCTAGGAACAATACGTGTAGGTATACACAGCAGTGCAAGATGGGTAGGAGCATGTCCATGTAATGCTTTGTAGGTTAGCAGTAAAACCTTGAAATCAGCCCTAGCCTTAAAAGGAAGCCAGGCTAGCACTTGGGTAATATGATGAAATGTTTTGTTTCTAGTCAAGATTCTAGCAGCCGTATTTAGCACTAGCTGAAGTTTATTTAGTGCCTAATCTGGGTAGCCGGAGAGTAGAGAGTTGCAGAAGTCTAATCTTGAAGTGACAAAAGCATCGATTAGATTTTCAGGATCAAAGTTGGTTTCTGATTTTGGTTTCTGATTTTTGCAACGTTACGAAGATGGAAAAAGGCTGCTCTTTAAATATTTTTTATATGTTCGTCGAAGGAGAGATCAGTGTCCAGAGTAACACTGAGGTCCTACACAGTTTTATTTGAGATGACTGTATAGCCATCGAGATTCATTTTCAGATCTGACAGCAGATCTCTTTGTTTATTGGGACCTGGAACAAGCATCTCTGTTTTGTCTGAGTTAAAAGTTTAAAATAATTATTGCATCCACTTCCTTATGTCGGAAACACAGGCTTTCAGGGTAGGCAATTTTGTGGTTTCACTTGGGTTAGGAAACAGCATGTGAACAGTCCATCAGCACAACTTTCTTCTTCTTGTGACGGCATGTAAACACACTCTGACTTAAGGTTTACAAGGCACAGCCATGGAGTGTGTCAAAGCATCCTGATTGGTTGGAAAAGCCGGATGATTGACAGGCCTGAAAACTAACCAGACTGAGAGGGCCAGTCGTTTTTATATCCCCATAGATCACAGACTAACAACTGAACTGGTGAAATCAATCTTTATTTAATTTACTGCGGCTGAATTAATCGGGTTTTTTTGCTTATTTTTTTGATTTCTTGCTGAATTTTGGGACTGAACTGAATTTAAAATGTACTTTAATTGGAGGACAGAGACATTGTTAATCAACTAAACAGAAACTTGATTTAGCATTTTCATTTATGAATCAGGGACTGAGATCATACATTTGAGTTGATTTTGGGGAAATTTGGTTTGATTCTGTATGCCAGCTGATTCATTTACGAATACACATAATTCTTTACATGATATTCCCTTGTTTTAGAATCCTTAATTGGTGAAACTGCCACATCCGTTTGCCACGTCTGTTTCTAATATTACACATTTGTTGTAATATTACAACAACAAAGAAGTTACAATGAACACATGTGTGTAGAACAGCAGAATATGTACTGAATGTTTTACCACTCTGTTGGATGCTCCTTTCCTTGATTTCATCATCAAAACAAAAAACAATAACAAATAGGCTTGGGGTTAGGCAGGGTGGGAATCATGGTCTCTGGGTGGGAAGGGAGGATGCTGGCGGGTGTGGACTGAGGGGGGAGAATGGGTTGGAGTTATCTTTGTATGGATTTTCTCTGAAAAATAAAAATGACTAAGCTAAATAAAAGTTGGTCACAACAGCAACAAAAAACGTGCTGGCGAACAGTGTCTCCAAATGCTGATTCGATCTTTAAAGTTAAAAACCTCATTTTGCTAGGGCGACCATATTGCCCTCATGTATAGCTTGGGACAGTTAACATGTAGCGACTGTACAGGATATACAAATCACACATTTAAATGCTGATCATTGTCCCTATGATACACTACTTGAGAATGTATGAATTAGGGGCTCTGCTAACTGAGGCCTCATTCTCCTCCATTCTCACTCAAATCTAATTTTATTTGTCACATGCGGTGAATATAGGTGTAGACCTTACTGTGAAATGCTTACTTACAAGCCCTTAACCAGCAATGCAGTTTTAAGAAAAATAAGACTTAAGAAAATATTTACTAAATAAACGAAAGTTTAAAAAATAAAAGATTAACAATAAAACAACAATAAGGAGGCTATATACAGTGGATACCAGTACCGAGTCAATGTACGGGGGTAAAGGTTAGTCGAGGTAATTGAGGTAATATGTACATGTAACAGCCTCCCGAGTGGCACAGTGGTCTAAGGCACTGCATCGCGGTTACTAGCTGTGCCACTAGAGATCCTGGTTTGAGTCCAGGCTCTGTCACAGCTGGCCGTGACTGGGAGACCTATGGGGCAGCGCACAATTGGCCCAGCGTTATCCGGAATAGGGGAGGGTTTGGCCGGCAGGGATGTCCTTGTCCCATCGCGCTCTAGCGACTCCTGTGGTGGGCCGGATGCATGCACGAGGACACGGTTGCCAGGTGTACAGTGTTTTCTCCGACACATTGGTGTGGCTGAGTTCCGGGTTAAGCGAGCATTGTGTTGAGAAGCAGTGCGGCTTGGTTGGGTTGTGTTTCCTGAAGTTTTAATATGTACCGAATTTGATCATATTTTCTCAAAACACAGATAAATTAGCCTATTTTAGGTGATAAAAACATAGCTTAGTCTACAAAACATGGCTTTATGTTTCCCCTGTCCAGGCCCAGATGGGATCAGAGTGCATTGGCTTCTCTAGGCTATCTGCAGCTGTGGCTGTTATCAATAGGCTACAGTTGATCAGACTGAAGCACAGACAAATTGTGCACATTGACAAATGAGACATTTCATTTTTGGGGTGGCGGGTATGAGCTTCCATATAAAACAGCTTGTCGCACTTATACCCACATTTTCAGATGCAATTTGCTTTTACCTCATGTAACTATTTACATGATTTTGATCAAAATGAAGTCTGGTTTGTTGTAAGGTAGGCCTACTGTTGTAAGGTAGGCCTACTGTACTTTTATATTCGTATGAGAGGGTTAATCCTACATTTTCCATAGGCTAAAGATACTTGATAAATACATGCTGTGTTAGCAAGTCTGTGCTTTTGTCTTGAAGCTAAAATGTAATGAGTGTAGCCTACATACGAGAAAATAAACCCTATTATTTTTGCACATGCTTTTGAATTGTTGCATTATTCAAGAGTGTAATATAGTTTAGTTGCATTAATCTACAGTGTAATATGTTTTAGAAGAAAAGTTTCTGTCATTGTTGAATAGTTGTGCTTACTGGCTAGTAGTGGCTACTGTGATATGTACAGTCAATTTGAGCTGCGGACCAAGAATGTCACGTTGCCATCCACAACGAAAGGTAAGGCAAGGATGCAATGTGAAATGAAAAGTAGAAATCACTTTTTTTTTTTGCCATTCCGCTCCTCAGACTCTCCTTGCTATATCGTAGTGGGAATACTCCAAAGAGTCACTCCATTGATTACCCTTCACAAGGCCCGGGAAATGGATCATGCATTCTAACAAATGTTCTCTTTGCATTACAATTGAATTGTGATTGTTATGTTCAATCAATGGAGAAAGGTCACGGGATCGCTCCTGCCACTGCAGTCATGGAGAAATCGATGGGGATTCATTTTAATCACTGCGGCTGTGGCAGAATGAGCACAACACCGCGAGACTGACAATGGCCGGTAATTACTGCTGTTTAAACAGATTTCCCTTCTCGCCACTACAATTTAAATATCCACAAATTACTGTCTCTATGTGAGCCTAGCTATATTTAAGGTGCATGGCATCCAATGAAGAAGTTAGAGGTGGGTTATGGAGACATTATTAATGTTCTGATTCTTGGTCTTACCTCCTTGCCCACTACAATATAGATATCCACAAACCTCTCACTCTTTGTAAGCCTGGCTACATTAAACCTGGGTTCAAATACTATTTTAAGCATTTCAAATAGTCTTTAGCGTTTGCTATAGCCTGCCCCCTGGAGTGCAAGATGGGCCGGGTTTGCAGTTTTGCTACTATTTTTTTGGTTCCATTGCGCCAGGCAAGCTCAATAAATGATTGGTATTTTAAATGATTTCAAGTAGTATTTGAACCCAGGTCTGAGATATGTTACCGTTTTGTCAATCGCTGTGGTACATTTTCACAACACTTAGTACAAAACTCAAAACAGATCATAAAAAAGGCAGTGTTTCAAAACTCGAAGCACATTTTCACTTGACTAAGTACAACACACAAAATCTGAGTTTTTTTGTCACCAAACAGTGTTTCATCTAGAAATACATGTTTCACATTGCAATACATGTTCATCTAAAGTATTTGCTTTTCACAATGCAAAGCTAACATCACTTTTGATATGACTGATTTCTAATTTGTTAAAATATATTTAACTTTTACGACTGTTCTCTACTTGATAATTACTTATGCGTTTGGTAAACTTATAGATTTTAAACTGGTTTGTCTGCAACAGACTTACAAAACAACATTTAAAAAACAGCATTTGAACACAATGTCGGCCTCAAACTTAGCTGAATCAAATAGCATTCTCAAAGAAAAAACCCAGGCTCGATCATGAAAACCCAGCAGCATGCTGACCTGTTCGCTGTCCTCACAAACATTGTTCTTCTTGGGATTTATGGCAGACTACAACCCAAAAATATATATTACTGCCACCAATTGGACGGGATTGAAAAAAACAAGATAGAAATAAAACCCATACGTGATAGGGAAAACAAACTTAATCCTCTGAAAATAAAACAATAAAAATACACATTGACAAAACCAATACCAAAACCCTCAAACCCCCACTTCTTCCTTCCGTCAAATCTCCCTTCTCAGGCTCTATGACCTGAGAGGGTGGTACAGTTTGTGACAATACTCCATGCAACTCCTCTGCCAAGAAGTCTTTCAGTCCCAGGAACCATTCCGACGCATGCACAATGATATCTATTTTCCTGGACTTCCTCTCCACATTGGCAGCGCCATTAATCACCATAGCTATAAAGGCCACAAATTCCACCTTCAAGATATCTGGGTCCTGCTGTTGAACGGCAACACCTGCAGCCATCAGTAAAGGCCTATCCACCAGCATGTACTCTTCAGAAGCACCATTCAAAACCTCAACCCTTTTAAACAGCCGCTGCATATGAAATGCTCTGGAAAGCCCTGACTTGGGCCACCTCCATTCTCTTCCACCCTTGTTTGGCATTCCTAAGACGTGGCTTCATGGTTCCCACCACAATTGCAACATGTCACGTTTTCATCACGTGATATGATCTTTTCCACAACTTGAACATCTCGGCTTCTCCCTTCTGCAAACACTTGAAACATGTCTAAAAGCTTTACAATGATCACACTGCATTGGTCTTGGAACAAATGCTCTGACTCTGTAGTTTATATATTCCAACTGCACTTGAGTAGGGAGAGACTCCATTTCAAAAAACAAAAGAACAGATTTCACTTTTTCTTAAGTCCCCACGATTTATCTGACGAGAATCAATCACTCCAGGAATATATTTCCTCTCTGCAACATCAACGCCAGATATTGTGTGGTGCCCTAATCCGAAGAGACACACAGTACACATCAAACTTCTCAAATCGGGTGGGACGCAACACAGAAAAAATCAAAACAAGCCCGCCTCTTGTGATCCTCACTGCCTTCCAATCAGCTGCTCCTCATTAACAAAATGTACATTCTCCTCACCGTATGCTACTTTGCTCTGTTTTCTTTTCTTTCTTTTGGACAATATTACAATTCTCCTTGATTCCCCCGCCATTATATTCACGCTCCACATCAGCGTCCACTTCCGCCATCTTTCAACGCTCCTTCCTAACAAACAAGAAAATGACAGGGTTTAAATAACACTACCCATAATGCATCAGCCAATAGGAAGAAGACGTGATACAACGATCAATTAACATTTCACAGACATTAATCATAATCTAAACATCTTCAGATTATAAATATACATGTATTTATCTAGCACAGATTTCAATAAAGGTACTTATCATGCTTAACGCTGCAATATGTAACTTATTTGGCTACCTGACCAAATTCACATAGAAATGAGAGTCATTGATCTGTCATTCAAATCAAAATCTAATCATATTTTATTTGTCACATACACATGTTTAGCAGATTAGCAGTTATTGCAGGTGTAGCTAAATGCTTGTGTTTCAAACTGTAACAGTGCCATTATATCAAACAGTAATATAGACTAAGATACAGTAGAATAGGATAGAATACAGTACATATATATGAGATGAGTAATGCAAAATATGTAAACATTATTAAAGTGACTAGTGTTACATTATTAAAGTGGCCAGTGATTCCAAGTCTATATATATAGGGCAGCTGCCTCTAATGTGCTAGTAATGGCTATTTAATATAATTTAACAGTCTGATGGCCTTGAGATAGAAGCTGTTTTTCAGTCTCTCGGTCCCAGCTTTGATGCACCTGTACTGACCGAACAGGCGGTGGCTCGGGTAGTTGTTGTCCTTGATTATCTTTTTGGCCTTCCTGTGACATCGGGTGCTGTAGGTGTCCTGGAGGGCAGGTAGTTTTCCCCCAGTGATACATTGGGCAGACCGCACCACCCTCTGGAGAGCCCTGCGGTTGTGGCGGTGCAGTTGCCGTACCAGGCAGTGAGTGATACAGCCCGACAGGATGCTCTCAATTGTGCACCTGTAAAAGTTTGTGAGGGTTTTAGGTGCCAAGTCAAATTTCTTCAGCCTCCTGAGGTTGAAGAGGCACTGTTGTGCCTTCTTCACCACACTGTCTGTGTGTGTGGACCATTTCAGTTTGTTAGTGATATGTACGCAGAGGAACTTGAAGCGTTCCACCTTCTCCACCGCAGTCCCGTCGATGTGGATAGGGGGGTGCTCCCTCTGCTGTTTCCTGAAGTCTACGATCAGCTCCTTTGTTTTGTTGATGTTGGGTGAGAGATTATTTTCTTGGCACCACACTCCCAGGGCCCTCACCTCCTCCCTGTAGGCTGTCTCGCCATTGTTGGTAATCAGGCTACTACTACTGTTGTGTCGTCTGCAAACTTGATGATTGAGCTGGAGGCATGCGAGGCTACGCAGTCATGGGTGAACAGGGAGTACAGGAGGGGGCAGAGCACGCATCCTTGTTGGGCCCAGTGTTGAGTATCAGCGAAGTGAAGGTGTTTTTTCCTACCATCACTACCTGGGGGCGGCCCGTCAGAAAGTCCAGGACCCAGTTGCACAGGGTGGGGTTGAGACCCAGGGCCTCCAGCTTGATGATGAGCTTGGAGGGTGCTATGGTGTTGAATGCTGAGCAATAGTCAATGAACAGCATTTTTCCATAGGTATTCTTGTTGTCCAGATGGGACACTCCAGCCATATTCCCAGTCACCTTGCCATGGTTAAATGCGATGGTTCGCACTTTCAGTTTTGTGCGAATGCTGCCACCCACGGTTTCTGGTTAGGGTTGGATTTAATAGTCACAGTGGGCACAACATCTCCTATACACTTCTTGATAAACTCAGTCACCGTATCAGCGTACACGATATTATTCTCGGAGGCTACCCGGAACATATCCCAGTCTGCGTGATCAAAACAGTCTTGTAGCGTTGATTCCGATTGGTCAGACCAGCGTTGAATAGTCCTTAGCATGGGTACTTCCTGTTTGAGTTTCTGCCTATAGGAAGGGAGGAGAAAAATGAAGTTGTGATCAGATTTGCCGAAAGGAGGGTGGGGGAAGGCTTTGTAGGCATCCCGGAAGTTGGAGTAGCAGTGGTCGAATATTTTAGCAGCGCAAGTACTACAATCAATATGTTGATTAAATTTCTCATCCTTTTCCACAAATTTGCTTTGTTAAAATCCCCAGCTACAATAAATGTGGCCTCAGGATATGTGGTTTCCACATGAAGTTCTTTCCAGTGAAGTTCTTTGAGGGCCATCGTGGTATCGGCTTGAGGGGGGATATACACGGATGTGGCTATAACCGAAGAGAATTCTCTTGGGAGATAATACGGTCGGCATTTGATTGTGAGGTATTCAAGGTCGGGTGAACAAAAGGACTTGAGTTTCTGTATGTTATCACAATCACACCATGAGTCGTTAATCATGAAACATACACCCCCGTCCTTCTTCTTCATTGAAAGGAAGAGAAAGAAGCAGTAGATCTGTTCTATGTGTGCTATTTCTATGCTTCCCATTCTTAAGTTTTGTTTTTGCATCTTTTACTTTCGGTTTTGTACACCATCTTCAATAATACAATATTTTTGGTTATGGAAAAGATGGTTCAATGATTCTCTACACAATGGCTGCTTGTTTTGTTACATAAACTGAAATTAGGTGAACTATTCGAATTTTAGCAACCAGGAAATGGTGGAGAATTTCTGCATATTGCAACCTATAATGCATAAACAGAACATTGGGGTATAATCATATACATCCCCAGGGATAAGCTTTACCAGTACCATTCATTAACTGTGCTCTTGACCTCACCCACCTATTGCCAACCAGGAAATGGCCAGATAACCCTCTTCATCAATGAGGAATAAAATATAATAATTTACATTTATTTTTATCTACTTTAGCATTTTACTTGTTTAACTTGATCACATTGTAGTTGTACTTCCTGATAGTTACATACAAGAACATAAAGAGTTATATAGGCTACTGGACAATGCACAACAACAGGTTTTGTGCGCACAAACCAAACACGTGCGACCACAACTCTTATAGGCTACATGTTTCTCTTTCCAGGTGATCAACGTGGAAAACTGTTTGGATTTGAAAAAAGTCATCAACATGAGGGAATTTTGTATTTTTTTCATCCAACTGTTAACCTAAATCCAATGACATGGTGAAATGTTTTGTTTGTTTCACGTTAAATTCATGTTAGTTTAAACACAATTTTAATCAAAACTAGACAAACTGTGCCCAGTGGGTATGGCCAAATGCTCAAGACGTTTGATGCAAACTAGTACCTGTTAAACGTTGGTTATTTCATTAATTTAACTTGTTTTATTCGATTACAGTACACCTACAGTATGTTGTAATTATGTCTGAACAATACATCTAGTTTTTTCATCAATGATTGCAAAATATGTCTTCAATGATCATATAATACCTTTGATCACACATGAGATAGATATGATGGAAATTCGATTTTCAGGATTTGTTTTATGGATAGTGCAAGTGTATTGCCTAATGTGAAAAAAGTGTAATGTACTGTAATTTTCAGTACCGTATCATATTTCATTCAAAGGGCAATTTTGAAACATGTATCTTCAATGTTTTGCTATTGGATTAACTGGTTGTTAGGGGAATTAAGAAGAAATATTATGTGTTTTGGTGATTTAAATGAATGTTCTCATGGTATTTCACACGAATAACCTTTTGATGCAGTGGGCTAAATCAGGATCACACAGAGTATTTATTGGTAGTTTTAAACAAATCTACTTTGAGACAAAAGTATGCACCTCACACACGGTTATGGGCTTAAAAAAAAGAAGACACCTGTACCATGTCAGATATAGAGTTCAAATGTTTTACATTTTGTGTTTGCATCCCAATAGTACACTTTATATGCATCACAGAAGACTGAAATATAACACAACAGTAAGACATAGAAACAGAGGCTAGAGCCATTATGATTCTTCTAATTGTAGGTCTTTTCTTTTCTTAATCTGTGGGGTCGACTTCTCTGAAAATTAAACGAGTTCTCTCTTGGCTTGTTCTATTCTCTTTTGAGGAGTGATATGACCGGAGGGGTTGTGCTTTTGTGTTGTGTGCGTGTGCGTGTGTGTGTGTGTGTAGGAGCATTCTGCTGGCTAAACTCAAAAGGCTGTATGGATGTACATTTGTAGTTGTGTTTAAGAGGTGGGTATACGTTTACAATCTTTCACAAACTCACTCTCTCTGTTTTTCATTATGCACAACCACCACCTCTCCTGTAACTTGATATTTTGAATGCAATTGATTGTATGGTGTCATGGATGATGATGATGATGATGAATGTGATGAGAGGAATGAGCATTAACACTCCTCTTGCTGCAGGTGAGCAATGACACCACAGGAGCAGGTGGACTTCAATTCCCACAATTCTGTATTAGAGGCATCCGCTTCCCTGAAGGCCCCCAGGTTCTTTACCTATTATTTTCAATGGTCTCCCTTATCTCCTTTCCTTTTGCACTGCTCATCAGTGTGGACTATATGGAGAAGGTATTGCCAAAACTCTCACTTGAATTGAGACGCAGTGAAGCCAAAGATATTGCAGAGAAAGTTTGACACAAGAGGCTGAACTCGTTAGCATACTAATAAGCACCTGTGCATGTACATAGGACTTCCCTCCCTTTCATACAACGTGACAGCTGTGTGACAACAAATGCTGGCGAGATCAGCCTCGTGCTTCATACTCTCTTTCCTTGTGTCAGAAGTTGCACCGCTTCGTGTGGTACTACGGTATCATTGAATCTACCTTTATCTTCAAGTGCTATATGCTGGAAATCTATCATAAAACTTTATCGTAGCAAATATGTTGAGTTCAAAGAAGAAAAAGTAAGGGAAAAAATCCACTGAAACCCAACCCCAGCCATTGGCAAGTTCCTCTTTTCTCTCTGATATCTTTCTTTCTTTCGGCTCAACTGGCATGATTGCATTGGATGGTGGTGGTGGCATAGCAGGAAAGATGGGGTCAAGCCAGCGTAACCTTGGAGAAACAAATATTAAAGATCCTTCTCCCTCATTAGCCGTGTGTAGAAGAGTGGTTGGGTGATTAATGAATGTTGGGTGAAGGGACATTTTAAAAGACTACACAATATCACTGTCTGTCTCAAATGGCACCCTATTCTCTATATAGTGCACTAGTTTTGACCAGGGTCTATAGGGCTCTGGTGAAAAGTGGTGCACTCTATATGGAATAGGGTGCCATTTGGGATGTATGTAGCCCATCACTGCTGCTTTCAAGTGTCATGTCATCATAGTAGGGGAAAGTGGTTGACCACCAAGTGCTAAGTGATGTTGCTGATAATAAATTGCGGCTGAAATGTAATATATGGTGGGCATGATTCTTTGTTCGGAGCAGCGTACACCAACTCGGCACAATTAAACTTACATCTCCCTGGTGTTTTTAGTTCATCAATTATATTGTGATACACTTAATGTCCATAAGGGGATGATATATGATTGGTCTAATTATTTCTTATTCACCATGCTTTCTAAAGCATATCAATTTTGTTAATACAATGTAATTAAAACACGTCAGAGCACTACAAGTTGCTGGCTGTATTAATGACTATGAAAATTATTTTAATTAAGTAGCCAATTATAGAAAAATCCTAACCATGAGAATTGACATTTAAATTAATTTAATTGAAATTGCTTTTCAACATTGTTTTATCAAAGCTTTATGGGGTGAATACATTATTACATCAAACAATATATGGTGTCATTGATCATGCAGAAGTCTTTTGAGGTGATTACAGTTGGACAGTACTCATTTGTTTGCAACACTAATTTTCTTGGCAAGACTGGCAACCAACTACATGCCATGACGGTTGTCAGGGTTGATCATTGCAACACTGTTCTACTGTTCTAGGGAGAAATGACAACATTTACACATGTTTTCCCACAATCAGTTACTGTAATTCTACTTTAATTCTAACAAAAAAGCATATCCATCTTCATTCAACCCACAAAACACTACTTGCCAAGAGAAGCTTGATAGAATGGCACTTATAAGACATAAGGACATTCATTGTTGTTCAAAATAAGGTAGAAAGAAATATGTCATGCTTTTCCTGCCAACGTGCTATAAGGGCACAGGGTGAGACACAGATGCAGACACGGGAGGCAGATGGTTCGAGTCTCTGATATTTATTATAATCCAAGAGGCAGGCAAGAGAACGGTCATTGACAGGCAAAAGATCTTAAACAAGGTCAGAGTCCAGGAGGTACAGAGTGGCAGGCAGGCTCGAGGTCAGGGCAGGCAGTATGGTCAGGCAGGCGGGTTCAGAGTCAAGGCAGGCAAGGGTCAAAACCAGGAGGACTAGCAAAAGAGAGATAAGAAAAAGCAGGAGCACGGAAAACCACGCTGGTTGACTTGACAAGACAAGACGAACTGGCAACAGACAAACAGGGAACATCAGAGTAAATACCAGGGACTAATGGGGAAAACGGGTGACACCTGGAGGTGGGTGGAGACAATCACAAAGACAGGTGAAACAGATCAGGGCGTGACACGTGCACTGATACATTTCAAGCTCTTGTACTACTTTTCAAGGCTTGACATAAAGAAAATATACAGAGAAACCATGTTGTCTACAATTGGTAAATTCTCATGTGACGGCTTGTAAGGTATGATAGAGCTACAGGCACTAACACCCCAGTACATACTTCATCTGGACAGCAGCATTGGATTGAGAATAACAGTGGGTATCACACAAAACATGGTGTTTTTTTTCTTCTTCTAAGGGCACTGTGCTTTGATAAAGGGTCAGATTTATCAGGAAATGCCCATACAGCTTGCCAAGGCGGTTACATAATTTCTTCATCTCCACCCCCCTCCTCTTTTATTCTCCTCTTTAAGAAAGCTAATCGGAGTAATATTTTAAGATATTACAAGTGCAATGATTTGCAGTTAACCCATGCAAAAAATGTAATAGTGGGCATACGCCCGAGTGGTGCAGCACTGTATCTCAGTGCTAGAGGTGTCACTACAGACACTCTGGTTCGAATCCAGGATGTTTCACAACTGGCTGTGATTGGGAGTCCCATAGGGCGGTGCACAATTGGCCCAGCATCGTCCAGGTTTGGCCGGTGTAGGCCATCATTGTAAATAGGAATTTGTTCTTAACTGACTTGCCTAGTTAAATAAAGGTTACATTTAACAACAACAAGGACAACAAAAAATACTATTGTGACATTTATTGTATATAATGAAATCTTAATATGGTGCATATTTAAGCAAAAGGTTAGCGACAAAAAGGGCAAATAGGTTGCCTGGCTATGAATTTTAAGCAGCTATTGATTTTACACTACAAGCCTCCTCTTTCCCTAAACTATAATTTTGAAAAGGCACACTGCTTATCTTAAAGCTGATCTGACACACAACTAGAATGCGTTTGGTGTTAACTCAGAGTATGTTCTGTCCCTTCCTCGGCCATCATTGTAAATAAGAATTTGTTCTTAAAACTGACTTGCCTAGTTAAATAAAGGTCAAATAAATAAATAAATAAAACATTTAATAAACCATTTACACATGCACAATACATTTTAACTGTCTATTAATGGGTTATAAATTAAAGTTATTCAATTTTTCCGCAATGTGTTACTTATTTATGATTGTGCATTGCATGTATAGATGAGAATCAATGCAGGTTGCTTATGAACTTATTTTATTGTACAAAATGTCATTACATCAAAACAAATACAAATACAGTACACTAATGGTTTTTGGTTTCCCGTTGGTGGGACACATTCATTAGACAATATGTTGCTTGGCTATTTTCTAAAGTAATGGAAAGAAGGCTTTGAAATCAAGTTGGCTGTACATTAATACCAACATATACCTCCTGATGATTGAATTATAAATACATACTGTTTGTGTAAATAATTAACACTAGAGATGTGTTATTATATATTGTCTAACTTTTAAAGATACAGCTCTGTATCTCCATCCTACAGTTAAGTGTGTCACACAACTTTTATCTTAGTCTTATCCCATTCGTCACAATAGACTTATGTTGACGTATGTGACACCTGATTCCCAGCATGCATTACAAACTTCCAAAAGCTCCTCTTTAAGAGGTGTTAAGTTTAGGGAAGTGAACGTATGGGAAGCAATCAGTTTTATCAGTCAATTTCACACGTCACCTGTCACAGAGTACTCATTTATGACAACCGTCTTCAGATCCAATAAGTACCTACCCAGTACACAAACAATGTCCTCCTGCTTGCTATTTTCCACTTTCCCTACACCCAAAGCTATAAATTCCTACCACATGCAGGTGAAAAGAGTTTGCCATTCAAGACATGATCTCTGCCGAGTAGCCCCCACTCATAGGACCGCTATACGCCCTTGTCAGGCCGCTTTTGCATCTCAGGCATTTAGCCTCCAATCAGAAGACACCTACAAGCCCTAGGAAAACCATCTAGCCATGAGTTAATATTAATTATACAGCGGGTGGGTCTAATCCTGAATGCTGATTGGTTAAAACCACATTCCAGCCGGTGTCTATTCTACAAGTTACCACCAGCTAAATCTATGACGTTAAAATGCCTATTTACTCTGTTCCATCTGACTGCGCAATCCACTGTCTCATCAACATAGCCAGGCAATTTATTTACTTGATCTCCACTATAAAAAGCATCTAGACATTATCCCACATTTCTTTTAGACTAACATTTAGCAGAGATTTGTAAAAATCTTGCTGTCTGTCTCTCCGACATTTGCAACATCGTTTCAATATTCAAATTCGATCTCCTGCCGTCCCATAGTAATGAACATGTCGGGAGTCGGGACAAGACAGAAAAGCAGGCAGCGTTTTTTAGACAGTCGAAATCATGAATCAGCTGGCATCATTTTTATGTATATATACAAAGAAATGTAAATTGAAAAAAGGTAAAACAAAACTAAGTCTTTCCAGCTTCTGTTTGAAAAGATTGTGTTGGACGTATCGTTGTCTAGCTCCTCTGAACAAGTGTCCTGACGAGAGAGCACATTTTCTATGCCAAGCGAAATCGCGCCTCATTAGCTCATTGTTATGGATGTCTCCAAATAAATGTCACTAGAAAACCGCTTAAACAAATGCAAATGCCGCTACTGTTGTTATTCTGGCTGCTCTGTTTGACGTGACTGTAAGTTAGCCGTAGTTGGCTAGCTACCAAGCAAGGGATAAGAACGTTGCCAGCCAGTATAGCAATGGAACATTTAGAATGAACAACTGGGTCGCTCGCATCCATGGATACAGAACAAAAAGACTGAACAACTGGGTCGCGTCTCTGGCAACCAAACCGATAGAACGAATGACCAGCCGGCTTGGGTAGCAACCCTAGATTTGTGTCGGGACTATATCTTGTGGAAGGATGAAATAGTATGAATAAATTCAACAAAATAACGTTTTTAATTAAAATATGTCAATCAATATTTGAATATGTTGGTAACCCGCTATATAAAAGTGATAATACCAGAGAAGCCGGTGTTTGGAGGATATATTGGCACGGTTCGCCAACACCCGTGCCAATATATCCTCCAAACACTGGCTTCTCTGGCATTATCACTGAAAGACAATAGCAATGAATTTGTCTAATCTTAAATTCGGGGACCGCAAGCTTTTTTTTATTGTTTCTATAAATACCTTACATTTGTTGTGGTTTTGTCATGTGTAAATGTGGGCTATTCTTTTGGTGCTGAAATCCACCCACACTAGTCACCACTCAACTCCATCGTAAATCGTGGCAGCAATGGCTAGCCCAGGCTTTGTATTCACCACTCCATGTGGATGTGATAGTCATGGAGGTATGTAATGTTACATTCACTTACACCAGATGAGACTTTGCCTATCTGTTCTTTCTTGCACAGTATTTACTTAATTTCAATGTAACATTATTGTTTCAAACAGGGCCAGAAGTGAGACACTACAACGGGCCAACGGTGCCAAGTTTGGGCCGCATTCAATGACAGAGCACTGTATATAAAATAATGGGTGCCAAGACCTGAAGTCGACAGTGGGGCGATTGCTACCTTCCATTCTGTCAAAACGTCTTTACATCGCCACAACCTGGACTGGGGCAGGGAATAAGGGCTGTTTCAGGGACTTATTTCTGAAGACCATTCTTCACAGTAAGCTTTGATATTATTAAATGAGTTACACTTGTTTTCTCTACTTTTGAATAAATTAAAATGTAACTCAATGTTCTTTCTTTGTGTATAGGAGCCATTCAGAAGAACCCTGCAACCTGGGATGCCACAGACGAGGGGGTCCAGATTCATGTCACCTGTTACCTTAAAGGGACCTCCGATTGTGAAGGCGGGAGGCGGCGGCGCACAAGGAAGAGGGATCTGCTGCAGTGAGGGTCAACATCAAGTCTCGGACCGCCTGTCTCAAAGCCACCCCCTTCTTATGTCACCTACTAATGTATTTACTTTCATATAACTATATGCTGTATGGTATGTACCTTATTCCTCTCACAATGTACATGGGCAAACAATGTCCATACTATTATCCCTAAAGTTTTTATTTTGTATTTTTTATCTGCATGCCTCATACTTGATTTAGTCGTTTTCTTAGTGTTATATAATTGCAATGTCAGTTATTTGATTGCTTTTCTATGTTACTTATTTGATTACTATGTCACTTTTGTCACAATTGCACTGTGTGAGAAGCCTGCAAATACATGACAATAAAATTCGATTTGACTGGATTTGGATTGGTCATCACCAGTGGATCCAGGTGACCAGGACTGGCCCTCATTATCTGATATATACTGCACACACATAATCATGTACAGTACTTTTCCACAAACCTTTTTCAAATGGCATCCAATGTATCTTAAATAATACAAATCAATAAATAAATAAAAAATAAGTGGTGACAGGGAGTAGGCATGGCACTGGCTTGATGCTGAAAAAAAATCATATTTCTTCTGACTGGCAGCTGTAGTGTCACTGGTCGGGAGAGGGCGGGTGGGCTTTGTTAGGAAAACCACACATGAACCGCAGGAGCACGGCTGATGCTTGACAAAGCCGCCTATCGCGGGCGCCGGGTGAATAAGGATGATGAGCAAAAAAGCTGTTGCATGGCGCTTGACCATTCTGGAGGGATGCCGGCCTCCCAGATGCTCATAGCCGGTGCAGAATTTAATTGATATAATTGCACTAAACTGTGATTTAGTAATATAAACCAATCTAAAAAGGTATAATACGTTTGTTTGATTTCAGTTTTCAAAAGTGCATTTAAAGAAGACAAGCGATAATTGCGTGAAAGTAGGGCTACTTTTATCAGTTAGTATGTTTACTTAACAGTCACTTAAAAATGTGTTACAATCATTCCCGGTCTCCCTTACTTCACTGTATTTGCACTCAATGTCCCTTGACGCATGAGATTACGTATGACATGCAACATCTCAAAAACATGTTTTAGATTAAAGAAAGCCATATAAAATAATGAAGTGTTATATAATATGATATAATGGCGTGTAATAATTGCCTAACTAAATAAAGGTTAAATAAAATTATAATCATATTTAAATCCTGTCTGTCTTTTCTTCAAAGGTTTCCACTGTCCCCTAGCTCCTCCCTCTCTGTACCTTGTGACAACCACAACTCATCAACAGAGCATATGCGGAGCCGCACTTATCTGCTCATTCTCCTCCTGTCATTCCGCCTTCTATCTTTGATCATTGTCCCACCGCGCTCAGCCCAAACCCTCGCTCACCACGTATTTTCAGCATCTCTTTCTACTCCCCAACTCATCAGAGGAGCTAAACTCCCGTGGAATCTTTCATTTGGAGTTTCTCGACTGCCGCACTTTTTTCCGCAGGAGTGGTTTTTATACTTTGAACTTACTCTTCTTCCCCTAGGTGACCATGGCCGTACCGGCTGCTTTGATCCAGCCAATCCCTCTGGTCCAGACGCCTTCGATCTCCACTCCTTCCGCGACCACGTCCCCGCCGTCAACAACTTCTTCCCCGTCTCCCTCCGTGGGCCCATCCGGCCAGAACCTGTTCCGCTCGGAGCTCCTCGCCAACAGTAGCCCCGGCATCTCGACCCCGACCGGGACTCTGCCCAGCAAGCCAGTCTACTCGACCCCGTCGCCTGTTGAAAACACCCCGCAGAACAACGAGTGTAAAATGGTAGATCTGCGGGGGGCGAAGGTGGCATCTTTCACCGTGGACGGCTGCGAACTCATCTGCCTGCCCCAGGCGTTCGATCTGTTTCTGAAGCACCTGGTCGGAGGACTGCACACCGTGTACACCAAGCTGAAGAGACTGGAGATCACGCCGGTGGTGTGCAATGTGGAGCAGGTCCGCATCCTGCGAGGTCTAGGGGCCATCCAGCCAGGAGTCAATCGCTGCAAACTCATCTCCAGAAAAGACTTCGAGACTTTGTACAATGACTGCACCAATGCCAGGTGAGTGGAGACATGAGAGATGCTAATTTGATTTATAGGTTTTACGCAGGCAGAAGCTTAGGCGTCAAGGTAGAAAAACTCTAACACAGGAAGGGGGAGACATTTTCCATTTTGTGGAAGTCATATGTTTGAGATGTCATTTAGCTGTAATGACCGAACTTTAGGTCATTTTTGTAATACTCTATTGTGCCAAATCTGACTATAGGCCTATGCTGTTATCGAGTTTTTAGTAGGCTAAACAGGGAAACACAGATGGACATGGCGAGGGCGCACCGCTCGAAAAGTTGTGGCAGGTTGATTGGCAATTGCATTTATTCTTATTGCAAAGAGTTGTGTCAGTGACTTGCTCAATCCAAACGAATGTTAAAACGCAACAGTCACATTGTAGTCATTTGAAAGTGTTACTAAATTAGGCTACTTGAGGACTTTTTCATGGCCTGAAATTCAAGTGTCCAAAACCCACAGCAAGTTGAAAACCATTGCCTGGAGGGAAAGCTCACACATTAAAAAATACTAGTTTACTATAGAATACTACACGACTTACTATAGAATTGTGTAGTATACTATAGTAAATACTACATTATAAACCATATACCACGGGTATGACAAAGCATTTATTTTTACTGCTCTAATTACGTTGGTAACCAGCTTATAATAGCAATAAGGCACCTCTGGGGTTTGTGGTATATTGCCAATATATCAGGGCTAAGGGCTGTGTCCAGGCACTCTGTCCAGGCACTCAGGCACTCTGCTCAAGTATACATCAGACTGCAAAAACACTACAGTCAATACTACAGTAATGTCTTCAAAAATACTACAGTCTGCAAAAACACTACAGTAATTACATAGTATACTACAGTATTTTAATTTGCATAGACCCTGCCCATTACCCTCCCCGTATCCAAATTTGTGCCACCCATAACTGAGAAACCTACATGCCAAATATAGACTATATTATGTTCCCTACAGGTTATAGAAAAGAGCAGATGTTCTGAAGTATCCATTCAGACCTCAACTCTACTTATCTACCCAACCTACAGGTTATGGAAAATTTGCTCTTTGAGTATTTTGTCCAGTAGTTTTCTTTTTAAGGACAAAGCCCCCACTGTTTTGTAAAATATAATAAAACCAAAATGCTACATTACTACAGTAATGTCTTCAAAAACATTATATTAAATACTACAGTCTGCAAAAATACTACAGTAAACACTACAGTCCACAAAAACAGTAATTACTATAGTATATAGTCAAGTATACTACAGTCAGGTCCGCAACTCTGTGTGTGAGCATTACCACATTTCCACTCTAAATTAAGCTCACCATTAACCCTACTTTATTTTTAAATGACATTGAAATAAAAGTAGGTTACCCTATATCAGCTGTCCTAGCCATAGGGGCAATCATTTAAATTCTTTTAACTTTAAATTAAGTAAACAACATTTTAAAACATTAGACCATAGAGAATTAAAATAATTGGATTTAAATTGCTTAATATACTGTTTGTCTTCAGATTAATAAATACTTTTCATAGGGAAGTCAGTAGTTAATTTTGTCCCTAGTTAAAATTTCACCTGGATCATTACAAAATACACTTTCTTTTGCCAGCCATGCTAATGTGTAGGAGGATTTTATGGGTGACAGATTTAGGTAGAGATCAATATTTGATTTAAAGCCATTTTTAGTGTGCTGTTGCTCATATGCTGTGATGTATTGCTCAATCTGATAGGATGGGTTGAATCAGGCCAAATATGCCATCTAATCTGTTGATTGATTTAATATTGATCTCCCATTGCGAAATGAGCTGGAAATGCAAATATGATGGAAAGCAGACATAGATATTTTATGGCGGTTATGAGAGAGTCTTTGAGGCCTTAACATGAATGCTCTAAGCTGTAGGTCACTCTGGATAAGAGTATCTGCTAGATGACTAAAATGTAAAATGTAAATGTAAAAACATCACTATCTGGGCGCAATGTTACGTTAGGCGCCATTGTTAGGCACAATGTTACTGGTGTATTTGAGGATGATGTTGAGTGTGCAAGATAATTGTTTTATTACACTTTGCTGTAAGACACGCTTGGCTTGCATAAACACAAATATGTGGATGGACTCACACACATTTTATTGTCACAAACAAATAGGAATTTATGGGTGGGTTCACATACGGTTTACATTTCTGAATTTAAATATTCAGTTATTTGCAGGATAATCAAGAAGAAGTATTTTCTTGTTTGCTGCTATTGAATCAATATTCTGAAAATAATGTACTGAAGGGTTATTTACTTTTTGAAAGTACATATGCATTTGCTCACAATGAATTCTGAGGAAGACACAGCAATGTTTGCAATGTATATAGCAGAATATGCAAACATAGAATTTTGACATTTGACCATGTGTATGGGCCCTGTATACTGAAGATCGTTAGTTATTTATTAGGATTGAAAATGCATGGCTTTTATCAAATGATGTTATCAGCTTTCATCAGTGTTTTGAACTTCTTTTCAATGCTCTATTCAGATATGCTGTGTCTACATGTTGATACCAATGGATTCATAAACTACTGTATTTCCACATTTTATCTCTACATCTGGCCTTAACACTAGTTTTATCCTACACCCTATTCACATTCACACACTCAATTCACCTTACCCTCTCTGTCCACTGGATATAGGCCTAGTCAGGTGCTAACTTCTAAAGAAGAAGAGTAACTTGTATTTACATTACTTGGTTGACCTATTTCTGTTGTTTGGAGCTCAGTCAGGGAAGTTGTAATTTAGAGCAATGTAGTCCATTGTAGCTTTTTAGTCCACCAAAAAAGTAGGCCCATGTAGGACAATGATACAGTTTATTCAACATTAGTGCAGTGGCCTGACATAGTTTTGTTTTTTTATCCCAAGTCCTTTTCACAATGACGTTATACTCTTTCATGCAGTGGTGATTTTCGGTGACAATGGTGTTCATAATAGTCCTGTACCAGTGGCGCTCTGTGACGTTTAAGATGAGGGGGATTCTTTCTTTATGAGCATGGCCTTATTTCTATTACAGCATATTGGATGACTGTCATTCATATTCCATTCACCTAGCTCAATGTAACATCGATAGGTTTAGGCTACTACATGATATTCCAATTTTCCCTGTACCCATCATGAGGTTGCTACAACCTAGCCTATGAATGAAAGTTTACAATGTAGGTGCACAGGTCGAGAGAATTTTCAGTAATCAAGGTGACAGACATTGACACATTTAATATGTCCTTGCACACTCTTGTCTGCATTTAGCTGGTCTAGCGTGTAATCATTAGTCCAACAGTTGCAAATGTTTATTCCTGTTTCGTTCCGTTTGCTTCTGTTTAAGAAACGTTTTTCAACAGAATCGGCTAAAGGAATACACACCTGATCACACGCAAACACAGTTCCCTTTCATACCAGATACATACAAACAGCTCGTTGTATTTATAATTCCTTCTCGCAACTATCTACGAGCTCTCCTCCTCTCACCTTATCCCTTTGCTTGTGGACTTCAGTGCACAACACATCAGCTGTCAGTTACCAGGCGAAAAAACTTTCCAAGCCAAACCTTCATATCATGACTGCTAACCTCTACACACAGCCTACATCGTTGTCACGTCATAGTCAGCATAGCTACTAGAACTAACGCGTTAGTAAACCTGCTGCAAACATGCAGTACTGTGTAGTCAGCAGCAATCAGTTTAGCAGTTACACCGGCAGGCCCCGGTGGCAATAAAATCATAAAACCAAAAGATTACCTTGACTTGGAAGAGTTCAAGTGTTGGATAGCCGTAGCCAGCTAGCTAACATAGCATCTCTCTATGTTTGAGCTGGGTGTTTGAGTAGGCTAGACGAGCTATTTGCATTTGACACTAGCTAAGTAAGTGAACGTGAAAAAATATATACTGCGAAATATACTGTAGCTACCTCTCTCTCCCTCTCTCTTTTGCCTCTCCTTAATTTTGGAAGAAATTCATTTGTTCAGAATTGTTCAACTATTGTCTTTCTTTCTCTGTGTCAACTACTCACCACATTTGATGCACTGCAGTGCTAGCTAGCTATAGCTTATGGGTGTGGCAGGTAGCCTAGTGGTTAGAGCGTTGGGCCTGTAACCAAAAGGTTGCTAGATCGAATCCCTGAGCGGACAAGTTAAAAATCTGTTGTTCAAGGGCAGAACAAGGCAATTAACCCACTGTTCCTACGCCATCGTTGTAAATAAGATTTTGTTCTTAACTGACTTGCCTAGTTAAACAAATGTAGAATAAAAAATTATGCTTTCAGTACTAGATTCATTCTCTGATCCTTTGATTGGGTGCACAACATGTCACCCTACAGACTGCTGCTGAGGCTACTGTCGACCTTCATTGCAAAGGTTGTAAATACTGCAAACCACACACCTGTCCAAATGTGCACTTCACATTTCCATATATTAAAACTTATGCCATTAACAGTATCAACATTTCTGTTCGATCCACATTTACAAGGATGCGTTATACCCTGGGTTGTCCTGAACAGAATGAGCCTATGTTTGTAATATTATGAAGAAAATGAGCCGCGGAACATGCATTTGAATTCACCCATGACTCCATTCTATGCCCACCAAAATGACAGTCTGTTTGTCTGAAGTGCCTTTTGAAAGCCAAACACTGTAAAATCATGTTTTATAACTTAGCTAGCCATGTTGGCAATAGAATACGTTTTCAAATGATGCCCACCTGACCCAGATTGTGATTTGTAATGGAAAGTTTTTGGATTGTGTAAACAACAACCGTAATTATGTGGGCACGCAGGGCTGTGTTCAAAACAAAAAACTACAAGTGTGCTTGCCTCAGTTCCTTAATGGCAAAGCTAGGAGAGCAAATTACTTTGGAGAGGTGTGTGGCCAATCGGCGACACAAGTTAGACCTCTCACTCACTGTAATCGTTTTTTTTTCTTATCTTGCACCTACACCTACTTATTATGTTTGCTGAATGTATCTAGAATATTTTCAGGTTTAGTTATTGACAAATGCTGTGAAAAGTACAGCAAATGTAAAATGCACATAAAATCAACAGCGTAATGTTTGGATTCAGTCGTGTCAGGTGAACTGTTGTGTCCTCATTTTTAGTCTGATAATTTCCCCATAATTTACAAAATGTTCTCTTTCAGTTACAACCATTGTCATGCATATGCTTTTTATAGTTCTTCTGTTAGAATCATTTACATTTGTCCCTATCAATATAAGCCAATTTCCACGAGTGTAAGGGGTTAAAACAACAGACTCAGTTCAGCCACTGTGTAAATAGCGACACGGCATCCCTGCTGGGCCCATGCAATGTTACTTCTGATGTCTGACCAAGATGAGGCCTTGGGTGTAAATGTTGCCACTATATGTATTATGCTCACTTTAGATTACAACTTTTTGAGTACGTTAGAATATGTAACCTGACTCAATATGTAACCTGACATAATGAGACAGGTTATAGACCATGTAGCTAGGACTAGGACCCCTAGACATAATGAGTCAGGTTATAGACCATGTAACTTTGGGTATGTAACTTGGTGTGTTGTTGGTGGCACTTTATTTGACAGTTCACTTTTTATATGTTTACTCAAGTAATATGGTCATGTTGATACATTATTGGTGTGCTTGCTTTCAATGCTGTGTGATATCCTATAGGTTGGATGCCTTCCGTCCCCAATGCCAACTTCGACGAGCTGCATATAGGCTACTGTATCTATTTCTGTGCAGAGTGCAATGATTTATTTGCCTTTCCTTCATGTACTTCCAAGGGACTCTTGCCAGATTACCTGGGTCACAGACAAATCCTGAGTCAGTTCTATCCCTACTCTCACCCCAGATTACCACTGCCCCTTCTCTTTCACAGATCCTGGATCAGTAATGATACATTCCTACTGTCACCCCTGTTCCTTCACACATAAACAGATCCTAGGTCAGTTATACTCCTACTGTCATCCCAGATTACCACTGCACTTTTTTCTCCTTCACACAGACACAGATCATAGGTCAGTTATAATATTCTGACTTAGTGTTTTCCATAAGCGCCAGCCATCGGCTAAATAGCCGATAACAGACTAATTTTCACACTTCATTAATTAACTAAGCTCATTTTAGTCTGTTGTCTGTCCCGCCTCTCTGTACATGTGTAATTTTTGTGCGCTCCGGTTGGCAACAGTCAAAAAAAAAATCATGGTGGAGGGAGAAAATATGTGCATCCTTAATAAATCCATTTTCCATTCAATTCTGTATTGTTTCTAAACAGTTTCTAAACACTTGATAGAACACAAACTTTTTTCCTTAGGTTTTTGCCACAATAATCTAAATTGAAAGACTAGATTTTGTTTTTGCCACAATAAACTATATGGAAAGAGTAGACTAGATTTGTTTTTCGGACTAGATTACTAATCTACCGCCTTCCCTCAAAGTCCCACCCACAGTGATTGATTGACAGGTCTGAAACCATACCAGCTCTGTGACAACAATCCCACTCAGAGGCCAAACTGTTAAAGGGTAGTTCACCCAAATTACAAAATGACACATTGTTTTCCTTTAAGTGTCCACAGCAGCAGAGCCAATAAAATACATTATTTGAAGAACAAAATCATTGTGGCAATTCATATATTGCAGTAAAAGTGTAAATATGACTTTAATATCAAGAGAAGGCAGGTTTAATGTTAAAAAAGGTCATCTTACTTAGAAAATAGTCCTGATAATATAGGCCTAGGCCTACACAATATCCAAAACAACTAACAACGTACTGAATTCATACATTTTCAGTCATTTTTATTGTAAAGTTATGTCTTTCTACTCAATACCACTACTAATTTTATCAATCTGGAAGGTAAAGTCATTAAAGTATTCAATTATTTAGTGGTGTATTCTGGATGGAATCAAGGCATTGGAATGTAACTGAGGCCTCTAAAATAGAGCTCGTTCTGCATGATTTTTTTCAGGTGGCATTATTTTTTTCACCCCAGCCCAGAACTGCCTGACTGGCTACTTTTACTACTTAGCTGGCTACTCCATATTTTTACGGAAACCACTGCCCACTGTGACCCCAGATTACCACTGCCCCTTCCGCTCATTCACACAAACACAGATCCTAGGTCAGTAGTAATATGCCTTCTATCATCCCCGTCTAACACTACCACTCCCGAGCCTTCACACAGACACAGATCTTAGGTCAGTAGTAATATGCCTTCTATCACCCCCGTCTAACACTACCACTCCCGAGCCTTCACACAGACACAGATCTTAGGTCAGTAGTAATATGCCTTCTATCACCCCCGTCTAACACTACCACTCCCGAGCCTTCACACAGACACAGATCTTAGGTCAGTAGTAATATGCCTTCTATCACCCCCGTCTAACACTACCACTCCCGAGCCTTCACACAGACACAGATCCTAGGTCAGTAGTAATATGCCTTCTATCACCCCCGTCTAACACTACCACTCCCGAGCCTTCACACAGACACAGATCCTAGGTCAGTAGTAATATGCCTTCTATCACGCCCGTCTAACACTACCACTCCCGAGCCTTCACACAGACACAGATCCTAGGTCAGTAGTAATATGTCTTCTATCACCCCCGTCTAACACTACCACTCCCGAGCCTTTACACAGACACAGATCCTAGGTCAGTAGTAATATGTCTTCTATCACCCCCGTCTAACACTACCACTCCCGAGCCTTTACACAGACACAGATCCTAGGTCAGTAGTAATATGCCTTCTATCACCCCCGTCTAACACTACCACTCCCGAGCCTTCACACAGACACAGATCCTAGGTCAGTAGTAATATACCTTCTATCACCCCCGTCTAACACTACCACTCCCGAGCCTTCACACAGACACAGATCCTAGGTCAGCTAATATGCCAGATCTCCTTCCCCTTACTGTACAGTATAATGACATCAGGCCCACGAGAAAAGGCTTTTTTTTAAATAGATTTCCCCCTCCCCTTTAGAGTCAAATGTTTCCTGTTCTGTTATGTCTGTGATGTTAGATGAATGGTTGTGAGGTTAAGGTTCAATGATATGGTAGCGTGGTATTGACAGGATAGTTTATTTTATTTTCTCCCCAGATGTCACCTCTCTCTCTCTATTTCTTGCTATTCCTCGCTCCCTCTTATTTTGGCGTGTTTACACCTAAACGAACATATTTGCAAATTAAGGTAATTGTTTTGTTTAGTGCTCAGTATGAGCTTGGCACTAAGGGTGCCAGCTTGTCTAATGCCTCTAACCTCTTCCTTCTCTCGCTCTCTCTCACTCACTCATTCTCCTTTCTCCCTCTCTTGGCTGAGCTCTCTCTTATAATATATTTGTTTTCGACGAGGCACAGTTGTGTTTACAGGTACTCAGTGGAGATTTCTGGATCCGATTAAAATCACTCCCCAGTCTGAGTGGGTGCTAAGAAACCCGTCACCCGGCAACCACATCCACGAGGGAGTCGAGGCGATAATAACTTTCAAAACAGCAGAGTGACAGATGCCTGACTAGAGAAAGAGGAAGAGAGAGATAGAGAGTGAAAGATGTTAAAAGGTTTGTTAAAAACACAAATTCACTCAAGCACTTTCTTGAAAGTGAAAGTCCCATTGAAATTCCACTCTCGCACTGTGTTGTTCTTAAGGATAGAAAATAAATAGTTATAATTTCCCTTTATATTTATTGTCAGTACTGTTGAATTTAATTAGCTGCATGCTCAAATCAACGGCGCATCTGGCAGATGGCGGCTTGGTGTTTATTTATGCAAACAAATTGGAGTCTGCTTGAAAACCACAGTTGTTTTATGAACTTGTCTTTCACAAGTGTAGATATCTAGCACTGATATTTATATCCTTCGTGATATTTAAATAATTATCCTGATCAATTGTTCACAAATACAGAAAAGTTATATCCGTTTGCTCTTCATCTCTTAAAAAATACAAATTCATATGTGAACATTTGGAACGCTTATTCATACAAATTTGACATGCTATCTTTTTAAAGGGAAGGCATTGTTTGATATTTGGCTAATATCATTGCTGGATTTAGGCTTATTTTCATGGCAAAGAGGCTGGCATTGTTCGTTTTCCTGTTGGATGAAGAAGCTGTCCAGACTCTCAGCCTATTTGCATGCTTTCACTGGATAGTAGCACAAGTATCGTTGTGTCCAGGATTCCAGATCCTTTTAACAAATTATTAAGTACTACAAAAAAAATTATACAACATACTGCAACATACCTGTTTTAAGATAAGGATTTTCCATTGTGAATTTTTCTTAAATACATTGAAGTAATGCAAGTTTTTCTATTTTAAGTTGAAATCACTTCAAAGATCTTTTTATTAATTCCATCAATCAAATATAATTATCAAACTGGATTCAACTAGTTTCATTAACAGTGATATTGCCCTGTCCGATCCAGACCTAAGACTGACTGTCCACCGGTCCGACACATTTTGGCTGAACTCTTTTTTTCATGAGCTCTGCCCCAAGCTCAGTTATCTCTGGCTTGTCTTTAGACACCAGTCTCCATCACATTACTGGTACATTTAGGGAACCATGGCAGAAGTCACTGGCGCTTGATCCAGATGCTAAACGCTAGTGACAGAAGTTAGAGGAGAGCAGATGAGATTTCCTGATTGGAGAACGAATGCCGGGGCCCTAACCCATGCTCCGTCTAATATGGTCATGTAGAGAAATTGATATTCCTGCTAAATTAATTAATTTTTCATATAGCCCAAAGCTGGGAGTTTAAAAAGAGTGCATACTTGCTGGTTTTCCCGTATTTCCTCCCTCTTTAAAAAAAATAATGTATTGCCTAATCATATTAATACTTTTGCCCCAAGGATGAAAAGATAATTTTACAAATGCATTTGGAACTATGTATCACTGAGTATTTATGATTAAATTATGCAAATAAGTCCAGATTGTCTAATTAGGATTGATATGAGCAATAGATGTAGTGGAATCTGAGTACAAGCATGTCCAAAGAGCAGAAAATTGAAAATGACAAGGCTGGAATCCTTAAAAAGGGTGTATCGTTGGTTGTCTTTCTTTTTTTTCTTCCCCTCCTTCCAACTCTCTCTCTCTCCAATTCAATTCACCCTCTCTCACTCTGTATAATTCGCCATGGCCGTATCAGGAGTTAATTTTCTCTGGCTTAATTTCTCGTCTGACTTGACAGGAAGAGGAAGCCATCAGGGATGGAATCTCAGATGGGATTCCCGCAAATTTCCTCTTGTTTTTTATTTCTCTTCCCCCCTCTCTCTTCTCCCCCTCCCACTCTTTTCATTTTCGTGGAGGGGCTATCAGGGATGAATCTTCTTCTGAATAAACACTCCAATGTTATTCCTGCAGTATCAATGTTTCTCTTTTAGCCCAGCGCTGGATAGTAAGGATGCATCCCAAAGGGCACCCTATTCCCTATACTCTGTACTACTTTTGACCAGAGCCCTTTGGGTCTCAAAAGGCTCCCTGTATAGACTAGTGCACTACTTTTGACTAAAGTAGTTCACTATAAAGGGATTGGGTGCCATTTGGGATGCAACCTAAGGGTCTCCTCCTCCTTATTAATGGGGAGTGTAATAAGGCAAGAGAATATCATTGGAGGAAAATACCTTTTGCACTCGTTGGAATTCTGTTGACTAATGCCATTTGATTAGGAAAATGTATGTCTGTGTTATTGTGGTAATAGTAACCTCAGCTCGTGCATGTTGGGAAGGTTGTATTTTCTTTGTGTGCGAGTTAAATGTAAAATATTATCATGTATTATAGATCTGTATCTTACTGGACACTGATTGTCAGCAATATAATTATTATAATGAATTCTAGTTAGTCATTTACAGGTTTGGGTACCCATCGCAAGACCCACTGGTTGATGCTTATTTATAAAACCCTCTTAGGCCTTACTCCACCCTATCTGATATACCTACTGCAGCCATCATTCTTCACATACAACACCCATTCTGCCAGTCACATTCTGTTAAAGGTCCCCAAAGCACACACATTCTTGGGTCACTCCTCTTTTCAGTTCGCTGCAGCTAGCGACTGGAACAAGCTGCAACAAACACTCAAACTGGACAGTTCTATCTCAATCTCTTCATTCAAAGACTCAATCATGGACACTCTTACTGACAGTTGTGGCTGTTTTGCGTGATGTATTGTTGTCTCTACCTTCTTGCCCTTTGTGCTGTTGTCTGTGCCCAATAATGTTAATACCCTGTTTAGTGTTGCTACCATGTTGTTGTCATGTTGTGTCATGCTGCCATACTGTGTTGTCATGTGTTGCTGACATGTTATGTTGTTGTCTTAAGTCTCTCTTTATGTAGTATTTTATTTAATATTATTTAATATCAATGACGGTCTTTTGGTAGGCCGTCATTGTAAATAAGAATTTGTTCGTAACTGACTTGCATAGTTAAATAAAGGGGGAATAAATATATAAATGAATATTTGTTGAATGTGCTCATTGCACCTTTTTTTTTACGAGTGTAACAGTATCGCTTCCGTCCCTCTCCTCGCCTTAAACCAGGGACCCTCTGCACACAGACAACAGTCACCCTTGAAGCATCGTTACCCATCGCGCCACAAAAGCCACGGCCCTTGCAGAGCAAGTGGAACAACTACTTCAGGTCTCAGAGGGAGTCACGTCACCCGATTGAAACATTATTAGTGCGCACCACCGCTAACTAGCTAGCCATTTCACATCGGTTACACTCACCCCCCTTTTGACCTCCTCCTTTTTCCGCAGCAACCAGTGATCTGGGTCACAGCACCAATGTAACAGTTTAGCTTCCGTCCCTCTCCTTGCACCAACCTGGGCTTGAACCAGGCAGCAAATTTTCTGACTTTATACACTGCACTCATTGAGAGAGGTAGTTAGCAAACCAGGCCAGAGACACCAATACTCCTTAGCCGGCCCACAATAATGGAATGGTCTACCTTATCAAAAGCTTTGGCCAAGTCAATAAAATAGCAGCACAACATTGCTTATGTAAAAGTATAGCTTCTGTCCCTCTCCTCACCCCAACCTGGGCTTGAACCAGGGACCCTCTGCACACAGACAACAGTCACCCTCGAAGCACCGTTACCCATCACGCCACAAAAGCCAGGGCCCTTGCAGAGCAAGTGGAACAACTACTTCAGGTCTCAGAGCGAGAAACGTTATTAGCGCGCACCACCGCTAACTAACTAGCCATTTCACATTGGTTACATGAGCATGGCCTCATATCTATTAGAGTATATTGAATGACTGTCATTCATATTCGATTGACCCGGCTCAATGTAACATTGGTAGATTTAGGCTACCTCATGATACTCAAATTTTCCCTGTACCCATTATGAGGTTGCTACAACCTAGCTTACGAATGTAAGTTTATAACTTAGGTGCATATGTCAAGACACAAATTGGAGTCATCTAGCTGACCTAGGCTATAATCACTAGATAAAACAGTTCTGTTCCATTTTGCAACCAAAACGAGAGTTTCTATTGGACAAATTCAGGTAGGTCTATCCCCTTTCGTTCCGTTTAAGATTTTTTTTTTCAACAGTATCGGCAGAATGAATAACCCTGATCACCCGCATACATAGTTCACTTTCATAGCAGCCACACAAACAGCATCATCACTTTGCTCGTTTTATAATTCCTTCTTGCATCTATGCACTCTCTCACCTTTTCCTTTCGCTCGTGGACTTCAGTGCACAACACAACAGCTGTCTGTGACCAGGCGAAAAAACCTCTCCAAGCCCAACTTTCATACAGTAACCGCTAACCGCTACACACAGCCTACATCGTTGTCACCATATTAGCTGACGTCATAGTCAACATAGCTTACTATAACTAATGCATTAGTAAACCCACTACAATCACGTAGTACAGTGTACAGCAAGCAGTATAGCAGTTACAATGGTGGGCCCCGATGTCAATAAATGAATAAAACCAAAAGCATGCCTTGACTTGGAAGAGTTCCCATGTTGGATAGCCTTAGCCAGCTAGTTAACATACATAGCATTCCTCTCTATTTGAGCTGGGTGTTTGAGTCAGCTAAATTAGCTAGCTGCATTAGCTAGCTAAGTAAGTGAAAAAGATCAATACAACTAAATCTAGCTAGCTAGCCAAACTCTGCTGCTTCTCCTTAATTTTTTAAGAAATTGATTTGTTCAAAACTGTTCAATTATTGTCTTTCTCTCGCTTTGAGTCAACTACTCACCACATTTTATGCACTGCAGCGTTAGCTAGCTCTAGCTTATGTTTTCAGTATTAGATTAATTTTATGATCCTTTGATTGGGTGGACAACATGTCAGTTCATGCTGCATGAGCTCTGGTAGGTTAGAAGATGTCTTCCGCAAGTCGTCATCATTACTGTGTAACTCTATGGAAGGGGGTGAGAACCATGAACCTCTTAGGTTTTGGATTGAAGTCAGTGTACCCAGAGGAGGACGGAAAATAGCTGTCCTCCTGCTAGACCATGGTGCTACCCCAGAGAATGCTGTTGAGGCTATTGTAGACATTCATTGCAAAACAGTGTGTTTCAATCAGTTATTTGGTGATGTAAATATATTTAGTATAGTTTTATCTAAAAAGTTTGAAAATATGTTTCACTATTTTTATTGTTATGAAATTCACTGAGTAGGATGGTCCTCCCCTTCCTCCTCTGAGGAGCCTCCACTGGCTTTCACTCACCGCAGGGTTCAATCTCTACCATTCATCTCATTTCCAATCTGTATTTAGCATCTCTGATCTAATTGATGTGTATCTCTATGGAACCTTGGTGAGTCTTTCTACCAAATACTACAGCTGAGTGTCCCGCCAGCTGCTTCCATAGAGAATCATCATCTCCACAAACCAAAACAATATTTATGCACGTCATTAGTTATAATTCAATACACCCAAATTGACTTCAAAAAACTGTCTTAAATCTGCGGTCTGGGCGGATTTGAGTCTTTGCTTTAAATAGCTTTAGGGGCTCTTTTCTTGTTTTCGTCAGGAGGTATTGAGTGAGCAGATGCTTTGAAAAACCATAGAAAGTGGTGCTGGTCTCAAGTGTCATTAGCTTCAGGCCTTTTCCAAGCGGGCGCCAGGTAAAGATTAGATAACAATCAGGGGCTTTAATAGATACTGTTGGAGGCATTGGAGCCTGTCTGAAGCTAACAACAGAAGAAGAGGAGAGGAGAGGGGGTAAACAATGTAATTTCCTATCTAGTTTCTCCCTCGCAATGGTGTTTTCCCTAAGCCTTAAAAATGTGTTTGTTCACAGTAGAGGAATAGAGCAATATTTTGCTCATACATCAATTTCAAATCACTTAATTGTTTATCAGGAAATCAAATCCTAATTTGGATGAAAGGTGTTATTTTTTCAAATTAAAGTTGAATACAAACATGTCCAGTAATTCACACTAAAACACAGCACTTAATTGCAACATAGAGCAACAAGTAAAACCCATCCAATGGGTTACAATGCTCCAAATTCACAGTATGCATTAATCAAAATGTTTTAATATCTGCAGGGTTATGCCTCGATCACATCAAAAGCGTTATTACGATTTGGTACACTAGAATCACGTTCATTTCCAGTAGAACACCGCATTTGCCTTGCAGCATTGCTTTGCAGAGGCAGTTGCAGTGCGTTCTTTGTGGTGCATACGTGGGATTTATGAAATTGTATGCTTAGACAGCTTGACAGAATTGGAAGCAGAAGGGGAATGTTTAACTTTTGTTGCACACATATCTAGATGATGCTGCATACCATTTTGTGCAACGACGGTGTAAGTGTGATCGAGGCGTTAACGTCTGCAGCCAATCAGTGATGTTTTCCAGACAGCTAGCTACCACCCAAAGCCTCCTCCCGACCCCACAAGGGACACATGTAGCTGTAATGAACATGGTCAGAACCCAAATATAAGCTTTATAGAATTGTAAACAAACACTGTATAGCCTCAATACATGGTTAAAACTATAATTGTCAGCTCATGGATCAGACCTTGCATCTATAGCTACGTCTATGAAGTTTGAGTGTACATTTCTCCAGCCCCATCTTTCAACTTTTTATAAAAAAATTGACGGGGTGACCTTTGTTGTTGTTTTAACTGCAGAATGCTCTTTTAAAAATGCCTGTGCCGCCACAACAGTACAGTAACCATGGTGCCCTAGCTATTATTACCCTCCTCCTAAAAAGTGACAGTCAGGTCCTTGGAGAGGTGACACCTAACTCTGCCGGGGAAAATCTATAGCACTGCATCAACCTACACGTCCTTGGCCAATCAGATACAAGGATTCGTGCTACTGGATAGAAGATAGAAGGTAAATGGTGCACAGAACAGACACGATGGGCTTTAAAGACAATGTAGTTATCTCAATGGGTACGATTGTGTTTTTGATTTTACTGCCAGTTGGTTATTGCAAAATATAAAATGTGTTCTTTAATTTAAATTGGTCAAATGACTATACATTTCATTTGACATACTGGTATTAGTAGAGGAAAAAGGTGATGGTGTGTGTGTGTGTGTGTGTGTGTGTGTGTGTGTGTGTGTGTGTGTGTGACAATCACTAATATACTATGTGCTGTACAGAGTGTTGTATGTACACGCAGACTTTTTCCTGCTGACCTCTTGCCAGGTCCCCCTCTCAAATGAGGTTTCTAACCTCAAGGGTCTTTTCCTGGTTAAATACAGGTTAAATCAAAATAAAATAAATATTATAGGCTGTTGAAGTTGGTACATACCTGTGCCTTCTGTGTGTTTTCAACAAAAACGGTCAGTAGCTCCTTTTCTGGTAATTCCACAGTAGAGCAGAAAACACACAGCGAGGCATGTTGGCTCTGGAAATTAACTGGGTTATGATAATACACCACCTCTTGGCTGAAATGGTCTGTCCACATACATTAACCCTAGTTAGCCATTTCTCAAGCGCTCACTTCAACAATCTCCACATTATCAACCACCGATGCACTATCATCATATTATACATGTCAGTTATTAAAGCCAAACCACCATACACTCCATTTTCTATTGTTGTGATAGTTGTTGTCTGTATGTTGCCTATGTGATCTGCAACCCATGTGTAGCTTGTCTCTCTTTCACCCTCTCTATCTCTCTCCTTCCTTCTTCTCCCTCTCTCTTCCCCACCACCCTCCATCTCTCTCTCTCTCTCTCTCTCAATTAAATTCAAAGGGCTTTATTGGCATGGGAAACATATGTTTACATTGCCAAAGCAAGTGCAATGGATAATAAACAATATAAAATGAACAGTAAACATTACACTCACAAACGTTCCAAAGCAATAGAGACATTTCAAATGTCATATTATGGCTATATACAGTGTTGTAACGATGTGCAAATAGTTAAAGTACAAAATGGAAAATAAATAAACATAAATATGGGTTGTATTTAAAATGGTGTTTGTTCTTCACTGCTTGCCCTTTTCTTGTGGCAACAGGTCACAAATCTTGATCTTGCTGCCGTGATGTCACACTGTGGTATTTCACCCAACAGATATGGGAGTTTATCAAAATTGGATTTGATTTCAAATTATTTGGGGGTCTGTGTAATCTGAGGGAAATATGTGTCTCTAATATGGTCATACATTTGGCAGGAGGTTAGGAAATGCATCTCAGTTTTTAACTCATTGTGTGGGCAGTGTGCATATAGCCTGTCTTCTCTTGAGAGCCAGGTCTGCCTACGACGACCTCTATCAATAGCAAGGCTATGCTCACTGAGTCTGTACATAGTCAAAGCTTTTCTTAATCTTGGGTCAGTCACGGTGGTCAGGAATTCTGCCACTGTGTGTTCTCTGTTTAAGGCCAAATAGTATTCTATACTGAACAAAAATATAAACGCAACATGTAAAGTGTTGGTCCCATGTTTCATGAGCTGAAATAAAAGATCCCAGAAATGTTCCATATGCCCAAAAAGCTTATTTCTCTCAAATGTTGTGTACAAATTTGTTTACACCCCTGTAAGTGAGCATTTCTCCTTTGCCATGATACTCCATCCATGTAGCATATCAACAAGCTTATTAAACAGCATGATCATTACACAAGTGCACCTTGTGCTGGGGACAATAAAAGGGCACTCTAAAATGTGCACTTTTTTCACACAACACAATGCCACAGATGTCTCAAGTTTTGAGGGGAGTACAATTGGCATACTGACTGCAGGAATGTCCACCAGAGCTGTTGCCAGAGAATTTTATGTTAATTTCTCTACCATAAGCCACCTCCAATAACATTTTTGAGAATTTGTCAGTAGGTCCAACTGGCCTCACAACCGCAGACGACGTGTAACCACGCTGCGCCCCTGCCCAGTCATGTGAAATCCATAGGGCCTAATGAATTTATTTTAGTTGACTGATTTCCTTATATGAACTGTAACTCAGTAAAATCATTGAAATGGTTGCATGTTGCATTCATATTTTTGTTAAGTATAGTTTGCTCTGTTTTTTGTTAATTCTTTCCAATGGGTCAATTAATTCTCTTTTTGTTTTCTCATGATTCGGTCGGGTGAAATTGTGTTGCTGTCCTGGGTCTCTCTCTCTCTCTCTCTCGCTCTCTCTCCCCCCTTCTCTCTTTCTCTCACTCGACCCATTGAAGCCTGTATTACTACCACTGTGAGTGGGAAGAACCCCTCCTTCCAGGCTCTCCTGCGACTACTGCTTGACTGGCCTCACAAATTATACAAGCCAGAGTTTTAGTTGGGAGTTAATATCCTGCAAAATTGTCCTGCGCTGGCCCCGGTAGAATGGGGATGATTAAATGACACAAGCATATCAAAAACATTTTTCTCAGACTAGTGGGTGTTAAGTGTCGCGCTGGTGCCGTCCTCTCCCAAGTTTGCTATTAAACAGCAAAAAGGGATTGATAAGGTGGGGGGAGTGGGTGTCATTGAGCTACAGTGTGTGTGTGTGTGTGTGTGTGTGTGTGTGTTCAGTTTCATAGGTTTTCTTTTAAAGGATAAAACATCATGTTTCTCCATATCCTGGACAGGAGATGGAAAGTTCTGCAATAAAGCAAAAATTGCTTTTTGTGTCTATCGATGACCTCTCACTCTTGACCTTTGAAATGTCACAGTAGGACTGTGAGATGATCCCAGACACACTGATCTGATTACTATGATCAGACATCCATTGGTACTGTCTGTTCCAGAGGGAGTGTTTTATTTAAATCTGGTAATGTACAAAATCAAAATGGTCATACTCATAAACAGGTTCTATACATGCCACATTTACTCAGGTACTGAGGCAATGGTAACTGACATGTAAATGTTGTTAAATAAAAGTAGCATTGAAACAATGTACTTTAGTTGAAGAGATTTCTGTCTGTTTTTCTATGCTGTGTGTGTGTGTGTGTGTGTGTGTGTGTGTGTGTGTGTGTGTGTGCTATTCTCGCTGTCACATGCCAGAAAGGCTAATATTGTTACAATTGACGCTTTGCTCTAGAGGGGATCTGAAAACGCATTACTATACAAACCAAACCATACCAAACCAAGCTTCAAGCAGAAGAAAAAAATTGTCCCTCAGATACAGTAATTCTCCTTTGGCCTTTTCTTTCTTGAATTGATGTTGACAATTAAATGTTTGGCATTGTAGTTTCAGGGCCAATTCACTTTCCAGTTAGGGTTACATTCCAGGTATTCTAATTTGCAGTCACACTGCACAGATGATCAGATCTCACAATGCCAGGATAGGTGTTTCATGTCTTAGAAACCACATTCATTTGATACAGCAATCTTCAGAGATGCGTAAGGAATCTGTGATAAAGACGACCTGGAACGCCACCAATAAGAATATAAGACAAAGATCTTCAGGAAGTAAAAGACAGTCTACAGTACCCAGAAACCGTATTTTCTCCATCAGACTGAAGAGAAGGTCAGGCAGGAATAACACATGTAATCTTAGATAATAGATAATCTGGCTGGAAAGATTTTTTTAACATTGGCACCAAGCATGGCACCTCTTGAGCCCCTTGGCACTGTTATCTCAACAGGACACACACACACACACACACACACACACACACACACACACACACACACACACACACACACACACACACACACACACACACACACGACCCCTCAGTATTGTTAGAAGGAAAGGTCAGGGTCAAACACAATGACTAAACCATGGTGTAGACTTCTTCCTGGAAATCTCCTAACTACGGAGTACCAGACCTGGGTTCAAATACTTTTTGACATAATATAAAATACTTTAGCAGGGCGGGATTTAACTTGGCACTCAAGGATAGCTAAAGTGAATGCTAAAATTATTTCCAAGATTTCAGATAGTATTTGAACCCAGGTCTGCTGAGGAGGGGAGAAAAGTAATCCGTATTGGACAGCTACAGTGGTTCTTCCTTTAAAAGTTGCAGCGTACCGCAGCACAGCTTGTGTGGTGCAGCAGAATTCTATGGCATGTTATTTAAATGTCAGCCATTGTTGCCTCAATGACGCAATTTATGGTTGTGGCATAAACTCAAAACTTTTAAAGAACCCTGTGGGGTGGACCATGTCTTGATGTGCGATATGAACACTGCTGTTCGGACAGTAAAAAAATAAAAGAAAAGCTTCCTCTCAGAGAAGAGCTCTATATTAAACAATGGTCAGAATTACATACTACATATACCTTTAACGGTAAAACTTTACAATAAGGAAAGGGTTTATAAAGGGGTTGTTATTAACGATTATTTAATCATTTGTAAATGCATTATAAACCCTTAATAGTTATATCGTATTGTTCAAAATAGTGCAACTGCTGCCAGTGTTTGCTAAATAGTGAGAAAATATTTATATATACACCTTACCAGTTCTCTGTGATAGTCCAAGTATGATGAACGCTCTGGTGTGAAATGGTAACCGTAATACCTTCGGTTGGTGAAACAATGGAGGCATCCTCTCACAACATTGAATGTTTGTCTTCATACCCACCATTCATTGACTGAACATGTATAACAAAGTGTTGAATCTTCTCTTATGTATGTAGTGATGAGTACCCAATACTATCTATAAGTATCTCTAAGGTTTGAGTGAACTCTCAAATCATCTATAAATAATTTACCCACATGTATAACTGCTAAAAGTGGACCTTATTTTAAAGTGACAGACCTATAAACATGTATAACTGTGTTGTCAACATTTATAACTGCTAAAAGCATACCGTATTTTAAAGTGACAGACCTATGAATATTTAACTGAGTTATCAACATTTTAGAACTGCTAAATATATATCTTATTATAAAGTGGCAATCCACTGACCATTAACAAATGAGTTACCAACATGATCATTTTTAAGAAAGTGGAAACCTACTGACCATTTATTAATTAGTTAGGCTTACCAATATGTATAACTTAAACTATATAGACCTTATAAGAAAGTGGAAAACTTCTGGCCATTTATTAATGAGTTGAAGACATTTATAACAGCATATAATCTCCTCAAACATAGTAAAAACATGTAATTTAATACAAGGATACATTGGGAAAACAATTTTAATTGCAGTTACTCAAATCTGAATCACTCGTTGAGTGATATATTCAGTGAGTAGCCTAGCTAATTCAGATAAACAGAGGTTGTCTTTTTCTACCCTTTTTTAACATTACAAGTCAGAATAGAAATTGACAACAGATTAACTATTTAAAATACAACAGGGTCTCATGGCCTCCTTCTGTGTCTTCATCTGTTTCTTTCTTGTTAAGCATTTTCCCATCCTGTAGTCTGAGACATTACGGGAATCTGTGTGAGAGAAGAGGAATTCATGACAATTTATACAACGGGTGGGTCTAATCCTCAATGCTGATTGGTTAAAAACACATTTAGCCAGTGTTACCACCGTTAAATTGACTATTTACTCTGTTCCATCTGACTGCGCAATCCACTGTCTCATCAGCCCAGCCAGGCAATTTATAAACTTGATCTCCACTAGAAAAAGCATCTAAACATTATCTCATATTTCTTTTCGACTAACATTTAGTTTTCAACAGCAGAGATTTATATAAAGATTTGTCAACAGAGATTTGTCTGTCTCTCCGACATTTGCAACATTGTTTCAATATTCAAATTCAATCTTCTGCTGTCCAATAGTAATGAACATGTCGGGAGTCTGGACAAGACAGACAGGCAGGGAGCTTTTCTCAGCCAGTCTAAATCATGAATCAACTGGCATCATTTTTATGGAAATATGCAAAAGAAAAATATTTGAAATAAGGTCAAACGAAACAAAGTGCAGCTAATTTACAGTCTTTCCAGCTAAAGTTTGAAGTGATTGTGTTACTGTAGCTGTGTTGTTGGCTAGCTTTTCTGAACAACATTGTCCTGACGAGTGAGCACATTTTCTATGCCAGGCGAAATCACGCCTCATTAGCTCATTGTCATGGATGCATCCAAATAAATGTCATTAGAAAACAGCTTAAACAAATGCAGCTACTTTGCTGTTATTCTGGCCGCACTTTGACGTGCCTGTAAATTAGCCGTAGTTGGCTAGCTACCAAGCAAGGAATAATAACGTTGCCAGACAGTATGGCAATGGAACATTTAGAATGAACGGCTGGGTCGCATCTCTGGCAACCGAACCGATAGAATGAACGACAGCTTGGGTAGCAACCCTAGATTTGTGTCGGGACTATATCTTGTGGAGGGATGAAATAGCTAGTTACCGAGCTAGTAAATTAATCTTAAAATTGGAACCACTAGTGTGCTGACAAAGGATGCAAGCTGGCTAATTTACCAGCTACCTAGCTGGAGACAGTAACTTTACCTGAGTTCAAAGGTTAAACGACTAATTATCTAGCGTGCTAATCCAAAAAAGCTAGCAAAAAAATTACATGGAAATTATGTCATGTCGATGTTAGCTAGCGAATGTTGCGAAGTTAACTAGCCAGTGAACATGATCACTTAGCTAGCTAACTATATCATCCCAAAGATTATATTGTGCTAAATCATCTAGCAGATTTTCTATATTAAAAAATGTGTTTTAGGTTTTACCTAATGCTAGATGGCTAACGTTTCCTAGCTAGCTAAGTAGGACAATGGAGGTGCTAGCAAATGTTAGCTAGCTAGCTATTTAGCTAACGTTAGCTGAGCAGTGTGCTTAATCATCCCGCAGAATTTTTGTATCCAAAAGTGAAACAAATTGCATAGAGAACTTACCCTCTCTCCTTTATCTTGTGAACAACATTTCTGTTGTGCAGTCTCTTCTTGTCTTCTTCTTCGATGAGGTTTAATAGCGGTTGGCATCCAATACATGTTGCGTTACCACCACCACCTACTAGACTGGATTGTAACTCCCTTATACTTTGCTTGAAAAAAATAAAAAATAAAACAAATACCCTGCCATCTAACACTACACTCACAAAAAAATACTCCACTATTTAAATATATTTAGTACTACTTCAGGCCAACAGCCTGAAAGGATGGGACACCACCACTTAACACACCCTGTAACTCTTCTGACGTCAAGTCTCGCACACCCAAATACCTCTCTGCAGCTGACACCACAACCTCTATTTTCTGCGATTTACATTCCATCCCTGCAGTACAGTTGATAACAATTGCTATAAATGCCAAAAACCCAATCTTACTGAAACATATATCACTTGTTGGTTTATCCCTCTGTACTGGTACTGATCTACTACTCACACCACTCCTCTTAGGATCTCTCCCCCTTGACCCATCTTCCTCTACTTTCTTCACTGCCTCAGCATATGACAACTACTCTAAACCTGGAAACCTCAACCTGCCTCTCTCGCACGGGACATTTCTGATCCCCAGCCCCATGGGCACCCCTACAATTAACACATCCCACAACTTTCCCCAATGCTACACATTCCTTTGTCTTATGCCCTTCTGCACACTTCTCACACCTAGGAACCTCCATCCTACACACTGTTGCCACATGCCCACAGTATTCTCTCTGGTAAGCAATCTGGTTTCCGCTCTGGTTATGGATGTGTCACTGCAATCTTAAAGGTCCTTAATGATTTCACCATTTCCCTTGATTCTAAGTGTAACTGATGTGAAATGGCTAGTTAGTTAGCGGTGGTGCGCGCTAATAGCATTTCAATCGGGTGACGTCACTCACTCTAAGACCTGAAGTAGTTGTTCCCCTTGCTCTGCAAGGGCCATGGCTTTTGTGGCGCAATGGGTAACGATGCTTCGTGGGTGTTGATGTGTGCAGAGGGTCCCTGGTTCAAGCGCAGGTTGGGGTGAGGAGAGGGACAGAAGCTATACTGTTACATAAGCAATGTTGTGCTGCTATTTTATTGACTTGGCCAAAGCTTTTGATAAGGTAGACCATTCCATTATTGTGGGCCGGCTAAGGAGTATTGGTGTCTCTGGCCTGGTTTGCTAACTACCTCTCTCAATGAGTGCAGTGTATAAAGTCAGAAAATTTGCTGTCTCAGCCACTGCCTGTCACAAACGCTCGATCCTAGTACCCCCACACTCTTCTCAATATTCATCAACAACATAGCTCAGGCAGTAGGAAGCTCTCTCATCCATTTATATGCAGATGATACAGTCTTATACTCAGCTGGCCCCTCCCTGGATTTTGTGTTAAATGCTCTACAACAAAGCTTTCTTAGTGTCCAACAAGCTTTCTCTACACTTAACCATGTTCTGAACACCTCCAAAACAAAGGTCATGTGGTTTGGTAAGAAGAATGTCCCTCTCCCCGCAGGTGTGATTACTACCTCTAAGGGTTTAGAGCTTGAGATAGTCACCTCATACAAGTACTTGGGAGTATGGCTTGACGGTACACTCCTTCTCTCAGCACATATCAAAGCAGCAGGCTAAAGTTACATATAGACTTGGTTTCCTCTATCGTAATCGCTCCTCTTTCACCCCAGCTGCCAAACTAACCCTGATTCAGATGACCATCCTACCCATGCTAGATTACGGAGACATAATTTATAGATCGGCAGGTAAGGTTGCTCTCAAAAGGCTAGATGTTCTTTACCATTCGGCCATCATATTTGCCACCAATGCTCCTTATAGGACACATTACTGCACTCTATGCTCCTCTGTAAACTGGTCATCTCTGTATACCCGTCGCAAGACCCACTGGTTGATGCTTGTTTATAAAACCCTCTTAGGCCTCATTCCCCCCTATCTGAGATATCTACTGCAGCCCTCATCCTCCACATACAACACCCGTTCTGCCACTCACATTCTGTTAAAGGTCCCGAAAGCACACACATCCCTGGGTCACTCGTCTTTTCAGTTTGCCGCAGCTAACGGCTTGAACGAGCTGGAACAAACACTCAAACTGGACAGTTTAATCTCAATCTCTTCATTCAAAGACGTAATCATGGACACTCTTACACGGAACCCAAACCGGCTGCGCGTGTGCGCCATCGTGCGCCATCGTGCGCCATCGTGCATACATTTATTTTGTCCCCCCACACCAAACGCGATCACGACACGCAGGTTAAAATATCAAAACAAACTGAACAAATTACATAAATTTGGGGACAGGTTGAAAAGCATTAAACATGTATGGCAATTTAGCTAGCTAGCTTGCACATGCTAGTTAATTTGTCCTATTTAGCTAGCTTGCTGTTGCTAGCTAATTTGTCCTGGGATATTAACATTGAGTTGTTATTTTACCTGAAATGCACAAGGTCCTCTACTCCGACAATTAATCCACACATAAAACGGTCAACCGAATCGTTTCTAGTCATCTCTCCTCCTTCCAGGCTTTTTCATCTTTGAACTTATATGGTGATTGGCATCTAAACTTTCATAGTATTACCAGGACGACCGGCAAAACAGTTCGTCATTCAATCACCCATGTGGGTATAACCAATGAGGAGATGGCACGTGGGTACCTGCTTCTATAAACCAATGAGGAGATGGGAGAGGCAGGACTTGCAGCGCGATCTGCGTCAGAAATAGAAAGGAGTTCTATTTTAGCCCTTGGCGCAAACAGTGTGGGTGCAATAATTGAATAATATGGATTTCTAAATGTATTTTGCAACGCTCGTGCACGCGACGTGTCCGGTCTGGTCAGCACAGTTGTGGCTGCTTTGTGTGATGTATTGTTGTCTTTACCTTGTCTTTTGTGCTGTTGTCTGTGCCCAATAATGTTTGTACCATGTTTTGTGCTGCTACCATGTTGTGTTGCTACCATGTTGTTGTCATGTTGTGTTGCTTCCATGCTGTGTTGGCATGTGTTGCTGCCTTGCTAAGTTGTTTTCTTAGGTCTCTCTTTATGTAGTGTTGTCTCGTCGTGATGTGTGTTTTGTCCTATATTTACTATTATTTTTGTATTTTTAATCCCAGCCCCCACCTTTTGCCTTTTGTAGGCCGTCATTGTAAATAAGAATTTGTTCTTAACTGATTTGCCTAGTTAAATAAAGGTTAAATAAAATAAAAAATAAAACCCTCTTCCTCCCTCTCTCAGACCTCCTCTGCCTCTCTTTTTCCCTCCATTCCTCCTCCGTATTCCCAGTATAAGTCTCTTTACGATAATACTACACTTCTCCTGACATACATCTTGTTCTTGCTTTGTCAAGGGACGCCATTTAACCGGCTATCACAATCTCCGTACAATCAGCACGAACCCCTTGGGATGTAGCGCTCAACAGTGCATCCCCCACTTGTAAAGCAGCTGCTTCATCTTGATGTTCTTCTTTATCAATAGCTACCACAACACTTTTCCATTTCAAACAAGCGCACACTTTTTCTCCCAGATTCCACAAGACCAGTCTCTTCTGTCTGGCCTTTGCACACTTCTCATAGCTAAGTCCATCCTGATTCTTCACGTTGCACTGTCACATGATGTCAGTGTCAACACAAAATTCTGGGCACGTTCCAGGTCGTTATTATTTCAAGTGCGTTTCACAGATGGGAAGATCTCACGAAGTCGGGGGAATTTCTCCCAAACCAGCGAACCACCCGTATAATATGGCTTGAGCTCTTCAAATGAGGCCTTCATTCCTGGAATAAATAAGTGTACCAATTCATTATCAAGTTTTCAAAAATGGGGCAAGACACATCAGGGGAGATGACCATTGGTCATAAAACCCTACCATTACTGTTCCTGGGACAGAGCAACAGTGCATCACACCCAAAATTGAGAACATAACTATTGTATAACTGTGCAGCCATTAATAATAAGGTTGCATGATACATAAGGGTTCAATATTATGCGCATTTGTAAGTGTATTTATAAATGGTGGGAAAAGTACCCAATTGTCATACTTGAGTAAAAGTAAAGATACATTAAAAGAAAATGAAAAAGTAAAAGTGAAAGTCACCAGTAAAATACTACTTTAGTAAAAGTCTAAAAGTATATTTTTTAAATATACTAAAGTATCAAAAGTAAATGTAATCACTAAAATATCATTATTATTAAAAGTTAAAGTATAAATTATTTAAAATTCCTTATATTAAGCAACCCAGACAGCACACATTTTTTGTTTTAAAAATTTACAGATAGCCAGGGGCACACTCCAACAGTCAGACATCATTTACAAACAAAGCATTTGTGTTTAGTGAGTCTGCCAGATCAGAGGCCATAAGGATAACCAGGGCTGTTCTCTAGATAAATGTGTGAATTAGACAATTTTCCTGTCCTGCTAAGCATCCAAAATGTAACGTGTACTTTTGGGTGTCAGGGAAAATGTAAGGAGTAAAAAGTACATTATTTATTATAGTAGAGTAAAAGTTGTCAAAAATATAAATAGTAAAGTACAGATACCCCAAAAAACTACTTAAGTAGTACTTTAAAGTATTTTTACTTAAGTACTTTACACCACTGATTTTGACAAGTTTGTTATAACCCATTTATTAATGGTTTATAATGTATTTACAAATGTATAAATAACTGTTAGTAATGTAATTACAAACCCTTTATAAACCCTTTACAAATGGAACCTTATTGTAAAGTGTTACCCATTTAGCTATCAAGCAAATATGTTATTGGACTTGAGAGTCCTACTAATGGAATTAAATAGAACACTTTAATGTCCTACTGTACTTTGACACTATTTAACAAGGTTCTGATAATCCCATCATGATATTTCAAAGCCCTCAGGTTGGTGTCTAGTTCAACCTTTGTATTTGTGCTATGATACTTCTGCCTTGCACTGACAGTCACTGCCAGTCATATGGGCCTATGGATGTCAAATTAATCCTCACAAGCATATCAACTCACTGCATAATGCTTATGTACTTTATTCATAAGGTCAACTGATTCCCGAGTCCCAATACACTGGCAACCATAAGTCTCTCTCACCTCAAGTGATGACTGGTGTCAGGTGTGTGTTTGTAAAGGAAACGCACACGGCAGATACAGATAGCGTTTGATCTGTGACAGAGATGATGAGTCCACACAGGACCAGCACTATCTAGCGCTCGCTAGTGATTAATAATTGTGCAGTCTGGGTAAAAAGGATGTCATGTCATCCCCCTTGTTGTCTAATGAAAGCTCTTGAATGATTCTGCGATGAAATGCGATAGGTACGTCCCAAATAGCACCCTATTCTCTTTATAGTGCACTACTTTTGACTAGGACCCAAAAGGTATGTGCGTGTGTGTGTGTGTCTCCATCTAAACCTGTATGTGTGTGTGAATGTGTCTAAACCTACATACGTACTTGTGTGTATGTCTAAACCTGTGTTTGTGTGTGTGTGTCTCTGTGTGTGCCTGTTAACTGTTACCATAGTCAGCCAGTCACGTTTACAGCCCGTACCAAGCCGCAGTGTGACACTCTCCATTCCTTTTGTCTCAAAGTGCTAACTGTATTTAATTTCACATCTTATCGGGACCAGGCTTTGTCTGTCTGTGAGTCAGCCGCGCTGCGGGATGGTGGCGACCCCAGGCGATAAACTCTGTCAGGCTTCAGGGGTGATTTATTCAATTCCGATTTCTGTGAAAGACTTTAATGTCGAGGGGTGATTATGTGTGAGGGAGAGAGACTGTGTGTGTGTGTGTGTGTGTGTGTGTGTGTGTGTGTGTGTGTGTGTGTGTGTGTGTGTGTGTGTGTGTGTGTGTGTGTGTGTGTGTCGGGGGGGGTAGAGCTGGGGACGTTACGGAAAAAAATCTATATTGTGAAAAAAAATGCTATAAAGATACATCAGCAAAAAATGTGGATAAATATCATTTGGGGGAGGTGCTAGAGCTGGGCGATAGACAAAAAGTCACATCACGATAAATGTAAGTATTTTGCTAGATAACAGCAAATACATTGATTAAAAATAAAGTTTAATGGACAGTTACTTTACATTAGTGGATGGCTCGAGAATTGTTTTCCCCAATGCCAAGTAAGACAATTGAGAAGGTAGCCTTTGATTCAGAAAGTAAGCTATTTCATCAAACATATCCAGGAAATCCATGATTGATATTTTTGATGTGCAACCTGTCAAAATACGATCCAGAATGATCAGATTTATTTTTGGTTCTTCAGAGGATTTGCCGACATCTTTGTGCATACATCCTATAGGCCAATAGGAAGAGGGAACTCAAAACACTTGTCCTATCTAGATTGCTAACTCTAAATAGGATATTGTTGCTAGATAGCTTTGTAGGCTAATTTATTAATCAGTCATTTTATTTTATTTTTAACTTTGTTTAAACAAGGGTTCACCATTGAGACCAGGGTCTCTTTCACAAGGGAGTCCTGCACACACAATTCATAGACTAATCAAACTAAAATACAGCACAACAAACAATAAAAAAAACAGCCACATTTCTGAGAAAACGGTTTCCCAATTAATATTTTAAATTGCCCAAGAGGCATCAGAGCATCCAATTGCAGTGCATTTTGTATTTGGTTCCAGCAATGAGGTGCATTAAAACTAAAAGCACATTCACCTAATTCGGTGGAGACCCAAGGAACCTCGAGTTAACCAACCCTGTGAGCGGGTTTGGTAACTTATGTTTTTTTTAATATACTTTAACAACAAAGTTAGTTAAGTTGGATGCGTGTGTGGTAGGGATTTTAAACAAAAAGGGAGTAATGAATTGATCTTCAGGAATTTAATGAGGACAAGCCAACCTTTTGATACAGAATGCGGTGGTGAGTATTAAAACTGTCACCGGTGATAAAACAAATGCCGCTATGGTAGATAACATCCAAAGGTTTAAGAGTAGTGGCTGCTGCAATCTGGTAAATGGTGTCACCATGATCAAGAACCGGCAGGAAAGTTAACTGTACAATCTGCTTCATGCTATTTAGGGAGAGGCAAGATCTATTTCTAAAAAAGAAGCTCAATTTAAATCTTAGCTTTTTAACAAGCTCATTCGTATGTTTTTTAAACATGAAATCTTTGTCAATCCAAGTGCCCAGATATTTGTATGCGAGAACCCAATCAATGGGAGAACCATCCAATGGATAAATATGTAGTCCATCTGAAACATTCTTGCGAGAACAGGAGAACAGCATGAATTTAGTCTTGCCCACATTATGTTTTAAACCAAACCAGACAGGGCTTTCTGTAAGGTAACAAGGTCAGATTGCTGCTCTATCATAGCCTGGTCAACAGTTGGGGCAATGACATACATAACAGTGTTGTCTGCATACAGATGAATATTACAAGTTAACAGATACACCAATATTATTTGTTTAAATAGTAAAGAGAACAGGTCCCAGTACTGACCCCTGCAGTACACCTTTAGTAATATCCAGGAAACTAGACTTAACACCGTCAGATATCTCACATTGACTCCTGTCTGACATATATTTTTAAAAACACTTGCAAGAAGCCTGATCCAGGCCTAGTTTGGTCAACCTTTGAATACAAATGTGATGGTCAACAGTATTGAAGGCCTTGGAAATAAGACTATAAAAAAGGCAGCCCAAAGATTTTTCATTTTCCAAGCAATTTACCATCTAAAATAAGCGTAGCAGCTGAAACTGTGCTAATGTAGGCTAATGTCCTACAAAAACGCGCTACTTGATACAGGCCTATTCACTGCAAATGGCCCGCTCTGCTCGGCTCCACAACACGGGCACATCAAAACCATGTTACACAGCCTACTCCGGTAGTAATGTGGTGCCATGAACTCGATATTAAGAGGTGAGAAATACATTATATTCCCACAGAAAGCTATTACTCACCTCTCTGTAACTACAACAACAGTAGTTATTTTTAAAACTGTCTTTTTCCTGCAATAGCATTTTGAGCAACGGGTAGATGCTTTCATAGCAGGAATAAACATAATGCATAGGCTATTATGTTCACCAAATTATGGTTTTAGAACAATATACAGGAAGCAAAATCACTGAAAATGATCAACGTAAGCAAAATGCTTTGGTAAGAGGAAGGCAATGTCAGTGTCTGTACTTTTCGAGTTCATCATCCCAGCTCTGTTTTCTCTACATAATCAGTGAGCTATGCGAAGTAGAGAGAGAGCGAGGCAGAAAAGAAAAGAGAGAAGTAGGAATCTATCCTGGCTTTCCTGTCTTTGTTGCAGCAAAGAGCTTGTTTTTTCCCTCCTATTCTAAGGACAGAACAGCGGTATCAAATCGCTCTCCCTTGTTTAGATTGGAGTTATTCAGGGGAAGGTGGGCCTGTTTTAAAGACACACCAGGCCGGCTGATTCTGAACAGTTGTATTTCTATGCAAATGCTTTTCTGGAGACCTGAACGGTGCTCTGACCCTCTATCCAAATATATTAGGGAAATCCAACGACCTTATCACACACATTATCCTCACACCATTTGAATAAACTGATGCCCAGACTTGTGTAAAATGTTTACCAACTGGGAAGTTAATCAATTTAGCCGAGATGATTTACATTTTCGAACTATACAGCAAGTAGGTCTACAGTAGGCCTACACACATACACGTGCACTAATATGCACGAAGGTACGCATTCCGCACTCATCCACACCGACGTCTACACATAGAGATAGAGATATATACGTACACACACACTGAATTCCTGGGTTAAGTATGATTATTTATTGTATTACTGTGTTCAAAAGGGGTCAACTACATCTGTGTCACTTCTGGAAACCTATTAATTTTTTATATTTTTTCCCTCTTTCCTCAGTCATCATGTCTTTAACGCATGGGCTCTTTCTTTCTAAACCTATTTTACAATTGTCCTTCATCCAGGGTCCATGTAACACTTATCAGTCTAATGATCTAATACATTCGTTAAAATTGAATAATAGAATATTAGTTTCAATTTCTCAAGTTCTCAATTTTCTGATCCTCTCGTTTTAATTAGTTTAACTTGCATAATCAAAAACTGTTTTCAAGTCTCCAAATTATATATATACAGTACCAGTCAAAAGTTTGGACACACGTACTCATTCAAGAGTTTTTCTTACATCAAAACTATGAACAAATACATCAAAACTATGAAATAACACATGTGGAATCATGTAGTAACCAAAAAAGTGTTAAACAAATCAAAATATATTTTATATTTGAGATTCTTCAAGTAGCCACTCTTTGCCTTGATGACAGCTTTTGGCATTCTCTAAACCAGCTTCATGAGGTAGTCACCTGGATTGCATTTCAATTGAAAGGTGTGCTTTTTGTTAATTTGTGGAATTTCTTTATTTCTTAATGCGTTTGAGCCAATCAGTTGTGTTGTGACAAGGTAGGTAGTGGTATACAGAATATAGCCCTATTTGGTGAAAGACCAAGTCCATATTATGGCAAGAACAGCTCAAATAAGCAAAGAGAATCGACAGTCCATCATTTCTTAAAGAAATGCGGCAAACTTGAAAGTTTCTTCAAGTGCAGTCGCAAAAACCATCAAGCGCTATGATGACACTGGCTCTCATGAGGACCGCCACAGAAAAGGAAGACCCAGAGTCACCTCTGCTGTAGAGAATAAGTTCATTAGAGTTACCAGCCCCAGAAATTGCAGCCCAAACAAATGCTTCACAGAGGTCAAGTAACAGACACATCTCAACATCAACTGGCCTTCATGGTCGAATTTCTGCAAAGAAACCACTACTGAAGGACACCAATAAGAAGAATAATCTTGCTTTGGTCAAGAAACACAAGCAATGGACATTAGACCGGTGGAATTCTGGCGTTAGGTCTGATGATTACAAATTTGAGATTTTTGGTTCCAACCGCCATGTCCTTCTGAGCTGCAGAATAGGTGAATGGATGATCTCGGCAAAGGGTGGCTACTTTGAAGAATCTCAAATCTAAAATATAGTTTGATTTGTTTAACACATCTTTGGTTACTACATGATTCCATATGTGTTCTTTCATAGTTTTTATGTCTTCACTGTTATTCTACAATGTAGAAAATAGTCAAAATAAAGAAAAACCCTTGAATGTGTGGTTGAGTGTCCAAACTTATATGGACCGTAAAATAGCTGTCTCAGACTTTTGCTATGACACTCGAAATTGTGCCCAGGTGCATCCTGTTTCCATTGATTATCCTTGAGATGTTTCCGCAACGTGATTTGGAGTCCACCTGTGGTAAATTCAATTGATTTGACATGATTTGGAAAGGCATACACCTGTCTATATAAGGTCCCACAGTTGACAGTTCATGTCAGAGCAAAAACCAAGCCATGAAATCAAAGGAGTTGTCTGTAGAGCGTCGAGACAGGATTGTGTCAAGGCACAGATCTGGGGAAGGGTACCACAAAATGTCTGCAGCATTGAAGGTCCCCAAGAACACAGTGGCCTCCATCATTCTTAAATGGAAGAAGTTTTGAACCACCAAGACTCTTCCTAGAGCTTGCCGCTCGGCCAAACTGAGCAATCAGGGGAGAAGGGCCTTGGTCAAGGAGGTGACCAACAACCCAATGGTCACTCTGACAGAGCTCTAGAGTTCCTCTGTGGAGAAGGGAGAACCTTCCAGTAGGACAACCATCTCTGCAGCACCAATCAGCTTTGGGCTTTTCCTGGTTTAATAAAGGTTCAATAAAATAAAAAAGTAAAAGGCACATGACAACCTGCTTGGAGTTTGCCAAAAGGCATCTAAATACTCTCACACCATGAGAAACAAGATTATCTGGTCTGATGAAACCAAGATTGAACTTTCTGACCTGAATGCCAAGTGTCACATCTTGAGGAAACCTGGCACCATCCCTACAGTGAATCATGGTGGTGGCAGCATCATGCTGTGTGGATGATTTTCAGCAGCAGGGACTGAGAGACTAGTCAGGATCGAGGCAAAGATGAACAGAGCAAAGTACAGAGAGATCCTTAATGAAAACTTGCTCCAGAGCGCTCAGAACCTCAGACTGGGGTTAAGTTTCACCTTCCAACAGGATAACAACCCTAAGCACACAGCCAAGACAACTCAGGAGTGGCTTCGGAAAATGTCTCTGAATGTCCTTGAGTGGCCCAGCCGGAGCCCGATTGAAAATCTCTGGAGAGACCTGAAAATAGCTTTGCAGCAACGCTCCCCATCCAACCTGCAGTGCTTGAGAAGATCTGCAGAGAAGAATGGGAGAAACTGTCCAAATACAGGTGTGCCAAGCTTGTAGCGTCATACCCAAGAAGACTCAAGGCTGTACTGAGTAAAGGGTCTAAATACTTATGTAAAAGTGATAGCAGTTTTTTGTTTTTAATAAATTAGCAAACATTTCTAAACATGTTTTTGCTTTGTCGTTACGGGGTATTGGGTGTAGATAGATGAGGGGAAAAACGATTTAATACATTTTAGAATAAGGCTGTAACCTAACAAAAGGTGGAGAACATCAAGGGGTCTGAATTCTTTCCGAAGGCATGGTATGCTGCTTTGCAGGAGTGGTCCTTAAGTTGCCTCTCCTCCCACTGTCATGTTTGCGTAAAATTGTTGCTTCACTCCTCCCGTAAAGCCGAAATGCTGTAGTCTAACTTGTCCACTGTAACCTTCTGTTAGCCTACAGTTTATGGGTACTCAATCTAGTGGGTCACTGTAGGTTTAGTCTGGGTTTATAATGTGGTGTTTTAGTGAATTTGGAGGGCAGCTCGTAGTCTAGTGGTTAGAGTGTGGGACTAGTAAGCGAAAGGTTGCAAAATCGAATCCCTGAGCTGACAAGGTAAAAATCTGTCGTTCTGCCCCTGAACAAGGCAGTTAACCCACTGTTCCTAGGCCGTCATTGAAAATAAGAATTTGTTCTTAACTGACTTGCCTAGTTAAATAAAGGTAAAATAAAACATGGGACACACCCATAGCTCCAGGTCTCCAGGATCCCAAGACAATTAGCCTACAGTCATTAGAAGGATAGTTACCATTAGGGGCAAGTACTGTTAGTAAAGCAGTATGGATAAGGTCATTGCCATTACACACAGATCCCCCCGCTCCTATTCTGAAAGTCCCTTTTGCCATATAGTCCACTTGAACCACAGATTTAGAAATCACCCAGCTTTTCTAACTGCACAAATTTTTCAAACGCCACAATGTATTATCAAATTAGAACAAACAACATCAAAATCTACATTTTTTCAGGGTAGAAGAATTTGACTTTGTTTCAATTTTTTTTATTTTAGGAGTGGATCAGACTTTTTTCACATTGAAACTAATATCATGTTATTCAGCTTGAAGAATGGTATTAGATCATTGGTTTGATAAGCGTTACACTCACTATTCAGCAGCCTAAATTGATCATTTATCTGAATTTGATCTCTGAGAAAAAGGATGAAATATTGCAGTTCGGCAGTGCAATGTTAAACTTCATTAAATTGTATTTTGAACATAATTCAACTCTCAGTACATAATGGAAATGTGCTAGAAAGTTAAGTCACAAGGTGCTGTTCCTTTAGCCCAATTATTTTGTCGGGAATTCATTCTTAAGTGAAGAAAATTGCCCATAAAAATGATATGATACTTGCTCCGCTGTCATCTATGACACACTTTGATGCTAATCTGCTAAACTACTAAGCTAATGTTCAGAATGGGCACTGCAGCTAGCTCTTACACACACAATCCCAAAGCACTCCTTCTCTCCGCTTTGCCTCAATTCTCTGAAGTCGTGAGGACATGATAAAGAGTTGTGGAACCCAATATTTATTTATTGCCTGTATTGAAGCACTTAATAGAAGTCTGGGGCTCTGATGCGTGAAGAGCTGCATGGGGGAGCTGTCTGGGAGAGGACACTATAGAGGGGATGTAGAAAGAAACACATGCACACACACACACACACACAGAGAGAGAGAGACGCACATGCAAGCACACAGACACAAATGCACATAAACGCGCATGCAAGTGCACACACATGCACACATATACACACATGCACAGATGGTGAGCACATACACACCAGTCTCCTAGTTTGCAGACTAGCTCCCCTCATCCAGACAGGTTTCAGGTCGAACCACTCCTAACAGCCACAAAATGAACACTATCAGAACTATCAGAACTCACCCATTCCATACTTCACCAAAATGATCAATGCACACACCTTATAGCCCGGGACCGAAGAAATCCAAATCCATATCTAACACTCATTAGAGCCAAGGTCTGTTTGAAATCTGCTACCCCAAATACTGTTATTGTAGTATTATTGTTTTTTGAAGAGGCATAAATATCATACCCCCCCAAACAATGCTAACCTCCCCTGTTATTGTAATGCCTTCCCTGTGGCTCAGTTGGTAGAGCATGGTGTTTGCAACGCCAGCATGGTGTGTGCAACGGCAGGGTTGTGGGTTCGATGACCACGGGGGGCCTGTACAAAAGAAAAAAAAAGAAAATGTATGAAATGTATGCATTCACTACTGTAAGTCCCTCTGGATAAGAGTGTCTGCTAAATGACTAAAATGTAAATGTAATGTAATGCTGAGAGGTAGGTATAACTTCGGGTATGATATTTGTGCATCTGTAACTTTCTCAATCATTTTTGTTCACGATTCATTCAGGACTATGCACAATCATGGTAGCATCCACATTAATGTAGAAGTGTTTAGAAACATATTCTTTTTTATTTACCCCATTTTTCTCCCCAATTTAGATTTTGCCTCATCGCTGCAACTCCCCGTTGGGCTCGGGAGGCGAAGGTCGAGTCATGGGTCCTCCAAAACATGACCCGCCAAACCACACTTCTTAACACCCGCCCACATAGCCCAGAAGCCAGCAGCACCAATGTGTTGGTGGAAACACCATTCAACTGATGATCAGAGTCAGCCTGCAGGCGCCCGGCCCGCCACACGGAGTCGCTAGAGCGTGATGAGCCAAGTAAAGCCCCCCCCCCGGCCAAACCCTCCCCTAACCCGGACAACGCTGGGCTAATTGTGTGCCGCCCTATGGGACTCCCGATCATGTCTGGTTTTGACACAGTCCGGGATCGAACCTGGGTCGGTAGTGACACCTCAAGCACTGCTATGCAGTGCCTTAGACCGCTGCGACACTCGTGAGGCCAGAAACTTATTTTATTCTTATTTACAATATAAGTGACTCCGAAATGACACAATACATTATTTACCATACATTTCTATTGGGCACAAAATAATCTGAAGCACAACCAAAACAAACAGCAAATGCATAAAACAAGTTTGTACAGTCACAAGCTTGATTGTAATCATTGCTTGCTAGGAATAATACACTTTTGACTACTTTAATGCACATATATGTGAAATACTTTTGGTCCCTAAAAACGGGGAGACGATTTGAGAGTATGTACAAAAAGTACTATAATTTCTAAATGGTTAACTCAATTTAGATGAATATACCCTCAAATGAAAGGTGACAGTCTTAGTAATTGTATCATTCCAAATCCAAAGTGCTGAGTACAGAGCCAAAACAACAAAACATGTGTCACTGTCACACACTCCACTACATCACATGTACCTATGAAGTTGTGGCATTCAGATTACACAATGTTTTTTAAGTAGCCTACAAAGTATTTAAGTATGTAATATTGAGTTGCACTCCCTTTTGCACTTAGAACAGCCTCAATTCGTTTGGCATGGACTCTACAAGGTGTCGAAAGCATTCCACAGGGATGCTGGCCCATGTTGACTCCAATGCTTCCCACAGTTGTGTTAAGTTGGCTGGATATCCTTTGGATGGTGGATCATTCTTGATACACACAGGCAACTGTTGAATGTGAAAAACCTATCAGCGTTGCAGTTCTTGACACAAACCGGTGCACCGGACACCTACTACCTCACCACGTTCAAAGACAGATGAATCTTTTGTCTTGCAGATTCAGCCTCTGAATGGCACACATACACAAAATCATTCGTTAACCTTTGTCCTCCCCTTCATCTACATGGATTGAAGTGGATTTAAGAAGTGACATCAGTAAGGGATCATAGCTTTCACCTGGATTTACCTGGTTAGTCCATGCCATGGAAAGAGCAGGTGTTCCTAATGTTTTGTGCACTCAGTGTAAATGCAGTATATTTATGCTGTATAACAACCAGACCTGGACAGAACATAGTTGTATTTAGTAAAAAAAACATTATTCCAACTTTTCAAATACTCAAGGTAGACAAATATACAGTACCAGTCAAACGTTTGGACACACCTACTCATTCAAAGGTTTTTCTTTATTTTTACTATCTGTAGAATAATAGTGAAGACATCAAAACTATGTTGAGATGGTTTGGAATGAGTTGAATCACAGAGTGAAGGAAAAGTAGCCAACAAGAGCTCAGAATATGTGGGAACTCCTTCAAGACTCTTGGAAAAGCATTCCAGGTGAAGCAGTTGAGAGAATGCCAAGAGTGTGCAAATTGGTCATCAAGGCAAAGGGTAGCTACTTTGAAGAATCTAAAATAGAAAATATATTTGGATTTGTTTAACACCAGCAGATACGAAATCATGTAGTGTTAAACAAATCCAAATATATTTTCTATTTTAGATTCTTCAAAGTAGCTACCCTTTGCCTTGATGACCAAGTCTGTAGGTGTGTCCAAACTTTTGATTGGTACTGTAGTTTATATAGAGGTTGTGCAAGCCCACAGTTTCATCAGCTGTCAGGTTGGCTGGTCTCAGACGATCCCACAGGTGAAGAAGCCGGATGTGGAGGTCCTGGGCTGGCGTGGTTACACATGGGCTGTGAGGCCGGTTGGACTTACTGCCAAATTCTCTAAAACTACGTTGGAGGCAGATTATGATAGAGGAATGAGCATTCAATTCTCCAGCAACAGTTCTGGTGGACATTCCTGCCGATTGCACACTCCCTCAAAAGTTGAGACATCTGTGACATTGTGTTGTGTGACAAAAGCGCACATTTTACAGTGTTTGTTTATTGTCCCCAGGACAACGTGCAACTGTGAAATGGTCATGCTGTTTAATCAGCTTCTTGATATGCCACACATGTCAAATGGATGGATTAACATGGCAAAGGAGACATGCTCACTAACAGGGATGTAAACACATTTTTGAGAAATACGTTTTTTGTGCGTATGAAACATTTCCAGTATATTTTATTACAGCTCATGAAACATGGGACAACACTTTACATGTTGCGTTTATATTTCTGTCCAGTATATTTTCTTTGAAATTCAAATACAGGTTTTAGAAAACAAAATCATGTTTGAACATATATATTTGATGGCTGCTGAATATTTGATGTAGAACCAAAAACTACAACAGTTGAATTAGTCTAAATATATTATTATTAGCACATGGTTTGGAGGGCTCTCAGATATGGATCTTCAAGGTCCAATGCAGTCGTTTTTATTTCAATATCAAATCATTTTTAGGTAACAGTTAAGAACCTTACTGGGATTGTTTTCATTTAAAATGGTAAAATTTAACAAAAATAGCTTCTTAGCAAAGAGCAATTTCTCAAGCAAGAATTTTGCTAGGACTGTCTGGGAATGGGTTGTGAGTGGGGAGGAGAAAACTAGCTGTTCCCTTTGTCGGTCACTTGGTATAACATACTATAGGGAGTCAACGACCAATCCTATTCACCTGAAGCAAACTGAAATCAGCCAGTAGATGCCGAGCCCACCCTCGGAAGCCCCGCCTTCCTGGCTATAATAGCGGGGCTCGCATATATTTCCTAAATTCTTCGCTCTTCAGCTCGCCTGAAGGAAGAACGTGTCACGCAATTTACAACCTTTTCAAGCACACGAAGGCTACGAGATTCGGCCCCGACTGAGGTGTTTGTTAGTAAGGAGAGAGTACTCATTTTGGGGGTTGGTATCGGTTTTTCTTTCTTCTCTGCTTGTGTAGTTAATTCTTCTTTGCTTGAGTAGGATTTGTGTTGACTAAAACCCCACTAATTTCTGCTCTGCTTGTGTAGCCAGTGCTTCCTTGCTTGAGTAAGATGGTCTGTGGTAAGAGTAAGTTCAAAAAGGCTAACCAGCCAAGTTTGAACCTCTGACTGTGCCCTATGGCATGTGGTTTTACAATTAAAATGAAAGACACTCACCAGTGCTGTCCTTTTGCCTGGGGTGGAAACACGCTCAGGAAGCCCTGGCTCGGACCAGTTCGTGTGACCATTGTCTCCAGCTGGGTTCAACTTCCATTGGGAGTCGGTCTGACTTTGTGAGGAAAATTGGTTGTTGGAGTTGATAGAGGTGTCACCCCAACCGAGTGAGGCTCATTCCGGTTTCTCTGGCAGTGTTCAGAGTCCGGATTCCAGGGACGATGTATCGCTGATTGGATCTGGAGGGTTTTCAGAGTGTGAATCAGCGGGGGAGAGTGATCCATTAATGGTGAATGCACCTTTGATGGCATTTTCTCCCACCTAGTGGAGGTCCTCCAGGTTTGGGGGAAGGTATTCACCTCCTGTCCCTGCAGCGGTGAAGCATCGCTTACCCCTGTTGAAAGATTTCAACTATGAGTGGCGAGTTACTTGGCTGCAGACGCTAACAAGGGGGCTAATCCTAGCACAGTGCTTCCGAATAAACAGAGCCAGTTCTCTGGATTCCTGAGAGGGACAGGCAGATGTATTTGGATGATCCAGTTTCACCAACAAGGTTGTTTGGCTCGGGGTCCTGCTTCCCAAGCATTTACTGTGGCAACAGTGCTCCCAAGTGACTCGGTCAATGGGGGCAAGTTACTGGTTGCCGAGGTCCCTGAATCTGGTGTGGGCCAGGTATCAGAACACACAGTTCCTTCCCCACGTTCAGACACACAGGTGTCAAGAGTGCTGGATATGAAAACAAGAATGACAAGAAAAACATATTATCCCAGTCCTCAGGGCGGTGCTGGGCCCCTTCAGGAGATAATGTATGGGAGACTGGCAATGTGACAGGAATGCGCAGTTTCACCATGGGTGATGAAGACAGTGATGAGACAGTATGGTCTGCAGTTTGCTTTGCGTCCTCCTCCTTTTCGTGGCCTCATTACGTCAATGGATCCCGAGGTCCTAGTGCCTGTCTCTCCTTCATAATCTGGCTGTTCGGTTGGTCCCCGTGTCAGAGCGGTGGTTACAACCGGTACTTCTTAGTTAGCAAGAGCGATGGAAAGTTGCGTCCCATCCTGGACTTGTTTTAAATAAGCACCTCAAGATTGCAAGGTTGCAGTCGGTGCATCCCACGATTGCATATTTTAATGTGCTATACACCATCCCCAACGACCTATCGCCCGCACCTTTTCTATTGTGGTGGCACCGGTGAGGTGCGAGGTGATCAGAGTATTGGCCTATCTAAAAGGGTGAATTTGACGGCTAGGGGTTCACCCTTAAATGCTTGCGCCATCTACGAGAGGGTTGTATACATACACAGTGCATTTGGAAAGTAGTCAGACCCCTACCCTTTTTACACATTTTGTTACGCTACAGCCTTATTCTAAAATAGATTAAATTATTATTCATCAATCTACACACAATACCCCATAATGACAAAGCAAAAACAGGTTTTTAGACATTTTTGCAAATGTATTAAATATGAGAAACAGAAATACCTTATTTACTTAAGTATTCAGACCCTTTGCTATGAGACTTGAAATTGAGCTCAGGTGCATCCTGTTTCCATTAATCATCCTTGAGATGTTTCTACAACTTGATTGGAGTCCATCTGTGGTAAACTCAATCGATTGGATATTATTTGGAAAGGCACACACCTGTCTATATAAGGTCCCACAGTTGTGCATGTCAGACCAAAAATCAAGCCATGAGGTCGAAGGAATTGTCCGTAGAGCTCCGAGACAGGATTGTGTCGAGGCACAGAAGGGTACAAAAACATTTATGCAGCATTGAAGGTCCCCAAGAACATAATCTATCATTCTTAAATGGAAGAAGTTTGGAACCACTAAGACTCTTCCTAGAGCTGGTCGCCCGGCCAAACTGAGCAATCGGGGGAGAAGGGCCTTGGTAAGGGAGGTGACCAAGAACCCGATGGTCACTCTGACAGAGCTCCAGAGTTCCTCTGTGGAGATGGGAGAAGGACAACCATCTATGCAGCACTCCACCAGTCAGTCCTTTATGGTAGCATGACCAGATGGAAGCCACTCTTCAGTAAAAAGCACATGACAGCCTGCTTGGAGTTTGACAAAAGGCATCTAAATACTCTCACACCATGAGAAACAAGATTATCTGGTCTGATGAAACCAAGAATGAACTCTTTGGCCTGAATGCCAGGCGTCACGTCTGGAGGAAACCTGGCACCATCCCTACGGTGAAGCACGGTTGTGGCAGCATCATGCTGTGGGGATATTTTCTGGCAGCAGGGACTGGGAGACCAGTCAGGATTGAGGGAAAGATGAACGGAGCAAAATACAGAGAGATTCTTGATCAAAACCTGCTCCAGAGCACTCAGGACCTCAGACTTATTTTTTACAAATTTGCAAAAATGTCTTAAAACCTGGTCACTATGGGGTATTGTGTATAGATTAATGAGAGGGAAAACAATTAAATACATGTTAGAATAAGGCTGTAGCATAACAAAATGTGTAAAAAGTAAAGGGGTCTGAATACTTCCTGAATGCGCTGTAAGTGGCGCGCCTTTAAGGGTTGGTGTCAGGTTTAAGGAGTTTCTCCTTTCAGAGCTCTTTGGTGGACATTTTGATGTTCTTGAAAGATATTCTGGAGCAGGGCTTTTCTTTTTCCACAATGAAGTTTTAAATGACATGTATCTCAGGCATGTCATGTAAGGATTGATGGCTTTACCCCGGGGTCTGAAAGGCGTGCGTCGGCTGGCTTGTGTGATCTGGCTTGTGTGAGCCTCCGTTTGAACCATTGAAGTCTGTGGACCTGAAGGTCCTTTCATACAAGACTGACCTGCTCATGGCCTTGATGTCGGCCAAGCGCATAGGGGATCTCCATGTACTATCAGTACACCCTTCCTGTTTGGAGTTTGCAACTGGCCACGCTAAAGTAATGTTGCGTCCTTATTCAGCTTTTGCTCCGAAGGTTATGCCTATGCCTTAAAGGTCCCTGGCTTTCAAGCTGTTCCCTTTCTCACCTCTGTTTGCTTTCAGTGAACAACGGAGGTTACGTGGCCTGTGTCCGGTGCACACTTTACACACGTATATGTGACCCGTTTTTTGTCTGTTTTGCTAATCCAGCTCGGGGTAGCGTGCTTCTAAGCAGAATCTTTCTCATTGGATTGTGGAGGCTATCACCCTGGCATATGACAGCAAAGGACAACGGTTGCCTAGCGGTGTGCCTGCTCACTCCACTAGGTGTGTGGCCGGTTCTTGGGCAGTATTCAGGGGCATGACGATTCATTAGTTGGGGTTCCCCGCATACCTTTGTGAAGTTTGATTGCTTGGATGGACCTGCTCCCAGTGTGGCTCATAGTGTTCTTTTGGCTAGTGTTAGGCAGCGTGCAGGTTGTGCATTTATCCTGGTTACCACATTTCCCCTGTGGGATTGAGCATTGGGCAGCTGTCGTTCGTTGATGAGGTGGCACACAAATACGCATTATCTAGTTACAGAAGAGGCCCTGTTTTTTTTACTGTGATTCCTTGTGTGATTTCTGGCATTTCAGGCTCCACAGGTCTCAGTGTGAGCCTTTTTGGAACCTGTAGGGCCTATGGACTTGGGCCAACGTGGTCGATGTTAGTCAGCATTTTGTCTTGGTTACCACAGTTTCCCTGTGGCTTTGAGCCTTGGGCTGCCTTGATGTGTGTCAGCGCGCAGAGTGCGCATTTATCAGTGTTACCACAGTTCCTTGTAGGTTTGAGCCTTGGGCGTGACTACACAGTTTACAGGTTACTGCAGGTGTCCTGTGGGTTTGAGCCTCAGAGACTGACAGTTCAGGCTTCTCAGGTAAGTATTAGGGAAAAGGGTGGCTTTTGTAACACCTTTTTGGAGAAAGTGGAACCTGTGTGTGCTTGGGCTGCTGTGGGCCTCCTAGTTTGGTACTCTCTGAGCCGGCATGGGGCGTGATTGTTTGTCCTCATAGTATGTTATAGTGAGTGACCACTGTAGCCCAAGCACACACAGGTTCTACTTTCTCCAAAAAGGGGTTACAGAAGCCACGAAAGGGAACGTACAGTTATGAATATAACTTTGCATCAGGTGTAAATAGGATTGGTCGTTGACTCTCCATGGTATGTCATACCTCGTTCCCTCCTTCAGGGAACAGTACTTGTATTCATAACTGTGCATTATTTGCAGAGAGGTTTAGATACACAGAGATCCCATTCAATTACTAGAGGGTCTATGTTATGAACCCTCAAAGTTCCACAATGCGGTGAAAATGGCAGCCATATTGGTCAGGGAGAAATCCTAACCAGTCTAATGAATGAATGCAGGAGAGGAATAATCCTGATTTTAAAAACAAGGCATGTATCAGAAATTGTGTTATAGAAATTCTGTCAACCTAAAATGTTGTCATATAATTATAAATAGTTTATAAAGGTCTGTATAAAAATGTCTGTATAAATAGCCTCTAAAATATATGGTAACAGGCTACACATGTTTTCTTGGAAAGCTGTGAGTGATTATATGATACAATATCAGTACTTGTTGCATTTACAACTCGTCTAAGTCAATCATAAACTGATTTCAGCCAGTGTATGGCTGTGGATTGACTGCGTTGTTTGAATGGAATGTTGGCATATTTAAGCAACTAGGTATGATAACCCGGTGATTATTGTGTGATAACTCCAGAATAAGGGCTGTTGTACACCGCGGGCCGGAAAACAGGCCTTAGGAGGGAGTTATTTAAGTGATTATGCCCTCAAAGCCAGTGTTTGGAGGATATATTGGCACGGTTACCAACACCCGTGCCAATATATCCTCCAAACACCGACTTTGAGGGTGTTATCACTTTTACAATAATGATTGACATATTTTCATTAAAAATGTTATTTTGATTAATTTATTCAAACTATTTCATCCTTATGAAAGATATAGTACCGACACAAATCTAGGGTTGCTACCCAAGCCGGCTGGCCATTCGTTCTATCGGTTTGGTTGCCAGAGATGCGACCCTGTAGTTCAGTCTTTTTGTTCTGTATCCATGGACACAACCCAGTTGTTCGTTCTAAATGTTCCATTGCTATACTGGCTGGCAACGTTCTTATCCCTTGCTTGGTAGCTAGCCAACTATGGCTAATTTACAGTCACGTCAAACAGTGGAGACAGAATAACAACAGTAGCTGCATTTGTTTAAGCTTTTTTCTAATGCCATTTATTTGGATACATCCATAACAATGAGCTAATGATGCGTGATTTCACCTGGCCTAGAAAATGTGCTCTCTCGTCAGAATACTGTTGTTCAGAGGAGCTAGCCAACAACACAGCTAGTACACAATCACTTCAAAGGGAAGCTGGAAAGACAGCAAACTAGCTGCATTTTGTTTTGTTTTACCTGTTTTCTATTGACATTTCTTTGTATACATTTATATTCATAAAAATTATGTCAGCTGATTCATGATTTTGACTGGCTGAGAAACGCTGCCTGCCTCCCTGTCTGTCTTGTCCCTACTCCCGACATGTTCATTACTATGGACAGCTGGAGATTGAATTTCAATATTTAAACAATGTTGCAAATGTCAGAGAGACAGACAGCAAGGTTTATACAAATCTCCGCTGTTAAAAATCAAATGCTAGTCTAAAAGAAATGGGAGATAATGTCTAGATGCTTTTCATAGTGGAGATCAAGTTTATAAATTGCCTGGCTGGGCTGATTGTGCAGTGAGATGGAGCAGAGTAAATAGGCATTTCAACATCATAGCTTTAGCCGGTGGTAACTTGTGGAATATACGCCGTTTGGAATGTGGTTTTAACCAGTCAGCATCCAGGATTAGACCCACCCATTGTAAAACACACAATAATCCCCGGGTTTGAGGGCCTTAATGCTTTTATGAAACGATTGTGAAAAATTATAAAATAATTAGCGACATGTTTTCATTAAAAACTTTATTTTAATGAGTACATTTATTTTATTCCATCCTTCCACCAAATGATATAGTCCAGGCAAAAACCAGTTGTTAGTTCTGAGGTTCTGAAGTTACTAACCAAACAGGGTGGTCGTTGATTCTGTTCTCATGTTTTGACGCAGTCGTTCATTCTATTCATTCCACGTTGCTATGCTAAACAAATCATGTAGCTATCTATAGAGGTTCAAGGACTACAAGACAGACAAGAACTTCAATAATATATGTTTTAATAAATCATTTATAAATATGCAACAACCAGCTGATTATTGAGTCAATAAGATAGTTGTTAGTTGTAGAGGATAGCTAAGCTAACATTACTTCTACTTTGCTAGCTAGCCAGCTACAGCTAACACACAATCACATTAAGCAGCTGAAATGACAGCAAACTATATGCATTTTAGTTTGTTTTACCTTTGTTTCTATTACCAATTATTTGGATATCTATTATAATAATCCTGATAAATGAACTTGACTGGATCAGAGAAGCTGTCAGTCTCATCACGTTCATATGCATGGCACAAAAAAAACCTGCAACATGTTGCACAGATCGGATAGACACAGTGAGGCTTATATTAACCACCGCTGTACCAAACCAAATTCTAGGCTATTCACGATTAAAATGTATAAATTGACTGGCTAGGCTGTGGGACACTGGATGCACATTGATAAATCTAATTGAACTGTTAACAGGCATTACACGTGGAATGCAGGGACTGTGGTTTTATAACTCCCTGCTATCATCCAATCAACATCCAGGGTCCAAACAGCTCATTTTATAATATCAGTTCATTTGAAAAAGTTATGGAATCATTCCTCTAATACTGGCTAGCTAGCTAACAAACATGCAATGCAGATACCTTCTTCAAATTTATTTTTGACACAATATCTTATCACAGCACTGGATAAATGAGTTATACTGTTAGCCCTGAGGCGGTTTACGCTAGTAGGAAGCCCACTGTGTGCAGTTCACCCTGCACTATCAGCTTAAACATTAAATATCACTGTCATGTCTACGTCTGATAAGCCTCCCAGTAAAGCAAAAATAACAATCAAGCATCCCAGAAAAGCGCTAAACATAGCTCGCATTTATTAAGAAACAAGGTTAAGTTGCTAGTAACAGATAACATTCATATACTGACTATCTCTGAAACTCACATAGATAATACCTTTGATGATACAGTGGTAGCAATACATGGTTACAATATCAACAGAATAGACAGAAATGCCAATGGGGGTGGAGTCATATTCCTGTAAAGCTTAGAGAGGATCTCATGTCAAATGCTTTTGAAGTAATATGGCTACAGATTCACCTGCCTCACCTAAAGCCTATTCTTGTGGGAAGTTCCTATAGACCATCAAGTGCTAACAGTCAGTATCTGGATTATATGTGTGAAATGCTTGATCATGTACATTTTCTGGGTGCCCTAAATATTGATTGGCTTTCATCAAGCTGTCCACTCAAGAAAAGGTTTCAAACTGTAACCAGTGCCCGCAACCTGGTTCAACCTATCAGGGTATTTACAAATAGCACAGGAATTAAATAATCCACTTGTATTGATCACTTCTTTACTAATGTTACAGAAATCTACTCTACAGCAGTATCCATCTCCATCGGAGTTAGTAATCATAATATAGTAGCCATATCTAGGAAAAACAAGGTTCTAAAGGCTGGGCCTAATAAGAGATCATACAAGAGGTGTTGTAGTGGTTCCTATATTGAAGATGTAAAGAATATTTGCTGGTCTGTGGTGTGGGTTGAGGAGCAACCAGACACTGCACTTACCACATTTATTTAATTGCTTATTACAGTTACTAATAAGCATGCACCCGTTAAGAAAATGACTGGTGAAAAAAAGTTCATTACTACTGAGGCCAGATTCCAAGATTCCTTGCCTCAAGATAAAAACGTAATATTCAATATCTGTAAGTTTGACTATTTAGTTGCACTTCATATACTCATGGATAATAACATTCAATCTGGATAACAACACAAAACAAATCATACGTCTTGAGAAATGTATCGACAAATATTACGAATACAAGCAACACTAACACGACAGAGAGTAAATAATGAGAATTTATGTCCAAAAGAAAACATGACTCCTCGACAGATACAGACGATTTATGCTTTTCACCACCAGGACTGGTAAGGGTGGAAAGCGATCTGTTAAAGTCGATAAATTACTTGAATTAGTCAGTAAAGATATAATTGAGTTGAAGGCGAGCCTCGAAATGAGTGACGAAAAAGCTGTGATAATGGAGAAAGAAAAAAACAAGCTAAAAGGGACAGTCAATAAGATAGAAATGGACATTAATGAACTTAAAAAGAAGAACATCTTTCTGAGAGAAGAATTACTTGACATACAGACTAGATCTATGATAGAACATCTAGTACTTACTGGCATTCAAGAAAAAGGAGGAGACGTTTCTGAAAGAGTAGTCAAGGAACGCTTCAAATCCCACTCGATGCTGTTGATAAAATCCAATTTGAACGTGTACACTGTTTCGGACAAAGAGGACAGAGCTATGAACGCCCAATCATTGCCAAATTTGCTTTCTTTAAGGATAAAGTAATGGTTAAAAGCCTGGGTAAAAGACTCGCTGGCACGAAAATAGGAATGAATGATCAGTTCCCGTGGGAGATTGCAGAACGGCACAAAGTTCTGTATCCAATCTTCAAGGAGAATAGATTATTAAAGGGAAGTGTGTAGCTCTCATAGTCGATAAACTGTATATTGACAACCAAATGTTCCGAGGGACAAAGACGACTCCATGGCTATTCTAAAAATTACAAAGTTCTCATAGAGGAGTTGAATAATGGAACACCAAATACTAGCCATGGTAGGGACTGTAATAATAATAATAATAAAAAAATAGAAAAGCATTACAATTAAACAATTGTTAAATAAACTTCAACTACACTATACCATTCAAGATAGGGAATGTTGTAAAATAATTATTTAACTCTCCATTTATAGTGTTTTATAAATGGATAAGACGGCATTAGAAGAAAGGATAACTAGTAAAATAATACATCTTAAAATAGAACTAATTGGAACACAAAAGCACTAATTCAACATGGTGGAGATAAAAACATGGCAAACAAAAGACATAGAAGGCACAGTATGGGGGTATGTGTGGATGTATTGTGATGGAAGGTGAGGTGTGTGTTTTTGTGTTTGGAAAAGTGTGGTATTAAGTGAGTGAGAAAGGAAACAGATGCATATCCCAGAACCAACTTGAACAGGGGTTGCGAGAGAGAGCTTTCAATTTTGTGCGGATGAGGGATATACATTTTAAAATAAATTATAAATTATATGTAATTTATTTATTTATTGTCCTATCATAATGGAACGGTCCACAACCCTATACCCTAGACACCCACCTGAGAGACCCATACACTAAAGAGAAGTCCTTATCTGTTATATGGGCTTTCTGTAAGTTGCCTATATGCAGCCAAAACAGAAAGAGGAATGTGGACAGGGACCTACGAGAGCAGCACTGCCCCCTCAATATTCTGAGCCTGCCTGGCTGGGTTGGTCCTACAAAGCCAGAGCCCCCTGATGGGAGAGCATAATATACAAGGAAATTCTCAAAGCTGCTAATGAGAACCTTGACGACCTTGTACCTAGCCGGTGGAGATTACGGGGGGTACCCCTACCCAGGGAGTGGCAGTGCTGGCAACACTGACTGCAGTAACCCATGGGGAGAGGGTCACACTCGGACAATCAGAGAGGGGCCTTATTATTGTGACCCTGGTGGTACAAAATAATCAAAGGTCTGACTGTACAGAGATGCTTGAGAAAATGGTCACAACGGGGGACCACGTGTGGGTGTTTCAGGGGAAGGGGGTGTGTATCTGATCTCCATCACCTAAGACTTGACATTGGTTAATCAAATCTCCCCATTTTTGCCAATTTTGCTCAATCTTTCATGGTTTCTCAAACAGCTATAAATCAAGTCCTTTCTTGAGTTGGGCTCTGGGATGTAACAACCGTTGAGCTTCTGAGCTTATGGTTGTTTGTGGGGGAAAGAGGTTGAGTGTGTGTGTGCATGCAGGCGTGTGCATGCGTGCGTATGTGTGTGTGTGTGTATCCCACATCTGTTGCTGGGGGGTAAGGATGTTAGGGACAATATAGGATGAATCACAATAATTGTTTTCTAAAATAATAATTTTGACAAAAATGTAATGCAATGGCAATCCTGGTTATAGGTAATAATGCTTTGCATGAACTGTCAACATTATTATGCATATTAATTGTTAATAGTGGGAAGTAAGATACACAAGATTTTTTAATATGTATAGTTTTTTAATAGCTATATATAAGCAAATTGAGGTGAGAGCAATGGAAATGCTTTTAGCGGTTGATCTGCTTCTGTTCTGTGGGTGGCACTGTGTGCACTTTTCGAAGGATGGGTCCTGGCCTCCCTGGGGGCCTAGGGATCCGGGGGGATGGGGGTGGTCTGCCGGTCACTGGGATGACAACACAACTAGGGATGAGGAGGGGCTTTAGAGGGTGGAATAGTGGAGAACAATTGGAGGGTTACTTAGTAGCAATGCAAATATCATGGTACAGCTATATGGACATTGTGGCGGATGAATCAGAATTAAGATGTCTTATTAGCATAATATGTTTATGTGAGATACTTGTCATTAGAAAGTATCCCTTTGGACTCTGGTGTCTTTTAGTTGCACTTTTCCCTTAGCTGGGGCTCAGTCACTTGGAGCCCAGAGAGGGGAGAGGTCAGACTTGTCTTTGACATATCTCTGTTGCTAAGCAGAATATCAGACAGGGAGGAGGACAAAATGGAACATGGTCTTCATATGTGAATGTGTCTTTACCTATTCCTAAACCATGTGAAGAGATGGCGTGATTAATGGGGAACCAATTATTTGTCTCCACAATGTCTGTGCGCAAGTCACTCCCCTCAGTGAGCTTGTCCAGGAGTGGGATCAAGAGGGGTTTACTTGAGATGGGAGTATCTAGAGTTGACAATTGTTATATGCCATTGGATGAGATGGTGTTTTTGTACTATGAAGTACCAGGAATGAGATTAGAACCTCGTCATTAGGGACCAAACTGAACGATAATTTATAGCGAACGTTATCTGGCTAAGGGATACTCCGTTCTAAAGTATAAGGTCCCTTTGTGAACAGTTCCTAAGATCTGTTGTTCGTCATGTACGTTGAGAGGGGTGGATCTTGGGTATAAAAGATCTTTGTACTTTTGTGTAATCACTTTTTCAATGGTTCATTAGAGATAGTGCATCATTGAAGGTCATGTGCTTTTGCAAAAGCATCTTAATTATTAAAGATGTAGTTTTAAGTATAACTCTGACTGGTGTGAAGTTTGTAACTCTCCTCATTTGGTAATTCAGAAATTAGCCACCACAACATTCAATCACTATGATACTTTTTAATGGTACATTTACAAACATATATTATGATAAATAGATTTGAAACTTTATTGGTGAAATAAGTATAGCCAAGATTAACAGATAATAAGAAAAGACGAACACTATTTACCTGGTTAAAAGAGAAGGAATATAATATATATTGTTTACAGGAAACTCATTCAACAATTTTAGACGAAGTTGTGTGGAAAAAGGACTGGGGGGGTCAAATATACTTCTCCCATGGGCAAAGACACTCAAAATGGGTGATGATATTAATTAACAGTCCTTTTGATCTGAATGTGCAAATTGTCCAAACAGATCAGCAAGGTAGATGGATGATATTAAATATGTTATTGAACCATAAACAGATATGGCTCATTTACCTTCACGTACCAAAGAATGATGATTCACATTTCTTTGAAAATATATACAATAACTGAACAACTTTAGAAGCAATACAAGACTATATTATTATGGAGAGAGATTATAATACTGTTTTAAATACCTCAATGGACCGTAAAAGAAATGACACAACAAACTATCATCCTCATGCTCTTAAGGAAATCACGAATGTCATGGATATATTGGAACTAGTGGATATATGGAGGCTTAAATATCCTGACCTAGTGAGATAAACATAGCCTAGGCTCAATCAAGCTAGTCATCTTGACTACTTTCTTGTCATTCTTGTTGGCACCAAAAGTATATAAACTGTTGATAGGGGACAGAATGCGGTCGGACCATCAGATAATTGGCATATACAGTTGTTCTTACTGTAAAAGTTGCATCATACTTTGCGGGCTGCCACAGAATTCTATGGCACGTTATTTAAGTGTTAGCCATTGTTGCCATTAATGCTAGTTAGTGCTAGTTTGACCACCAGAGGGCATCTTTGAGAAGCATTGGAAAGTCTTCAATATTGGCTGTACTAGAGAATTTAAAACTTTATTTTGTAAGAACATAGTATATGGGTTTGATTTTAAGAAATGTAGCTTAATTCATTTGATTAATATTATGGTGTTTCTGTTCCAAGAAAAACAAAACCCTCACGGTTTCCGTTAGGAAAATAATGCGCTGTACAACGTGACCAGTCGGGAGTAGGCTATAATCCTAATATTTCCACATCCTAATTGTAGTCTAACCAATACGGAGATTCAGTGAAAATAAAAATCTCATTGATTTATCAAGACCAGTCCCCATGCTTGTCTCAGAGCAGCGCGAAACGGTGTTGAAATAGTTGACCACACGTGGGTAGGCAATACGCTTCAAATCCTATTGCTTCTATCTTCAATATGCTTTAAATGCCACAATGTCATAAATAATTGAACACACACAATTCTTAAAACTCTGAGAAGGGTAATAGGAGGTGATCTGCACTACATATTATACTGACATTCTTATTGCTATATTCCACGCGTATAACTTTTGTATGACTGACACCTTTAGTGAAAGGGCTAATGCCCTAATCCCATGATGTCAAGCAAAGAGGCACTAAGTTTGAAGGTAGGCCTTGAAATACATCCACAGGTAGACTTCCAATTAGCCTATCAGAAGCTTCTAAAGCCATGACATAATTTTCTGGAATTTTCCAAGCTGTTTAAAGGCACAGTCAACGTAGTGTATGTAAACTTCTGACCCACTGTAATTATGATGCAGTGAATTATACGTGAAATAATCTGTCTGTAAACAATTGTTGGAAAAATTACTTGTGTCATGCACAAAGTAGATGTCCTAACCGACTTGCCAAAACTATAGTTTGTTAACAGCCCAGTAGAAGTAGGATTTTTTTTTTATTAGGCCTACTTACAATTGCAACTGGTGTCCCGTCCGCACAACACAGGGATTCTTTAGCTAAATAGCCCAGTACTGTACTGCCGACCGTCACGTTGTACAGCGCCATATTTTCCGTTCCATCGTAACAGAAACCCAGAGGGTTTTTCATTTTCCATGGAATAGAAACACCATAATATTAATCAAATTAATTAAGCAAGTGCCAGTCAAAAGTTTGGACACACCTACTCATTCCAGGATTTTTGTAGATTTGTACTATTTTCTACATTGTAGAATAATAGTGAAGACATCACAACTGTAGCAGGTGTTCCCCATCATGCAAATGTTACCTATTAGCAGGGCAATAATACTTTTTATAACCTGGCTGCTGTTGTGAAAATCCCTTAATTAACCTGTTGAGGCCAGGGGGCAGGATCTAATCCCGGTATTGGGATTCATTGTCATGTGACCATGGCGGGGAATTCAAAACTGCAAGAGTAATCATTTCAAATAATCAAATAATCAACTATTTTCCTCCATTTGAAAGATATATCTCCTAAATCTAACCACGCTGTCCGATTTTCAGAGGCATTACGGAGAATGCATAAAGTTAGGTTATGTGAGGAGAGTACATTGACAATAGCTGCGTGTAATGTTTAGCCAATTCAAAGAAGGGCATCAACAGACAGAAAACTAGCTAGAATTATGCACTTACCTTTGACAATCTGCATCAGATGACACTCATAGGACATTATGTTATACAATACATGCATTTTTAGTTCCATCAAGTTCATATTTATATCCAAAAACAGCATTTCCAGTCGCGGTGAAATTCAGAATTTTTTTCGGCTCGAATGCACCCAGTGAATCCAGCATTACAAATCACGGAATTACTATTCGAAAACATTGGTAAATTATAATATTGTCATTCAAAGAATAATATATTATCATCTCGTAATTGCTACCGAATGGCCAGATCTCAAAATAACTTTACTGGGAAATCACATTTTACATAAACTGGGTACTATGCTAACAACAATAAGCTATATGCTAAGCTAAGCTAAGCTATACCGTTAGCATTAGCATCATCTAATATCGATAATAACATTCTAAATATCCCCTTACCTTTGATTATCTCCATCAGAAGGCGCTGCCAGAGATCCCAGGTCCAGAACAAATGTGGTTTCTTTTGACAAAGTTCATAATTTATGTCCAAATAGTTAGCGTTCAGTAGGCTCCCACAAAATGAGGTGGGCAGTGTAAAGTCACGTCGAAAAGCTAAAGAAAACCTAGTAAATAATCTATTTACGTTTGTTTAAACATGTCAAACGTTGTTTAGCATTAATCTTTTGGTCCATTTTTAACGTGAAACATCAGTAAACATCGGTAATATTTTCACACAACCTATCAAGTGTCTAGAATAAACGATAATGACAAAGACACTCTTCTCAGATTCATGCGCAGGCGCAAAAAATGAAGTGATGACGTGTCAACTTGTAAGCTTTCTAATTCGGTCTGTATTCATGACAGATGCTTCCAACAACTTTCTAAAGATCGTTGACATCTAGTGGAAGCCGTAGGAGTTGCGAACTGAATCCTTTCTCACTGTGGTATCTTTAAAACAATGACACTAAATAGTACAGTCACAAAATTCTCATTTTTTTAAATCTATTTTTCACAGGTTTTTGCCTGCAATATGAGTTTTGTTATACTTACAGACACCATTCAAACTGTTTTAGAAAATTCAGAGTGTTTTCTATCCAAACCTAAACAATAATATGCATATTCTAGCTTCTGAGTTGGTGTAGGAGGCAGTTAAAAATGCGCACATATTTTTTTCCAAAATTCTCAATACTGCCCCCTAGCCCGTAGAGGTTTTAACTTGAAATATATTCGATGATTAAGTACTATATAGTGTTACATTTCTAACTCAAAACAGCAGGACAGTATTTCTTCATCAACATCTTTATGCTTTCGTTAACAAAATAACATAATGAGAAAAAAGACGTTCAATTGCAGATGTTTATATGAACTACATTTTAGTCGCACTTCCACCCAGCTCCACGACCACAGGTAAAACCTTGCTGAGATGATCAATGTATTTGTTGCATTGTTAATTTCTCTAGCCAAAACATATTGATGGCCTTGACCAGTTCATCTTTGCCTGTCGGCTGGGCAGGGTTATGGATGAATTTTTTCAGTTGATGCCAAACAAGTTTGATCGGGTTTAAATCAGGAGACCTACATTTTAGATATACTGTAGGCCTACCGAAGTTGTTGTAGAACCTTCATTTATTCCTATTTAACCTTTATTTTACTATATACCTTTTGCTTGGTAAATAGCCAAACTTTTCATCAAAAATCAAACATGTGCCTGGTCCCTGGCGAGAAATTGCCCCCCACACATGGAGTTTGAGCGGATGCTTGGGTCTCGGCTTGCTTGATCTTCTTTCTTTTTTCTGTAGCAATTTTGAGGAAATTGCTCAAGGGCCACGGTTGATTCGTCTGTGAAGATGACATTATTGAATGTCTCGGCAGCTTTGATCCATGCCTGGGCCTGCAGCACGCAAAGTTCTTTGTTTGTCAGATGAATCGTTGGGTCAAAACTACAGAACAGTAAAAAAACAAGCGAACACACATGGTTAATGTTCAGATATATAACATTTATATAACATTTCTTACCAAGCCTTTCCATAAGTCGTGCCGTGATTCCAGCAGATTGCCTTTGCCGATCGCTCATCATCTTCATGAATATAAGCAAGTGATGTCTGCTAAATAATCAATTTAGGTTTCTCCAGAAATAAATAATTTGAAATAACAAACTGGCTTTATTTACAAATGAGTGAGAATGTCTCACCCCATGTTCAAGAATTGCCTTTTTCTCGCTCACTCTAGGTTAAATGAAAACGAAACCTACAAAATATTGTTACTTTTTAAACAAAGCGATTATTATTATTATTAATTCATTTAGAATTATATTCCAGTCTCCCGCTTTCCCTAAATTCTGTAGTACAGACATGCCCTGCTCTCCCTTATGCAAGGAATTAGGCACTTTCCCATGTTTACTACAGTATGTATTGTAGACTGCACAGTAGCCTAATAAACAAATAAACACATGTCGTTAATAGAATAATGATAAAAATACACTTTAAAATGCAGATGTTGATTTAGTTATGGATCCATAACGAACTACTATGGGAATACGTATCCCTGATTTACAGAAATATTGGAACAAAGTTGTCTAATGAAGGCAAACAATTTAGAATCCTCCAATCCTATAGCCTACTCCGGACCGTCACGTCGTACAGCTCCATATTTTCCATTCCATCCTAACGGAAACCCTGAGGGTTTCGTTTTTCGTTTTTTCTCTAAATAGAAACACCATAATATTAATCAAATTAATTAAGCCACATTTCTTACAATCAATCCCATATACTATGTTATTAGAAAAAAGGTTTTACATTCTCTGGTAATGCCAATGCGGAATACTATCAAATGCTTCTCAAAGATGTCCTCTGGTGGTCAAACTAGCAATAACTTGCATTAACAGAAAAAAATGGCTGGCAAATAGATAACGTGCCACAGAATGCTGCAGCGGCCCACAAGGTGTGCCGCAGTATGACACAACTTTTAATGGAGGAACCACTGTAGTCACCTGGAATGCATTTCAATTAACAGGTGTGCCTTGTGAAACATGTATTTGTTGGATTTCTTTCCTTCTTAATGCGTTTGAGTCAATCAGTTGTGTTGTTATAAGGTAGATAGTATAAAGAAGATACCCCTATATGGTAAAAGACCAAGTCCATATTATGGCAAGAACAGCTCAAAAAATCTAAGAGAAACGACACTCCATCCTTACTTTAAGACATGAAAGTCAATCAATCTGGAAAATTCTAAGAACTTTGAAAGTTCCTTCAAGTGCAGTCGCAAAGACCATCAAGCGCTATGATGAAACTGGCTCTCATGAGGACCGCCACAGGAAAGGAAGACCCAGACTTACATTGCCTTGCAAAAGTATTCACCCTCCTTGGAAATTTTCCTATTTTGTTGCAATTCAACCTGCAATTTAAATTGATTTTTATTTGGATTTCATGTAATGGACAAAATAGTCCAAATTGGTGAAATGAAATTCAAAAAATAACTTGTTTAAACCTCTTACATCTACACGTTCCGCTAGCGGAACGTCTGCTCCAATATCCAATGATGGGCGGGGCGCGAAATTCAAACTCCTCTAAATCCGAAAACTTACACTTTTCAAACATATGACTATTTTACAGCTATTTAAAGACAAGACTCTCCTTTATCTAACCAAACTGTCCGATTTCAAAAAGGCTTTACAGCGAAAGCAAAACATTAGATTATGTCAGCAGAGTACCCAGCCAGAAATAATCACACAGCCATTTTTCAAGCTAGCATATCATGTCACATAAACCCAAACCATATCTAAATGCAGCACTAACCTTTGATGATCTTCATCAGATGACACACCTAGGACATTGTGTTATACAATACATGCATGTCTGTTCAATCAAGTTCATATTTATATCAAAAACCAGCTTTTTACATTAGCATGTGACGTTCAGAACTAGCATTCCCACCGAACACTTCCGGTGATTTTACTAAATTACTCACGATAAACGTTCACAAAAAGCATAACAATTATTTTAAGAATTATAGATACAGAACTCCTCTATGCACTCGATATGTCCGATTTTAAAATAGCTTTTCGGATGAAGCACATTTTGCAATAATGTAAGTACATAGCCCGGCGTTACAGGGCTAGCTATTTAGACACCCTGCAAGTTTAGCCTTCACCAAAATCACATTTCCTATAAGAAAAATGTTCTTACCTTGCTTGTTCTTCATCAGAATACACTGCCAGGACTTCTACTTCAATAACAAATGTAGGTTTGGTCCCAAATAATCCATCGTTATATCCAAACAGCGACGTTTTGTTCGTGCGTTCTAGACACTATCCCAACGCTAAATCTCGGCCACGAGCATGACGCAAAATATGACAAAAAATTTCTAAAGATATTCCATTACCGTACTTCGAAGCATGTCAACCGCTGTTTAAAACCAATATTTATGCAATTTATCTCGTAGAGAAGCGATAATATTCCGACCGGGAATCTGCCTGTCTGTAAACTGAGGAAAAAACCGAAAGCCGGGGGCGGGGCGTGTCACGCGCCTAAGGCTTAGACCATTGAGTGACCACTTAACTTTTGCTCTCCTTTGTTTCAGCCAGGGCTTTGAATTACGTCATTCCTGTTTTTCCCGGGCTATGAGACCTCATTGGAGACGTGTGAATTGTCACGTAAGAGCAGAGATCCTTTGTAAACGATAGAGATAATAAAGAAGGGCAAGAAATGTTCAGACAGGGTACTTCCTGAACAGAAGCATCTCAGGTTTTTGCCTGCCATAGGAGTTCTGTTATACTCACAGACACCATTCAAACAGTTTCAGAAACTTTGGAGTGTTTTCTCTCCAAAGCTAATAATTATATGCATATTCCAGTTTCTGGGCAGGACTAATAATCAGATTAAATCGGGTACGTTTTTTATCCAGCCGTGAAAATACTGCCCCCTAGCCATAACAGGTTAAAAAATATATAAAACAAAAAAGGGCGTGTTCACCCCCTTTGCTATGAAGAAAAAAAAAAAAAAAAGGCGTATTCACCCCCTTTGCTATGAAGCCCCTAAATAAGATCTGGTGCAATCAATTACCTTCAGAAGTCAAATAATGAATTAAATAAAGTCCACCTGTGTGCAATCTAAGTGTCACATGATCTGTCACATGATCTCAGTATATATGCACTTGTTCTGACAGGCCCCAGAGTCTGCAACACCACCAAATAAATGCTTCACAGAATAACAGTCACATGTCAACATCAACTGTTCAGAGGAGACTTGCTTGGTCCAAGAAACACGAGCAATGGACATTAGGCCAGTGGAAATCTGTCCTTTGGTCTGATGAGTCCAAATGTGAGATTTTTAGTCTTTGTGAGACGCAGAGTAGGTGAACGGATGATCTCTGCATGTGTGGTTCTCACCATGAAGCATGGAGGAGGAGGTGTGATGGTGCTTTGCTGGTGACACTGTCAGTGATTTATTTAGAATTCAAGGCACACTTAACCAGCATGGCTACCACAGCATTCTACAGTGATACGCCATCCCATCTGGTTTGCGCTTAGTGGGACTATCATTCGTTTTTTACTCTGGATATTCAGGAGAATGTCTATTTACAGAATGTTCAAATATGACTGTCCGATAGATTGGAATAGTATAGGAGATAGACATAGTATGAATAGGGGAAAATACGATCTTCAACTTGCAGTTCCAGATACAACCTTGCCATTAGTTGAAGGCAGCAAATCCAATAGTTTCTGAAAAGTAGTCACTTCCTGAGATCTGTATTGAAATGACTTTGTACTTAAAAAAACATTCTCTACCATGTTAAACAAAAATAATCCCAGCTACATATTAATTGAAACAATACCTGCTTTCTCTCTACATGGAAAAAGCGTGTGTTGTTTTTGACTGATTCCACCAACCCTGGCAACCCTTGTTTGATTGAGAGGGTCTTTCTTTGGATCTTTCGTCTCTGCTCTTGTGATACCCACACATCTCCCCTTCTCTCACCATTGTTTTCTGTTAGTCAGCATCTTTTGTTTTTCTACTGATTTGTCTTTTGATCTTTGAGGCTTATGTATCTGCATGGACTAGTTTTTCTCCTCCATTCCCCCCTCGGGACATTTGGAATGAGCCTGGCTTAACCTTGCCAGGACCAAACAAAAGCCTGCGAGCTGTTTTTTGATGCAGTTTTCCTGACGACACACATAGTGAAAAGGAGGGGGAAAGCGGTGTTGTCCATAAAATATACCTTAACCCTATTCCCATTATAAAAACAACATTCTCCTCGAACTACATTAATGATGGTTAGGGCCAGAAAATAGACCAGAAAACTCTTATAGTTATAGGCCCTATAGTTATAGTTTATAATACATGGCCTGGATAATCTCCTGTCTCTAATTTACATTTACATTTTACATTTAAGTCATTTAGCAGACGCTCTTATCCAGAGCGACTTACAATGTACTGTAATATTCTTTCCTTTTGCCTGCCTAATATATTTGTTTCTATTGCTGACAAAATTAATTTGGAATGGACAACAAACCTCTCTTATCATATACATATATGTCCAGTACTTTCCCCCTGTCTAGTACAGACACTGTATTAGTATCCCTTATCCACATGCAGAAGACTGGTGTTGTGCTTGGCCAAGGACTTCACTATATTTTGACTGCAACAGTTTTCCCTCTGTTTGCCTGTTTTAAAATGGGGGGGGATGACAACCCTAAGGGGCTAGAAGAGAGGAAGAGAGGGAGAAAACAGAGGCACTCAGCACCTGCTATCCGGTGGGAAGAAAATGTGCACAGGAGGAAAAGAGGGGGGTAAACAGGGAGAGCGGGAAAGGAGAGGGGTATGCAGGTAGACTCAATGCTGCACATTGGTCTGAGAGGGAGAAAGAAAGATAGAAAAAAGGTAGGTCAGATAGGTTGGTACAGTCACATCTAGAATAATTGCAAAAAAAGACTGTATATAATAAATAACACAATAATGTGCTATAGTGTATGCTTAGTAAATTATGATTTTCTACTACTACAATTGCTCAGAGAAAAATATTTTGTTTAACAAGTAATACAAAATAAATACAATCTCAAAAAGATAGGTGTAAAAATTATTTCAGTACATTGTAATGGAACTTAGCCTTTTTCTGTAATGTTTTATGAGATTGAAGAACACATTGGGGGGGATCTTAGACCATTCCTCCATACAGAATATTTTTTCCTCAGTCTGCGCTTATAGACTGCCCTCTTCAATTCAAATCACAGGTTTTAAATGAGTTTTAAGTCCAGAGACTGATTTAACGATTGCAAAATGTTGATTTTGTGGTCAATTAACCATTTATTTTTGGAAGATCCACCTGCAGCCAAGTTTCAGCCTCCTGGCAGAGGCAACCAGGTTTGGGTTTAAATGTTCTGGTAGAGTTCATGATGCTGTTGACCTTAACAAGGGCCTCAAGACGGCATTGTCTTGAGTGGAAGCAATGGAAGCAAAACAGCCCCATAATATCAAAGATCACTGGCGTAGCGCAGTTTCTCTGGACCCCCCTTCAAAGTCGGAGTTTGGGCCCCCTCCCCTCCCTAAAAAAATAATAGAATGCATCAGCCACTCATAAAGTATAGACTACCGATCGTTGTCCATGGTTTAGAAATAGCAACATCTATGCGGCTGCCTATCGATAGGCTATCAGATTATGTGGATCTAGTGCTTGCGGTAGCCTATAGCATTGCTATAATGGGTAAATGTTTATTTTTATTTGGTTGTCATTTTCTCATGTTAAGCCTAACGTTTATGTTAGACAAAGAGGCATACGGTGTCGCAGTGCTGCTATTTAGAATACTGGCTTACGGCAATACTGTATTTACTTGTTCAGTAATTATATTGGGAAATTCAAACATTTGCAGATTGTTAAATTAATTTACAATGTAACAGCATACTGGGGCGGCAGGTCGCCTAGTGGTTAGACTCTTTGGACAGTAACCGAAAGGTTGCTATATCGAATCCCCGAGCTGACAAGGTAAACATATGTTGTTCTGCCCCTGAACAAGGCAGTTAACCCACTGTTCCTGCGCCGTCATTGTAAATAAGATTTTGTTCTTAACTGACTTGCCTAGTTAAATAAATATGAAATAAAAAATACTAATCAGTAACCAATAGATTTTTGGGGGGAATATACAACTGTCCTGTAGGCCTATAGCCTACCTTAGCAGTCCTCGGCCTCTCTTGCAGCTTGGATAGAAAGTTTGTGCTGCATAAAACCAGTCTATTAATGCCAAATAATGCAATCATCATGCAGACAATGCAGTCTAGGCTACTAGCCTATCTATAGCTATATACAGTATTTAGCTGGTAGCCTATTTATATTACACATTGGAACTCGGACCACGCTGTCGGGGCTATCCAGCTCATCACTTGTAGGATTACCAGTGTTCACAGAAGTGGGGTCGCTCTCACGAGCGCTGCTGGGTCTTTGGCTGTCATCAGCTTGGTTTTTTGGGAGAGGAGGAGGAGGGCCGTCACACTCACTAGAAGAACTGTCACTGTTCTCGATTGGAGGAAGAAAGGAGGAGCAAGGCTACTGTCATTGCCGGGCCTGGGCAGTGAGGTTTCTGTCGGGACATGAAGGCTGCAGGTGCCAGCTGCTGCATTAGTAGGCCTACTAGCTTCCACCTGCAATGGTGTTTTGTCAGTCGAGGACGAGGTGGTAGCTTAGCTGATGTGGTTATCTTTGAAAATTTGGCACGAGCTTGATCAGATAAAGCTTCTTCATCTGAGTTCGACCTGATTCACCTCACTTTTTTAACTTGATAGCTAATTAGGTGAGGAGGCCGAGGTGGGCTGCCGCCGGCGCCACTGAGAAATAGGCTAATTAGATGCATGACAACTATATTATCTGTCTAACTCACCTGGTACCCATGTAGATTGTGTTATTCAAACACTTCACTTGCTACATGTGGAAATGAAAATTGGAGGGTTACTGTCAAAATGATGTGTATCGTTTTTTTGGGGACATACAGTGCCTTCAGAAAGTATTCACACCCATTTACATGTTCCACATTTTGTTGTGTTACAAAGTGGGATTGAAATGAATGTAATTCAAAAAGAAATGTCAATGAGCTACACAAAATACTCTGCAATGTCAAATTGGTTGAAGAATTCCAACACTTGTACAAATTGAATTTAAAATGAAACACGAATATACACTACATGGCCAAAAGTATGTAGCAAGTCCCCGCAGCAATGTTCCAACATCTAGTGAAAGCCTTCCCATATTATTGACCATGATTTTGGAATGAGATGTTCGATGAGTAGGTATCCACATACTTTTGGGCATGTGGTGTATCTTGATTAGATAAGTATTCAACCCTTGAGTCAATATACGTTACAATCACCTTTGGCAGCGATTACAGATGTGAGTCTTTCTCTAAACAGCTTTGCACACCTGGATTGTACAATATCTGCCAATTATTCTTTTTTAAATTCTTCAAGCTCTGTCAAGTTGGTTGTTGGTCATTGATAGACAGCTATTTTCAAGTCTTGCCATTGCTTTTCAAGCCGATTTTATGTCAAAACTCTAAATAGGCCACAACATTCAATGTCGTCTTGGTAAGCAACTCCGGTTCGTGTTTTAGGTTAATGTCCTTCTGAAAGGTGAATTTGTCTCCCAGTGTATGTTGGAAAGCAGACTGAACCAGGTTTCCCTCTAGGATTTTGCCTGTGCTTAGCTCTCTCTATTCCATTTATTTTTATAATTGAAAAAGCTCTCTAGTCCTTGCCGATGACAAGCATAGGCATAAGATGATGCAGCCACCACCATGCTTGACAATATCAAGAGTGGCACTCACTGATGTGTTGTGTTAGATTTGCCCCAAACATAACTCTTTGTATTCAGGTCATAAAGTTAATTTCTTTACAATTTTCTTTGCAGTTTTACTTTTGAGCCTAATTGCAAATATTTTTATTCTGTACAGGCTTCCTTCTTTTCACTCTGTCGATTAGATTAGTATTGTAGAGGAGCTATTGTTTGTAGTCCAGTGACAAAAAAATCTCAATTTTTTGTTCAGGCTGTAACACAACTAAGTGTGGAAAAAGTCAAGGGGTGTGAATACTTTCTGAAGGCACTGTAGGTGTGAGATGACAGTTGCATGGGCGCCCAGAGCTCGTGGGCTCCTCGTCTTGCGGGGGCTGCAGGGTCAAAGATCCGCCACCATATTTTATAGTTGGTGTGAGGTAATTTTTTGCACAAAAGAAGGATCTTTTGTGACCAAATACCCCACTGGTGTGCGTGGCCAAAAAGTTATATTTTCATCTCATCTGACCATAGCACCAAGTTCCAATCCAAGTACCAATGCTGTTTAGCAATTTTTTGTTGTTGTTGCATTTGTTGTTTAATCTCAATAAAGATTTTTGTTATGGGAATCCTTCCAAATAGCCTATCGGAATGGAAGTGGCGTCTAATTGTAGATATGGAGACGCCAAGATGTGACCAAGTTCTGTACAGTATGTCTCCAACTGTGGCCATTGGACTTTTCTTTGCTTCCCTAACCATCTTTCTCACTGTGCGTGGGGATAAGAAACTTGGGTTCTCTGCCAGGCAAGTTTCCTTTACTTTAAACTTCTTAATTGTTGCCCTAATAGTGGTAAGTGGTACAGTGTCTTTGGTTTTTCGGGGGGTTCTATCCATTGCCTAATTTATGAAAGTCAACCATTTGTCTCTTCTCATTTGTGATTTCTTTGCCTTTCACCATGTAAATGGATTTTACATGCGTGTTACCAAATGTTTATACCCCACTGAAACAGGAAGCCATGAAAAGCTACTATACAGTTCCTTAAGATTATCTTAAAAAGTTTAATGTTAATGCAGATTATATTTTGTTTGCTTTTATTTATAGGAATCATTAGGTGTTGCAATAATTTTGACATATCTTTTTTGAGTTTTTCTTTTTACTAAACAAAATCTATTTCCCTGAGCAATTGTATTTGATTAAAATAATAATAATTTCTTTTTTTAGCATACAATATAGCTGGACTATACATTAAATTGTTCATTTTTGTTAGCCGTATGGTTTATTTTACTGTAATATCAGATGCATTTTCCTTTCTCAAAATATAAATAGTTTTGTACAGAAGTTCTAGGGATTTAATCAATATTACTTTGCTTTTTATCAAAATGGTTGAATGAACTTCATTAGGCCTAAATTTAACAGCTATCTAGTTCATCACTGTGCAGGGTTTTATCTAAGTTTAACTCTTTATACAGTTGAAATTGGAAGTTTACATACACTTAGGTTGTAGTCATTAAAACTCGTTTTTCAACCACTCCATACATTTCTTGTTAACAAACTATAGTTTTGGCAAGTCGATTAGGACATCTACTTTGTGCATGACAAATCATTTTTCCAACAATTGTTTACAGACAGATTCTTTCACTTATAATTCACTGTATCACAATTCCAGTGGGTCGGAAGTTTACATACACTAAGTTGACTGTGCCTTTAAACACCTTGGAAAATTCCAGAAAATTATGTCATGGCTTTAGAAGCTTCTGATAGGCTAATTGACATCATTTGAGTCAATTGGAGGTGTACCTGTGGATGTATTTCAAGGCCTACCTTCAAACTCAGTGCCTCTTTGCTCGACATCATGGGAAAATCAAAAGAAATCAGCCAAGACCTCAGAAAAACATTGGAGACCTCCACAAGTCTGTTTTATCCTTGGAAGCAATTTCCAAACACCTGAAGGTACCACGTTAATCTGTACAAACAATAGTACGCAAGAATAAACACCATGGGACCACGCAGCCGTCATACCGCTCTGGAAGAAGATGCGTTCTGTCTCCTAGAAATTAACATACTTTGGTGCAAAAAGTGGAAATCAATCCCAGAACAACAGCAAAGGACCTTGTGAAGATGCTGGAGGAAACAGGTACAAAATTATCTATATCCACAGTAAAACGAGTCCTATATCGACATAGCAAGGAAGAAGCCACTGCTCCAAAACTGCCATAGAAAAGCCAGACTACGGTTTGCAACTGCACATGGGGACAAAGATCGTACTTTTTGGAGAAATATCCTCTGGTCTGATGAAACAAAAATAGAACTGTTTGGCCATAATGACCATCGTTATGTTTGGAGTAAAAAGGGGGAGGCTTGCAAGCTGAAGATCACCATCCCAACCGTGAAGCACGGGGGTGACAGCATCATGTTGTGGGGGTGCTTTGCTGCAGGAGGGACTGGTGCACTTCACAAAATAGATGGTATCATGAGGTAGGAAAATTGTGGATATATTGAAGCAACATCTCAAGACATCAGTCAGGAAGTTAAAGCTTGGTCGCAAATGGGTCTTCCAAATGGACAATGACCCCAAGCATACTTCCAAAGTTGTGGCAAAATGGCTTAAGGACAACAAAGTCAAGGTATTGGAGTGGTCATCACAAAACCCTGACCTCAATCTCATAGAAAATGTGTGTGCAGAACTGAAAAAGCGTGTGCGAGCAAGGAAGCCTACAAACCTGACTCAGTTACACCTGCTCTGTCAGGAGGAATGGGCCAAATTTCACCCAAGTTATTGTGGGCAGCTTGTGGAAGGTTCACCAAAACGTTTGACCCAAGTTAAACAATGCTACCAAATACTAATTGAGTGTATGTAAACTTCTGACCCTCTGGGAATGTGATGAAAGGAATAAAAGCTGAAATAAATCACTATTTTAAGAATGTGAAATGTCAGAATAATAGTAAAGTGGTGATCCTAACTGATCTAAGACGAGGAATTTTTACAAATATTAAATGTCAGGAATTGTGAAAAACTGAGTTTAAATGTATTGACTAAGGTGTATGTAATCTTCCGACTTCAAACGTAGCTACTTATCCAAGTAACAAATATGGCCAATTGGGAACAAAATAATTAGTAAATACTTCAGTGTAATATGAGTGTTTTTATGCAATATGCTCAGTTAATACAATAAACTGATACCATTCATACTATAACAATAAGGCCGACCTGAAAGTTTCTACATACTTAGAGGTATAGACATTTAAATACAATAAAGTGCCAATATTTTGTTAACCAGCTTTTACCTCTATATCAGAGGAGTGCAGACTTTCCCAAAGTTTCATTTTGGGACTAAATTGCCAATTTTCTGACATTATCTAAAGAATAAATATTCCCACTAATTAAAGAAATGTCCCTGTATGATCTTGATAACACAAATAGTTTTTTTTTCTCCTCCCGATTGCTCGACTGTTCTCTACTTTGTATGTGTCCCAAATAGCACCCTATGTACGTAGTGCACCACTTTCTACCAGAGCCCTATGGGCCTTGGTCAAAAGTAGTGCACTATAAAGGGAATAGGGTGCAATTTGGGAGTCAGATGGTCTCTTAGGAGTGCTTGTCACAGGCTCGGCTCGACAGAGGAAGTTTGGAAACTATTACATGCGAATAATTTACACCAGGAAGCTTCAGTCTGTTCTTTTGGTTCTGTTGACTCAGGTCCTATAAAATGGTGTTATTAAAAATGACACTGTTTGACTGGGTATCTGCTCTGCTGCTGCTCGTTTTAATGTAGATTAAAGAAGGTCACATGGCCCATCAAGCACTGGTCAAACGTAGTGCACTATATAGGGAACAGGATGCCATATGGGACGAAGCCAGTGATAGCGTATGGCAGATAACAGCTAGTCAGGTTAAGTCTTTAAACCATAAATATATTGTATAAATGAGGTCTATATTTGTATACACATCTCTAGATCCTCTGTACAAGTCCAGATGGTAATGCATTGTGTATTGTTGTAATGTGGGGTTCTAGTTCCGCGGAGTATTGAATGCTCTTGCTTTAAGAATGTATCAAACACGTGTGCGTGCACAGATGTGTGAGTGTCACACAAGTTTGTACGAGTTTAACATGTTGATCTGAAGTAAAGACGTTCAGTAGAATCGCACAACAAGCCTCCGTGTATTTGTAACATTTATAACATTATTTACATGTCTAACTAGTCCAAACAGTTGCACCAAACACCATTGAACAGCCAGTGCTGTACTTCATACTGTACATGTAAACCACAAACGGACGGACACACACACACACACACACACACACACACACACACACACACACACACACACACACACACACACACACACACCCCAGAGGTCAACCCAAAGCTGAGGTATTTCCTCTTTGAAATTCATGCAAGTGTTTCTGTTAGTTGCTCAAGTAGTGCTCAATATTACTGGCCACAGAGAGTGACACAATGGTCTACAATAGGTTTCCCAACAGAGCTTGAGCACAGCTTAGCTTAAGCATAGATAGCAGTCCTGAAATTACATTGAACTTAACACCAAGTGGACAGTGTGTGTGTGAGTGAGTGTGCATGCGTTTGCAACACAACGTAACACAACAAAAAGGCATCCTTTCTCCATCCCTCCAGTCAGAACCATATTTGCCTCCTCTTCTCTTGTTCTGTTTAGCCAATAGTCCTCCCTATCCCCCAGGCGACGCAAGGCAACAAGGACACCTGGGGGCGACTTTATTAAAATCTGAAATGAGAGGTCAGACACGCAGTTGTTCCCCACACATGGCATAAGGCTGCTGGAGTCTCCCCTCCCCCTTCTCGCACCACGGCTCTGATGACTTTCTCCATGAAAGTGTGTTTTCATTAAACCCCCAGAGGGGGACAACTGAGAAACCCCCTCAACTGGTCCTTTCGGCATCTGATGGAAATGTAATTCCTGATAGGTTCCTTTCTAGATGGAAGTCACCATGCTGCCGTCGCATCTATCAAGGCTTTTAATTAATGTGGTTGCCATGGCTGTGTTTTCAGTATATGGCTCCGTGTTTATTAGAAAATAATTAATGACTGGGGTGAGTTGAGTGGGGTTGTGGATTTGTTCAAAGATGGCTTGTTTATTTTATATTTTGAGATGTGAATTTTTAATTTGACACACTTGTTGCTCTAAGGGGTTGTAAAAATGGATACTGTGTGTGTAACGATTAAGTGTGTGTTTGAGTATGCTTGAGTGTTTGTGTATTTCTGTTCAAATACAACTCTTTACTGTAGTTTTAAGGCAAATAATCTTGTGAAAAGGTACATGAAAGTGCTGTTATCAATGATATCTTTGAATTTTGGAAAATTGGCCTGCCTAGTCTGCTGTTTGCATTGGCAGGCTATTTCCAGTCTAATAGCTGTACAGTGTCATTGTCAGCCTCTTATGGTGGGCACAGCCTTTTCTGACACACTTCCACCTTACTGTGTGTGTGTGTGGGTGTTCGTGTGTGCGCGTATACCCATGTGTGACCCCCACCCCCGCTTTTAGAACTACATTTATCAGAGAGAGAAATAGTAGATGATAAAAGCTCAATCTACTGATAGACTCTAGGTACGAGACACCAAGACGTATCTGACCGAACGTTACAATTTATACCGAGGCACACTTTTAGCTCCACCCCTCTCCCTCCGTCTGCACTCACACCAGTGTTGAGACTAATTTGTATGCCGTCCTCAACAGTGGTGTTTGGGCTAGGCTAGCTCAGAGCCCTCACAAAGCCTTTAATTGTGAGCTTTAACACTTTGCAATTAAAATCTCCCCTCGTCGCTCTAAGGACTGAATGAGCCCGGCTTTGATGTGCTTTAATCAGCCCGAGATGTATTGTATTTTAAGGAGCATAAAGATGCCAGATACATTTTGGATTTTAAATTGACACTCTCTCTACCTTTGAAGATGATAGTGTTTCTGAGGTTTAAAGCTAGTTGAGTGCTCACTCAGTCCCTTGAAACCTTTCTTCTCCTCTTTTCTCTTCTCCTTTCATACGTCCTCAAATCTTTATCACTATCTATCTCCCATTCTAAAGTGGACAAATTGGATTATAAAAGAAAGGAGAACTTTATATAATTTTTTTAGTAGAACCAAGAACGATGCAGATTCGGCAGAGATTGACTAAATATCTTAGAGAAAGACCGTGACTGCATCAGATCAAATCAAGTTATTGGTCACATACACATGTTTAGCAGATGTTATTGCGGGTGTAGTGAAATGCTTGTGTTTCTAGTTCCAACAGTGCAGTAATATCTAACAATACACACAAATCTAAGTAAAGGAATGGAATTAAGAATTTATAAATATATTGACGAGCAATGACAGAGCAGCATAGACTAGAATATAATAGAATACAGTATATACAAATGAGATGAGTAGTGCAAAATATGTAAACATTATTAAAGAGACTAGTGTTCCATTTATTAAAGTGGACAGTGATGATGTGGTACCTTTTAAAAAGGTCTTCCAATTTAGATACTGGTAGGCATAGTTGATGTTATCAGTAGTGCTTTTGAAATAAACTTACACATATGCTGGCTGCCATGTTTCTTCTGCACATATAGAACACCATTTCGTAGTACGAATTGGTACTATTTTTTCCTATTGTTGATTGTCAATATGATCATTGAAAACAATTTCTCCTCTTTCTAAACTCTCTCCACTTTTCTCATCTTCACTTTCTTTTCCTTCACTCTCCTGTGAGATCTTTTATTTTTGACATACATAAAACCTTTAGTCATTGGGAAAAAAATAAAAAAATACTTCATTGTCTTATTGGAGAAGTGAATGCATTTGTCTGTTTTGATTAGAGCTGATTTTCTCCATCTGGAGCCAGTTTCTAGAAGACTTAACCCTGACTTCACAGCCAGCAGCAATTAACAGTGTGTGTGTGTGTGTGTGTGCAGTTCTTAGAAACTGAACATTTCCGAGCAAGAACATTTGTGGATGTAAGGATTTTTGTAATAATGGAGCATCTTGGCTTTTGTTTTGTCTGTGTCAGATGGACAGTGTTTGCTCAAATAAAATGTGCCTTTAACGGCAAAGGTGCATAAAGATGGAATAATTTAGATATGACGTCATTAGTTTTACCACTACCCACAGAGTTCTTAAACTACCGGGTGCAACATTTGTGATAAGTACATTACCAGTCAAAAGTTTGGAAACACCTACTCATTCAAGGGCTTTTCTTAATTTTACTATTTTCTACATTGTAGAATAATAGTGAAGATATCAAACTATGAAATAACACATGGAATCATGTAGTAACCACTCTGCAGTCCAACTCATCCCAAACCATCTCAATTGGGTTGAGGTCGGGTTATTGTGGAGGCCAGGTCATCTGATGCAGCACTCCATCACTCTGTTTCTTAGTCAAATAGCCCTTACACAGCCTGGAGGTGTGTTGGGTCATTGTCCTGTTAAAAAAACAAATGATATTCCCACTAAGCACAAACCAGATGGGATGGCGTATCACTGCAGAATGCTGTGGTAGCCATGCTGGTTAAGTGTACCCTGAATTCTAAATAAATCACTGACAGTGTCACCAGCAAAGCACCATCACACCTCCTTCTCCATGCTTCACAGTGGGAACCACACATGCTGAGATCATCCATTCACCTACTCTGTGTCTCACAAAGACATGGCGGTTACAACCAAAAACTCAAATTTGGACCCCAAACAAGTCTCTTCTTATTGGTGTCCTTTAGTAGTGGTTTCTTTGCAGCAATTTGACCATAAAAGGCCTGATTCACACACTCTCCTCTAAACAGTTGATATTGAGATGTGTCTGTTACTTGAACTCTGTGAAGCATTTATTTGGGCTGCAATCTGAGGTGCAGTTAACTCTAATGAACTTAACCTGTGCAGTAGAGGTAGCTCTGGGTCTTCCTTTCCTGTTTCCAGTTTCATCATAGCGTTTGGTTTTTGCAACTGCACTTGAAGAAACTTTCAAAGTTCTTGAAATGTTCTGGATTGACTGACTTCATGTCTTAAAGTAATGAACTGTCACTTATTTTAGCTGTTCTTGCCCTGGTCTTTTACCAAATAGGGCTATCTCCTAAATACCAACCCTACCTTGTCACAACACAACAGAACTGGTTGAGAGAATACCAAGAGTGCCATGCGTGTGTGTTTATGCATACCTACGAACTTATGACTGTGTGTGTTTGTGAGGCAGGTCCAAACACACCAAGACAGTTGTGAAGAGGGCATTACAACACCTTTCCCCCTTAGGAGACTGAAAAGATTTGGCGTAGGCCCCCAGATCGTCAAAAAGTCCTACAGCTGCACCGCAGCGAGCATCCTGACCGGTTGCATCACTGTCTGGTATGGCAACTGCTCGTCCTCTGACCGTAAGGCGCTATAGAGGGTAGTGTTGATGGCCCAGTACATCACTGGGGCTATGCTTCCTGACATCCAAGACCTAAATACTAGGTGGTGTCAGAGGAAGGCCCCAAAAAATTGTCAAAGACTCCACTCACCCAAGTCATACTGTTCTCTCTGCTACCGCATGGCAAGCGGTACCGGAACGCCAAGTCTAGGACCAAAAGGCTCCTCAACAGCTTGTACCCCCAAGCCATAAGACCGCTGAACAATTAATCAAATGCCCACCTGGACAATTTTACATTAACCCTCCCCCTGCTGCTACATGCTGTTTATTATCTATGCAGTGGCACTTTACAAATTCTCTCGACTAACCTGTAGCCCCGCACATTGACTCGGTACCGGTACCCCCTCTATATAGCCTCATTATTGTTACGTTATTTTTTTATTTTTTGGGGTTATTTAGTAAATATTTTCTTAACTCTATTTCTTGAACTGCATTGTTTGTTAAGAGCTTGTAAGTAAGCATTTCAAGGTAAGGGCTACACCTGTTGTATTTGGCACGCGATAAATAACATTTGATATGCTTTTTCATCCACCTATACAGCAGGATAAAATACACAATTTCTGTTCATTACCGTAGCAGTTAGGCCTCAAGGGTGAATGTGTTCAATAGGCCACATTGTCCTTTTTCCAATATACACTTAAACGGCATAAGATTGCAAATGTAAGCTCCGGAGAGCCTGTCTGCTCCAGTGCTCAATGTTTAAATCATTTGGATAGGTGAACACAATATAATCAAATATCTCTCCTTTTGAATAACTCCCTCCCACGCACACACATGGATGAAGCACACGCTCACATACCACACACACGTGCACTTAAAAACAAAAAGTCCTTGAGAATATATTCATTTAATTTTGCATATAAGATTGTGGGTTCTATCACTTTAATTGTTTACATCATTTATAATCCCCCTTTTTTTATTTATTTGTACTTCTACTTAAAGCTATTTTCGCTCACATTTATGGTACATGTAGTTAATATATACATTATTCATTTCCTCTTTCTGCGAGTGCTGGATTTTTCACCCACTGCGGCCAATCCACCATTCATTGTGATCGTCACTCCAACCCATCCGATGTCCACAGATTAACCCATCTTTCCCAGTATAATGCTATTTTGTCATGTCCTTTTGCAATGCATCCCTCCATTTTATTGTGATGTCTTACGAGGGTCCTTTTGTAAAGTTTAAACCATTATTGCCTTAAAAGTAAACACTTTACCCAAGAGTATAATGATATTTTCCATTGACTGATGATGTTTTTTCAGATATCCTAACAATACAGTTTGCAGATCCATCTGAACCCTGATATGACATAACCATTCCTGGACCTGACTTCAAAAGTGACTACTGATGGGCAGTACCAGAAAATATGCTCTTTTGATTTTGTTTCCTCGTGGCAGAGTCTGCACAAGATTGACTGTTCAATTCCCCCATATATTGGGCATTCTTTTTGTAGCAAGTATTTTGTTTAATAGCTTAAATTAAATGCAAATGAATTACTTAAAAATCATACAATGTGATTTTCTGGATTTTTGTTTTAGATTCCGTCTCTCACAGTTGAAGTGTACCTATGATAAAAATTACAGACCTCTACATGCTTTGTAAGTAGGAAAACCTGCAAAATCTGCAGTGAATCAAATACTTGTTCTCCCCACTGTATATCAGTTCATAGACCCGATGCCAAGGTGTTGGGACATCAAATACCTGTTTCCAACTAACTTAAATTTTATACGGCATTGCTGTCACCCCTTTTGACTTTAAGTGAAACTGTTACATTTTTCGTTTTATGCTAATCACTTTAAGCCATTTCTTTTTTCTTTTTTTTTATGGGTGCCAGGCATACTAATTCTATAATTTCTTCTTTAAGCAATTGTCTCTTCCAATTTTGTGGCATGAGTTTTGAGCCAGTATGAGTTGGTTATAATTTTGTATTGAGCATACACCTCCAGACACTATTGTTAGTTGCTTGTGACAATTTTACCGTCCCTGTTTACAATGTTATACCTTTCCAAGCCATATTATTTGCTGTAATATTAGATATGCCTTTTCTTGAGCCAACTCTGTATGACTTAATTTAACAAGGAGGATACATTAATTAAACAGAGATCGATTGTCAATCTACGGAAAACGTACGATTTTAATCTAGAAAAGGCAAAGAGAAGCTTGCTAGATACAATTTCGGACAATGGAGACTAAGAGAGGTTTAATACATTAATAGTTTTAACCCTCTAAAGTCCTTTTCATTATATAAATGTGCTCGTTTAACTTCTGGTTTGCCATTCCAAGTAAAGGTAAATATTATTTTTCAGACAGAATTTGAAATAGGATTCTTCTGGAGTTGGTAGAGCCATTAATAAATATGTAAACTGCGATATCACTGGAGAATTAATCAGGGTAATCTTCCCATCAATAGATAGGCGTTTCTCTCTCCATGGTTTAAAGATATCTACATTGAACAAAAATATAAATGCAATGTGTTGGTCCCATCTTTAATGAGCTGAATTAAAAGATTCCAGAAATGTTTCATTCTCACAAAGCTTATTTGTTTCAAATTGTGAGCATTTTTCATTTGCCAAGATAATCCATCCACCTGAAATGTGTGGCATGTCAAGAAGCTAATTCAACAGCATGATCATTACACAGGTGCACCTTGTGCTGGGGGCAATATAAGACCACTAAATTGTGCAGTTTTGTCACACAACACAATCCCACAGTCTCAAGTTGAGGGAGTGTGCAAATGGCATGCTGACTGCAGGAATGTCAACCAGACCTGTTGCCAGATCATTTAATGTTCATTTCTCTACCATAAGCCACCTCCAATGTCATTTTAGAGAATTTGTCAGTACGTCCAACCGGCCTCACGATTGAAGATCTGTAACCATGCCAGCCCAGGACCTCCACATCCGGCTTCTTCACCTGCGGGAATGTCTGAGACCAGCTACCCAGACAGCTGATGAAACTGACTTTTCACAAGCGAAGAATTTCTGCACAAACAGTCAGAAAATGTCTCAGGGATACTAATCTGCGTGCTTGTTGTCCTCACCAGGGTCTTGACCTGACTGAAGTAAAGCGACTTCAGTGGGAAAATGTTCACCTTCGATGGCCACTGGAGAAGTGTGCCCTTTACGGATGAATCCCGGTTTCAACTGTACCGGGCAGATGGCAGACATCGTGTATGGCGTGGTATGGATGAGCAGTTTGCTGATGTGTGCCCCATGGTGGCAGTGGGGTTATGGTATGGGCAGGCATAAGCTATGGACAACAATTGCATTTATTGATGGCAATATGAATGCACAGAAATACCGTGACGAGATCCTGAGGCCATTCACCCGCCGCCATCACCTCATGTTTCAGCATGATAATGCACGGCCCCATGTATACGGGTAAGAATCTAGCTACAGTTTCAGATATTATATTTGTCTAATTTTGTCAGAAAGTTGTTTCCATTGCAAGTTAAGGCTTGCTGTTTGCTAGCCATCTGGAGTTCAATGGCTGGCTTGCTAACGTTAACATTGAACCTAATTTATTTGGTTGACTTTAGCTATGACAATTGGTTTGTATTGCTAGTAACGTTACTCAATGGATTGGGATTATAGTAAAAAAAATGTAGCTAGCTAATGTTAGCGTGACATGTCTAAACAAAAGACTGATTTAAAGCTTGCTGTTAGCTAGCTGATGTTAGATGGCTGGCTTGCTAGCTAACATTAATTTACATGTATGAATTGTGTGTAACATTAGTGATGTTTTCTCAGAATGCCATTTCGCATTGCTAGTTAACATTGAACCTATTTTGTTAACTTTAGTTAGCTATGACAATCAATTTGTATTGCTAGTTAAAGCTTGCTGTTAGCTAGCCAGCTGACGTTAGATGGCTGGCTAGCTAACATTACGTGTGTGTAGTGATGTTATCTCAGAATGCCATTTTGCATCTATTGTATAATATGCTAAAATATTTGTATCTGGAATTTGTCTTTAAGCATCAGTAAAACACGCCTGACTCTCCTCCACCAGTCATACAAGGAGAATGGTGTAATGCCTTCCATCAAAAAGAGAGCTGGCCCAAGCAAGCAAAGGCAGCAGCGAAGGTCACCAACTACATGCACCATTCTTTTCTTTAACTACGGAGATGGGGAAACGCGTGTGGACCTAAATTGTGATAACTGCAGTGGCCAAAACAAGAAAGTTTGCTCTGGTATTGTGCCTGGCTGACCATGCACAAGCTCCACCACAGTCTGGACCTTCAGTTCCTGATCACAGGCCACACCACGTTTGCCTCTGACTGATGCTTCGGCCTCATCAAGCAGTGTCTTCAGAAAGACCAGAGTGAACACTTTGTCTGAGATTGCTGTTGTTGTGAAGGACAGCACTGTGACGGGTCAACATCCCACAGCTGGTTGGACTGGAGGATGGTACGGTGCTGGTGGAAAGCTATGGCTGGCAACAATACCTGACTCTGTACTTCAGGCCTCTGCCACAGATCAAGCAGTACCAGCACTTCAGGTGAAAATAATTTTCATTGCATTGTATGAAGTTATTCTTCTTATCTAAATTTGGGAGGTGAATTGATGTTGTGCAGGGTTGTAATGTCTTCTGATTTTTTTGTTGTTGTTATTCCCAGTTTTACAGCTTCAATGCTCTGGAGCCTGGTGTTGTTACCAAGGAGTGTTCGGACTGTCGGGACCAGGCTTCAGCTGCTGCTCAATGCTGACATCCTTCCTCCCATAGATGGTCTGCCTGTACAAGCACCACCGGACACAGCTAGACAAAATTATCTTTTTGAGAAGATCAGGGAGTTGTTGCATTGAAGAGGCTATGGATGTCACATGCCCTCCACCAAAGTCAAGAGCAGGACAGAAACAGGCTCTCCGAATATAGATTCCCTTGTTCATGTGTGGTTCAGACGGACCAGTCATCAGCACAATCTGCAGTGCCTCTATTCAAATGACTCTCTCCTAACACACACGTTGCTGCTACTATTTATTTTTTATCCTGCTGCTCAGCCACTTTACCTCTGATTGTATGCATATAACTACCTCGTCTATCACTGATATTGTTTTTGATATTGTTCTTGTACATACTGTATATTTATTTTGACACTATGTATTTCTGATATTGCTACTATGCAAGTAACCATTTGGCTGTACTGTTTACACCTTCTGTAGAGACCCATCCACTTCGTAAGACTTGGCAAAATATTGATATATAAAATGAATATTGATATGTGTGGTTGTAACATGATTTTGTGACATACTACAACAATATCATGTGACCGTATCAAGTGTCCACCACATAAAGATATGGCGCATCCACATAAATATGGCGCATGCATCTGTATATGTACTGTGCATGTGTAACAGTATATAAAGTATGCTCATGTACTGGTGTGAAGGCATTTCGGCAGTGATCAAAAGTACTAAGTAAAAATACTTTAAAGTTCTACCTAAGTATTTTTTGGGGGGGGTATCTACATTACTTTACGATTTATATTTTTAGCTACTTTTACTTCACTACATTCTGAAATAAAATAATGTACTTTTTACTTGATACCTTTTCCCTGACACCCTGACTCCCTGACTCCCTGACACCCTGACCTTTTCCCTGACACCCATTTTTACAGGAAAATTGTCCAATTCACACACTTATCAAGAGAACATACCTACTTCATCTGATCTGGCAGACTCACTAAACACAAATGCTTCGTTTGTAAATTATGTGAGTGTTGGAGTGGCTATCCGTCAAAAAAAAAAAATTATATTATTTCACATGACCCATCAGTTTAGACAAGTGTGTCTGGGTATGCGTCATCTAATATTTGTACAATATTTTTATCTGGAAAATGTTTCTTTATTGTAGGCTACTACCACTTTTAGTCTTAATCTTTTCTACACTACTTACTGTTTAGCATATGACCTCAAATGTGAATCCTTGATGAGATGGGTGGGGCTGGCTTAAGAGAATGTGAACAATCCTGAATTGGTGTAGACAAAGGAGAGCTCTCCAGTAGGTACCAAAACATTCAAAGGCCCTTTTCTCAAAAGTTAGTTTAGAAGGGTATCAACTTTAAAAGCAGAATTACTTTCCTATTGTTCCTCAAAAATGCTGTGTATGGTATACCATGTTGTAGCTCTGAGTCTCTACTTTTAAATTTTGCAACATAAGACCAAATCCAGATGGTGAGTCACATATAAGGTCCCACAGTTGACAGTGCATGTCAGAACAGAAAACCAAGCCATGAGGTCAAAGGAATTGTCCGTAAAGCTCCGAGACAGGATTGTGTCGAGGCACAGATGTGGGGAAGGGTACCAAAAAATAAACACAGTGGCCTCGATTATTCTTAAATGGAAGAAGTTTCGAACCACCAAGATTCTTCCTAGAGCTGGCCACCCGGCCAAACTGAGCAATCGGGGGATTAGGGCCTTAGTCAGGGAGGTGACAAAGAACCTGATGGTCACTCTGACAGAGCTCCAGGGTTCTCTTGTGGAGATTGAAGAACCTTCCAGAAGGTCAATCATCTCTGCAGCACTCCACCAATCGGGCCTTTATGGTAGGGTGGCCAGACAGAAGCCACTCCTCAGTAAAAGGCACATGAATGCCTGCTTGGAGTTTGTCAAAAGGCACCTAAAGGACTCTCAGACCATGAGAAACAAGATTTTCTGGTCTGATGAAACCAAGGTTGAACTCTTTGGCCTGAATGCCAAGCGTCACATCTGGAGGAAACCTGGCACCATCCCTGCCACCAAGCGTGCTTGGTGCTGCCACCAATACGCTTGACAGCATCATGCTGTGGGGATGTTTTTCAACGTCAGAGACTGGGAGACTCAATTTGGCAATTTCTTTAGGGTTACAAACCAAAAACGGTCTTCTTTTTGATATACAGACGTTCGGTTTAGTTTATTATGTGTGTTCCTTGGAATAGTCCAAATGGATTAAGGGATAGTTAACTATAGCCAGTCAAATGGTTCCTTAGCCTGAAAGTAGTCTATGGGCCAGGAGAAACTGTAATCCATGGTTCAGAGTTGTTTAAATAGCCTGAATTAACTTGAGAGGATTTGGCCACCAACATTGAACTTTTTGTCTAATTGCCCCCATCACCCACATCCTTTTTTTTGTTAGCCATCTGACACCAAGATGTAAAAAAAAAAGTTAACTATCCCTTTAACATCTTCAATGTATTAAATTCAAACAGATCCCAACCCTGTTATGGGGTATACTTAAAAAAAGTAAAGTGATACTGAGATATTTTTGGAGATTATTGGTCAATTTTCTACTTACCCAGAGTCAGATGAACTCATGAATACCATTTCTATGTCTCAGTGAGCAGTTTGGAGATTATTGAAGTAGCTTGCCATTTGTCATATTCTTTTAAAAATATCATGGCAATACCCGCACACTGTCAAATGCTCATTTGCAATCGATGAACATAAACCTACTCACCAGTTATCGTGGCCACTTTTTCAGGATCCAGTCCATATTTTTTTCCCCATCTTCTCCCCTTTTAGCTTTGCCACCTGGAATTGTTCAAATTAAATAAGTTCAATGTGTCATAAATATTTCTCCAATGTCATAATGACAGACAGATATCAATATTTGAGTTACATCTGAAGATAATGATACTGGCTTATCTGTACAATGTTACAAATAATACATACTGTACCACAGCCATTGTTGCTTAGAATTCGAATGTGTAGAATGGAATTCCCATCTGAAACAGTGTTGGTTTGGGTGAACAGCAAGTAGCCTCTTTTCACAGGTGATGTATCTCCGACACAACACCTGTTATCTTTATATGTGCATTCTGAGATGGAGACCCCCCCCCCAAAAAAAATGTTGTCCAATGGGATTGGATCTTATTTGAACTATTGAGCCTGAGAAAGTTCCCCCTCACCCCCAAGATAGAGCCCCTCCTAGCCATGATCTAAGGGCCTATTCCCCTTCTAGTAATTCTAATTCTATGATCTATATTATTACAGTGTAATTCCATAACCTTATGGGCAGCCACCACTATACTGTATGAAAATAAACATTCATACTTAGATAAGTCTCTGTGTTTTTCAAAAATTGTACATCAAAAATGATGATTAACCTCTCAATCTAATCTCAAAATGAGATGGCAACATCTAAGGTAGATACAAAGATACGACAAAGTAGTCATAAGGTTGCCTAACACTAAATGCAGCTAGAAAATAATTCATCCCTACATTTCAGATTTATTTCTTGTTTTTCAATATATGCCATGTATATGCCAACACATTTCAAAGCAATAAATGCATTGAACAAAAGAAAAACAAATGTTCTGAGTACATTTTTCATGATGAAAATACACATCGGCATTATTATTTTTGAATTGAGGGTGTGGGATTTATATATGTTATATGATATATGATCATGGCCTCACGAGTGGCACAGCGGTCATAGGCACTGCATCACAGTGCTAGAGGCGTCACTACAGACCCAGGTTCGATCCCGGTCTGTATCACAACTGGCCGTGACTGGGAGTCCCATAAGGCGGCGCACAATTGGCCCAGCGTCGTCCGGGTTAGAGGAGGGTTTGGCCAGGGGGGCTTTACTTGGCTCATCACACTCTAGTGACTCCTTGTGGCGGGATGGGCGCCTGCAGGCTGACCTCGGTCGACCTTCGCCTCTCAAGCCCGTTGAGGAGTTGCAGCGATGAGACAAGATCGAAAAAGGGGGTAAAATACACACACATAATAAAATACAAATAATAAATAAATACAAATAAATATATGATCATATATTTTATAATAAATGATTTATAATAAATCATTATTGGCTATATATTACTTATGTATGGGCTGGATGTTAATCTTGACACTCAAACCAGTATTTAATGTCAGTGTTTAGTATTGTTAGAATTTGTCATGACCTCATATGATTCTGATGATTACATTCGATTACACTATTCTCCTCGTTATTCACCTCTTCTCATTCTCTCTTCATGCTCTCCCCTGCCTCCTCTACACTGTAACGTAATTTATATACGGTAATTTTAGGCATTATAAACAGTAAAAATCCTCTGAAACATTTTAATGCAGTGTACTGTAAATTATGGTGCATTGTAGGAAAATGTTGTAGTTGGGGGAAATATTTGTTGTATTTCGAATGGTACTGTAATTCCACCCCACGGAATACAGTATCATACCGTATCTTTGGCGTGCCAAAAACCTTTTGACCACTAGTGGGTGCATGGTATTGTTGTTTCTGACTCATTAACATATTTTGAAGCATGTCTTGTAAGAGGCTATTGTTGCACCGTGAGTGAGAATGCTGTACCAATTTAACTCCAATGTGGTTATAGTGCCCCCTCAATTTAACATGTATAGGGGACAGATTGGAGTGGCAGCAAGTCTTAAATGGTTTATCATTTTGCCATGTCCTTTTGGTCTGTTTTACCCTGTAGTCGCTGCCAGTTAAGCTTCTAGAAGTGCAAGTGATATAAATCACCAAACACCTGCTTGTACCAATCCCTTCTAATTACAGTAAAATACTGTGAAATATAATACCCTACCCTCAATGAATTTCATTAATTCATTCTGATTACGGTAGCATTTCTTTTCAGTATAATACAGTACATTTTACGGTATTGTACTGTGTTTCACTCTCACCTAACCCATCTCCTCTCTCTCCATCCACCGCCTGCTCTGCTCTCCGATCCTCTCATCTCCCCTCCTGTCATGTCCTCTCCTTTCCACCTCTTCTCTCTCCACCTCCTCTCTCTCTCCCTCCATCCACCCATGCTCTCCATCCACCTGGTCTTATCCTACCCTCTGCCACTGTCTAATTGATGCACCCCTGCCAATTGACAGGCCAGCCCAGCCTGCCTCTGATCCCTGACCCCTATTAACTACCTGCCCCTGCTCTCTCAGGGAGAGCATTACACTGCAGCATGGAGAGAATCCTCAGCCCCCAATCAAATCCTCTCAAGGCTAATGTTTTACAGTTTTATATCATATCCAGCCAGAGAGATTACTATACTGTAACTTTATTCTCTCTCCCTTAATACTGTATCAAACTTCTTTGTTTACTGGGTGGTTGTAAGAAGTATTGGTTGTGAGATGGAAAGATACTGTGTGCCAGCAGCTTTGAAGTATGTGTGTGTGTGTGTGTCTCAGCACACTGTTATTTGTGGTTGGCATAGCCAGGCATTCCTACTAACTCTGGCTTTCACTTGAAACTGGCTTGTATCTAAAATGACACCCTATTCCCTATATAGTACACTTAATAGAGAATAGGGTACCATTTGGGACACAGCCCCTGATGTTATGTCATCCTGCATAATCCCAGGGGTTCAGACACTGAGATGATTAAAGGACAGCAGTGTGTGTGTGAGTGTGCGTGTGCGTGTGCGTGTGTGTGTGTGCGTGTGTGTGTGCGTGTGTGTGTGTGTGTGTGTGGATGGACAGGGGATAGTTCCGACCTCCCTGTTTATACTTTGGAATACCTGGGTTTAGAAAGGAGCACAGCAGAGGAATAAGTCACGTAGTTACATAGTTGTGGCAGAGATGGTATCATCACTACAGAGTAATGAAGTAATAGCAATCACACTGTGCTCTTGATTAACAGCCATCTAAAACTAACTCAAGCTTGAACAATGATTGTGTTGCTGGTATTGTTCCTGGTGAACTCAGAGCAGGCTTGTAGTGTTTTAATCAATTTAATTTTTTTATCTGCTAACTATATAATTCATTTGAAGATTTATTATGTTGACGTATGTATTGTTTGCACACACGCACACACATACACACACTCACACACACTCCCAGACGTGACATCACAAAAATCAGGAATCTCTTTCAGTATCATCATGCACACAGCACTCTAACTTCCCTTTCATATCTCTCTTTCCCTTCTCTAACACTCTCTATCACGCTCAAAGACGATCTCCAGAATATCTCCAAAGCAGTAATACTCCATAATACTCCATAACACTCCTCACTCTGTTCAAGGTGGATGAGAAGCATTACATTAAAATATGACATCCATTACAGTAACATGGATATTATTGAGGTATGTGTCCCAGTAAAAAACTACTGAATGGATCAGGCAAAAAATATTCCTTGGCTCAATTAACAGGCTAGGATAGCTAGCTGGTTAATATGTCTAAAAAATAGTTTGTGGGTGTCCTAGCAAGCTAAACAGCTAGTTAACTAGCTTGTAGGGTGTCCACCTGCTCTGCCCAGAGTGGGTGAAAATGGTTGTGAAATTTCACTTACTTATGTTATAAAATACATTTTACAAAGACAAATATGATTAGTCATGTTCTGAATCATTCAGTGGATGTTTTCTCTAACATATCATCAACATTATATCCAAAAAACTGGATTTTGTAACGTAATACATACAATAATAAGCACCGAGCTCTGTTGACATAACGGTGCTGTCACGCCCTGACCTGAGAGAGAGGGTTTGTTTCTCTACAGTGGGGGAAAAAAGTATTTGATCCCCTGCTGATTTTGTACGTTTGCCCACTGACAAAGAAATGATCAGTCTATAATTTTAATGTTAGGTTTATTTGAACAGTGAGAGACAGAATAACAACAAAAAAATCCAGAAAAACGCATGTCAAAAATGTTATAAAATGATTTGCAATTTAATGAGGGAAATACGTATTTCACCCCTCTGCAAAACATGACTTAGTACTTGGTGGCAAAACCCTTGTTTGCAATCACAGAGGTTAGACGTTTCTTGTAGTTGGCCACCAGGTTTGCACACATCTCAGGAGGGATTATGTCCCACTCATCTTTGCAGATCTTCTCCAAGTCATTAAGGTTTCGAGGTCTGACGTTTGGCAACTCGAACCTTCAGCTCCCTCCACAGATTTTCTATGGGATTAAGGTCTGAAGACTGGCTAGGCCACTCCAGGACCTTAATGTGCTTCTTCTTGAGCCACTCCTTTGTTGCCTTGGCCGTGTGTTTTGGGCCATTGTCATGCTGGAATACCCATCCACGACCCATTTTCAATGCCCTGGCTGAGGGAAGGATGTTCTCACCCAAGATTTGACGGTACATGGCCCCGTCCATCGTCCCTTTGATGCGGTGAAGTTGTCCTGTCCCCTTAGCAGAAAAACACCCCCAAAGCATAATGTTTCCACCTCCATGTTTGACGGTGGAGATGGTGTTCTTGAGGTCATAGGCAGCATTCCTCTTCCTTGTAACACAGCGAGTTGAGTTGATGCCAAAGTGCTCTATTTTGATCTCATCTGACCACAAAACTTTCACCAGTTGTCCTCTGAATCATTCAGATGTTCATTGGCAAACTTCAGACGGGCATGTATATGTATTCTTGAGCAGGGGGACCTTGCGGGCGCTGCAGGATTTCAGTCACGGCGTAGAGTGTTTCCAATTGTTTTCTTGGTGACTATGGTCCCAGCTGCCTTGAGATCATTGACAAGATCCTCCCGTGTAGTTCTGGGCTGATTCCTCACCGTTCTCAAGATCATTGCAACCCCACGAGGCGAGATCTTGCATGGAGCCCCAGGCCGAGGGATATTGACAGTTCTTTTGTGTTTCTTCCATTTGCGAATAATCACACCATATGTTGTCACCTTGTCACCAAGCTGCTTGGCGATGTTTTTGTAGCCCATTCCAGCCTTGTGTAGGTCTACAATCTTGTCCCTGACATCCTTGGAGAGCTCTTTGGTCTTTTCCATGGTGGAGAGTTTGGAATCTGATTGATTGCTTCTGTGGACAGGTGTCTTTTTTACAGGTAACAAGCTGCGGTTAGGAGCACTCCCTTTAAGAGTGTGCTCCTAATCTCAGCTCGTTACCTGTATAAAAGACACATGGGAGCCAGAAGTCTTTCTGATTGAGAGGGGGTCAAATACTTATTTCCCTCATTAAAATGCAAATAAATGTATAAAATTTTTGACATGTGTTTTTCTGGATATTTTTATTGTTATTCTGTCTCTCACTGTTCAAATAAACCTACAATTAAAATTATAGACTGATCATTTCTTTGTCAGTGGGCAAACGTACAAAATCAGCAGGGGATCAAATACTTTTTCCCCACACTGTATGTGGTTAGGTCAGGGTGTGGGGTGGGCATTCTATGTGTTGTATTTCTTTGTGTTGGGCCGAGTATTGTTCCTAACCAGAGACAGCTGTCTATCGTTGTCTCTGATTAGGACCATACTTAGGCAGCCTGTTTTTCCTTTGGGTTTTGTGGGTAGTTGCTTTCTGTTTTGTTGTAAGTACCTGACGGAACTGTCGGCTGTCATTTTTGTTATATTTGTAAAGTGTTCATTTCTTCATTAAAATACAAGATGAACATATTCCACGCTGCACCTTGGTCTACTCATGTTGACGCCTGTGACAGGTGCAGGTTTCTCATAACAACTTTTGAGGATTTTACATTTTGCGGTTGTTGTCTTAAATGGTTTCCGTGGGTCGCAAAAAACAAATTGCATGACACAAGCTGAATTAAATGTAAAAGGCTATGAAAATCAATAAGTTTGGTATATGCTCAGTGCTCCATTGACATTTCACAGAGATAATGTACCACAGGCGGCTGCTGAGGGGAGAATGTGTCATAATAATAGTGTTATATTTTATATATTTGATGCCATCCCATTAATTCCTCTCCAGCCATTGCCACAAGCCCATCCTCCACAATTAAGGTGCCACCAACCTCTTGTGTACTGTACACTTGTTCTTATGAGAAATCTTTGAAAAATAACAGGTATTTCTTAGGTACCCTAATTCTGGCCATCCTACAATAACTTTTGAACGGATTATGATAGAGACATGAGGTTTGGACTATTGGTTGTTCTAGATAATTATCTACACAATTAACATATTGTACTTTACCCATTAGTCGAAAGATGTGTTCTTGATTGGACACCCAATAGTTTGTCAGTTGACTGTTAGCTAGCCAAGGACAAATTTTATCGCCTGAGGCTTTAAAAGTTTACTTACACTTTGATTTCGATATTCCAAAAAAATAGGTTGGTTAGAAAACATGCTGTTCTAGTGCAGTGGTCACCAATCAATCTTCAAGGCATTCTTAGTTGATTCTTTAGGAAAGCCAATTTTTTTATTGTCTTCCGCTGTTAGCAGTAGGTGCACTTGATTCAGAAACTCTGCGTGCCGGATAGGCAAAGTGTTCCCATTTTGAACCATTTAATTTGTCTGAAGGGACAAAGTCATCCTACCCGGCAGACCAGGAGATCTGTGGGTAAATTAAGAGTGCCTACTGCGCTGGTTCATCATATAGCACAAATCAATGTGCCTACAGCTTCCACGAAATCATAGTAAAGTTTGATACTAGCCTATGTGAGATTTCACCACTGACCAGAGAGAGACTGTCAAATAATACAGCAAAGAGCTGCTGTTTAAGTTTTTATTCAGCACTGTAAACACTGGTTTTATGTTACTTTTTTATGCTAATTAGCAAGCACAACAACCTACTCATTTTGATAGAGCACATCACATATAGTCTTCAAACACGTAAAATTTCCAGAGTGGGCTCTCTTGTACTTTTGGAGATATCACCCATTTTATAAATAGAAAGGTGCTAACAAATCACAGCCCGCCTTTAGGATTGTTTATTCAGCAAATTACCAGCATAGGGAATCCATTTGAATAGGGCTGTGGCGGTCATCAAATTTTGTCAGCCGGTTATTGTCATACAAATGACTGCCGGTCTCACGGTAATTGACTGGTAATTAACATAAACATGTTTAGCATCACCAGGCCTCCACACATACAAGCAGCTGATGCACTCCTTTTGAACATCTACATTTTAAAAAGTCTAAGAAATCCATTTAATATACACCAACACAATAAATCCATTATTTATTTTAGGCAGGTCTATAGAAAATGTATTTCAGTTGAACAGAATATGAGTCGGCCTACGTATGTTATGCGCCATGCCATAGGCTGTAGGCTAGTTCATTTAGCAGACAAGATATAGTTATAAGTCCCGTGCCATTATTTTATATAATATGATTTTATAGTGAGAAGAATATCAATGAACTTGAATAAAATAGAAAGGATATTTTTCATAAAATAGAGAGGATACATTTCCCATTCCAGAGCGAGTGCGCATATGAAGTGGCTATGTTGAGCGTGAATGTGATCATATACACTAGCATTAGAGTTATTTGACAACTTTAGTTGTGAATGAATCAAACATTAGAATGTCTTAGTAATCAAAACATATATGGGCTGCATGATGCGACTATGCTATGATCAGGCTATGCTATGATGATTTGAAGAAGTCACCAAAAAATATTGTGCTTTGTTCCTTGCCTAAGGCTACACACGCTGTTCTCTCATCAAGTTATCATATGTTCACCCATCAGACTATTTTCAATTTAATCTTTCAATTTAATGACGGCCTAGGAACGGTGAGTTAACTGCCTTGTTCAGGGGCAGAACGACAGATTTTTACCTTGTCAGCTCGGGGATTCAATCTTGCAACCTTACGGTTAACTAGTCCAACACTCTAACCACCTGCTTTACATTGCACTCCACGAGGAGCCTGCCTGTTATGCGAATGCAGTAAGAAGCCAAGGTAAGTTGCTAGCTAGCATTAAACTTATCTTATAAAAAACAATCAATCAATCATAATCACTAGTTAACTACACATGGTTGATGATATTACTAGTTTATCTAGCCTGTCCTGCGTTGTATATAATCGCTTAGGTACACGTTGCTCCAACCATAAACATCAATGCCTTTCTTAAAATCAATACACAAGTATATATTTTTAAACCTGCATATTTAGTTAATATTGCCTGCTAACGTTAATTTCTTTTAACTAGGGAAAATGCGTCACTTCTCTTGCAACAGAGTCAGGGTATATGCAGCAGTTTGGGCCGCCTGGCTCGTTGCGAACTGTGAAGACTATTTCTTCCTAACAAAGACAGCCGACTTCGTCAAACGGTGGATGATTTAACAAAAGCGCATTTGTGAAAAAAGCATAATCGTTGCACGACTGTACCTAACCATAAACATCAATGCCTTTCTTAAAATCAATACACAGAAGTATATATTTTTAAACCTGCTTATTTAGCTAAAATAAATCCAGGTTAGAAGGCAATATTAACCAGGTGAAATTGTGTCACTTCTCTTGCGTTCATTGCACGCAGAGTCAGGGTATATGCAACAGTTTGGGCCCCTTGCTCTGCATGGGTAACGCTGCTTCGAGGGTGGCTGTTGTCGATGTATTCCTGGTTCGAGCCCAGGTAGGAGCGAGGAGAGGGACGGAAGCTATACTGTTACACTGGCAATACTAAAGTGCCTATAAGAACATCCAATAGTCAAAGGTATATGAAATACAAATCGTATAGAGAGAAATAGTCCTATAATTCCTATAATAACTACAACCTAAAACTTCTTACCTGGGAATACTGAAGACTCATGTTAAAAGGAACCACCAGCTTTCATATGTTCTCATGTTCTGAGCAAGGAATTTAAACGTTATATTTCTTACATGGCACATATTGCACTTTTACTTTCTTCTCCAACACTTTGTTTTTGCATTATTGAAACCAAATTGAACAAGTTTCATTATTTATTTGAGGCTAAATGGATTTTATTGATGTATTATATTAAGTTAAAATAAGTGTTCATTCAGTATTGTTGTAATTGTCATTATTACAAATAAAATAACAAAAATTGTCCGAATAATCGGTATCGTCCCTTTTTGGCCCTCCAATAATCGGTATTGGTATCGGCGTTTGAAAATCATAATCGGTCGACCTCTACAGTCCACCCAGTATGCATAATAATACAGTCCACACTCAAAGGTGATTACTAGAATGTGTTTAATTTTGGTGTAGGCTAGACCAATTATGTACCAAAGACATCTTAAACCTCATTTTTGAAAATGTTTTTCTGTCGTGTCTTATATGCAGTAGGCTATTAGGCTATATATTGTATAACTGCACAATCATTATTTTAATTCAGTTTATTTTTTGTGCTTGGTCTCTTATAAAGTATAGGCCTATGCGTATGGGTGTTTCGAATGAATCATCAACTTAGAAAGCACTGTCCATTTTGTTGTGTTCAGCTTTGAAACAACATCAACAAAAACCACATATTCCACTCAGTTTCAACCTGTTGTTGAACGTCTTTCTTCAAATTGATCATCACAGTGACGTGAGTTTTAAAATCATACTACTGTTTTGATGATAAGTGTTTAATGTGATTTTCGATTGCATTTACAGAGTGGTTAGAGGGACAATAGAGCACTGAGTACCAGGCCATTAGCGACCTGACAGTCATTAGCGAGTTGTGTACTAACAACGCATGTCCAGAGTGCATAAAAGGAGATTACCGTGACATGTGGAATTTGAATGTGATAATGACTCATGACTGCCGGTGTGGCGGTCAATACGGTCACCGCAACAGCCCTACCTTTGAATCCATTTTCACATTCACTGTGTTGGTGGTGCTCATAAAATGTATCATTACTTAAATAGTTGTTGAGAGCCCACTCTGGAAATGTGATGTACTTGTAGAGTATATTATTCCAAACAATATGTATAAAAATTAAAAAGGGTCATTTTGAGATATTAATAAATATATTTTTATCTTGAATAAATGAATATAAAAAAATGTATTTCAGAATCTTGACATACTCCATATTTTAGAGCACACTATAAGGATAATTTTATTTAACCTTTATTTAACCAGGGAGTAATGCTGAGATATTCTGAGACCACGCCCTGGCTCTGAGCTTACATTATGTTAATATGGATATGACCCAAAAAAGCACCTAGGGGTCAGATAAAAAAGTGCACGAGTGGGTTTTAATGCCAGGACTTGGCTGATATGCAAAGAGCAGGGTTTCAGCTGGTCCAATTCAAATTAGGGGTGGATTTGCTTAACTGGCTCATATAGATGTACATGAATGTAGATTCATTTTACAAAAGGGAGGGATTTTTTTTCTCATCATTGGCCGTGATGGTGGTGATTTTTTTCGTCCGCTCTGTAAAAAATTATGATGAGGGTCAATTTAGTAATTTTTTGTCTCAGCAGCGGGGAGGTTTTGCATATTGACTTTTGCACATTTCGACAAAGTGATTATGCTAGCCAAGCAATCAAACAACTATAGTTGTATAGAACAGTCATTCTAATGGCATGAGGATTGTTTTGTGGTTATGGTACAGTTTTTTCACTGACTAGTCATTGGGAATTGTATTTATTATTTTGATTGATATAGTAATCGTACCAATGCCTTTGTTCAGCCCCATTGCTTTACTGTACGCCGTGACTCTAATACCCTTTTTAACACTACTGAGCTGAGCCAAGACAAACTGTGCTAGCCAGGCTACGCATTCACAATAGTTCCTAGAACCGTGCTGGAAAGGAAAATGTAATAGTAAAATATTAGAGCCAGTACAGTACAGTTCAGGTCAGCAGGATAGTGTGAAAAGGGTACACTGTAAGTCGCTTGAAATATGACCCTTCATTCACTACTGTAGGATTAGATGGTTCCTTGAAGCACAGGTATGAGACCAGCTTACTTCAACCCTAATCCTAGCCACCTACTCAAGAATACACATCCAACTGACGTTAGGTCAGGGCTTAGGGGCTCACCTCATAGTGTGGCTATGCGACAGTAGGTACCTAGTTGAATGGGTGTAAGTAAGGGTATGAGAGGAGAGGAGAAGAGCGGAGTGGAAAGGAGATGGAGGAAGAATAGATAGAGGAGAGGAGAGGCAGCACGTCAATTAGTGTGTCCGATATCACAGCAGTGAAAACAGCCTGGAGAATCAAAGACTTCTACCATCTGGCTGGCTCAGCCACTCAGCACCCTTACAGAATAAGAATACACTACATAATGGTATTTTAACTTTAATAAAGGTGGTTGGAAACACTCTGAATATTACGTTTCTGAGAATAGTGGTAACACTAGGCAGGTAGCCTAGTCGTTAGAGAGTTGGGCCAGTAACCGAAAGGTTGCTGGATTGAATCTCCGAGCTGACAAGGTAAAAATCTGTCATTCTGCCCCTGAGCAGGGCAGTTAACCCACTGTTCCCTGGGCGCCAAAGACGTGGATGTCGATTATGGCAGGCCCCTCACCTCTCTGATTCAGAGATGTAAGTACATTTTTGGCAGGGGGGAGAGAGTGAAGGAAGGATGAAGAGTAAAAACTATTCAGCCATATTCAAAGAAGCCATTTCCATTGTTTACACTAATGAAAAGGTGCCCTGATCATGGTAGCTCTCTTTCTTTATTTCTCTCTCTCTTTCTCTCTCTTTCTCTCTCTCTTTCACATTCTCTCTATTACTTTGTCTCTCTCTCACTTAGTCTATCCTTCTATACTCCACTTACTCTATCATTCTATCCTCCCCTCTCTCTCTCTCTCTCTCTCTCTCTCTCAATCACTATCTCGCTCTCTCTCAATCACTCTCTCTCTCTCAATCACTATCTCTCTCCCTCTCTCAATCACTATCTCTCTCTCACAATCACTATCTCTCTCTCTCTCACAATCACTATCTCTCTCCCTCTCTCAATCACTCTCTCTCTCTCTCACTCTCTCTCTCAATCACTATCTCTCTCTCTCTCAATCACTATCTCTCTCTATCACTCTCTCTCTCTCCCTCTCTCAATCTCTCTCTCTCTCACAATCACTATCTCTCTCTCTCTCTCTCTCTCTCCCTCTCTCAATCACTCTCTCTCTCTCTCTCTCTCTCTCTCTCTCTCTCAATCACTATCTCTCTCTCAATCACTATCTCTCTCTCTCTCAATCTCTCTCTCTCTCTCAATCACTATCTCTCTCCCTCTCTCAATCACTATCTCTCTCTCTCAATCACTATCACTCTCTCTCACAATACTATATATCTCTCTCTCTCTCCCTCTCAATCACTATATCTCTCTCAATCACTATCTTTCTCTCTCAATCACTATCTCTCTCTCTCTATATCACTTTCTCTCTCTCAATCTCTCTCTCTCTCTCTCACAATCACTATATCTCTCTCTCCCTCTCTCAATCTCTCTCTCTCTCTCTCTCTCTCTCTCTCTCAATCACTATCTCTCTCTCTCTCAATCACTATCTCTCTCTCAATCGCTATCTCAAATTCAAATTCAAGTTGCTTTATTGGCAATATATACAATATACATTGTAATACAATTATAAACAATGACAAATAATAATATAAAATGGCTGTAAATAATAATACAACATTAAATATTAAAATAATAACAATAAAATAGTAGTAAAATAATAGTAAAATAGTAGAATGTAATAAATAAAAAAATCTAAATATGGAAAATGAATCTATAACTAACTTATAACTAAATAACAGTCATCTTCACCATTACATCAGTACTACAACTACTATCCTCATTACCACTACTACTACCACCATCACTAAACTGCTATCATTACCATTACCACCCATACCACTACTATTTGGAATGATAAACAACAACAATAATAGTAATAATAAGTAAGTTACTATTTACTATGCAGATGTTATTATTCAGTGTCCCTCAGGCTATGGCAGGCAAATACATATTTGGCTGCAAGAGGAGCCATTGCTCCTTTGCCCATGAGTATTTTTAGTTTTTCCTCTGGGTTTAATAAGTTCAAATTTGGAATAAATGTAGTCATTTCTGTGAATAAGGAATCTCTTTGTGAGGAATATTTATCACAGTAAAGGAGAAAGTGCATCTCTGTCTCTACCTCCCCTGTCGTACAGTGACCACATACACGCTCCTCGTTGGGTAGCCATGTCTTTTTATGTCTGCCGGTTTCCATTGCCAATCGGTGGTCACTCAGCCTGTACTTGGTAAGGATCTGTCTCTGCTTCGTATCTCTGACAGAGTAGAGATAATCAGCCAATTCATATTCTCTGTTTAGGGTCAGATAGCAATTTAGTCGGCTTTGGGATTTTGTTTCGTTTTTCCAATGTTGTAAATATGAGTCCTTTGATTGGTTCATGATTTTGTTTATTTGAATTCTTTCTTTTGAAGCAGTGCTGGTGTCAGCTTGGTTGGTGAGTTTCAACACCAGCTGACTGAGAGGGCTCGTTTCTGGGCTCAGCTCTTGGGTTTGGAGTGCTTTAAATTGCAGACTTGAATTTAGATGTAGCCAAAATTTTAATGATCTTTTCTGTATTTTCATTATTACTGGAAAGAGGCCCAATTCAGCCCTACATGCATTAGTTGGGGTATTTCTCTGGACTTGTAGGATTTTCCGACAGAATTCTGCATGTAGGGCTTCAATTGGATGTTTGTCCCACATTTTAAAGTCCAGTTTATTGAGTGGACCCCAAACCTCACTTCCGTAAAGAGCTATTGGTAGGATTACACTGTCAAATATTTTGGTCCAAATTCTAATTGGGATGTTGATTTTGAATAATTTCATTTTTATTGCATACAATGCTCTGCGGCCTTTTTCTTTGAGTGCATTCACTGCCATATTAAAGTTTCCCGATGCAGATATGGTCAGACCAAGGTAGGTGTAATTTTTAGTGTGTTCAATGATGGTGTTGTTCAGGGTGAATTTATATTTGTGTTTCTGACATCTGGTTTTCTTTTGGAAAATCATGATTTTCGTTTTTTGGAAATTTACTGCCAGGGCCCAATTATGGCAATATTGCACTAGAATATTAATGTTCTGTTGAAGACCTTCTTTGGTTGGTGATAGAAGTACCAAGTCATCAGCATATAGCAGGTATTTTACCTCTGTGTCAAATAGTGTGAGTCCTGGGGCTGGAGAATGGTCCAACATGTCTGCTAATTCATTGATATAAATGTTGAAAAGGTTTGGACTCAAACTGCAGCCTTGTCTCACACCTCGACATTCATATCTCTCTCTCTCTCTCTCTCTCTCTCTCAATCATTATCTCTCTCTCCCTCTCTCAATCACTATCTCTCTCTTTCTCTCAATCACTATCACTCTCTCTCTCTCTCTCTCTCCCTCTCTCAATCACTATCTCTCTCTCTCTCTCTCTCTCACAATCACTATCTCTCTCTCAATCACTCTCTCAATCTCTCTCTCTCTCTCAATCACTATCTCTCTCTCTCTCTCAATCACTATCTCTCTCTCTGAATCACTATCTCTCTCTTTCTCTCTCTCTCTGTCTCTTTGTGTGTCTCTTACACCCTCAGTCTCTTTCTATCTTTTCTTTCCCTTCTTAGTTGGAGAGAAATCTCCTGACGGTGTAAAATGGCCCATGATGACATATGTGGACGCAGGCCTGTTCATATCGTTGTGTGGGCCTTTAGGGAAATAAATATCTGAGAACATTCAGTGAAATGAAGCTCACTCAATAAATCACTGTGAACCAATAAACGCTTCTGGCACATGAGTACCCCCACCGCCCCCTCACACACACACACACACACACACACACACACACACACACACACACACACACACACACACACACACACACACACACACACACACACACACACACACACACACACACACACAACCTTCCCAGACACTACCACCACCTAGCTCTTGCTGACTCTTGTGCTAACAAATGGTGCCTCCCCACAGGCTTGTAAATCAAATCACAACACAAATACAGTGGGAATTTATTTGGAATTGACTTTTGTTCTTAACATCTGGAGTGGCTGTGTTGGACTGTAGCTCAACACTCTACGCTGTTGTTGTCTTGATCTGAAGATAAATCATACTGTAAACTAGCTAGCTACACCTGATCCCGCCAATGACTCTGGATAGCCACTGCTACTACACTGACAAGAGAGAGAAAGAGAGAGAGGGAATGAAGAGGATATACAATGAATGTACAAAACATTAGGAAGACCTTCCTAATATTGAGTTGCACCCCCTTTTTCCCTCAGAACATCCTTAATACATTGTGCATGGACTCTACAAGATGTCAAAAGTTTTCTACAGGGATGCTGGCCCATGTTGACTACATACTAAGGCATATGTCACGCGTCACTACTTCATAGGAGCGCCATTTGAACGTAAACTCTTTTTTAAATCAAAATGTGTTTTTTTTCAGAAATGCCTTCTGGAACATGTGAACTTTCATGTGCCTTAGTAAATAACTTGTATGCCATTTGTAAATACAAATGCAATTGTTAAATTACGAGCCTAGTTCATTTAGCCACGGAAAAAGTTACGGGCCTAGTTGATTTAGCCACGGAAAAAGTCAGCAACCTTCCCGCTAGCCATGATTGGCTGAGATAATGGGTGGGCAGGACATGCCGAGAGATGAGTTCGGATTGGTCTGCCATGTAGCATGAGCTGGTCAGTATGTGTAGGCAATTGTTTCTAACACAGCTTTCTTTAAAGATAACTTCATAAGTGTTGTTCTCCACTTTCTGGAGGACTGAGTTTTGAAATCACTGGAATTTGAGTGTGATAGCTATGGAGATTAAGAAAATTCTGGCGTTTGATTGCAAATATTCAGACGGAGTCAAAAAGAGAACAAACAGAAGGCTGTTGTATAAAGCACCTGTCTCCAGATTACATCTTCAAACTAAGGGCAACCATGGCAGAGAGGGAGAAGCATCCATCCATGTATATGGGTCAAATAGTTTAGCTAGCTACATTTTCAGATATTACACGTTTCTAATTTCGTCAGAAAGTTGTTTTCATTACAAGTTAAAGTGTAAAGTTAGCTAGCTTTCTCGCTGGCTAACGTTACGTGTATGATCTGTGTAGTAATATTATTCGTATCTCAGAGCCATTTGCATTGCTAGTAATAGCCTAATGTTAGTTAGCTAACATTGAACCTGGTTGGTTAGCTACCTGCAGATTCATGCAGGGTAGTAACGTTATGACTTGGGATTATGGTTCATAGCTAGCTAGCTACATGTCTAAACAAAAGACTCCACTATGCAAGTAACCATTTCAATAGAATTTTCATGATGTCACTGCAACAACCGTCGATAGACATAGCTGGTAAATTCGCTCTCGCTATCTACTCCAATTTCAGAGCAGTGTGCCATAGCATAGAATAACTGTTGAACGTGGCTGGTGTCAATAAACATTGGCAAAAAAGCGTAATTAAATTGTTGCCAGCAGCACAGTTGCAGTCACCAATGCTCTGGATAACATGAAAACAGTCTAACCAGCTCTGCTAGGGTGAGTAAAATGGTCAGAGTGAGCTGTTCACTCATTTGTATCTGGAAGTAGCTAGCCGACGTTAGCCAGTTAGCGCCAGTTGCGTGCTTGACTGCTTTTGTTAGGGGTGCGTTTGTAAATTCACTCTGGCCATCTACTCCGATTTCAGAGCACTCTCGTCTGAGTCTGCAATAGTACAGAATAACTGTCAAATATGGCCGGTGCCAGTAAACGTTGGCAAAAAAATCTTAATTAAATTGTTGCCAGCCTCACAGTTACAGTCACCAACACTTTGGATAAAATGAAAACAGCCTAACCAACTATGCAAGGGTGAGTAAAATGATCAGAGTGAGGTGTTCTCTCATTTTTGTCTGGAAGTAGCTAGCAAGCTAGCCAACTTTAGCCTGTTAGCTTGGGTGCTTAACTGCCGCTGTGAGGTCAGAACGCTCAGATCAACCCTACTCCTCAGCCAGAGCGTCCAGTGTGCACACTGAGAGCGAAACTGTAACGGTCTGGGCGTAGTGGGTGCGGAGTCAGGTGCAGGAGGCAGAAAAGTTCAATGTAGTGCTTTAATTACGCACAAAAGTAATTCGCCCAAAATGCTGGGCGCACCAAAATACAAACACCCAATAATAATATCCACCACACAGAACACAGTGGAAGGAAGAATTAAGCCCGCACAAAGAGCAGGCGGGCTTATGGGCTAAAATAGCCCAACTAACAAGCCTAATACAAAACAGGTGAAACTCATTAGACCAAACAAACAGAAAAGGAAAAGGGATCGGTGGCAGCTAGTAGGCCGGTGACGATGACCGCCGAGCGCCACCCGGACAGGGAGAGGAGCCACCCTCGGTAGGAGTCGTGACAGAAACGCCCTGAATTTACGAACAGACAATCTGACAACGCTCTATTAACGAACGCCCAGAGCACACTGGCACTCCAGATTAAATGTATGAACACACCCGTAGTATAAACCAGCCTTTAGTCTTGAAATCTTTGCTTGTTTAGTACATGGGCTCACATGTGAATCCTTAAAGAAATGGGTAGGGATAAAGCTTAAGAGGGTGTGAACGATGCTGAATGGGTGTAGACAAAGAGCTATCCAGTAGGTGTACCAAAAATATTCTAGGGCCATTTTCTCAAAACTGAGTTTATAATTTTATAAACTTTCAAAGCAGTGCTACTTACCCATTGTTCCTCAACTGTAGTGTATGATATAGCATTTTCTAGCTCTGAGTATTTACTCTTATCCAAAGTAAAAAACACAATTTCAAATTTTGATACATAAGACCGAATCAAGCTTTTCGGTCACATATCTCAATTCTTCCATCCATCTCTCCATTTCTTCTCTCAATCTTTCAATCCATTTCTCCATCTCCAGACCAAGACAGGGACAGGGAAATATGATTGGATTAGTTGAACAAACAATTATAGAAAATCTATTGAAGCTTGTAAATATACAACTAATGACATTTAGCACTTGGACTTCTCCTATTTCTACAAGTTACGTATCCACGTCAATGAGAGTATTGTTTTTATTGGCTTCGGTCATGACCCTTTCCCCTTATACCTCTCCAATTACTTTGAGATAGAGAAATCAAACGTCCCCTTTACTCATGGAAACACACACGCACACACAGACACATGCACACTCACTGCCTGATCCACAGCCCACTGCTATTTATGTAGCAGTAATATATGCGGTAATACAACGTAATCTAATTACTTTATCTATGTTTGCAATGGTAACACACATTTAAATTATTTGTATTTGTAAACTCCTGGCAAGCATATATGTTCCTTTATCTAAGGCTGTGGTGGATATGATCGCTCACTGTTATAAATGGAACATAGTTTGTACTGCTGAGAGAAAGGCATTGTTTACTCTGGGCCCCATGCGGTGAATCTGTCCAGTGTAAGGTAATCTTCAGTAATAAGCTCCATTCGTTTTGTTGAGCTTTTAAGCTGAGGGTAGAGAGGAAGGGAGAGGGAAAGAGAGTGAGAAGAAATCTCATTTCAAATCCTACTAACCTTCTTATCTCTATTTGTTCAGTTGTTTTTAATGCCACATACTGAAATAATTTCAATGGCTGTTTTGTCATGAAGTCATTTATTATCCTTCAGCAGGCTTTCGTCTCCCTATTGTGTGACAAGCCTCCAAGTGCTGCAGTCACCCAGATGGAGCAGGGACACACACAGGCACATTTGTTTTATTGTCCATGTGGTGGCCAAACAATTGATTCCCATTCAAAATCCGATTTTCCCTAACCCTAACCTTAATCCTAACCTTAACCCCTAAACTAACCCCTAACCCTAATTCTAACACTAACCGTAATTGTAAGAGCTATTTGTATTTGTAAACTCCTGGCAAGCATATATGTTCCTTTATCTAAGGCTGCGGTGGATATGATCGCTCACTGTTATAAATGGAACATAGTTTGTACTGCTGAGAGAAAGGCATTGTTTACTCTGGGCCCCATGCGATGAATCTGTCCAGTGTAAGGTCATCTTCAGTAATATTTTTTTGTGAACGTTTCTTAATGTTGCACACACGTAAACAAGGCCCAGCACTCATACCGCCATCAAGTAGTGACGGGTTACTTAGGGTTACTAAGCCTAAAATAAAAAATGTCCTTGTGGGGACCCCACAATTGTCCTTGTTTTACTATCCTTGAGGACTTCTGGTCCCCACAAGGATAGTAAAATCAGAAACACACTCACTGACAGTTTGACACGCACACAACAACACAACAACACACATGTATACACACACTCACACACCGACAGACAGGTTTACATGCACACCCTCATCAGCTTTTGGCATTTGACATCATATATCCTTGGCTTTTGGCAGAAAGGGGAAATGATATTATTATATTACAATGTCTTTATTCCCAAATTTGTACTGTATGCTGCAGATTCGTAAACTAAGAACCACTGTTTATCAAGGTTGCACAATGACACCGGTGTTTAAAAAAAGTGAGAATGAAAGTGTTTTACAACTTTTTGATTTTATTTCAAAGTACATGTAATTCAATGACTCTGTTACCCAAGCGATTTGCGCAAGCCCAATGAAACAGACACGTCGTATTCCGTAACACCACTCATCTGAGATGTAATGCATGGTGTAATGCAATCTGAAATACTTACTGTAGAAGGGCACAATTATTACCTGTGTGCCTGCAGCTGAGATGATTCATTGTGCTTCACTTCTTAGTTGCAAAGAAAATATGTCTGTGACTTGTAGACTCAAAATGACTCTGTGACTCATGTAAACTGGTAGACTTAAAGTATAAATAGCATGTAATTAAAACTTTTGCAGCTAAAGCTAATGATATTCTGTTTTTTTCTTATCTTTCACATGTGGGTTCTTCTGTGGATGCCCTGAAATACAGGTTAGTACTCTTTACTTCTCAGAATCGAACAGCCCCAAAACCATCCACGAGGATCAAGGTTATCCATGGATCATGTAGTGGGATTATATTTCATATGTTTTCCCTCATAAAATGTTAGCCTCAGTCACTATTGTCTTATTACCCTGTTTGGTCAGATTTTGGTCACTTCTCTCCTACTCTCCCTACATACACCAACACTGAAGTTTCTCAGAAACCTATTGCCATGGTCTAGCTTGCATGGTTTCTGTCTGCAATTCAGGGAATCAGCCACGCAATGCAAGCTCTGAGCACTTTTTTGTACGATCAAACAAAATATCTTAAAAAGTTAATTTACAGAACTCTCAGAATGGAATTAAACCTAAACTAATGGATGCCATTCAATTCACATCCCCATTCCTATTCCCTTAACTTCACTTATGTCAAGGTAATAATAATATAAAAGGTAAGAGCAGGTTCCATAACATGCGGGACATAATAACTGTAACAGTCTTTAAATTATTTGATTGACTCGTGCTAGACCTCGCCGCTCCATTCTAAACCCTAATGGAGTCTGGCTATAATTTGACCACACTTTGATTGACACCCCCTTTCTCTATCTCAACTGTGACCCTTAACAATGTACATTAGAGTCGGATTAAAGGCAAGGTGCTAACGCGTATTAGAAAAAATTAAGTCAAGTCAGTGGACTGGCAAAGCTCTCTTCTTTCTTTTCTCTCCCTTTGTAAATTCCCTCCTCCCTTTCCCACAGCCCCCACCCCACCGGCCTCGCAGCATTAAAATTCCAATGCAATTCAAGTAGCGATAGCCGACTTATTAATACAGCCGCAACTTTGCCCTTGTGTAGGAAATCTAATGACAGAGCGCAGCGGGCCACATAAGAAAGAGCGATAATGCATTATACGGGCGTTTACGGTGGAGATACAGACCCTTGCGAGAGGGAAAAAGCAAGGGTACAAACATCAACTATAGCAATGTAGCCTTCATAACTAGGTGCTTCATTTATCAAAAACGCTTCAATTTGGACTCAGGACACAGTGGCAGTTCTAGACCATTTTAACTGGGGGGGCCCGAGGTGGGGCCAGTTGTACTATTAGAGGGGCCAGTTACATTAGACGTTATTGTTGTCATATCGTTTTCTTCACTGCATTGCAGGCATTAGCAGGCAAAAGACCATGTTCATAATCATCATTGTTGCCACTGTCTAATAACGGATGTAAAAAAAGAATGATAGCAAAAATATGTAATGTAAAAATTATTTCATACTCCACATTTAGGGGGGTCACAAGGGGGTCCATAATTGTTGTCACAGGGGCACTGCCCCCCCCCCCCCCCCCCCCGAAACCGCTAGTGTTGGGACATACTTTACTTTGCCTCAAGCCCTTGGCATATTTAAGAGGGAGCAAGTTTTTCCTGCAGCAGGATACAGGCTTATTGTACTCTGCTTCTCCAGGGTGTAAATAGTTGTAAATCTTCGGCAGAACATTTATTTCAGCGAGACACCAAAGCATCCCACTCAGAATGATTGAATGCTACTTATTTGATTCTGTTTCCCCTTTAATTTTGGGGGATTTTGTACAGAATCTGGTTTGAAGACAATTAACTGACAAAATATTGTTTTAACAGCTGCGTGTCTTTGATTGGGCTCCGTCTTTGAAGTATCACTTTAAGCTAGCCTTTGAACTTGAAATGAATTGGGCCTTCTTTTTGATGTAAGGACGGGATTTTTATTGTTGAAACGTTCATAAACGGCTTCCAACCGGTTGGAGGACAAGATTGGAAGCAGGATAATGAGGGGTGGAAGAAAGAGAGAGAGGGGGAGAAAGAAAGAAATAGTCGGTTTTAAGGTCTCATACACCTTATAACCCACAAGTAAAAACAACAGTTGTTATCTCTTAAAGAGAGGAACCATTTCCTTGGAGATACAGTCACACTGTATTCCTTCTTTAACAGGACTCAGACCCTACACTTCCTTATGTGGCTTACTAATGCATTATGCTATCCATATGTTTCATTAAATGAACAAACCATCAGAACCACAATACCACTCCCCATTCAAACCTATTAAATGGTTACAGCCTCGAAGACCCTCCGAAGAGTTAAAACAGCCTGTAACATTTATACTTCATCTGGCTTGTTGCTTTTGACAGAGGAAATAAATGTGCGTTTGAGGTACTTGTTGTTTTGGCAAAAACTCAAATTCTATTATAGGATTAAGTAATTGAACACTAATCTAAAGGACTCGAGGTTTCCACTTCTTTGATAATGCCTTTAATCTTGGAGCAGTTTGAGAGAGGCAGCGAAGTACAGAGTCACTGAAGGGAAAGCAGATTAGTTCAATTTCATGTTTTTAAGGAAGAGATACACTAGCTTTAGTGGGATTACTAAATAATTGGTGAATTGAAATGTATTTCATGACACATGGATTCATTTTGCCTCTTTATAAACACATGGCTTCATGTAAGGAGATACACTCATACAGTGACAACTGTACAACCTGGTTTATGAAGTCGAACAGGGTTTATAAGGACGTTAAAGTCCTGTAAGTATTGAAGTATACTGATATACATACACTGAGTATACCAAACATTAGGAACACCCTCCTAATATTGAGTTGCACCCCCCCTTTTGCCCTCAGAACAGCCTCAATTCATCAGGCATGGACTCTACAAGGTGTCGAAAGCATTCCATGTTGACTCCAGTGCTTCCCACAGTTGTGTCAAATTGGGTCGATGTCCTTTTGGTGGTGGCCCGTTCTTGATACACAAGGGAAACTGTTGAGTGTGAAAACCCAGCAGCGTTGTAGTTATTGACGCAAACCGGTGCATCTGGCACCTACTATCATACCCCGTTCAAAGGCACTTAAATATTTTGTCTTGCCCATTCACCCTGTGAAATGGCACACATACACAATTCATGTCTCAATTGTCTAAAGGCTTAAAAATCCTTCTTTAACCTGTCTCCTTCCCTTCATCTACACCAGTGGTCACCAACCTTTTCTGAATAAAGATCACTTTCACAGTCAAAAAGAAAGCCGAGATCTACCACTCATAAAAAAATGTAACATTAACCTAATAAAAACAGTTCTTTAGGAATGAGGTTTGTGCAGTAGGCCTAATATATTTTCACAACATATTGGCTATATGTCTGGCCTGCCAATACTGTTCTTCTCAGAGCATATTATGTTTCAAAACTCAAGCGTTGATATTAAAATGAATACGTTCAGGGCCTGAAACTAACTTTTTGGTCCACCAGCCACTGTGGCAGCCATTCAGATTTTTTTTCCAGACAAAATATTTGTTGTTGTTTTCATAATTGAAACAAAAAACAAAAACGGACGAGCATGCTTTGCAATGTTTCTAAAACAATAAATGTATTACTAGTAAGAATGGATGTGGTAAATTGCAAATATAATATCACAGATGAGACAAATGTTCAGCTGCTCCTTTAAGGGCAGGAGGTTACTGTGGCAATGAGGGTACTCGTGCCGCTGGTGTCGTCAGTTACAATGTGCCTGCCTGTGATATAGGAGAATCTGACTAGCAGGCGATGTGTCTTTACTGAAGCATACGCTCAAACGTTAAAAAACAACCTAGCTTGTAAATAGCCAAGAAACATAAGGACAAAGGCTCACTTTAGTAGACCTTTGAGTAAATTATACAGACTTTTATGCCTGTGTGCAGTGCTTCTAAAAATGTATCTTCACTTCAATCATAGCTACTAGCTATGAAACAAAAATACAGAAACCCTGAATAATTTATTTTGCAATAAATGTGTACATACTTGACTTCTATCTCTTTTTACTGACAAATACGAGTGAAATGCTTGCACTATGGAACCCTGACCAACTGACAATGTGGCTGGTGAAATAGATATTTTACCAGAAAATTCCAAAATCTACCCACATTTGGGGGGTGGCGGGTGATCATTTTAGGCACTGAATCACTGGTGTAGCACTTGCGAGGCACAGCTGTGTATACATTTAAATAATTAGCAAATAATTTGCTTTTTATTTTACTGGACTGATGGTACCTGCATCTGGTGGTCATGGTGCTTTCAAGACAACTGAGAACTCGGGGACAAAAACTAGGTCAAATCAGTGACGTCAGTAATGTTCAGGTTGGAAAGTCAGGGCTCTAGAAAGATGCCAGAATTTCCGACTTGGAATTACGAGTTGGATGACCGTTCAAAAAGATTTTTCCCAGTCGTATTTTTTTTTCTTCTTCCCAGAACCCATTTGTGTTGAACACACTGAAGTCGGAAGTAGGAAGCATTAGTCTCAGCTGAGGGAGGGAAATAGCAGCAGAGGGTCAGCCTCTTGCGGTCCCTGCTCTCTCCTTCCTTTCCTCTGGTGAGACTGACCAGAGAAAGGGGGTACCATCCGTCATCCACCTGATGGCGAAGCTCTAGTCGCACCGCATCCACATCTGCCTCAAGCACAAATTCATGTTGTACCTATGACCAGAGAAAGTGAAATGTTAAAATAGACACAAAGAGCTGCTAATAATAATAAAAATACAGGGCTATCGATAGACTTGGCTACTCATTCATTGCAGCTGCAGCGTGAGTGGGAGTAGGGACAAGTGTGTATTATATATTATTTACAGTGTTGAATAAAAACATTGACAGTGCTAAATAAAAAATGTTACATGAACTCACTTATAAAAACAGCAGCTCTTTGTGAAATCTCACATAGGCTAGTATCAAACTTTGCTGTGGCCGGGATCGTGGAAGCTGTAGGCACGGTGATTTGAGCTATCCGATTGGCCAGCACAGTAGGCATACTCGATTTAGCCACAGGTCTCCCGGACCGCCGGGTAGGCGGAGTTTGTTTTTTCAGACAAACTAAATGGTTTAAAATTTGAACACTGCGAAGGGCTTCTGAATCAAGTGCACCTACCGCCAACAGCACAACAAGAATAATAAAAAAAAGAAACACAAGCCTTTATTCTTGGCTATACTGCAGAAATGTATGGGGATTGACTAAGGAATGCCTTGAAGATCAACCGGTTGGTGACTACTGAACCCCATTATCTACTTCCCCAGAGTCAGATGAATTATGGATAAAAATGTTATTTCTCTGCATCCAGTTTGAAGGAAGTTAGAGGTAGTTTCATTAGCCAATGCAAACTAGCGTTAAAACAATGACTGCACGACTATGGTATCTACTAGCATGCTAGCAGTTACCATAGACTTCCAGTCATTGCGCTGACGCTAGTTTGCAATTGTGCTAACGCCAGTTAGCAACTTCCTTCAAACTACACTACATAAAAATGGTATCCACGAGTTCATCTGACTCTGGGAAAGTAGATAAAAGGGCTTCATTGCCAAAATCCTGAAGTATCCCTCCCTTTAAGTCTACTTATACATACTTCTACATGATATAAAAAGTCTGCTGAGAATTCATCATAATGGCATAACTCTTATACTGTATGTACTGTATATATTCTTTATGGATTATGTTTTAATTAGTCATGCTCCAGATTTGTATTCTGCTCTATGCAATATATGCGATTTCTGTGGTAAATTCTCATTGAATCAAGGATAAAAGAAATGGATGCCCTCAACACACAAGACATGGAATTCGTGATCCACTTGGACAACATAGATGCAAATATTCCAGATATCTCCTGAAACATAGGTAATATGTCAGCATAGGCAACATATAACTACAATGTTTAAATGCCACTATTTTGACATTATTCTAATGAGACCATGTTGAATCATTATTCTAATGCGACCATGTTGAATACTCTTTATTTTTCCCTGTACTATCCCTATGGACAAATCTCACATTTTAGCGTTCTCCCTCTCTCTCTTTCTTTCTCTTCTCCCTCTATCCTGTGATGTCTTTGATATTAATAGCCGGACATTTAGGGGGCAAGCAGAAGTGATGGAAGTTAAAAGAATATGATGAAAAAAAGAAAGAATGGAAAAGTAGATAGATGTCCTACATTTTGTCAGCTAAAATCGGGATATTGCCTGTGCGAGGCTGTGCCGTGTTCTCCAGTTGTCAAAAGACAGTAAGTAATTATTAAAATAGCAGTTTGAAACACGGGGAGATTAAAGTGATGCTAATGATAAGTGAGAGAAGAAAAGGCCAAGCTATATTTTAATACCTCTGAGAATGGTTAATGACTTCTATTGCCTGAGATTAAACTAAACCTGTCTCATCAGCTTTTTCTAGCTCGTCGAGAGAGAGAGTAGAGAGAGAGAGAGAGAGAGAGAGAGAGAGGGGGGCCTATTGCACATTAATTTATTAAACTCTTTTAAGGAAGTACATTGATTTGCATAGGTTAAACTTTTGAAACATTTTGGGCTAAAAGCCGCCCGACACACCGTAAAGCTGTCACGTAGAGCCAGGGCTGTTGAGTTGCTCAAGGCACACTATAAAGAATTAATTATATGCTAACTTCCAAGTTTAATCAGAAAATATCAATTATTTAAACGGAAAGGTTTGTTCCTGTTTAGAGCACAGGGTTTTTACAGACAGGCTGGATTACATTGACAAGCTCCTCACTATCTGTTTTTTATCATCAGAGCTCAATGTTGTTTGCATCACATTTCTCAATACTCTCCTCCACATCTTTAGTTGTATATAGCCTAACTAATATTATTTTGCTAGCGTGTGTCCTATCTCCCCAACTGCCCATAATCACATCAAGAGTACAAAAACAAAACAAGAAAAATATGAATCTTCTATTTCCAGGCCTCGCTCGGATGAGTTATGCTCTGAAATTTTAAGCATGACATTAACACAGGAGCCCCATGTGACCCAGGAAATGAAATGTATGGCTCGTGTTGACATGGCATTACCACAATTCAACACCGTTCATTAATCTTTGTTTTCCCGGAACCCTTCTGGCATGTCCTTCGCCAAAGGTACCGGAGCAATGCCAGAAATTGTAAGGCTCAACACACATATTTCCTGGTGGCAATTAACATGCATTCCTATGCACTGAGCCCCTCTCATAGCAGCCTCAATCCGTACAGCCGCAACACTCTTTATCAGCGCCGGGGTGATAGAAGTCACTGAACATTCTGCTGACAGCAGATTATTTTTGTTTTGATACAGATGTCAGGCTTGAGTTGGTTGTGCTTTCTACTTTTACAGCTACGAGCCCTGGTAGCCTTATTCAGTAACAGAGAGAGAAGAGAGGCTTTTAATGTTTTTCTTTCTCTCGTTTTCTCTCTTTCCATGTATCTATTTCCTTTTCTTTCTGTTATTTATTCCTCTCTTCTCTTCTCTCTATGTCCCTAACGCTCAATTTCTGTCTCTCCCTCCATCTCTCTATCCCTTTCTCTCTCTGTCCCTAACGCTCCATCTATCTCTCTGTCTCTCCCTCCATCTCTCCCTCCCTCCATCTCTCTCACTCTCACACACACAATACATAGGTTTGACATTTAAAGCGCTGGTAGGAGTGACTGTCATCATCCCAGAGAGGACAAATCACGGAACTTATCCAAGACTAAAATCTGTTGTGTGTTCTAAATAGAGCACATTTCTCTCTACTAGGCCACATCCCTGCATTGAGCACTACTATTGCAAAATCTCACTGGGATGTTCTAGATCCTATAACAAAATACTCAGTCAGCCTCCAATTAAATATGGATCTATAAGCAAAGGGCTGGAATCTTGAAAGATTCAGGACAGCAACTTAATTTATTTCAATAATATCTAAGGGCCTTTATCATTTTAAAAATGTTTTATTGTGAAGCAAGAATAAACATGAATACAATTTTAATTGGATATTGTGCATGTTTAACACAAAAGAAAAACAGTAAAACAGATTTGAACAGGACACAAAACAGCGTAGACAGGAAAACAATTACATGGCCCCATTTAAGGGCCTTTATAACGAGCCATCACAAACTCTCATGTAAGTGAAACATTGGTAGTCATTTTGTATTAAGAGATGAAGTTATACCAAGTGCAGCGTTTTCTTCTCAGTGAGCTGTCTAGTAGTATTTGCCATGGTTGTGATCGATATCAATGGCTATTGCTGCTGGCGTGCAGAATTTGATGGGGGGGGTTCATGCTATCGTTCACGCCTGTGTCAGAGACAATGTAATCGCCTCCCTTTGAATCAATGATACCTTTTACAGTATCAACACTTCCGTTATACGAAGGTGGCTTAACGCTATGCTTGAACCCATCAATATGCTGTAGAGGCTGCTTAAGTGATATCATAACGGATGACAATATACAGCTGAAGTTGAAGTTACATACACTTAGGTTGGAGTCATTGAAACTCATTTTTCAACCACTCCCAAATTTCTTGTTAACAAACTATAGTTTTGGCAAGTCGGACATCTACTTTGTGCATGACACAAGTAATTTTTCTAACAATTGTTTACTGACAGATTATTTCACTTACAATTCACTGTATCACAATTCCAGTGTGTCAGAAGTTTACATACACTAAACTGACTGTGCGTTTAAACAGCTTGGAAAATTCCAGAAAATGATGCCATGGCTTTAGAAGCTTCTGATAGGCCAATTGACATAATTTGAGCCAATTGGAGGTGTACCTGTGGATGTATTTCAAGGACTACCTTCAAACACAGTGCCTCTTTGCTTGACATTATGGGAAAATCAAAATAAATCAGCCAAGACCTCAGAAAAAAATTGTAGACCTCCACATGTCTGGTTCATCTTTGGGAGCAATTTCCAAATGCCTGAAGGTACCTCGTTCATCTGTACAAACAATAGTACGCAAGTATAAACACCATAGGACCACACAGCCGTCATACCGCTCAGGAAGGAGAAGCGTTCTGTCTCCTAGAGATGAACTTTCTTTGGTGCAAAAAGTGCAAATCAATCCCAGAACAACAGCAAAGGACCTTGTGAAGATGCTGGAGGAAACAGGTACAAAATGATCTATATCCACAGTAAAACGAGTCCTATATCGACATATCCTGAAAGACCACTCAGCAAGGAAGAAGCCACTGCTCCAAAACCGCCATTAAACAAAGCCAGTCTCCGGTTAGCTACTGCACATGGGGATGAAGATCATACTTTTTGGAGAAATGTCCTCTCATCTGATGAAACAAAAATATAACTGTTTGGCCATAATGACCATTGTTATGTTTGGAGGAAAAAGGGGGAGGCTTGCAAGCCGAAGAACACCATCCCAACCATGAAGCATGGGGGTGGCAGCATCATGTTGTGGGGGTGCTTTGCTGCAGGAGGGACTGGTGCACTTCACAAAATAGATGGCTTCAAAATAGTGCTTTTTTTAGTTCCTTTTCTTTTCAAACATTTATACATTAACATTTACACTACCAATTGTAGCAGCAGAGTCAACCTACAGCCTGTCAATGTCTTCACAGACAGCAGAACTACCCAATTGAGGAATTAGCGCACATAGCCTGGGGACTTGTTTGATTGACATGACACAACTTTCAATAAGTATCACCTCATGCAGTTAATTGTTTGGTTCATTGTTTCAATTGTGTGTTAATTGTTTCAATTGTGCTTGGTCGCAAATGGGTCTTCCAAATGGACAATGACCCCAAGCATACTTCCAAAGTTGTGGCAAAATGGCTTAAGGACATCAAAGTCCTGACCTCAATCCCATAGAACATTTGTGGGCAGAACTGAAAAAGCGTGTGCGAGCAAGGAGGCCTACAAACCTGACTCAGTTACACCAGCTCTGTCAGGAGGAATGAGCCAACATTCACCCAACTTATTGTGGGAAGCTTGTGGAAGGCTACCCAAAACATTTGACCAAAGTTAAACAATTTAAAAGGCAATGCTACCAAATACTAATTGAGTGTTCGTAAACTTCTGACTCTCTGGGAATGTGATGAAAGAAATAAAAGCTGAAATTAATCTCCTCAACTATTATTCTGACACTTCACATTCTTAAAATAAAGTGGTGATCCTAACTGACCGAAGACAGGGAATTTTTACTCTGATTAAATGTCAGGAATTGCAAATAACTGAGTTTAAATGTATTTGGCTAAGGTGTATGTAAACTTCAACTGTACATATGTCGGAAAGCGTTAAAGAAATTGATGCTATAACAGCCATTTTTGATCCATGCAATAACAGTCAAGTGTTGGTAACCATAGTTAGTAGCTAACAACTATTAGTCAGGCTAATAAAGTTATAGTTTATGATGGAATGCTGTAATGATAGGGCAGTGAGTTGCAAGCAGGTACAATGTTTTAATTAAACAAACCAATAACACAACACTAACATAAGGCAGAATGCCGATACACAAGAAAAATACCAGCTGGTGATTGAACATGGGAGAGTGACATATAAAGGGGAGGAGATGAAGGTAATGGAGTCCAGGTATGAATCATAATGATTAACATGTGTGCGTAATGATGAATCCCAGGACCGGTGGTTAGTACTCTGGTGATGTCATATGCCGGAGGGGGGAGCAGACGTGACATAACCCCCCCCCCCCCCGACGTGCGGCTCCAGCCGCAGGACGACGCCGACCAGGGGGGCGACCCCGAGGAGAGGGCGGCGAAGTCGGAAAACACAAATGTTGGGGTCCAGAATGTCCCCCACCGGAACCCAACACCGCTCCTCTGGGCCATACCCCTCCCGGTCCACCAGATACTGGAGCTGACCCCCCATGACATCGGGAGTCAACTAGGGATCTGACAGCGTACGCTGGGCCCCCCCTCGATGTCCGGGGGGGAGGGGGGTGTAGGTGTGTCGTGGGGAACAGCATCAGCTAGGGGACGAGGATCCATCGGCCTGAGAAAGGAGACATGAAGAGGGTGAGATACAGGATACAACGTAACGTATGTCACCTCATTGATCCTCCGGAGAACCTTGAACAGCCCCACAAACCGGGGGCTCAGTTTCTTGCAGGGCAGGCAGAGTGGGAGGTTCCTGGTAGAGAGCCAGACGCGATCCCCAGGATAGAACACAAGGGTCTCAGTGCGGTGACGGTCTGCCTGTTCCTTCTGACGATGGATGGTGCGCTGGAGTCTCACGTGTGCATTGTTCCACACCTCCTCCGGTACCACTCATCTACCACAGGAGCCACGGTCTGGCCCGGGGTCCACGGGGCCAGGGACGGCTGGAAACCAAAAACACACTGGAAGGGGGTCAACCCAGTGGAGGAGTGATGTGGAGAGTTCTGGGTGTACTCTGCCTAAGGAAGGAAACGTGCTCACTCGACCTGCCGGTCTTGACAGCGACTCCTCAGGAACCTCCCTAGCTCCTGATTCATCCTCTCCACCTGCCCATTAGACTGAGGTCGATAACCTGATGTGAGGCTAACTGTGACCTCGAGCTTTCTCCAAGAAGGCCCTCCATACTCGGGATGTGAGTTGGGGGCCATGGTCGAAGACTATGTCCTCCGGAAGGCCATAATGCCGGAAGAGTGCCTCAGCGACAGAATCGACATGACTTGGAAAATCTATCCACGGTGGTAGCCAAGGTCGCTGAGGCACGGTAAGCGGCAGGAGCTTCCCTGCTGGAGCATTCCGGGGGGGACTTGGTTTGAGCACACATGGAACAGGAGTTGACATACTGCGTGACATCCTGCACATAGGTGGGCCACCAGTATTTTTCAGTGAGGGAATGGATGGTGCGAGAAATACCTGGATGTCCAGCGACGATAGCTATGTGTGCCCAGGTCAGCAGCCGTTCACTTATCCCTGTGGGAACGTAGATGTGTGAGGGAGGACAATTCCGGGGTGCGGGTTCCCTCTCTAGAGCCTGGTGAATGTCCACATCTACATACCAAACCACTGGACCCACGACTCAGAAGGATGGGATTATGGGTGCCCTCTGGACAGGACCCTCTCCCGAATCATAGATAGAGGACAGGGCATCAGACTTGATGTTCTTAGAACCTGGTGAATAAAGCACCCACCTGGCTTGGTACGGATTCAGTCTCCTCGCTGTCCGTATGTACTCTAGGTTCCGATGGTCGGTGAGGATGACAAATGGTTCCTAGGTGCCCTCCAGCCAGTGTTTCCACTCCTCTAATGCCAACTTCACCACCAAGAGCTTCCGATCGCTGACGTCGTAATTCAGCTCTGTGGGGGACAATTTCTTGGAGAAGAAAGCACAAGGATTAAATTCATGGGTCCCCCTGTTTTTGTGACAAAACTGCCCCCACACCCACCTCCGATGCATCTACCTCAACCACAAAAGGTAGTGTCGGATCTGGGTGTTTTAGCAAGGGTGCAGAGGTGAGGTGCCCCTTGAGATGAAAGGCCTCGTCGGCTGCTGGAGACCAAACCAACCTACGAGGCCCACCCTTGAGGGAGGAGGTGAGAGGGGCGGCGACAGCACCGAAGTTCCTGATGAAGTGCTAGTAAAAGTTGTCAAACCCCAAAAACCATTGTAACCCCTTGATGGTGGTTGGGACTGGCCATGACCTTACCGCATCTACCTTCTTGTACTCCATCCTCACTCCCTGCGGGCTGATTTGGTAGCCAAGAAGGAGACAGCCTGCTGGTGGAATTGGCACTTCTCTGCCTTGATGAACAGATGGTTAGCCAAAAGGCATTCCAGGACTGCTTGAACGTGAGTGATGTGATCCTCCAGGTGGTCGAGAAGATCAGCATGTCAGATGTACACAATCACCTGAGGTCCTAGAATATCCTTGAACACCACGTTGACGAAACACTGGCGGAGCATTGACTAAGCCAAAGGGCATAACCAAGTACTCGTAGTGACCAGACATCGTGCTGAATGCCATCTTCGACTCATCCCCCTCCTGGATGCAAATGAGATTGTAGGCACTCCGCAGGTCCAGTTTGGTGAAGAACCGGGCCCCGCGGAGCTGCTCGATAGCTGATGGCACCGGCAGGAGAGGGTGCGATACTTTGTGGTGATGTCATTGAGTCCACGGTAATCGATACAAGGGCGTAACCCTTCCTCCTTCTTGGCCACGAAGTAGAAACCAGCCCTTGCTGGACCTGCGGATGAAACCCTGCCACTTGAATGTAGTCCTCCATGGTCTGCGTCTCAGCCACCGACAGATGGTAGATGCATCTGCAGGGAGGCGTAGCACCGGAAAACAGGTCAATGGCACAGTCCCAGGGGCGTTGAGGAGGGAGACAGGTAGCGTGGTCTTGGAGAATACCTCCCTTAGATCCTGATATTCCTCTGGGATGTTGGGCTGGAGGGCAACTACAGGACTCTCAACCGACGTGGAACCGCATGGGACAGGGAAGCATGTCTGCCGGCATTCATGTGACCAGTCGGTGATTGTCATCCTCGACCATGAGATGGTAGGGTTATGGCGCTGAAGCCAAGGCTGGCCGAGGATGATCTTGTGAACTGGTGATGAAGGGGATGTTTTTCTGGTGATTGGGCTCCACGGTCAGGGTGAGTGGTTGGGTGATGTGTGTGATGGCTCCGGAACCTAGAGGCTGACAGTCGAGACCTTGAACCGGAAAAGGAGAGGAGAGTGGGTAGGTAGTAATATGGAGTGGAGGCAAGGGTCTGATCCATAAATTTCCACGGCGCCAGAATCCACTAAAGCTGTAGACAGGGCATGAGTGGCCATAGTGATGGGTACTACAAAGAGTCTAACAGGAAGAGATGGAATACTCACTCCTGGTCCAGGGGATATAACATCCCGTGACCGTCCCTCTGCTCTAGTGGATCCCGGATTCTGAAGTAACGAACACCGCTGCTGCCCTCACCGGCCACAGTACAGACAGAGCCCCAGCTGTATCCATCTGCGTCATTCCACCGCGGGAAGGCGTGTGACCCCTACCTCAATGGGTTCAGGCTCTGATCCCGAACACTCGCCGAAGGAGGGAGAGAATCGATGAAGATGCCGAAGCTCCCGGAGGAGGTAATCCCGATGGATGGCCATCGCAATGAGTACGTCCAGGGTGATGTCATCTTGGCAGGCCAGTTCCGCGTGGACCGCCTCACGCAGACCTCTTCAAAATAACGTGCTCAGCGCCGGCTCATTCCATCCAGTGGAGGCTGCTACTGTCCGGAAGGTAAGCACATACTCAGCAGCTGTCTGATTCCCCTGCTGAAGCAGATGCTCACCTCCCTCTCTGCCCTCCGCGGGATGATCGAAAATATTTTTAAACAGAGCCATGAACCCCTCATAAGACTCAAGCTCCTCCTCTCTCCCAGACGGCCGTAGCTAATACCAATGCCCGCAGTCAGCAGAGAAATAACCGTTGCAACCTTAGATTCTCGGTGGTGGGGGCTCCCATATGATGTGCGAAATAAAGGGAGCACTGAAGGAGGAAGCCACGTCATTTGGATGGTGTCCCGTCATATTTCTCTGGGAGGGATAGATGGGCATCGCTGACCTGAGCGGGTTGCTGGATGGGCTGGTGTGCGGACTCGTTGGGTAGATGGGCTCTAGAATATCCTCTGCTGTTGAGATGTAGACTGTGGAGAACATTTTCCATGGCCGCCCCCAGTTGAGCCAGCTGATCATGGTGTTGACGAAGAAGGTAACTTTGTTCATCGATCGTCTGGGAGATGTCCGGTTGTCCTGCTGCTTCCATATTGTGAGTTGGCATTCTGTAACAATGGGGTGGTGAGTCGGAAGCAGGAAAAACGTTTTAATAAAACAACAAAACCAAGAACACAACACTAACATAATCCAGACTGCCGATACACAAGAACAATACCAACTGGTGATTGAACATGGGAGAGTGACATATAAAGGGGAGGAGATGATGAAGGTAATGGAGTCCAGGTGTGAATCATAATGATTAACAGGTGCGAGTAATGATGAGTGACAGGGGTGCGTAATGATGAATCCCAGGATCGGTGGTTAGTACTCTGGTGACGTCATACGCCGAAGGGAAGGAGCAGGAGCAGGAGCAGACGTGACAAATGCTATGCTATTAGTTATGACAAAATTATGCAGTGACTTCAACTACGTACTGCTCAACTCAGCACTTTAGTTATATTTAAATAAACAATGTTAATAGGTTCATGAAGAGATGTTTTGAATCTAAATAATTGCTCAAAGTCCGAGATGTCTTTTCTCTTTATGCCAGTGGAAACATCTTGTCTCTGTCTCATTTCCTTGACGGATTTAAGACTAAATCCTAATTTGTTGTATATTTTTTTCTCTCGGTTTGCAAATGAAGGAATATCTCTTTTTCAGGGGAGATATTCAGTGGTGTAAAGTACTTAAGTAAAAATACTGTGAAGTACTATTTAAGTAGTTTTCTGGGGTATCTCTACTTTACTTTACCTTTTATATTTTTGAAAACTTTTAATTTTACCGCACTACATTCCTAAAGAAAATTATGTTATGTTTTTACTCCATACGTTTTCTCTGACACCCAAAAGTACTCGTTACATTTTGAATGCTTAGCAGAACAGGAAAATGGTCCAATTCACACACTTATCAAGAGAACATCCTTGGTCAACCTATCTGCCTCTGATCTGGCGGACTCACTAAACATAAATGTTTAGTTTGTAAATGATGTCTGAGTGTTTGAGTGTGCCCCTGTCTATCCATAAATAAAAAATAAATAAATAATCACAACGTCTGGTTTGCTTAATACAAGGGATTTTAAATTATTTATACTTTTACTTTTAATACTTAAGTATATTTAAAACAAATACTTTTAGACTTTTACTCAAGTAGTATTTTATTGGGTGACTTTTACTTTTACTCACTTTTACTTGAGTCATTTTCTATTAAGGTATCTTTACTTTTACTCAAGTATGACAATTGGGTACTTTTTCCACCGCTGGAGATTTTACAGTAATAACTAAGAAATCACATTAATAATGCACACATTTTTGTCACATATTTATAGCTATACCCCAGACATCAACAGACGTCAACATGTCACAGTTGTTGTTAGATCCCCATTGGTTTCAATTAAAATCTTGCTGAGACAATAGAAATAGACAATTAAGTTGGGATAGGCTCTTCAGAGGTAGAAATGGACTGATTAGATGAACTTTGATAAACGTCAATTAGAGTTGAAAATATGCTTAAATGTACAGTACCAGTCAAAAATGAACAAATCTACTTTTTCAAGGTTTTTTTCTTCATTTTTACTATTTTCTATATTGTAGAATAATAGTGAAGACATCAAAACTATGAAAGAACACATGGAATCATGTAGTTACCAAAAAAGTGTTAAAGAACGTCGTATGCCGCCTTGATGACAGCATTGCACGCTCTTGACATTCTCTCAACCAGCTTCATCAGGTAGTCACCTGGAATGCATTTCAATTAACAGGTGTGCCTTTTTAAAAGTTAATTTGTGGAATTTCTTTCCTTCTTAATGCATTTTAGCCAATCAGTTGTGTTGTGACAAGGTATGGGTGGTATATATGATGATAGCCCTATTTGGTAAAGGACCAAGTCCATATTATGGCAAGAACAGCTAAAAAAATCTAAGAGAAACAACAGTCCATCATTACTTTAAGACATGAAGGTCAGTCAATCTGGGAAATGTCAAGAACTTTGAAAGTTTCTTCAAGTGCAGTCGCAAAAACCATCAAGTGCTATGATGAAACTGGCTCTAATGAGGACCACCACAGAAAAGGAACATCCAGAGTTTCCTCTGCTGCAGAAGAGGAGTTTATTAGAGTTACGAGCCTCAGAAATTGCAGCCCAAATAAATACTTCACAGAGTTCAAATAACAGACATATCTCAACATCAACTTTTCAGAAGAGACTGCGTGAATCAGGCCTTCATGGTCGAATTGCTGCAAAGAAACCACTACTAAAGGACACCAATAAGAAGAAGTGACTTTCTTGGGCCAAAAAACACCAGCAATGGACATTAGACGGGTGGAAATCTGTCCTTTGATCTGATGAGTCCAAATTTTAGATTTTTGGTTCCAACTGCCTTGTCTTTGTGAGATGCAGAGTAGGTGAACAGATGATCTCCACAAGTGTGGTTCCCACCGTGAAGCATGGAGGAGGAGGTGTGATTGTATGGGGGTGCATTGCTGGTGACAGTCTGTGATTTATTTTGAAATCAAGGCACAATTAACCAGCATGGCTACCACAGCATTATGCAGCGATACACCATCCCATCTGGTTTGTGCTTAGTGGGACTATCATTTGTTTTTCAACAAGACAATGACCCAACACACCTCCAGGCTGTGTAAGGGCTATTTCACCAAGAAGGAGAGTGATGGAGTGCTGCAACAGATGACCTGGCAGCCAACAAGTGCTCAGCATATGTGGAAACTCCTTAAAGACTGTTGGAAAAGCATTCCAGGTGAAGCTGGTTGAGAGAATGCCAAAACTGTGCAATGCTGTCATCAATGCAAAGGGTGGCTACTTGGAAGAATGAAAAATATAAAAAATATTTTGATTTGTTTAACACTTTTTGGGTTCCATATGTGTTATTTCATTATTCTGACGTCTTCACAATTATTCTACAATGTAGAAAATAGTAAAAATAAAGAAAGGCCCTTGAATGAGTAGGTGTGTCCAAACTTTTGACTGGTACTGTATGTTTAAATCTACACACTGTATTTGACGGTAAACTATCCTAAACTAGCCTAAAACCCAGAAACCATTATTTCCACAATAGAGCGTTCATTTGTAATTTGTTCTCTTAAAATAACTCTCAATTTCTCTTTTAGGCATCTTATTGTTTTGCACTCTCAGGGAATAACTCAGTCTCTCAAGCAAATCAGTATTAGATAAAATACAAAGGTTTTTCAACTGAAATGTTTTAACAAACGTAAAGAGATTGAAAGAGAAAGTAAAGAAATTCCCTTTTACTAGGATAAAGCACAACAACCAGTTTCTCCTACAGTATGGTTGTCTTTATCTCTCCTTATAAATCAACACAAACCTCCACACACAGCTGAACTGTACATTACTACTTTTACAGCTGTATATCTCTCTCTCACACTCCCCATGTAATGGCTTTAGCTTGTCAAGCCTTTTCTCACTGCCGTTGCTGCCTCTACAGCACTCTGCACAGCTCGGCCGAGCCAAGCATCCCAACGCTAAAAATACTGCCTGACGCTCATGTCGCACCCTACTGCCATTTCCAGCACCCAGTTCCCAAACCCCCTCACAGCCCTCGTTACGTGTGAAGGGGAGGGGATGGAGCATGGGAGCCGAGAGCATGAGCCGACATCTTTGTAATTCTTTTAATAACATGTGTAAATGGTCACCGGGCCTATCAGTCTCTATCAAGGCCCGACAAGCAGAGCGCAGAGCAGCTGATACCACCTAGGGGCTGGAGGGGAAGGGGGGAGGGATACGGAACGCCTGATTTATCCAACAAGCCGTGAAGCTGATTAATTTCACTCTTCATTAAGAATGGGTTGCGGCATCTTTTTCTCTTGGACTCGAGCATATCTATTCACACGTCATCCGTTTGTCTTTTATTTTTTATTCCTGAGTGGCCGCGGTAAACAGTGGCGGCCACCCTCCTCCTCCTTCTCCCTCCTTTTCTCTCCCTCCTCCTCCTCATGTTGCGCCCTTGGCAAATGAAAGGTCAAAGACGCTGCAGTGATTAATGAGCAGCTAGACTCTGGGATCTCTCTGTCACAATCCTCCTCTTCCCCCCTCCTTATCTCTCCATCCCCCACTGTCAGCGTCCCACCCTCCTCCCCACCACTCTCTTATTATTTCATCTGCTAATTTCTACTCCCAAGACTGCTTAGTTAGTCTGTTTGTTTGGCTAGGATGAGACATTATTGTCTGTCTGTCAAGGAAAGTGATTGTCTCTTTTGTGGTGAGTGGACAGGGAGGGTAGGTGTTCTGTTTTGGGTTGAAGTTGGTAGAGAGTTAATGGAGAGTGTTGAGGTGTGTGTGGGTGTGTGTGTGTGTGTGTGTGTGTGTGTGTGTGTGTGTGTGTGTGTGTGTGTGTGTGTGTGTGTGTGTGTGTGTGTGTGTGTTGTGTTCCCGCCAGTGAGAAGGACGTATAAACAGTGGGCTACGTTTCTGCTTTTCTTCTAAAGAGTTTGTTGCTAAAGTCTAATGATTTTAGTCGCTGTCAGCACAAAAACTACACTTTTGCGCCCCAGCCCTTTTATGGTGTAAATGAGCTCAGGTCCTCAGCACTCTATTCGCAGGGTGGATGACACTCCACGGCCCCTTTTTCACTGTTTATATTGAAAAAAAGTATTGAAATATTTACTCTCAAATGCTCTGTGGATTAACAGGTGGTAATTAACTGAGACAGAGTTATGTGTGTGTGTGTGAGTGAGTGAGATAGAGTTTGTGTCAGTGTGTGTGTGTTTGTGTCAAGTGTTTGTGTTCCCTGTGTGTGTGTGTCTGTTTTCAAGAGGGCCCCTCTTGTTTGAATGCATATCCTTGGGGCACAATAGCCCTGTTAGTTTCTGCCTGTCACTTTCACTCCGCAAGTTGCTTTTTCTTTCAGCAGATAAGTGGGCCCTAATTCTTAACAAATAGAGGAAATCAGAAGCCACTGAGAATCATTCGCCTCTCCTTTTCCCATGGCACCCAAATATACACCCAGTCTCATAGACAGAGAGAGAGAGAGAGAGAGAGAGAGAGAGAGAGAGAGAGAGAGAGAGAGAGAGAGAAAAATAAAGAGGAAGAAGGGGGGAAAAAACTCTACAACGAGCAAAACAATTTTGTCACCACAAGCAGATCAAATTGAAAAGTCTCCTGGAAGGGAGAGGAGCCAGAATGGAGAGGAGTTGTCAGATCGGGTGAAAAGCAATGAACAGAGCCAAGCGGGCTAAATTGGCATCAGGTGTGGGCTCTTCTGGCTGCTGATAGGCTCCCAAATTGTGCTGGTGAGACAGTCAGCCATTTCCAACTATACAATGGGAGAAATTAATGCAAATGCGTAGTAGTGGACTGGCATGTATTTAAATGCAGATAGAATGGGGTAATTTCTCTCTGGTTAGCCCCTGATTTGTTATTTTTTTTTTTACCTTTATTTAACTAGGTTTCTAACAGGTTGCATTAGAGAAGGGATACATTGTGTTTGATCATCCCCTCTCCACCCCCCACAGCTTTTGCTCCCATCCCCACAGCACACCACCAGTCCCTTTTTTCCTCTAAACTTATTTTTTTCCAAATAGTTTTTCTCTCTCCTCTCTCTCTCTCTCTCTCTCTCTCTCTCTCTCTCTCTCTCTCACTTATGTCTCATAAGGGTTCATTGTTCAGAGATTAAACTGGCTCTCTAAACTATTTACATTGCTCATTTATTTGAATTTCAGATGATTCTGGTTTGTTTCTCTCTCCCACATACACTCTCATACACATCAATACGTATGCACGCACGCACGCACACACTGCTTGCCGCCTTTGGCCGTCCACGCAAAATGTTAATTGCAAAAGGACAGGGAGCCAAGGCAAAAGAGAGAGTAACAAAGAAATAGAGAGAGAAAAAATTAGAAGAGAGAGGAGTGGGTTCAATCAGTAATGATAATGTTCCTGTTGTGTCCATAGCCTCATTAGAAACAACAGAGAGAGAAGGCAGGAGAGCATTATGCTGCTGCTGCAGTCTGCCTGGCCAGCTCTTAGCCCCGTAGCTATCCATCTTCTCACACGTCTCCTTCCTATATTTAAAGAGCTCTCATTACAAGCCCTTTAGCAGACCTGTGAGTGCTGACTGTTGTTGTATTCATTCAATTTCATAAGAACTTAAATTTGCAATTAATTGTATTTTCTGTTGTTACACCTACTGACAAATTATTTTGCCGAAAATGATAGTTTTTGTCTAAATAGAGGAGTATTTAGGATATAATGCAAGTAAAAAAGTAAACAATTCCATATCAATGTTCACTGGAAAGAAGAAAAGGTAAAGATGACGTTGAATGTCAAATATCCAGAAATATTTGTGCAACCTGCAGCCTGATGCAGTTCTTATAGAAAATAATTATTAAATGAATGAATAAATTCCACTCTGTGACCTGCTCAACGTGGAGAAGACTGAGGATGGCTTTGCCACCTCAGAAAGCACTTTCTATTTTTTTTATTTGCATTCAAATATAATTTGCATGCAATTAATTGTGATTAATTAGACCTACTGACTCCTGCCTATCCTGTGCCGTAATTGTCTTGCATTTTAATGTCAGCCAGCTCATGTTCACATTGATTATATTATTTGATTACATAACATACCACTTCCTTGTTGTGTTTTTTTAAAGATAAGTAAGACAGTAAGATGTTATTTTAAACAACCCTATTGGCTTTACTGGCTAGACATGTATGCATTTATAAACACTGCTAGAATGACTCCAAAGCAGTTGATGCATACATACAGGTGCTTCACAGACGTGTCAGTGACTATCATCCATGACAGTTATTTTGAAGCGACCAAATTAGTATCAAGGGCAGTTTGGGGGCAGATAACGGCAGCTGCAGAGATGTGTCTCTTGTCCAGAGGTTTCTGTTGCGCGGTGCTACAGTGCAGGCTGTGATTAATAGCTAGGTAATGTAGTGTTGAAATGAGTAAACACTCCCTTTGCTCCCTGGCTTTATGCTTCAGCAGCTTGATGACAAGGGCAGAGCAAGGTGAGAATTAAACAGGCACTGGCTGCAGAACAAGAGAGAAAGAAAGAGAAAAGAAAGAAAGGGGAGTGAGGGAGGAGGAGTGAATCATGACAGACCTGGGAAGTGTGTGTGGAGGAGTAAATGAAGAGAAGGAGAGGATAAGGGAAGGACCATCAGCACTCTTCGGAGATAAATGAAGTAAAGCGTCTGACAAAGTGAAAGATGGAAGCTCTTCCTCTTCTCCTTTTTCCGAATTTTATTTAACCTTTATTTAAGCAGAAAGGTGAATAAAGAATAATTAAAAGCGTTCAAATGAGGGCATATTTAATTTCACATGTAAGGGGCTAAAGATTTCATTTTAAGGCATGGCGAGCAGGAGAGGAGGTTAATAAGAAGAACAAAGCGATGGAACACGAGATGAACATGCAGTGGCGAAGATGCTCATTGGACTTTCACCTGACACGTTTTTAATTATCCTTCCCAACTCCTGGTATTTTGAAGAGAGAGGGGGTGAAAAAGACAAGATTATCTGATTAACAGTCATGGTTACCACTGATTACTTGCTCATGGGGAAAGAGACGTGACTAGTTTAGCAGCTAACTGTACAGTAACATAGCTCCGTGAGCTCTTAAACACCATGCACTTAGAAAAAGAGGTTCATGAAGGGTTCTTTGGTTGTCTCATAGGATAATCTTTTTTTTGTTTTGGATAGAACCCTTTCATCCAACAAATAACTCTCAAATAACCTTTGGTGAAAAGGTTCTACCCGGAACTCAAAGGGTGCTACCACAGCCGAAGAACCCGCTATGGTTCTAGGTAGCCGTTTTTTGTAAGAGTGTAGTTCTTCAACTCCAAAGAGTACTGTACAGGCATTTGCGCCGGAGCTAAAAGCTATAAAAGCTATAAAAGCACACTTCTCACTGGCAGTATCAGTAGACAAATGCCCATTGGGAATACAGTGGAGCATTGTACAATGCCTTTAGACTTCTCTTAAAAAAGTGAAACTTGTACATCTCATACAGTCCATCTCTCCATTAGTTGTTTCTGAAGTTGATGTATCCCAATTATTATTATTATTATTATTATTATTATTATTATACTAGCAGCTTGTTCCCATATACATACTGTAGCATTGTCCTCTATTTTATTGTTACACTTTGATCAAAAGGAGTTTGAGAAGCCTGCTCAGAGTCCCAATGCTGGGCTTGGTTGTCCAGTGATGTGAACCAAAGTATAAACTTTTTATTTTATTTTATTTTAATTGAAATGGATGTATTCTTTTATTTGGCCCATTCTGGTATTGATAGTGAACAATAGAGGTATGCCAGACTGTCCTAACAATGGCTGTTAGCTTGTCTGACATATTCCCCTCTTTACTCTGTTAAAGAGAAGAATACACTTCAATGTTTGCCGAGCTTATCCCCCTAACAGACACTCAAATACGTGCTCACCCTTTCACTTTTTTTTCTCTTTCACTTCTCTCTTTTTCTGTCTTTCTTGGTTTCTATTTTTTTAATCTTTCTCTGTCTCTCTCTCTTTCTCTGTCCCTCTACAGTATCTTTTTTTCAGTTTATTTTGTGTTTTCTTTTCTATTCATCTTTTCTGTCCTTCTCTGTTTCTTTACCATCTCTCTCTCTCTCTCTCTCTCTCTCTCTCTCTCTCTCTCTCTCTGAAATAATACATTCTGTCAGTCTGGAGCATGGGAATGAATTCGGTCCTGCAATCCCTAAATTATCTTCGCCTCCCTCCCTCTCTCCCTCCTTCCCGCCATCATGTCACTCCACTCGCACGGCATTTGACACTTAAATATTATATGTTTATCAGTCTATAATGAAATACTGACAAGTCTCCTGCACAAGGGATACTGTGTTTCGTTAATAGCATTTAACGAACCTCTGGGCTCTCACAAAGGGCCGTCCCTATTGCGGCTGACAGCAGGGAAGAACAGAGGGGCCCCCGGTCCCAGACCCCCTGGAGAGGGAGGATATTAGGGCATTATAGGAACGTCTGTGGTCATTCTTTCCTGGTCTCTTTTTTAATTTTTCACTCTCTCTATGTGTCTCCCCCTCTCTCCCTCTTTCTCAGCCCCTGTCTGTGTCTGTCTGTCTGTCTGTGTCTTTCTTTCTCTTTGTATCTCTGTCTCTCTCTCTGTTTCTTCCGGCCAGTCTCAGACGTGCTACTTATACGTTTTTTTAATGTTTGTGTGTGTTTTGTACATTAACTGAGGAGTCCCATGCAACTTTAAATGTTACTGTAATTTTATTTCCAAATGTAATGCCAGTGCATGTTTTCAGATGTATTGAGGCCTCAACAAGTGTTTGAACTGTATCTAAATATGTATGGTCTGAATCGCAACATCAGATACACATCCTAACTAAAGTGTGATGAAGACTGTTGAGAGCACTTCTTGTCGCTTCAACTGGTCTGGGAGCAGAGGTACACTCTCATTTGAAATATTTAATATATGTTAACCCTACCACTGCTCTTAATAGCTTGAACTCCCTGATGAGCTCTCTATGAACTCTCTTTATGTCTCGCTACATTAATAATGGCCTGGAACATCTACCTAAGTAACGTGCCTCACCATTCCTCGCTGTTCATCCCTGTGTCGAACAAGTCATTTCGGCGGCGTCACGTGCTACGCTAATTCCAAACAGTACAGAGAACCATGCTATGATTGGTTTCCATGCAGTTTGTGAGTGAAGCATCGCCGTACGAGACTCCTCCGACTCCGTGGAATGAAATATAGCCCAGGTTCACTGTGAGTGCAGAGCGGAGAGAAATGTACCCCATCTGTAATACACTGTGTAGACTAATATCATCCTCCTATTCTCTGATATTGCGGGCGAGATATCGATCGGAGCGAAATTGTCCCATATTGGAGCTATCTGTTGTGATATTCATCATGCTGTCACCTCTCTTCCCAGCAACTAGGCCTTATTACAAACCCAGGTTTGAAGAGGTTGAAGGGTTTTAGTGGCGGAGATGTAGCAAACAATTCATCTTAGAGGGAGAGGGGGAGGGAGAAACAGGGGAGAGAGAGGGGAGGAAGAGAGAGAGAGAGAACTAGAAAAACTATCTGGTGATGCCTTTAAATGTATGTCTTGCCAGGTTATACATTAAGAATTACATTATCAAGCTAGAGAGAGAGACACACACACACAGAGAGAGAGAGAGAAATCAAAGACACCAATAGTTTTTCTCTCCTCCTATCTGCTGAGTAGACCTATTTACTCTCCTGACAGACTTAAATGTACTTTTTCTTTTCATCTCTCCTATGAAGCGTTTTAAGTGGGAAGTATTTGTATTTGGATTTATGAAGGATCCCCATTAGCTGCCGCCAAGGCAGCAGCTACTCTTCCTGGCGTTCATCAACATTAAGGTAGTTATATACACAATTTAAAATATTACATGACATTACATTTCATAACACTTTACCCAATACATTTCCCTCAGGCCACTACTCCACTATCACATATTTACAATACAACATCGATATGTACGTGTATGTAGAGTGCGTGTGTCTCTTCACAGTCCCCGCTGTTCCATAAGGTGTCATTTTATCTGTTTTTTAATCTGATGCTACTGCTTGCATCAGCTATCTGATGTGGAATAGAGTTCAATGTAGCCATGGTTCTATGTAGTACTGTGCACCTCCCATAGTCTGTTCTGGACTTGGGGATTGTGAAGAGGCCTTTGGTGGTATGTCTTGTGGGGTATGTATGGGTGTCTGAGCTGTGTGCTAGCAGTTTAAACAGACACCTTGGCGCATTCAGCATGTCAACACTCTTTACAAAAGCAAGTATTGAGGAAGTTAATTACTCTTCCACTTTGAGCCATGAGAGATTGACATGCATATTATTAATGTTAGCTCTTCGTGTACATTTAAGGGCTGGCCGTGCTGCTCTGTCTTGAGCCAATTGTAATTTTTCTGTTTGGTCGTGTGGCACCTGACCACACGACTGAACAGTAGTTCAGGTGCGACAAAACTAGAACTTGTAGGCTCTGCCTTGTTGATAGTGCTGTTAAGAAGGTAGAAACTAGGGCCTGTAGGACCTGCCTTGTTGATAGTGTTGTTAAGAAGGTAGAAACTAGGGCCTGTAGGACCTGCCTTGTTAAGAAGGTAGAGCAGCGCTTTAATTATGGACAGACTTCTCTCCATCTTAGCTACTGTTGTATCAATATGTTTTGACCATGACAGTTTACAATCCAGGGTTACTCCAAGCAGTTTAGTCACCTCAACTTGATCAATTTCAACATTATTTATTACAATATTTAATTGAGGTTTATGGTTTCGTGAATGATTTGTCCCAAATACAATGCGTTTTTGAAATATTTATAACTTATTCCTTGCCACTCATTCTGAAACTAACTGCAGCACTTTGTTAAGTGTTGTATAGTGTTGAGTCATTTACATTACATTTACGTCATTTAGCAGACGCTCTTATCCAGAGCGACTTACAGTAGTGAATGCATACATTTCATACAATTTCATACATATCATACATTTCTTTTTTTCCTGTGCTGGCCCCCCGTGGGAATCGAACCCACAACCCTGGTGTTAGCAAACACCATGCTCTACCAACTGAGCTACAGGGAAGGCTTCCGCATTCAAAGATACACTGGTTTTACTTAACCCTTGTGTTGTCTTAAGTGTCAAAAATGACCCACCACTATGTTTAACAGCAGAGAAAACACCCTAAATGATATTTCTTCAACTTGAAATTTGCTGACTTTTCCTAGAGTGACCCCAACATTAGAAAACGTGAAACATTGCCTTTGTTCATATTTCTATGAAAGCTGTACACCACCATGGTACAAAGATTGTCTTAGGATCATTTTTGACCCAGCAGTAAAAACCAAAGACACACACACATACACACAATGAGAAATTGAGATTATGTGTGCTACTGATTGAACTCAGCCAGCAGCTCCTGAAGAGGAAGATCACCATGGTTGGCACAGTTAGAAAGAACAAGCCTGAGCTCCCCCTGCACTCCTCGCAACAAGGGGGAGAGAGGCCTTCTCATCAAAGTTTGCCTTCACCCCCACCACCACTCTAGTTTCTTACCTCCCAAAGAGGAACAAGAATGTGGTCCTCCTGAGCACACTGGACTTGGCAAATACATTTGCCAAGTCCATGCACACACACTTGCATACTGTCCTACATGTGCTAATTACAATTGATTGATTCATGTTCTTCACGTTTTTGTTTTGTATCTATTATTTTATTCTTATTTATTGTTGTTGACTATACACCTTGTGGGTGGGGGCAATGGTTAATAAAATGGGAGAAGACTAGTATGTTCTAAACTCAGCAAAAAAAGAAATGTCCTTTTTTCAGGACCCTGTCTTTCAAAGATAATTTGTAAAAATCCAAATATCTTCACAGACCTTCATTGTAAAGGGTTTAAACACTGCTTCCCATGCTTGTTCAATGAACCATAAACAATTAATGAACATGCACTTGTGGAACGGACGTTAAGACACTAACAGTTTACAGACGGTAGGCAATTAAGGTCAAAGTTATGAAAACTTAGGACACTAAATAGGCCTTTCTACTGACTCTGAAAAACACCAAAAGAAAGATGCCCAGGGTCCCTGCTCATCTGCGTGAACGTGCCTTAGGCATGCTGCAAGGAGGCATGAGGACTGCAGATGTGGCCAGGGCAATAAATTGCAATGTCCGTACTGTGAGAAGCCTAAGACAGCGCTACAGGGAGACAGGACAGACAGCTGATCATCCTCGCAGTGGCAGACCACGTGTAACAACACCTGCACAGGATCGGTACATCTGAACATCACACCTGCGGCACAGGTACAGGATGGCAACAACAACTGCCCAAGTTACACCAGGAATGCACAATCCCTCCATCAGTGCTCAGACTGTCCGCAATAGGCTGAGAGAGGCTGGACTGAGGGCTTGTAGGCTTGTTGTAAGGCAGGTCCTCACCAGACATCACCGGCAACAACGTCGCCTATGGGCACAAACCCACCGTCACTGGACCAGACAGGACTGGCAAAAAGTGCTCTTCTCTGACGAGTCGCGGTTTTGTCTCAACAGAGGTGATGGTCGGATTCGCGATTATCGTCGAAGGAATGAGCGTTACACCAAGGCCTGTACTCTGGAGCAGGATCGATTTGGAGGTGGAGGGTCCGTCATGGTCTGGGGCTATGTGTCACAGCATCATCGGACTGAGCTTGTTGTAATTGCAGGCAATCTCAACGCTGTGCGTTACAGGGAAGACATCCTTCTCCCTCATGTGGTACACTTCCTGCAGGCTCATCCTGACATGACCCTCCAGCATGATAATGCCACCAGCCATACTGCTCGTTCTGTGCGTGACTTCCTGCAAGACAGGAATGTCAGTGTTCGGCCATTGCCAGCGAAGAGCCTGGATCTCAATCCCATTGAGCACATCTGGGACCTGTTGGATCGGACGGTGAGGGCTAGGGCCATTCCCCCCAGAAATGTCCGGGAACTGGTAGGTGTCTTGGTGGAAGAGTGGGGTAACATCTCAAAGCAAGAACTGGCAAATCTGGTGCAGTCCATGAGGAGGAGATGCACTGCAGTACTTAATGCAGCTGGTGGCCACACCAGATACTGTCACAACGGTTGGCTTGAGTAATCAGGAGAGGTGGAGTCAGGCGCAGGAGACGGATGAATCCGGGAATAAAGTTTAATAAAATATTCACACGGAAAAATATGCAAAGAATGGAGTGCAGGGTGTGCAAAAATAAAGGCACCACCATTTAAAGAACGCTCACCAGGGACGCAGCCCAAAAACAATACAACGTAACTACAAGAGGGAAAAACACAGAACTTCATAACAAACAAACTGTCACAGTATCCATCGTGGATTTGAAAGGAGGACCAAGGCGCAGCGGAAGTGTGGACACTCATGTTTCTTTAATTAACAAAAACAAGTAAAGTATCCACTGGAAAAAAACCAATAAACAAAACAATGAACAGTACTCACGATACGACAGTGTAGCAGGCTAAACCAAAAAAAGCAGTGCTCACCACAATTCCCCACAACCCCCAGTGACAAACATACTCCTACATATATGACTCCCAATCAGGAACAACAATCCCCAGCTGTTCCTGATCAGGAGTCACAAGACACAGAGAACATTCAAACACACACACACAAGACTGCCACGTCCTGACCCCCAAACTACTACAACAGCTCCATCTGCTGGTCAGGACGTGACAGTACCCCCCCTCAAGGTGCAGACCCCGGAATGCACCTAACCACAAAACAAAACACCAACAAACAAAATCCCCAACAAAACCCATAAACACTAACCCTTAAACAATAAGGGAGGGAAGGGAGGGTGGCTGCCGTCACCGACGGCACTGTACTACACCCTTCCTCCCCAACCCACCTATCCTGGAGGTGGCTCAGGTGCAGGCCGTTCCTGGCTGTCGGGGCAGTCTGGCAGCTCGGGGCGGTCTGGCAGCTCGGGACAGTCTGGGCAGTCTGGCAGCTCGGGACAGTCTGGGCAGTCTGGCAGCTCGGGACAGTCTGGGCAGTCTGGCAGCTCGGGACAGTCTGGCCACTCCGGCAGTTCGGGGCAGTCTGGCCACTCCGGCAGTTCAGGGCAGTCTGGCCACTCCGGCAGTTCAGGGCAGTCTGGCCACTCCGGCAGTTCAGGGCAGTCTGGCCACTCCGGCAGTTCAGGGCAGTCTGGCCTCTCTGGCGACTGTTGACTGGCGGGCAGCTCTGACGACTGTTGACTGGCGGGCAGCTCTGACGACTGTTGACTGGCGGGCAGCTCTGACGACTGTTGACTGGCGGGCAGCTCTGACAACTGTTGACTGGCGGGCAGCTCTGGTGATGGTTGACTGGCGGGCAGCTCTGGTGACTGTTGACTGGCGGGCAGCACTGACGACTGTTGACTGGCGGGCAGCTCTGGTGACTGTTGACTGGCGAGGCTGGGTTCACACACTTGAAGCCTGGTGCGTGGTGCTGGTACTGGGCGTACCAGATTGTGAACACGCACCTCCATGCTAGTGCGGGGAGCTGGCCTGGGGCTCCATTCTTGCCCCGTCAAACAGCCCTTGTGCCCCCCCCTAAAAAATTATTGGGGGTGCCTCTCGGTCTCCCTTACCCGTCGTGTCTCCCAGTCCTCGCCAGCCTTCTTCCGCTGCTTGGTCCTGTGTTGGTGGGGAATTCTGTCACAGTATCCATCGTGGATTTGAAAGGAGGACCAAGGCGCAGCGGAAGTGTGGACACTCATGTTTCTTTAATTAACAAAAACAAGTAAAGTATACACTGGAAAAAAAACAATAAACAAAACAATGAACAGTACTCACGATACGACAGTGTAGCAGGCTAAACCAAAAAAAGCAGTGCTCACCACAATTCCCCACAACCCCCAGTGACAAACATACTCCTACATATATGACTCCCAATCAGGAACAACGATCCCCAGCTGTTCCTGATCAGGAGTCACAAGACACAGAGAACATTCAAACACACACACACAAGACTGCCACGTCCTGACCCCCAAACTACTACAACAGCTCCATCTGCTGGTCAGGACGTGACACAAACAACCCTGACAACGAACAATCCCGCACAAACCACAAACCTAACTAGCTAGCCTAAATACCCTTCCCCACTAACAATTAACACAAAACAGGTGCGTAACTAACCTAGGCCTAACTAACAGAACGTGAAACATAAATCGGTGGCAGCTAATAGGCTGGCGACGACGACTGCCGAGCACCGCCCGGGCGAGGAGGGGCGCCACCTTCCGTAGGTGTCGTGACAGATACTGACTGTTACTTTGATTTTGACCCCCCTCCCTTTGTTCAGGGACACATTATTCCATTTCTGTTAGTCACATGTCTGTGGAACTTGTTCAGTTTATGTCTCAGTTGTTGACTCTTGTTATGTTCATACAAATATTTACACGTTAAGTTTGCTGAAAATAAACGCAGTTGACAGTGAGAGGACGTTTCTTTTTTTGCTGAGTTTAGTTGAATTCCTCATTGTACAGTATATAATAGAATATATCACCATGTTGCCAAAAAAGTTCAAGACTTTGTTTCCCTTCAATAAAATGCATTCAAAACTACTTTCTGCACATTTCTGCTACTTTCTTTGGCTATACAAGTGCTATCTCTTTAAAAATTATATGTTAACACCTATGCAGTACCTTTAGCAATAATAATAATAGTAATAAAACTCTACTTTAGTAAAGAAAACAATTATGACAGGTGTGTTTTAATAAAAATGGAGTGGTGTCCACAGATTAAATGCTGTCTTTATACATTGTGAAGAGGGAAAACCCAGATATTCACAAAGTTTATGATGAATGACAGGTTGTTTCTTCATACAAAATAGATTTGGGGTTTAAAATTCAATTAAGCTGCTTTTTTTAGGGGTTTAGTGAAGGCAGGTCATTTTTTACCCATAGTACAAGGGAAGTATACAGAATGTTAAGACTACACAAGGGTTAAGGACAGTGGCATGTCATTAGTAAAGCTTTTTTTAAAATAAGGGGCCGAGACAGCTACCCTGGGGAATTCCTGATTCTGTCTGGATTATGTTGGAGAGGTTTTCCATTAAAGAACACCCTCTGTCTACTGTTAGACAGGTAGCTCTTTGTCCACAATATAGCAGGGAGTGTAAAGCCATATCACATACATTTTTCCATCAGCAGACTATGATCGATAATGTCAACAGCCGCACTGAAGTCTAACAAAACAACTCCCACTATCTTTTTATCATCAATTTATTTCAGCCAACCATCAGTCATTTGTGTAAGTGCCGTGTTTGTGGAATGTCCTGAATATGGTTGCTGGCATGTCATACCTAAGTTAGCTAATTTTGAAAAAATCATTAAAGTAATTGGAAATATCAGTGGATTTTATGATGAATGAGCCATCTGATTCAATGAATGAAGGAGCTGAGTTTGCCATTTTGCCCAAAATGTCATTTACATTTTGCTCCAAAATCTTTTTATTATCATTCTGTAGGTCATTTACCTTTGTTTCATAGTATAGTTTCATATTTTTATTCAATTTATTCACATGATTTCTCAATTTGCAGTTTGTTTGCCAATCGATTGTACAGCCAGACCTATTTACCATTTATTTTGCCTCATCCGTCTCAACCATAAAATGTTTAAATTCCTCATCAATCCATGGGGATTTAACAATGTTTACAGACATTTTCTTAATGGGTGCATGCTTATTAGTAACTGGAATAAGCAATTTCATAAATGTGTCAAGTGCAGTGTCTGGTTGCTCCTCTTTAAACACCACAGACCAACAAATATTCTTTGCATCAACAACATAGGAATCACTACAAAACGTATTGTATGACCTATTTTGCACTATATTATGCCCAGCTTTTGGAACTTTGGTTTTCCTAGATATGGCTACTATGTTGTGATCACTACATCCTATACACGTGAGGATTTCATTCTTGTGCTGTTTGTAACTACCTTGGTAGGTTGACTGATAACCTGAACCAGGTTGCAGGCACTAGTTACAGTTTTAAGCTTTTTCTTGACTTCAAATACGTTATCAAGCATTGCACACATATTATCCAGATGCTGACAGTTAGCACTTGGTGGTCTATAGCAGCTTCCCACCAGAATGGTTGAGGCAGGTGAACCTGTAACCATATTACTTCAACAATATTTAACATGAGATCCTCTCTAAGCTTTACAGGAATGTGCTTCTGAATATACAGTAAATGGCAACACCTCCACCTATTACATTTTCTGTAGATGTTATAACCATGTATTGCAACCACCCTCACATTGCACTATTGGTTAGAGCCTGTAAGTAAGCATTTCACTGTAAGGTTGTATTCAGCACACGTGACAAATAACCTTTGATTTGATTTGATTTGAGGGTATTATGTAAGTGAGTTACAGAGATTTTCAGAATATGAATGTCATCTCTTTATAGCAAATTATTGATATCAAGAACCTTGTTTCATGTGTTAACGTAGGCTATTTTTAGCACTTTTCTTGGATGCTTGATTGTTTACATTGCTTTACTGGGAAGCTTATCAGAAGTAGACTTGCTCATGTTATTTATATTGGAGCTGATAGTGCATGGTGAGCTGCACACATTGGACTTCCTACTAGGGCACACTGCCTCAGTGCTAACAGTATAACTTTGTTTCATATGCACATGACTACTGGATACAATAGCAGTAGAATCGGCAGAGGGACATAAATTAGGTTACTTACATTGTCTTCCAACGCCCTTGGGATAATGTACATTTGCTGAAGCATTCTGACAACTCAAGTGACACAATGGTAGGGATTAACTGAGCTGGGCTTGGTTCATTGATATGTCATTGTCGCAACACAGCCTTATAATGCTGTGAAAGGATCCAGGAACCCAAATGATTTGGGTGGATCCCATCCTCCTTATAATACGAGAGTTGTTTCCAGAAGGTATCAAAATTGTCAATACATTTTGCATCCACAGAGCTATAATAGTCTCGTAGCCAGTTATGGAGGGCTGAAAGTCTGCTGAACCGTTCAATTCCACCATTTAAGGAGGGCAGAGGGCCAGATATTATGGGGCATTTGTTGGTGTCAAGCAGAGACCCAATAAGTTATTTACCTTCAGCTGTTCTGAGCTGCCCTTCATAATGTTATTGAATCCCAGATTAGCTATGATAGACTCAATTTCCTGATGCTGGTTTAAAATGTTTGGGAGCAGCTTATTGATGTCCTGTACTCGTGCTCCTGGATAGTACAACATTTTTGCTCCAGGGACTGATACATTTCTCACCATTGAAGTACAGCTTCTCAAAAAATAAAGCAGGTGATTTTCCCCTCAGTTAGATAGAAGACCTGATAAAACGTGTCTAAGATAATTGTCATTTGGGAAATGTCTGAAACTTTACGTGTTACCGGTATCTTTAGCCAGCCTTACTCTGTGTTCTTCAGTCTGATGTCAATCAGTCACGTTCAATTTGGCCCCTGTCAGGGTGGGAATCCGCCTTTTTCCGTTCCTGTTGTTTTCTTTATTCGCCCTTGCTGGTATTTCCCTGTGAGCTCAGTCAGCCTGAGAATGTTCCGGAATGATCACAGAGATGTACGCAGAGACTGAATGTGATGCTTCCGAGTCGTGCCGAGTAGCAGGGAGCTTTGATTCCTAACAGGAGTACAAATGTTAGTCTGGGAATGCTGTGCCGGCTGGGGGTTCCTTCTGAACCTCTCTATCTGCCTCTCCCTGGGAAGAAGTGTGTGTGTGTGTGTGTGTGTGTGTGTGTGTGTGTGTGTGTGTGTGTGTGTGTGTGTGTGTGTGTGTGTGTGTGTGTGTGTGTGTGTGCTCGTGCACGTGTGCATATCTGTGTGTGTTTGTGTTTACTTTCATGTGTGTGCGTGTATGTGTGCGTATGTGCCTGCTTTCCTGCTTTGTTAGCTGGAATGTTATTGTTGTGAGCAGCATATAAAGCAAAGCTGGCCAAATTGATAAGGGCCCCGCATCGGAGTGAACTTGAGCGGTGCGAGAGTGGGGCCACATTATGGTTTAATGGCGGGAACCCAGGATACAGAGATTCGCACAAATTTCCCGCCGAAACCCAATCCCTTTTCCTGGGATAAATAATTGCGAGAAACTGGTAAATTATAATAAATAATTTCTATGAACAGCGTGATGTGAAATGGAACTGTTAAATGATATGCGATGTCTAAATCTGTCTTCATGTGGCCTTCTTTGCTCTGCTATCTGCATGATAAATAATCAACGCTCAGGGTGTGTGTGTGTGTGTGTGTGTGTGTGTGTGTGTGTGTGTGTGTGTGTGTGTGTGTGTGTGTGTGTGTGTGTGTGTGTGTGTGTGTGTGTGTGTGTGTGTGTGTGTGTGTGTGTGTGCGTTATTGTAGCCTACCACATTTACTTAGCCTACACAAAGTCACCATGCTCACGCATTGTTTATGCTGAAACGGTACACCCGACATTGAAATGCAGTTAACAAGGTAACAACATTGTTTCCAACTTTTAAGCAACCGGTAGGCTTACCTGCTTTTCTTCATTCAAAAGATGTTGTCTGTGTGGCAAATCTTTAGTAAAATGAATACCGACGAGGCCGAATGCAAAACCGACCTGCTGGAAATCCTGTCTAGGGAATTCAGCCTGTTTGAAGCAACAAACAACAGGTCAAAATACATCTAGCTAGCTACATGCCAAATGGATAGGTTAACCTCAAATATCTGAAAATACAGGATCAGTTGATGTTTACTGATCATGAAAAGCATGCAGTTACCTTCTGTATAACTGTGATGATAGAGATAAATGTGGAGTATGTGTAGTTCTGATTATTCTCTTCAAGTGGTGATGATATTAAAAGCAAATAGTTAAAACATGTATTTAACATTTAGGTTTTAGCGGATTTGCCACAGGGTAGTAGGCCTAGCATGTTATTTTACGTAAACTATACCCTAAGTTTGTGTGTAGAATGTTATTCTACATTTGTTTGGCTAGGTCTTGAGAATCCGTCAGCTACAATTCAAATCAAATGTATTTATAAAGCCCTTCTTACATCAGCTGATATCTCAAAGTGCTGTACAGAAACCCAGCCTAAAACCCCAAACAGCAAGCAATGCAGGTGTAGAAGCACGGTGGCTAGGAAAAACTCCCTAGAAAAGCCTTCCCTGTAGCTCAGTTGGTAGAGCATGGTGTTTGCAACGCCAGGGTTGTGGGTTCGATTCCCACGGGGGGCCAGCACAGAAAAAAAAATGTATAAAAGTTTATGAAATGTATGCATTCACTACTGTAAGTCGCTCTGGATAATAACGTCTGCTAAATGACCAAAAATGTAAATGTAAAGGAAGAAACCTAGAGAGGAACCAGGCTATGAGGGGTGGCCAGTCCTCTTCTGGCTGTGCCGGGTGGAGATTATAACAGAACATGGCCAAAATGTTCATAAATGACCAGCGTGGTCTAATAATAATAATAATCACAGTAGTTGTCGAGGGTGCAACAGGTCAGCACCTCAGCAGTAAATGTCAGTTGGCTTTTCATAGCCGATCATTGAGAGTATCTCTACCGCTCCTGTTGTCTCTAGAGAGTTGAAAACAGCAGGTCTGGGACAGGTGCATTGTCGGGTGAACAGGTCAGGGTTCCATAGCCGCAGGCAGAACAGTTGAAACTGGAGCAGCAGCACGGCCAGGTGGACTGGGGACAGCAAGGAGTCATCATGCCAGGTAGTCCTGAGGCATGGTCCTAGGGCTCAGGTCCCCCAAGAGAGAGTTAGAGAGAGCATACTTAAATTCACACAGGACACTGGAGAAATACTCCAGATATAACAGACTGACCCTAGCCCCTCCTGAGACAGGAGGGGTCAGGAGACACTGTGGCCCCATCCAATGATACCCCCGGCAGGGCCAAACAGGCAGGATATAACCCCACCCACTTTGCCAAAGCACAGCCTCCACACCACTAGAGGGATATCTTCAAACACCAACTTACGATCCTGAGAAAAGGCTGAGTATAGCCCACAAAGATCTCCGCCACAGCACAACCCAAGAGGGGGCGCCAACCCAGACAGGAAGACCACGTCAGTGACTTAACCCACTGAAGTGACGCACCCCTCCTAGGGACGGCATGGAAGAGCACCAGTAAGCCAGTGACTCGGCCCCTGTAATAGGGTTAGAGGCAGAGAATCCCAGTGGAGAGAGTGGAACCGGCTAGGCAGAGACAGCAAAGGCGGTCCGTTGCTCCAGTGCCTTTCCATTCACCTTCACACTCCTGGGCCAGACTACACTCAATCATAGGACTTACTGAAGAGATGAGTCTTCAATAAAGACTTAAAGGTTGAGACCGAGTCTGCGTCTCTCACATGGGTAGGCAGACCATTCCATAAAAATGGAGCTCTATGGGAGAAAGCCCTGCCTCCAGCTGTTTGCTTAGAAATTCTAGGGACAATTAGGAGGCCTGCGTCTTGTGACCGTAGCGTACGTGTAGGTATGTACGGCAGGACCAAATCGGAAAGATAGGTAGGAGCAAGCCCATGTAATGCTTTGTAGGTTAGCAGTAAAATCTTGAAATCAGCCCTTGCCATAACAGGAAGCCAGTGTAGAGAGGCTAGCACTGGAGTAATATGATCAAATTGTTTGGTTCTAGTCAGGATTCTAGCAGCCGTATTTAGCACTAACTGAAGTTTATTTAGTGCTTTGTCCGGGTAGCCGGAAAGTAGAGCATTGCAGTTGTCTAACCTAGAAGTAACAAAAGCATGGATAAATATTTCTGCATCAATTTTGGACAGAACATTTCTGATCTTTGCAATGTTACGCAGATGGAAAAAAGCTGTCCTTGAAACAATCTTGATATGTTCGTCAAAAGAGAGATCAGGGTCCAGATTAACACCGAGGTCCTTCACAGTTTTATTTGAGACGACTGTACAACCATCAAGATTAATTGTCAGATTCAACAGAAGATCTCTTTGTTTCTTGGGACCTAGAACAAGCATCTCAATTACAGTTAGGCCTACCTACAATTATAGTTACTCTGTTTCTGACCAAGTCTGTTTTTAATGTTGAAAAATAATGCGAGAGCCATGTGTCTATAATGAACTCGAATTGAACAAGCAAGTTTTATGAACAATTTTATTTTTCTGTCTTGAATAAAAGTAGGAATGGAAAATATTTATGGCGAGAGAGAGAGAGCGAAACCCTCTGTGTTCTCAGATTATGTAAACGTTTCTCTTCCTCTCCTCCTGCAATTTTTGGGTTCCTTTTTGCATTTCATTAATTATTAACAGGAAAAATCTTTAAAAAATTGACAATTAACCAAACATTTGGTTGAATGTTTCACACAGGATTGCTATCTGAAGTGCAATTAATGTTAATCATTACAGCCTTCCTGTTTAGCTTCTACATGGAGTGTTTGTCTCAGAGTGGTCTCTTCCTCTCTCTCTTTCTCTCTCCCTCCCTCTCTCTCACTCTTCCCTGTCTCTCATTTCCTCTTTCTCTTGCTCTCTCTCTCCCCCCTCTCACTCAGTCCCCTGTCTCTCACTTTCCTTTCCTCTCTCTCTATCTCTCTCACTCTTTCTCCCCCCTCTCTCTTTCTCTCTCTTCTTCTCCCTCTGCTGTTAGTTATTCTCCTGCCTGCCCATGTTATGGTTACATCATCCTCTCTCTGTGTTGTGTCCATTTATACCTGAAATTAATCACATCCGACAATCTGGTTGTACAATTACCAAGTTCAAAAGATTGTGGGTGCGTCCATGCGTGTATGTGTGTGATAGAGAGAAAAACAGAGAGTGTGTGTGCGTGTTTGAGAGAGAGAGAGAGAGATTAATTAATTATTTAGTTGCTGTCTGTGTGTGGTTATACAGTAAGTGTGTTCGATGGAATTATAATTTCTGATGTTGAGTAATTGCTTATCAGCTATTGATTTTGAAGTAATTTCTCATCCCATTCGTACGCTTTACTCTCTCACAGCTATATTGTTCTAATCAAACGGGTTTCATAATTGTAACCCCGCTGGTCTATTTAAAATCTAATTAAAATGCCTTAGCTATTGACTCGATCTGAAGTCAACGCTCAAGGACAATAATATTCCGAAAACAATGGTGTTTAGGATTAATCTGAACTTCTGAATGTGGCTTGATTTTCGTATAAATCAAGCTGCTTTTTTATTTTTCTACAGGGAACCAATTAGCTACCCTTCAGGATGACTTTCACTCCTTAATGTCATTCTGTTCCGCTGCCAGAAACCCAGATTAATTCTCAAGGAATCCTTATACACAGATCAACTCTTTCTTTGTCTGCTAGGGAAAGACATGCACACACAACACTGAGGTTACCCCTAGCATGTTTAGGTGAAAAGGGAACAGGAGCACACCCTCTCTTGAAGATTGATATGCACCGCAAGGCCAAATCTCCTCAAGCTGAAAATAAGGGGCCATTAAAGCGAAATGGTTGACAATGATTTTTGTTTTAGGATTTGGACGCTGCTTTATTAGCCGTCCATATTAATGAGTCAATTAATTCCCATTCGTCTTCCTTGCCGACTGGCCCTCTGTTTGTTTTTGCCTGACCTTTTCATCTTAGACGCATTTCACGCTCCGTTCGCTTTAAGCACTTACTCCATACTGCGTTTCCCATAGCCGCCTCGTCCAAAAAAGGGAGTTTTTTTAATGTGTTTAGCAGTAAGCCTCTCTTCCCTCTTTTTTCTCCCTCCCTTTCCTGTCTCTCTCCCCCTCTTTATTTTACTGTCTCTCCCTCCATCTCTTTCGATCTCCCTCCCACTGTCTTCTCTCTCCGTTCTCTTTCTTTTACTCTCTCCCTCCTTTATTCAGCTCTCTTTCTCTATCCCTCCCTCTCTCTCCTTCCCCCCCACCTCTCGCTCTCTCTCTCTCTCTCTCTCTCTCTCTCTCTCTCTCTCTCTTCACCCTCTGTCAGCATGCCTGGTGGATGTATCCTATTCCAGATATGACAGGAAATATGCTATTACAGCATGCTGAGCGTTTGCCTGACAGCGTTCACAATAAAACAGCTACATTTCCCTTCCATTAGGTTATCTGTAAAAACCCTTTTCTCTAATGTATGAACATCCCATGTTATATACTTAAAGACTTTGACTTAAAGTAGCCCCCCAGAACCACGTAACATTTTAGCCTCGGTCTGCATTTCATTCAGTTAGTTATGAGGACAGGATAAATAATTGAGTAGTGCAGCTGGACTGTGTACAATTTTGTAAGGGATGCCTCCGAAATGAGATTAATCAGTGCGGCAGGCATTGTGGGGAAAGTTTGTGTTGAATGCCTGACAGTCCTGCTCTTTCTCTCATTTCAAATGTTGGCAGGCTAGCAGGAATCTCCAAGGGAAATGCGATCCTTTCATACTTGAGTAATTGATGAATTGTATGCAATATGCAAACGAGATTCCATAAATCTTATGAATGACAGCTTAATTTATATGAGCAGTAATGAATGCAGGATTATATTTTAATTAAATATCCTCAAAGGCACCCTGACTGGGTAAGTTTTTTAAAGCCTTGTTTTGAAGACTTGTTTCATATGTATCGCAGTTCATGAAAAAGAGAGATCAGTCAGTGCGTGGTTGGATTACATTTCCTCACAGTTTGAAGATAAGACTTGCTCTGTTTTGTCGAACCAAAGGAATTTGCAATTAATAAATATTGCGTAGGAGTAAAACATATATATATCATATCTCGCAATCTCATTTAGGCTTTCCTGAAACTGTTGACTCTCGTACATTTGATTAACAGCATTTTACTTTTAGCCCTATCTGATTTATAACATTTGGTACAGTATCTTTTTAATTAAGGGAATCATCCATTAGGCATGGAAAAGTCAACCAATTATGAGTTAGCTCATCAATTCCCAGGATGTAGGAAGTAGTCTGCTTACTCATTATCACAGACCGTAGAACTCATGTTTAACAATCGAAACTTTACAATGATCCTTTTTTTTCTTCTCCATATTATTTGACCTTTATTTAAGCAGGGAGTCAACATTGAGACCAGGGTCTCTTTCACAAGCAATTTCAGAAGACAGCATCAAAATCAAATAATAACAAGTAAAATACAGCACATTCCACAATAAGAAGATCCCCAATCAATAAGTGTTTCAAACAAGTGTGATGTCTAGCAAACTAGACATGTCATATGTAATATGTCATCTTTGGTGACATATACAGTAGATGACATATAACAACACTAATTTGAATGAGACCATGTTGAGCATACAGCACCGTGCCAGCATGGGTCTGGTTCATTTCATGACATAGTACAGTATAGGTAACTACAGGCAAAGGAAGGAACCACATTACCTGGGCAGGCTTTCCTCTGTGCCACTGTGCTATCTGATAGCCCTACCCACCGTGTTGCTAATCAGTCGGTTACCACAGACAAAAGGAAGCAGGAAGGAAGAACACTCTCAGAACCCCCCATTCTTCTAATCTGAACACCATGGTTCCATCCCAAATAGCACTCTATTCCCAATATAGTGCACTACTTTTCACCAGGGCCCATAGGGCTCTGGTTAAAAGTACTGTACTGTATAGGGAATAGGGTGTAATTTGGGATGGAACCCATACACTCTTAGAAAAAAGGTGCTATCTAGAACCTAAAAGGGTTCTTTGGTTGTCCCCATAGGAGAACCCTTTGTAGAACCCTTTCCAAAGAGTGTAGAGTAGAGCTGGGCACTAAAGCAGGATCTAAAGACAGGCAGTAGCCTTGGGATTGATGCTGCTAACTCTATACCCTTCTTTGATTCCAATGGATCTGGTCTGTGATATATTGTTCCAAGACAAAAGTCTCACGGTTTACCAACAGATGCAGCTGTTCCGACTGCTAATAGGAAAGAATGGGGTATTGATACACGCACATGCACAAACAGACAGACAGACACACACACACACACACACACACACACACACACACACACACACACACACACACACACACACAGAGAGAGACTGACACACACACACACACACACACACACACACACACACACACACACAGACTGACACACACACACACACACACACACACACACACACACACACACACACACACACACACAGGGACACAATAATAATACAGCTACTGTATCTGAATCTGATAAGGGAAATGTGGCTACCTGTGCGAGGGACTATTTGACAGGTGTGAGGAAAAGCTGATGGAGATAAAGCAACAGAGGCTCAATGCAAATAAATGATACAGATAAGAGATGAGGGAGAGGATGGATGGATGGATGAGAAAAAAAGATGGATGTATAAATATAAATAAATACATTTGTTCTCATGTATCACTATCTTACCCTTTGTGAGATTTCTTCAGCATACCTATTTGTGGGCCTGGGATGTGTGAAAAGTAAATGTCCTTTTTAGGAACATTTGGGATAGTGGGGTAAGTTGAGCCAATGGGGTAAATTGAGCCCCCCTTGTTTCTATGAAACCTTACACAAAATGTATAATTTGACAAAATACTCAGGAAGAGGTCATCATTTCATGGATGGAAGAAACCACGTGGAAAAAGTGGTAAGCAAGTTAGTTAATTCTTATCCGGTGAAATTGCAGAGCGTGAAATTCAAACTACAGTATTATAAATATTTAATTTTCATAAAATCACAAGTGTAATACATCAAAATAAAGCTTAACTTCTTGTTAATCCAGCCGCTGTGTCAGGTTTCAAAAAGGCTTTACGGCGAAAGCACACCATGCGATTATCTGAGGACAGCGCCCCGCATACAAACACATGAAAAACATATTTCAACCAGGCAGGTGCGACACGAAAGTCAGAAATAGCAATATAAAAAAATGCCTTACCTTTGATGATCTTCTTCTGTTGGCACGCCAAAAAGTCCCAGTTACATCACAAATGGTCCTTTTGTTCGATAATGTCCTTCTTTATATCCATAAAAACTCAGTTTAGCTGGCGCGCTTCAGTCAATAATCCATCCCAGTTTCCCTCCATCAAAATGCATACAAAATGAATCCCAAACGTTACTAATAAACTTTTCCAAACAAGTCAAACATTTACATTTACATTTACATTTAAGTCATTTAGCAGACGCTCTTATCCAGAGCGACTTACAAATTTATAATCAAACCTTAGGTACCCTAATACGTAATACGTAAATAAACAATAACATTTAAGACGGAGAATCGTTATTGTCTTTACCGGAGAAAAATACCAAAGAACGCGTTCTCTTCCACGCACTTGGAAACACTACAGCAGAAATGGGAGCCACCTAGAAAAACTACAATTTCTGGCTCATTTTTCCAAAACCCAGCCTGAAACTCTTTCTAAAGACGGTTGACATCTAGTGGAAGCCCTAGGAACTGCAATCTGGGAGGACTTGGCCTTATAATAAAAGTGACAGCCATTGAAAATAGTGGTAGGCTGAATTTTGTTTGGGGGGGGATGGTTTGTCCTTGGGGTTTCACCTGCCATATCAGTTCTGTTATACTCGCATACATAATTGTAACAGTTTTAGAAACTTTAAAGTGTTTTCTATCCAAATCCACCAATTATATGCATATCCCAGCTTCTGGGCCTGAGTAACAGGCAGTTTACTTTGGGCATGATTTTCATCCGGACGTCAAAATACTGCCCCCTACCCAAGAGAGGTTAAAAACAAACAAATTATTTTCACCAAGTCAAATTAAGTTATAGTATTAGAGGTTTCATGATGCTTATATCGAAAACAAAGAAGATCATTTTAAGATTGTTCTATACATCAGTTGGGGTCTCTATAAGCTTCAATATGAGGTCCTAAACCTAGCATGTAAGTGATGTGGGCTAATATAGTCCAAATTAAATAAAGAAATACGAAATTAAGATATATCAGAATATGCAATGTCAGAGTCTGGAATAAAAGTTTGGACACATCTATACATTCAAGGGTTTTTCTTTATTTTTTACTATTTTCTACATTGTAGAACAATAGTAAATACATCAAAACTATGAAATAACACATATGGAATCATATGGAAACCAAAAAAGTGATAAATAAATCAAGATATATTTTTATTTTGGAATTCTTCAAAGTAGCCACCCTTTGCTTTGATGACAGCTTTGCACACTGTTGGCATTCTCTCAACCAGCTTCATGAGGTAGTCACCTGGAATGCATTTCAATTAACAGGTGTGCCTTGTTAAAAGTTAATTTGTGAAATGTATTTCCTTCTTAATATGTTTGAGCCATTCAGTTGTGTTCTGACAAGGTAGGTAGTGGTATACCGAAGATAGCCCTATTTGGTAAAAGACCAATATTATGGCAAGAACAGCTCAAAATAAGCAAAGGGAAATGACAGTCCATCATTACTTTTAGACATGAAGGTCAGTCCATCAGGAAAATGTCAAGAACTTTGAACGTTTCTTCATGTGCAGTCACAAAAACCATCAAGCGCTATGATGAAACTGGCTCTCATGTGGACCGCCACAGGAAAGGAAGACCCAGAGTTTCCTCTGCTGCAGAGGAGGAGTTCATTAGAATTAACTGCACCTCAGATTGCAGCCCAAATAAATGCTTCACAGTGTTCAAGTACAGATACATCTCAACATCAACTGTTCAGAGGAGACTGCGTGAATCAGGCCTTCATGGTCGCATTGCTGCACAGAAACCTCTACTAAAGGACACCAATAAGATGAAGAGGCTTGTTTGGGCCAAGAAACACCAGCAATGGACATTAGACTGGTGGAAATATGTCCTTTGGTCTGATGAGTCCAAATTTTAGATTTTTGGTTCCACCCGCCGTGTTTTTGTGAGACGCAGAATAGGTGAACAGATGATCTCCGCATGTGTGGTTCCCACCGTGAATCATGGAGGAGGAGGTGTGATGGTGTGGGGGTGCTTTGCTGGTGACACTGTCTGTGATTTATTTAGAATTCCAGGCACACTTAACCTGCATGGCTACCACAGCATTCTGCAGCGACATGCCATCCCAACTGGTTTGCGCTTAATGGGACTATCATTTGTTTTTCAACAGGACAATGACCTAACAGACCTCCAGGCTATGTAAGGGCTATTTGACCAGGAAGGAGAGTGATGGTGTGCTGCATCAGATGACCTGGCCTCCACAATCACCCAACCTCAACCCAATTGAGATTACTTGGGATGAGTTGGACCGTAGAGTGAAGAAAAAGCAGCCAACAAGTGCTCATATATATATATATATATATATATATATATATATATATATATATATATATATAAGTTGAGCCAACGGCCATGGGGTTTGTTGAGCCAATGGCAAATTGAAGTGTTTTATTCCCAGGTGTAATGCAAGGCATCATTGCTGGGATATGCGGTACCAACAAGGGCTGGCCTATGTTAAAAGTAAAAAAAAAAAAAAGAAGTACAAAGTGTTTGTTCGGTGTTAAGACTAATAACATATGCTTAAAGTGATTAAAAGACAACAATTTGTGATTGTGTTGAATTGTGTTTGGGAAATAAATATAGACATTGTTTTTAAAAAGTACTGGTAATAACACACCCTGTTCCACTTTGTTTTCATTAAATTGAACCTTTATTTAACTAGGCAAGTCAGTTAAGAACAAATTCTTATTTACAATGACGGCCTACTTGGAAACAGTGGGTTAACTGCCTTGTTCAGGGGCAGAACAACAGATTTTTACCTTGTCAGCTCAGGGATTTGATGCAGCAACCTTTCAGTTACTGGCCCAATGCTCTAACCACTAGGCTACTTGCCGCCCCATAATGTTTACATGAATCCTGATTATTTCCAGGGATACACAACATCCTAAACTATATGTAGAATTTTTGTTAGAAAGAATACTTCCTAACAAAATATGACGATGTGATGCTTAAATGTCCATGCACCCGCATAAATCTAATGAGCATAATAAAAAAAATCCCCATAAAAATCTGTCAGTTTATGCTAGAGATATCAGCCGATCTGCCAACTTCTGTCTGTAGTATCCAAACAGTTTTGGGATACACACTAATATGACCCCGCTGTGAAAAGGTGAGATTCTCGTGAATACATACATGTCGGTTGTTTTGCTTTAGGACGCCCACAGGCCTGAGAAAATGAATGGCAGTGTATATGGAGACGTTTAGTGCCAAGAAAAAGCCTTAAATACATGTTTCCTGCACTTTCTTATATCTCTCAGAACAAACTTACTTTAGATCGTTTTGGGGGACTATCTGTTGTTCCGTGTAGTGAATCTGTTATTCAATGCGTTTGTATGGGTGGCAAGGTAGCTTAGCAGTTAAGAGCGTTAGGCCAGTAACTGAAACGTGGCTGGATCAAAGCCCCGAGCCAACTACAGTAAGTAAAAAATCTCTTGATGTGCCCTTGAGCAAGGCACTTAACTCTAGGTGCTCTGGATAAGAGCACCTGGTAAATTACTAAAGTGTAAAGGCTTTGTCAGTAAGGCCAAATAAAATGTTTCATCCAATAATTGTTTTATATATAATTTATTTCACTCTCCCTACGTTGTCTAATAAAATGTTATATTATATTCTCCAAAACAGGTTTTACAACCCAAAAAACAACAAAAAAAGACATGACAGTATACCTAATTGTCAATTCCTTCCCATTACTAAAGTTAAACAGTTAATTTGAGTTGTTTCCCCTCTACCAACAATCCTATCTTATCTGCAGGGATGGTAAATTGCGCGTTGTTTACAACCCAGCCTTGTTATCCCTGTCCTTCAAACAAACACAAAGATAACCTCTTCAGGGAATTGCGTATTAGAGCAACTCGATTGAACCGAATAGAAAATATATAAATTCAGCACATTTAGCCCTGGTGTTTCTAAATGGCTTCCCAACATTTTTTTCCCCCTGACTGTTTGTCTTTGACTGTCGAGAAGGTAAGGAGCTGCGTTTTTGTTCTATCAAAAAGACCTTGTTCCATCGCTGGTAGTGGTCACCACCTCAGCAAACCAATTAATGGGCCTCACTTGGCTATCTCCAAAAGAAATGAAAAATAAACTCTAGATAATCCCTCAGTTAAAAGGTTATGCGGGGGCGATAAAAGCTATTTTGTTAATTTATTTACTCGCTGCTCTCTCGAGATAAAGAAAAGGAACAATTAGGGAATTCTAGGTGAGAGATTTTGAAAAGGGCAATGACATTGGGTTAATATTTTATAAGGCTTGATTGGCAGAGGCCTGGAGAGGGAAAGCTTTGTTTACACACAGAATGATTCCGTTACTCCTTACCTTTCAGAGATGTCAAACAGAAGACAGAGATAAAAAGGTCAATGGCTCGATTTGAGGCAACACAAAATAATACTTGGGTAAACCTGACTTCAGTAAATCTGCCATAATGCATACACATTGACCCAGACTAGGCCTACATTGATAACTTCATCTGAAGATGTCCCTTTTTAGATGATTTGTAAGGAAAAGCTTGCTTACTTGGAGATAAGAAATCAGCATTTTATAATTTGAATTGATTTGTAATAGATCATAATCACTACATTTACCGTCATTCCGCGTAACAATCATAATCACGGTATTCGCCGAAACAAGATCCCTTTCATTCGTAGTTGTTGTTGACTGGAATGTCTGATAGGGTGGAGGTGCACTGTTGCGCCATGCGATCTAAAAGACTGATGTGATATCTGTTGCATTGGTATTATACAGTATCACCTCATGTCTGCTTCCTGTAAAAGGGGGTGAGAACATGAATTTAATTATTGGGCTTTTATTGCGTTGTTGCATTGAAATTGGACCCGCACGGTTTAGTGTATTGTTGGGCCTTGTGTAATCTGATTGCCTAGGCAGCATAGTGGTTTAGATAGTATCAGGGTCCCCGACATTTACTGTTCAGTCAACACAGACCCAGTCCATTAAAGGAAGTGTGGTGGTTCAGGGAAAGTTCAGCCACTATTTTGTTTTCACCATGGTAGCAAAACAGCTAAAGGAGAGCAAGGAAGAATTCCTCGATTCGTAACATATTTTGCAGGGTTGGTGGGGTCCTATTTGGTTTCCAGAGTTATGAAATCCCACTGATTATCCTGTGTTGGAAACACAAAAGGAGGAGTGGCTAGTCTGTGCTTGAAAGGCTGGTTCACCCAAATTAAAGGGACACTTCACCCACATGACCAAATTACTTATACGATGAAAGTGGTCTATGTACAAATCCACACTTTGGTTTTGCTTACCTAGCCATTAACCGCTAATAGTAGCACTTTCAAAAAAACCAAAAACCCAAGTAAAAGTCAATGTACCCTAATATACATAACATTAATTAATATCTCAAAGTCTCTAAAAGGATTTTGCAGTACAATAACTTGGTTTGGTATGTTATGTTGAGATGATTTGCGTATTACATTTTAAATCATGATACTTTTGTCTGTAGGTCTAGATACAGCACTTTCTTGATCAACCAAATACTGTATCCCAATCACATTGAGTCTTTAATTTAAACCATCTCTCCCTGCAATAATGCCCTACTTCTGAGGAGTTTATGTGTCAAGCTATTTAGGGAGTTAGCATCTGCTGCTTGACAAATAGCTCTTTTGTTTTGGGCCAGGTTGAGTTCCATTGTCAATCCACTGTACAGCATGGTCCTGCATGGGCCCAGTAGAAAAATGAAAAGTATGGACATTCAGTAGTCAGGTGCTGCATAGAGAAAAAGAAATATAGGACAAAAGTGATGTCCGCAACTCTAATACTTCCCAGTGAATTATAGTGACACACACATAAGACGGTTTGGCCCACTGGGATCTTTGTCAGGCTCAACCATATGGGAAGGAGTATATGAAATGCTAGAGAGTTCATAATGATCCCTGATGAGTGTTAATAAGTTAAAATGCCCTCAGTGTCTCTTAATGCAATTCTCTCAGGACCTGTATTATATGATGAAAAGTATGGGTTATGCACCCAATGGCTAACATAATTGAATATTAAACTAAAATTAATTGAATATATCAAATATATGAAACCATACATTTCTTCTGGTATATACACTGAGTATACCAAACATTGCATGTCCTTTTGGTGGTGGACCATTCTTGATACACACGGGAAACTGTTGAGCGTGAAAAACCCAGCAGCGTTGACACAAATTGGTGTGCCTGGCACCTCCTGCCATACCCTGTTCAAAGGCACTCAAATATTTTGTCTTGCCCATTCACCCATTCAATCCATGTCTCAATTGTCGCAAGGCTTAACACTCCTTCTTTAACCTGTCTCCACCTCTTCATCTACAGTGATTGAAGTGGATTTAACAAGTGACATCAATAAGGGATCAGAGCTGTCACTTGGATTCACCTGGTCAGTCTACTGTATGTTATGGAAAGAGCAGGTGTTTTGTATAGTCCGTGTATACAGTGAGCACTATAATTAATTGAACAATGACCATTTTTTTGTTATTTTGGTTCTGTACTCTAGCACTTTGAGTTTGAAAGGATACAATGACAATGAGGGTGAAGTGGAGACTGTCAGCTTTAATTTGAGGGTATTTTCATACATATCGGATGAACTGTTTAGAAATGATAGAAACTTTTGTACATTGTCCCCCCCCATTTTCAGGCATCAAAAAAACATTGGACAGTTTAACATAATGTAGAATAAAGTAATCATTGTTAATATTTGGTCGCGTATCCTTTGCATGCAATGACTGCTTGAAGTCTGCGATGCATCGACATCACCAGATGCTGGGTATCTTCCCTGGTGATGCTCTGCCAGGCCTGTACTGCAGCCATCTTCAGTTCCTGCTTGTTTCGGGGACTTATTGCCTTCAGTCTCCTCTTCAGCATGTAAAATGCATGTTCAATTTGATTCAGATCCGTTGATTGACTCGGACAGTCAAGGATTGTCCACTATTTGGCCATCATTAACCCATTCGTTGCTTTAGCAGTATGTTTAGGGTCATTGTCTTGTTGCATGATGAAGTGCCGTCCAATGAGTTGAGGCATTTGGTTTTATCTGAGCGGATCATGGGCATGTCTTTTTTTTCCACACTTTCCTCTTTCCATCACTCTGGTACATGTTAATCTTTGTCTCATCTGTCCACAATACTTTTTTCCAGAACTCTTGGGCCTCTTTTAGGGCTTTTTAGCAAACTGTAATCTTGCCTTTCTGTTCTTCAGGCTTATCAGAAGTCCTGCTGGTGTAGTCTTCTACGTATGGTAGACTTTGACACATCTACACCTGCATCCAGGAGAGTAACGACACAAATTAATACACCTGCCTAACGACACATGAAGCCAATTCAACAAATACTTGTAGTACCTTAAAATGGGGGGGATCATGTACAAAAGGTGCTGTCATTTCTAAACTGTTCATCCGATATGTATGAAATGTATCATGCTAAATCTAGCCCATGCTAATATACATTATTGGGGTGCATGGTATTACGTTGCATGGTTATTAACTATGTCCCAGACATACTGTACTTCATGACCACAACATGCAGTGGCCCAATGATATCTGTTTCAGATGACACCCCCTATTTTGTTATGGTACAGCTTTCACCGCCAGTGCTTTGTAGTCCACTGCATACAACGTTGAAATGCTACCCCTCTAAATACACAGACATATCTTCTTCTAGCCTATCTAAACATGACTTCTACTAAACTGTTCCTTTCTACCGGCACCCACATCGCCTGGTCCCCTCTGGCCATCAGCTCCAAGTCGATGTGACATGTTTTGTCCACTGGAGTTTTTCTGCTTTTAGTTTTGTTTGAAAAAAGCCTTTCACCCATCACATGCCCTCTATTGAGGTCTTTCATAAATAATTCAGACAGAGAATAAGTGAAAGTGATGACAGTAAAACTGTCTGAGATCTCTCCCTCTCATAAGATCAAAGAGGTGGTGGCTCTGTAGAAATGGGAATTACATTTCCAGATGTCCTCAGGTTGAACGGACACTTATTTGTTCTCTCTATCTTTTTCTTTCTTCTTTCTATCTCTCTCTCTTGCTATCTTTTTACCTCTCTTTTGTTAAATTTTTTTTCGCTCTTCTTTCTCTCTCGCTATCTTTTATCTCTCTCTCTCTCATTTGTGTGTGAGTCAGATAATGTGTGGGGGAGAGAGTACTTAGGCTGCATATAGGTAAATACACATCACAAAGAAAAAGGACTGAATGCATTAAACTTCTGAGACTGGCTGAACTGACACACCACTGTGTTGAACCGTTTATCATTGTGGCAAATGTCAATTGAGTTCAACTTCTACTCCTGTTGTTTGAGCATGAAACCTCTTTTCTTAAATTTCAATAAACTATTTTGTATTTCAATAATGCTGTTGATAGTTTAGAAGATTCACTTTTGGAAGATCTGAAGAGATGATTCCATGCAAAATATTGAGGATGATGTGATAACGAGCTATAGTATACCTGCTAACTGTGGTCTTCTATAGAAGTGAAATATATAGTTTTTCTCCGGCATGGGGAAGGGAAAAGTAGTGTTGCTTAAAATGGACTATTATCACTGATAATGCATGCAACCAGTATCATGACTTGGCAATTCATTTTCTCCACCAAAGATACCTCTTCAGTCTATGTCCCATAATGGAATGTGCCTAATAAAATCCCTGCGCCTTGAATATGTGATCATATTGACAATAAATCCCATAGGCTTTTTAAAACTATAACTACGCCAGCTAAGGTTTATATCGATTGCGATACAAAGCTTATTAATAAGTAACTGATTAAGATATGGGGGGAATACATACACAGGCTACATCAGCTCAGCTCTGAAAGTAAGCCAGAGGAGTCATTTATCACGTCCAAATCTGGGCTCCTTCTCGTTTGCAGTAATAAACGGGGGCCCATCAGAAAGATCCAACAAGTCTGAATCACCGAATCACCTCGTCTCTCCTCCACCTCCTAGCTACGGCGTCACATTAAATCAAACAAGCGGAACATTTCCTAAGGCACCCAGTGGCTTTTAATTTCCTGAAGAACCTTAACATATCATTCATTACCAGAACTACACATATTTGGGTTTTTTCAAAGTCCTATAAATCAATAGTGGGGCCTGACTGCAATAATTATAGCAAGTTAACATGTAATTTCCAGGCCGAGAGGGCTGCTAGAGCGCTGCGGCCTCGGCTAGGTTTTATCATATGCAAGTGAGGCAATTCAAATAGTGTGCTGGGATATTAATACGCGGGAGCAGGTAACGAGGTACGGCCGATGAATTATGCATCAAAAAGAGGTTGATCTTCAATAAAGGAAATAAATTCAGCGTGTAATCTAATTAGTTACGGGAAGTCTATTATGTTGGAGCGGCGGAAAGCAACTGTCCTTGAAAAGGGAATTTATTTACAGTAACGTGTTTTGTTGGCTCTCTGGAATGGAATTGCATTCTGCAGTGGTCCAAAATGTTAACACCTTCCTCTCCCCCATCTCTTTTTTCCTCTCTCACTCTCTCCTCCCTCTCTTTGTCTGTCTTTATTTCAACATGTATTTCAACATTTCTATCCTTCTACCTCTTCCTCATATGTATCTTACTCTGTAACATCTCTCTTTCTCTCCCTATTTTCCCCTCCCCCTCCCCTCTCTCCTTCACTCATCCCCCCCTTCTCTCGCTCAGCTCCCTGGCCTACATATACTTACCCCGTCCCTATAACATTTTTCCCTCCATTCTGGGGGGGGGGGGGAGTTCAGGGGTATTGAGGATTGAGGGGTATTGAGGGTTGTTTTTAGGTAAGGGAAGATGTCTCTACAGAGAGCGTCAAAAGTTCAAGTCCTCTTTCTTCTGTCTCTCCCAGCTCCAGACCAGGCAGACCTCCCAAGAGGACCCAGAGTGTGACATCATCAGAGAACCCACACATCATGCCTCACTCTGTCCCTGGCCTCATGTCCCCTGGAACCTTCCCATCCTCAGGTATGCAGCGTAGTTACACAAAAACACAGACACATGCATACACGCAAGTGCACACTAACATACACACGCACATGAGCCACACACAAACACGCACACACATACGCACCCACGCAAAAACACACACATACAGTATTTGCACATAGTCAATGTATACGTACACACACTTGTGCACCCACATGCACATGCTAAGCATACACACGCATGCACGGACACACACACGCTGAAACAATCCTCCATACCCTCAGCACCCCTACAGCACTCCACGCCTCCCTCTCCTTGTCCTCTAAACTGCAAGCAGAGCGAAGTGACACATGCACACACAACCACCAGACAACCATCAGACAACCACCAGACAACCAGCCACTCGTTTGAACTAGTTTACAAAAAATATATTTTTTAACTCATCCCCCGGAAACGGAGAGAGAGAGAGAAAAGGAAGGAAAGAGACAGAGAGGGAGAATAAGTTGGAGTGACGTCCTTTTCTCTCAGATTATTTTTGTAGATGCTGCGTTTCGCCTTGAGAGTATTCTAATTAGTGCGATTAAATCCACACCACTGGTGTATGCACATAGGCATGGTTGATGCTAAAGCAAGCTTTATCGCCACCAGAATCAACAACAACCGTTTGTGACCTAACGTGCCCCCGGGCGAGTCTTAATGCAGCTAATGCTTTTGTTCTATTTGTGGCTGGTTGCATTGTGACGTCTTTGATGTCGCTGGGTGTAAATGCTCTGATTTGCATATTTCGTTTTTCCCCCTCATTTATTTCGATTTTTCCATATTTAATACTTTTTTTTACTGTCTTTAGGTTTCTCTTAACTCTTAGTTTTGCTGTATTAAGCCATCTTGCAAGAAACAACTAAACTGCATATAATTTGTTTTGTTATCTATGTAATCTTACAAGTTTGCCTCCAAGATCTTGCTATGCTCGAGTATTTCTGAAAATCTTCCTACCTTACACTCACATTTTCTCATCGAGAAAAAACAGCATGGGAGTGAGTTATTTTCTTTCAAAGGCAAAAAAAATTAATTCACCTGAGAAATGTTTTAAATTCAATAGCAGACACAGATTGGCCACATTCTTAACAATGGAGGCTCACAGATCAATGCCCAGCTTTGAACTCTGGGAGTGTGGTGAGGTCACATACTATCTGTGTCTTGTTTGGAATGACTCAAAAGGCCATTCGGAACAGCAAAGCAGGACAAAGATGAGAAAGCCATGGTTTTATTTAGTGGAACATAAAGCAACAGAAAAGCCTTTTGATATCCCTCCCCTTTAAGCCCAGATGGAGTCTATGATCTTGACATTTAGTCAGGTTTTTCAGGAAAGCAAGATAAAGTAATTGAGTTTTTTTGGTCCCCTCGTAACTTCCTTTCTATGTGTGGCCGCAAAAGCCAAGATGGCTGAACATTCTCCCTAACTGGCTTCTGTGGTTTGATTATGGTACAAAGTTAGTAACAAAGTTATGCCAAATTATTATTCAAAATGATGTAAAGTGATCATACATAGTAGTTTACTTACTAACAATGGAATACTACTCAGTCCTGTACCCTGTCTCTGCAGAGCAGGTGACTCCATTTAACAAAAATCTGTCCCACATGATGCATTGCACCAAATCCGGCAAATAACCCAATAACCCACTCTCCTCCGATGGCCACCTGCATGGAAACTTCACTCATAGAGGGGCACAGGTATTGTTCAACCAATGAAGGTTCTTTGAAAATTGGGACTTTTTTAGTTTTGTAGTGCCAAAGTTGAGATACAGTACTTTTTGAAAGTGTGCTTTCCACACAATGACTCAATGACTTATATTTTGAGAAAGCCTATTTATGAGAGAGACATTTTTGTATGTTTTGCCCTTGACACCAGTTCAATTCAGGAAGGGTGTCTTAATTTGCCACGGTTTCCATTTAAGGAAACATCCTTTGCTCGTGTGGGTGCGCGTGTGTGTGTGTGCATGCATTTGTGTGCTTTCGTGCAAGTTTATGTGTGTGCTTGGATGTGCTTATGTGTGTGTGTGTGCATGCATCTATGTGTGTGCATGTGTGCGTGTTTGTGTGTGTGTGTGTGTGTGTGTGTGTGTGTGTGTGTGTGTGTGTGTGTGTGTGTGTGTGTGTGTGTGTGTGTGTGTGTGTGTGTGTGTGTGTGTGTGTTCATGTGCATGTGGGTACGCCCCAGGGATTGGGGTTGCTCTGGAGTCTTTCCAGTTGCTGATGCATTACAGGCAGATTGGCCCACTAAATGGGATGCCGTGGACTGACAACACACATAGATGACATCTCCTTTACTGTAGAGAGGCTTTCTGAACAGCCTGCATTCAGAGACTCACACTCTGGCCACTACCTAGGCACCCATCTTCACCACTATATCCTAGCTCTGCACACACACAACTTCCCCTTCCAGCTTCCAGTTCGCCGCTGGTCATAAGGTTTGTGCGTGTCTGTAATTGATACACAATTTGTCATGTGAATAGCGCTGAAGTTCAAGTGCCGCGGGTGCCGTGTACCCGAGGACTCGCAGAACTCCAAAACCCCAGTTTGTCACTGCCACTACCACCGCCACAGCCAGCCCATGCATAAAATGAAGCTTCCCCAAATCCATGCTCATTGACATGGACTGTCTCTCCTCTTTGCTACTTAGCTTAACCTCTGCATCTCAGTTTTAGTTACTGTTTCAGCGCTGCACGTAAGAGTAGAGAGCGAGAGACCGGGGGGACCATACAGTAGCATCACAGAGACAGAGACAGAGAGAGAGAGATATAGAGAGAAAGCGCAAGCAAAGAGAGAGCGGGAGGGATAGACCATAAAGTAACATTACATACAGATAAAGATATATAGAGAAAAAGAGAGAGAGAGAGATACAAAGATAAAGAGAAAGCAACACAACAGAGAAAACATAGGTCATTCTTTATCACTGCCTCTCTATCAAGAGAGAAGGGGAAAAGAGACGTAAAAGTCGGTATTTCTTTTGTGTACCGATGTGGAGTTAATCTAATTTTAATTGAATTATTCCCATCGGTTGGTGTTGAGAAGGGCAGTGGCATCAGGGTGGGTGTTTGTCGTAAGAGAGAAATGTTCTGACATTGGTCGCAGGTATGGGGTAGCTTCGCATGTTAATTAATGATGAAGATCCTGACAATATGCAGAGGCATGACAGCGTTAAGCCAGTCGAGGCTGCCACTTCCTTTGCATATTAATAGACGCTTCATTATTATTTAATATGACAGCTGCTCTGAGGGCAACCATCAGACCTCGTCTCCATTATTTGCTGTTTTCTGACTCCGACTCTCCTCCTCTGCCGTTCTGTTCTCCATTTGTCGAAATTGGGGCATTGGGCAGGGTGTTTGCTTTCCAACTTGTGTAGGTGTGACTGTCTCCATACCATGCAACACTGGGTCTTGTCCATTAGGCACCAAATGAAAGAAAATTGACTGAAACAGGGATGGACTGCTTGGACTTATCCAATGAGAAACACTCATTTTTTGTTTCCCGTTGCAAAATGTTTTAACATGTTTTCTGTTGCGTGTGCTAATGAACATGACCCTGTTGTGTTGGTGTTTGTTTGTGGCCAAGGAGGATTCTCTGTGTGTGTGTCTAAAAAACCTGTCTGTTTGAATTTTTTAGGGTGAATTTGAAAGAATCCATGATGTCAGTATTTTGTTTGCATAGTACCTAATGCAGATTAGGAGGAGGGTGTGGGATGGGCCTTTTGACATTTACACGTCTAGTCGTTTTAATAGACTTGTTGCGCTGTTCGGAGATCTTGACGCCTCCTTGTTAGATTGAGTGTAAGGTGGGTGCGTGTTATGAGCTATTGATAATAGATTGGCTGAAACAAAATAATTATATGAACAAAGGTTTGAATTTACACTTATATTATGTAAAGATGGGGTTCGGAAGGTGGGGTCAGAGTCCAAAGTCCTTTCTTGGCAGAGATACCTTTCAATAATTTCTCTGAACATCACAATGGCTTCTAGATTAGATCAATGTCTCTGATGATTTGAGCACATTTGGTCAATCATTTGCAATCACAATATACACTAAGTGTACAAAACATTAGGAACACCTTCCTAATATTGAGTTGCACCCCCTTTTGCCCTCAGAACAGACTCAATTTATCGGGTCATGGACTCTACAAGGTGTCGAAAGCGTTCCACAGGGATGCCAATGCCAATGCTTCCCACATTTATGTCAAGTTTGCTGGATGTCCTTTAAGTGGTGGACCATTCATGATGCACATGGAAATCTGTTGAGTGTGAAAAACCCAGCAGCGGTGCAGTTCTTGACCCTCTCAAACCAGTGCACCTGGCACCTACTACCATACCCCATTCGAAAGGAACTTAAATATTTTGTCTTGCCCATTCACTCTCTGAATGGCACACATACACAATCCATGTCTCAATTGTATCAAGGCTTAAAAATCCTTCTTTAACCTGTCTCCTCCCCTTCAACTACACTGACATCAATAAGGGATCATAGCTTTCACCTGGTCAGTATATGTCATGTAAAAAGCAGGTGTTCCTAATGTTTTGTAAACTCAGTGTACATCAAACCTACACTGTAGGTGAAATAAAAATTCTACATGCATACATCACAATGCATCAGTGAATGCCATTTGCTGTACTCTAAAAGTCCTTTATGCCGCACCTGATTTGTGGCGGAATTAATCTTAGTAACAACCCCAGAGGTGATTTCAATATTTACTCTGCAGTCTACTCTGCATACATCTCATTTGGAAAACAGTTGACTCTTGGCCATTAGACAGAAATGAAAGCTGACCTTCAGGCTGGGCAGAGGCCACATTCATTACCAAGCCTCGTGTGTGCGTGTGTGTGTGTGTATGTGCGTTTGTGTATGTGTCGTTCTCATGCATATGGAACAGCAGAGAGGTGCCATTGCAAACGAGCGGGCCTTGGTGACATGATGTATACTGTTCGTCAATATGGTCCCAATGTATTTTAAGATGCAAACGAGGCTTTAAATGATATGCACCTCCATGTCAGTGGCTCAGTTGGTCTCACCATCTGCATATCAGCTGCTGGAGAGAGGAGTGTGTGCTTGTGTGTCTGTGTGTGTGCATTGGGGATTAGATTAGAGTTGGTGATTAGATTAGAGTTTATTAGTCACATGCACAGGGCACGGTGAAATTATTAAGCTCCAACAGTGCCGATCAAAAAGGGCAGGTAAAAACAATAATAATAATAATAATAATAAACATATTGACAACTGTAACAATTAGTGATGCACCGATATGACATTTTTGCCCGATACCGATATCCGATATTTTCCTTTCCAAAAAAAACCTGATACCGACACCCGATATTTCACATTTTAGCGGCCTTTTAAGCATTCTAGTACAGTTAAATAGTTGAAACACACAGACAGACAGACACACACACACACACACACACACACACACACACACACACACACACACACACACACACACACACACACACATACACACACCAAAAAGTTATTTTGTTGGCATTTACATATGTCCCCATTACCAGTAAAACATGATCAAAACCTATTTATTTCACTTACTTGCTGTGTTGTTTTGTTGTTCATATGTTCAGTCTCAACCAGGATTTCATCATACATGTCAAGCAGTGAAGTTTCAACTCTGTCTGTCCATGGCCTCTCTTCGTTGGTGCGCACTGTCACTGTGTCCATTTCCATCTTGTCCAGCTGTGTCTAACATTTCACATAAACCCTATTTCTTGTCTGCATCGAAGTAGCGGTTCTTGTACCTAGCATCGAGCATGGTGGCGACACAATAAAGAGGCTCAGAGAGAATGCCACCAAGTCACTTGTTCACGGCCTCTTGTAGAGTACTTTTGCAAGTTTTAACCCCACGGTCTGTGTCGGCAGTTTTGTTTAGCAGGAGTTTCAATGCCATGACAGAGGGTATCACGTCTGCTGCAGACGTAGTTGAAGAGCTTATTTCTCGAGTCAGTTGTTCGAATGGAGCTTGGAGTGTGCCATTGACATGGCAGCAGCGGTATGAGAACGAGCACATTCTTGAGCATGCGATTTCCTCAGTACGAAATCCTCGTCGACCCACTGTGCTGTCAGACTCAGCATGCTCATGGGGCTGACATTGCTGGTCCAAATGTCAGTCGTGAAGCTAATAGCAGTGACGCCCATAGCAAGTAGCTTGGCGTTAATGGATTTTGCCTTTGAGTTGTCTCGCTGAAATGTTCTTACTCTTTCAAAGGACTGCTCGACTTGAACTTGTTTAGTTGTTGGAAGTGCGCTTAGTATTTTTCTGCTTTTGTTCTGTGTAGTGCTGTATTTTTCGTGGCGTTATTACGTCATCTACCTACGTTATATAGGTATGCACGGCAGCTTTGACATCGGTTTTGCACATCGGAGTTAAACTAGACATTAGGCATTTTTAGCTAATATTGGCCGATTCCTAAATGCTTACCGATATATCGTGTATCGTGCATCCCTAGGGGGGTTGAAGCGATTGGCCAGTCATACAGTTTTTGCCATGACGCTCCTATACTGCCCGCGTCTGAGTGATGGAAGCGTCGAGAACAGGCCGTGGCTCGGGTGGCTGAGATCCTTGATGATCTTCTTGGCCTTCCTGCGACACCTGATGTTGTAGTTGTCCTGGAGGGTAGACAGTGTGCACCCAATGGTGCGTTCGACTGATTGTACCACCCTCTGTAGAGCCTTGCGGTCTGCGGCGGTGGAGTTGCAGTACCAGGCACTGATGCAGCCCAACGGTATGCTCTCAATGGTGCTCCTGTAGAACATGGTGAAGGCCCTCGGGGACAGTATCTGAACGTGGGTGTGCCCAGCCTGGTTCCTCCTGAAGTCCATAATCAGCTCCTTTGTTTTGCTGACGTTGAGGGAGAGGTTTTTTACCTGGCACCACGCCGTCAGAGTACCTACCTCCTTTCTGTAGACCGTCTCGTCGCTGTTGGTAATCAGGCCTACTACTGTTGTGTCGTCAGCGAGCTTGGAGTTGGAACTTTGTGAGGACACGCAGTTGTGGGTTTACAGGGAGTACAGGAGGGGACTGAGGATGCACCCTTGTGGGGACCCCGTGTTGAGGATCAGTGTGGAGGTGGTAATGTTACCTACCTTCACCACCTGGGGACGGCCCGTCAGAAAGTCCAGGACCATGTTGCATAGGAAGGAATTCAATTCTTTGTGGTGAGTCTATGGGCACTATGGTATTGAAGGCCGAGCTATAGTCAATGAATAGTATCCTCACATATGCATTCCTTTTGTCCAAGTTGGTAAGGGTGGTGTGCAGTGCAATGGCTATTGCGTCTTCTGTGGATCTGTTGGGACAGGGCAGTAGGCGAATTGGAGAGGGTCTAGTGTGTTTCCAACTGTTTCCTTTGTACAACTGTTTGCTTGCACCCTTTTCCTCTCATGGGCCTAGACTAATCTTCAAGGAAATGTTCAGTGATGCGTCATTTGATGCATAAAACTGTACTCAAGTCATGCTGTCAACTGTAGCCAAGTTGGAATTAACTTCTTATGTAATTTATTTTGATTGGGAGAAAACTGGGTATTTTGTGTCAACCTGGTCTTTGACTGTACATACTGTAGGTGACTTTTGTTGAAGAGCCTGTTCTTTCTGTAGAACACTGTTTCTATTGCAAAATCTTCATTCTCTTAAAGTGTTTCTCTCAAAAACAGATGGCATTGACCAGAAAGCCCTGGTTTAATTATATGATTAATAAACATTTCACTAATTGCATTTCACTCACCTGAAAACCACTCCTGCAGATGACGCAATCTCGATTGCACTCCACACTGCCCTTGTTCAGAGTCATTCAGAAGTAAAATGAAAATGACATTGAAACTTAAGTTCTTTAAGAATCTGCCTGTTTTGCCCCACGACTGGCCTTGCAAGCCAATGAAAGCCAGAGGAAGACTGTTATGAGCGACTGTGTAGCCCATAAAGAATTTGAATAGCAATGTTGGTCATTATTCAGTTTCTGTGACAGTGGGGTTAAATCTGGTGAATACATTAGATGCTATCATTGAAATTGCCAGAGGCTCAAGACGTTTGTACGTTTTTCTGTATTACTCGTCCTTTACACACACACACACACACACACACACACACACACACACACACACACACACACACACACACACACACACACACACACACACAGACGTATGCATGCATACACACATGTACACACAAGTGTACAGACACTTGCACAAACATACATCCCCACATGCATACACATACCATTAATTACAAACAGAAATAATGGCATCATGTCATTGCATATGTGTTATTCTGGCTCCATCTGTTCAATACAGTGTTTGGGGGGGGGGGGGGGCGACACACCCACTCCGATTCGCATACCGTCCAAACAGATCTGCAGATGATGCAATCTCGATTGCACTCTACACTGATCTCACCCACCTGGACAAAAGGAAGACCTATGTAAGAATGCTGCTATTTGACTACAGCTCAGCATTCAACACTATAATCCTCTCCAAACTCATCACCAAGCTCAGGACCCTGGGACTGAACATTTCCCTCTGCAACTGGATAATGGACTTCCTGACGGGCCGCCCCAGGCGGTGAGGGTAGGCAACATCACCCCCGCCACAGTGACCATCAACACGGGGGCCCCTCAGTACTCCCTGTTCACCCACGACTGCGTGGCCACACATGACTCCAAAACCATCAAGTTTACTGACGACACAGCGGTGGTAGACCTGATCACCGACGATGAGACAGCCAATAGGGAGGTCAGAGAGCTGGCAGTATGGTGCCAGGACAATAACCTGTCCCTCAATGTCAGCAAGACAAAGGAGCTGATAGTGGACTACAGGAAAAGGAAGGGTGAGCATGCACCCATATGCATCAATGGGGCTGTAGTGGAGCAGGTCTGGAGATTCAAGTTCCTCGGTGTCCCCATCACTAAGGAATTAACATACGCCTATCTCAGGATATATAATGAGTTAATATCCGGACGTACCATGTACGATATCCGGAGGGAATCCAAAAATGATATGTGCTTGAAATCAAAATATGGATTTCATATTTGACAAATTATTGAGCATGTGGTGAAAACTCAGAAATCGTCCATCCGAGGTCCATCCAGAGATGGACCTCAGCCAAGACAAGCATATCCAGAATCAATATAGCTTATTATCTCGAGTGTGCTGAGAGAAAACAGATATGCAATGTATACAGTCAGTATTTGTCAACTTGAAGAGAGAAAATAGGATGTCACATATCCCACGATATTGAGGCCATAGGAAATGTCCATGTGTGATATTCGGAGTAATCCCAATATCATATATGTCTAGTAGCAGGGGCGCAACTTTCACTGGGAACGGCTGAGGGGACATGTTCCCCCCCACATTCTGAAATAGCATTTTTGTCCACCCCAGTTTTATCATTGGAATGTGATACAAAACGAGGCAATGGTGTGCTTTAGGACCATGCGGACGCCTCCGAGCGGTGGGGTAGGCTGTTTGGAGTGTTTATCCGACTGGATAAAAAATAAATAATAATATGTCCCCCCACTTCTAAAACCAAAGTTGAGCCCTTGTCTAAAAGACACATCTGGACTCAGAATTTGTCAGCATATGGTGCAAATCCACAAAACTCAAAATATGCATTGGAAATGGTCTGTATTCTCGTGAATATATAAAATATTTAATGTAAAGATATCCTCTGATATGGACAATTTGTTCCCAATGAGAGCTGCAGCCAGACCAGCAATATCCAGTGCTCCAGCCTGCTCTACCTGCAGACTACCAGCCAGACCTGCCTGAGCTGGCACCCTAACTGACACCTGAGGAGACATTCCAGCTAGTGTCTCTCCTGGACCAGATGCCACCGGACCCAACTCCGGGGCTGGTCCCTACACTACCTGCTGCCCTTGTAGACCTGCTTGGCCTGGACATGACGGCCAAGCCAACTCTCCAACCAGAGTCCCACTTGGCTCCTCAGATTCCAGCAGCAGGTGAGCCTTCAGAATCTCTCCTGGACCTGCCAGCATCAGACCAGACTGTGGTTCTGGTCCTGATGTCCACTGTCATCCTGGAGGACCAGTCCAGCCCTATACTGGACCCACTAGCCAACTCAACTCCAGTCCTGGGTCCGCCTCCCTCTCCTGTCCCAGGCCCAACACCATCGGCTGAAGAGCTGGGTCCAGAGCTGGGTCCACGGCCCTCATCGGCCCACAAGGACAGACTAACCTAACTCCACCCACGGGTCCGGTGCCTGTCCCTATCCTCGGCTCATCAGCTGACCCAGCACCAGTCCTGGGTCCACTGCCCAGACCATATCTGGGCCTGCCTCTGCCTCCGGACCTCTATAACTATCCAGCCCCTGTAGGAGAGCCTCCACCTGAGAAGCGCTCTCGCCCCTTTCCAATCAGGGATGCCTGGCCTAATTCCGTGGGACGGCCTCCTCCAACAACCTGGACACCTACAGCAACACAGGCACAGACTGCTCTGACTCCTGCTGGACAGAATTAAATCAAAGACACTATGAGCACCTCTTCCCCCACTGCCCACTCCACACATGCCACTGAAGGGGTGGTGACATGATGAGGCAGGACTTCCACAGTCTTGGTGCCTTACAAACACCACTGGACTTTACAGGGCAGCTACAGAGGACACACATCCACGTCCTCACCAGAGAATTTGAGGTGAAAATATACTTCATACATTTTGTGGCGGCTGTAGAAAATCCTGTCTAAATGTGCATCTCCTCAGGGCATCTGTCCAGTAGACATGTGGGATAAGAGCTTGCTCCAGCCCAGTCCGGGCTCAGTATCCAGCAAGCAGTGGTAGACTGAGGGGATCTCTCATGAACCTCTGCCCTGCACTTCACACAGCTGGACCACTCACCAATGGACCCTTCTCTCCTCCAGTAGCATGTAGTGGGTCCTTGTAAATTTAAGTAGAATTTCTTGGTCAAGGTGTATTGTCTGATATGCTATTATGTGTACTTTTAAAGATGCAGTCTGGGATCTTAAGCACAACAAATTCATAACATGCTGTACGAATTGGATTCGTAGCATTTCATATAAATTGCAAATTATATACAGTTGAAGTCGTAAGTTTACATACACCTTAGCCAAATACATTTACACTCAGTTATTCACAATTCCTGACATTTAATCCTTGTAAAAAATCCCTTTCTTAGGTCAGTTAGGATCAAAACTTTATTTTAAGAATGTGAAATGTCAGAATAATAGTAGAGAGAAGGATTTATTTCAGCTTTTATTTCTTTCATCACATTCCCAGTGGGTCAGAAGTTTACATACACCCAATTAGTATTTGGTAGCATTGCCTTTCAATTGTTTAACTTGGGTCAAACATTTTGGGTAGCCTTCCACAAGCTTCCCACAATAAGTTGGGTGAATTTTGGTCCATTCGTCCTGACAGAGCTGGTGTAACTGAGTCAGGTTTGTAGACATCCTTGCTCGCACACGCTTTTTCAGTTCTACCCACACATTTTCTATGGGATTGAGGTCAGGGCTTTGTGATGGCCACTCCAATACCTTGACTTTGTTGTCCTTAAGCCATTTTGCCACAACTTTGGAAGTATGCTTGGGGTCATTGTCCATTTGGAAGACCCATTTGCGACCAAGCTTTAACTTCCTGACTGATGTCTTGGGATGTTGCTTCAATATATCCACATAATTTTCCTACCTCATGATGCCATCTATTTTGTGAAGTGCACCAGTCTCTCCGGCAGCAAAGCACCCCCACATGATGCTGCCACCCCCGTGCTTCACGGTTGGGATGGTGTTCTTCGGCTTGCAAGCATTCCCCTTTTTCCTCCTAACATAATGATGATCATTATGGCCAAACAGTTCTGTTTTTGTTTCATCAGACCAGAGGACATTTCTCCAAAAAGTATGATCTTTGTCCCCATGTGCAGTTGCAAACCTTAGTCTGGCTTTTTTATGGTGGTTTTGGAGCAGTGGCTTCTTCCTTGCTGAGCGGCCTTTCAGGTTATGTCGATATAGGACTCGTTTTACTGTGGATATATATAATTTTGTACCTGTTTCCTCCACATCTTCACAAGGTCCTTTGCTGTTGTTCTGGGATTGATTTGCATTTTTCGCACCAAAGTACATTCATCTCCAGGAGACAGAACACGTCTCCTTCCTGAGGGGTATGACAGCTGCGTGATCCCGTGGTGTTTTTACTTGCGTACTATTGTTGTACAGATGAATGTGGTACATTCAGGCATTTAGAAATTGCTTCCTTAGAATGAACCAGACTTCTGGAAGTCTCCCATTTTTTTCTGAGGTTGGCTGATTTCTTTTGATTTCCCCAAGATGTTAAGCAAAGAGGCACTGAGTTTGAAGGTAGGCCTTGAAATACATTCACAGGTACACCTCCAATTGACTCAAATGATGTCAATTAGCCTATCAGAAGCTTCTAAAGCCATGACATCATTTTCTGGACTTTTCAAAGCTTTTTAAATGCACAGTCAAGTTAGTGTATGTAAACTTCTGACCCACTGGAATTGTGAAACAGTGAATTATTGTCACACCCTGAACTGAGAGCCGTTTTTCTCTGTTTAGTTAGGTCAGTGTGTGATATGGGGTGGGCATTCTATATATTGTATTTCTTTGTTTTGGCCGATTATGGTTCCTAATCAGAGGCAGCTGTCTATCATTGTCTCTGATTAGGAATCATACTTAGGCAGCCTTTCCCCACCTGTGTTTGTGGGTAGTTGTTTTCTGTTTAGTTATCTGTTGCATGACGGACCTGTTTGCTTTCGTTTTGTTTCTTTGTGTAAGTGTTTTGTTATAGTAATAAATATGAGCACTTACCACGCTGCGTTTTGGTCCCCTTCTCATTGCGACGAAAGCCATTACAATTATAAGTGAAATAATCTGTCTGTTAACAAGTGTTGGAAAAATTACTTGTGTCATGCACAAAGTAGATGTCCTAACCGACTTGCCAAAACTATAGTTTGTTAACACGAAATTTGTGGAGTGGTTGAAAAACTAGTGTACGTAAACTTCCGACTTCAACTGTATTTTTGACGTAATACACAAAAAACAAGGACCCGTTTTGACTTGTGAGCGCCACTTTCAAAACTACTGGCTGAAATTATACAAAAGTTTGTGAGCATCACTTTAAGTTTTCAGGCCATGTATAGAGACTTTCCCTATTAGTCACTATAGGCCTGAAGATGGCTATCAAGTTGTTGATGCACAACCCAAGATGGCTGCCCCCATGGTCATATTGTAGAGCAGGGGTCTTCAACCTTTTCTTGCCCTGGGACCTCCGGCCAGGCAATCTGGCGACTGAGGGACCCCCATCATATGTTTGCAAAACATGTTTTGAATCCGGTGAATGCAACACACTATTACAGCTTATTGTGAAATAGACACAAATTAGGCACACAGGCACACAGAAAGTCCACTTTTTTGTGTGTATTACACAATTTCAACCCCAAGGCATTTTGTGTGTATTACACCATTTTCAACCCCAAGGCATTTTGTGTGTATTACACAATTTTCTTTCTTCATAAAGCATTCGTGCACAATACAAAAATTCCAAATAATGGTGGATATCATTAGCTAGGCTAGCTAGGTGGCTAAAGTTAGTTAGGCTAAGGGTTAAGGTTAGTGGTTAGGTTAGGTTTAGGGGTTAAGGTTAGGGTTAGTTAACATGCTAGCTAAGTAGATAAAGGGTTAGGTTTAGGAGTTAGGTTAAAGGGTTAGGGAAAGGATTAGCTAACATGCTAAGTAGTTGCAAAGTAGCTCAAAAGTAGCAAGGCAGCTAATTAGTGAAAGAGTTATCCATAATGAGTTTCATACAACCTTTGGTTTGCTAGACGTTCAAATTATACACCCACCCATCCTCCCCGACCAGCCTCCCTCTTATTGTTTCTGTATTAAGTAACGTACTGTCTTTATCTGTGATTGAAATGCACTGTATACAAAATTGTGTACTGCACAAGAAAAAATGTACTATTTCCAATAATCAATTTGTGTCTATTTCACAATAATCTGTTATACTGGTTTGGTGAATGATAATGGCAAGGACAAATAATCAACATTTTAAAATGAATACATTTGGTAGATAGTTGTTCATTCTAATGACCTCCCCACATTACACACTGAACAAAAATATAAACGCAACAAGTGTTGGTCCCATGAACAGAAATGAAACATCCCAGAATTATTTTGTTGAAACTCACAAAAATATTATTTATCTTATTTCTGCACTAATTTGTTTACGTCTCTGTTATTGAGCATTTCTCATTTTCCAAGATAATCCATCCACTTGACAGGTGTGGCATATCAAGAAGCTGATTAAACAGGTGCACATTGTGCTGGGACAGTAAAAGGCCACTCTAAAATGTGCAGGTTTGTCTCACAACACAATGCCATAGATGTCCGAAGTTTCACGGAGCATGCAATTGGAATGCTGACTGCTGTAATGTCCACCTGAGCTGTAGCCAGAGAATTGAATGTTCGTTTCTCTACCATAAGCTGCCTCCAACGTTGTTTTAGAGAATTTGGCAGTACGTCCAACTTCTTCACCGGTGGGTTGTACATACCCACAGCTGATGAAACTGTGGGTTTGTACAACAGAAGAATATCTGCACAAACTGTCAGAAACCATCTCAGGGAGACTGAAGTTCGGCGTCGTAATGGCTTCAGTGGGTAAATGCTCACTTTCGATGGCCACCGCAGAGCTGAAGAAGTGTGCTCTTCACATATGAATCCCGGTTTCAACTGTACTGGGCAGATGGCATTGTGTGGTCGAGCGGTTTTCTGATGTCAACATCGTGAACATGGTGGCAGTGGGGTTATGATATGGGCAGGCATAATTTACAGACAACGAACAAAATTAAATGTATCTATGGTTGAATGCACAGAGATACCGTGACGAGATCCTGAGGCCCACTGTCGTGCCATTCATCCGCTGGCCATTACCTCATGTTTCAGCATGATAATGCACGGCCTGATGTCGCAAGGATTTGTACACAATTCCTGGAAGCTGAAAAAAATGCAGATCCTCGTTTGAATACCCCTGTTCAAGAGGCCTACTGTTCACACATTAACGTAGTCACCTAGCATGCTAACACTATGCTAGCCGCTAATTGTATACTGCATATATCACTGTGCTATGTAGCCGAGCGTGCCAGCTGCTGTTGTACATATTACTGTGTGCTATGTTAGCCATATTTGCCAATGCCGCTGGCCTTGCTAATGTTAGAATGGCAGTTGTGCTACTACATACTGTGCAGTGCATTACACCCGCCAGCCCATGGACTAGCTAGCGTGCTAGCTCATTGCTTTGTATATATTGTTCCCTTTGGGTGCTATGCTCGTTTATTAGCCTATGATACAAGCTGCTGTATGATGCCTTGATGTAACATTGCATATTGCCATAGCACATTGTGACTGCATAGTTATCTGGTATGCTATTGCTATCATGTACATTCTCTATTGTCATTATACAGTCACTAGCCTGTTATTACCACAATGTAAATACATTCTCTGTATTTCTCTCTCTTGTAGAAACCATGACCACTAGTTCCCTCCTCTGTAAAGTTGTGCATGTGTGCCTTCCTTGGGTGTGGAGTAAAGTGTGAATTGTATCCTTGTCTCCTGCTAGTCATTATCAGTCCTTTTATCGGGACTCTGGGACAGTTGTACCTATACTAACCTATTTCGGAGCCCACCGACTAACAGTTGGCGCCCTTCTTTTTTTGGCCTTCAGAAAAGCCATATACACTGATAGTACAAAACATTAGCTACACCTTCCTAAAATTGAGTTGCACCCCCTTTTGCCCTCAGAGCAGCGCATGTGCACGTGAATTTGTTTACAGGTCCTCACTCACACAAAGACATGCATGCAGATACCAATGCAGGTATGAATACATATGCAGATGCACACCGGCACAGACACACACACACACACACACATAGACACACACAGACACTTACTTAAGCAAGGTGAGTATCAGAGTTTGCAGATCTCATCTACATACAGCTTGTGTTGAACCAAAGCTGTACATTTGTATAGCTGTCCTCTCCGGTGTGGTGTGTTAAGGGCTGACAGCGGCAGCGGCGGCAGCTGCCAACGCGGCCATCGCCGAAGCCATGAAGGTGAAGAAGATCAAGCTGGAGGTGATGAGTGGCTACCACGGCAACGCCAACCAGCATGGGGCAGACAGTGAGAACGGAGACGTCAGCTCCAGTGTGGGTGAGTCAGTCATTGTGCCCTTCACACACACACACACACACACGCAAGCGTACAGGTGCATGCAGGTCTTCACACTCACACAAAGACATGCATGCAGATAGCAATGCAGGTATGAATACATATGCAGACGCACACCGGTACAGACACATAAATAAGCAAGGCGAGTATCAGAGTTTGCAGATCTCATCTACATACAGCTTGTGTTGAACCAAAGCTGTACATTTGTATAGCTGAATTCCACTACAAGCCACTACAAGCTTGTATCCAGGCTGTATCACAACCGGCCGTGATTGGGAGTCGCATAGGGCGGCTCAAAGATACTCTCAAGCTAAGGTACTGGATTCCAAACATACCAATTGCCAGTGTGGAGCAGAGTGTAGACAGTTCAGAGAATACAGGTTCAGTTCAAACATCTACAAAATATCCTTATATGTTCACTGCAGTTCTACCTTGGCTAATAGATTAAGTTGGATGTCTATAAAACAATTGTATCATTATTTGCATTTGTCCACGTCTTTGTAATGCAATGGTACATTCTATCTGTAAAGTATTTTTCTCTACTGCACTGTAAAATCCCCCGCCTTCATATCCAATCTAAAAACAACACAGACATTGTTAATACAAAGTTTAATCCATGAACACTATCCCAAAGCTATTAGCCATAAACTCAGTCTCTAATTTATTTTATTTAATCACAGCAAGAGCATTGCTTTTTCAATATGTGCCATTTCAATTAATTATTAGCCCACAAATGCAGACGGATTTTGCTCATATCACCACCGAGCCACTTAGCGTATTGTGGAAAATTATAATATAGTGTTGAATTATTATGAGCCCATTACAAATTATAGGCTCCATGTAATCCCTAAAGCTTTGATTCACTAAATAGTGTTTTCGATTCACTTACTCTTACTAAGTGTCTCGACAGAAGTACTTGACGCTGTATATTTGGGTAAAAACAGGATGCTGTCACTAAGCAGATTGAACAAAGCACAATTCATGAGCTCTGAGGTCATCAATCCCCAAAAAATGAAAACGGGTCTACGACCAATAAGAAAACGAGGCTACGAGGTCACCGAAATCAAGATAAATGGGAATAAGAACAGCAAGGCTACGGCAATGGAGCTAATAAGAAACTGTTTTATCTTTTTACAATTTAAATTGTAACCTTGAGCACACGGCCAGCCAGCCAGCAACACATAAGAAAGCACTCCCTGAAGAATCATAATTCTGTTGAAGGGAGCAGCGGTGTGTGAGTGTGAGTGCCATTGCGTGTGTATGTGTGTGTGTGTGTGTGTGTGTGTGTGTGTGTGTGTGTGTGTGTGTGTGTGTGTGTGTGTGTGTGTGTGTGTGTGTGTGTGTGTGTGCGTGTGTGTGTATGCATATCTGTGTTTATTTCTCTTGATAGGCATATGTGTGTGTGTCTGTGTGTGTGCATGTGCATGGGTGTGTGTGTGTGCATGTGTGTTTGTGTGTGTGGGTGGGTGCGCCGGTCACGACATTAGCCCCCTGAATGAAATATATGACGGTGATGCCTCTTGGACCCATCCACAATCAATTGGATTATTTTCCTTTAATATTTACTTGCAGCGATGAGTTGCTCGTGTGCATGGTGATGAACAGTCTGCCACTGGTGTTTGAAGGTGACCTGTCACTGCGTATGGACAAATCTCTCTCGCAGAAATGTAGAAAATAAATCATTAGGGGCTAGGCAGGCAGACAGAGGCCCTATCTCTCTTTCTCTCTCCTCCTTCTCTCTTTCTATCTCGCCTGTCTCGAATTCTCTCTCCTTCTCTCCCCTCTCACTCACTCTCCCTGGATTTAAATTGGCCTCAGATTTATGATTTGAATTAATGCTTCGTTTGGTCAAAGGAATGGCTTGCTGAGACAAATTATGTTTGGTACTGAGGCCATCCTTATATTGATTACTGGGTGTCGCAGCAATCTCTTGTTTATATCAGCCACTCTCATGTGACAGGGGTGGCCAGCAGAAGTCATCTAGATAATCCACAGGAGATACAGTAAAGTCTCTTCAGATGGAAGAAAGGAGCAGAGAGAGAAAGGAACATTTACTGGGTAAAGTATGTGTCATCATTTAGTTTGAGCGAATCACACAACTGCGAGGAGTGGATCCTTAAAAGAGGTGAACAAGACATGTAAGGCACACGCACGGGGGAGGGTTATAGGGAAGGTGTTGTGGGAGATGATTGGTTGGTGCCAATGCCTATGCGCCGTATTGGCTAAAGAAGGCCACACCAGACTCTTTCTCTTTTGGGCGGAAGTGTCTGGGAACTAAATTAGTATAGTATAGTCTTATCAGATGGACAACGTAAAGAGAGCAACGTTTAAGCAATGTTTAAAAAGGGAAAGCCAACACTTCTTCCACATTTAAAATAGAAAAAACAACGTTCTGTCAATGTTTCAATTGCTAGTTGCACATAAAGGTTTGTTAAAATAGACCAGGGAGGGTCAGCTATTGTAAAGGTGAATTTCTTCTCAATTACTTATCTGGTTAAATGTAATAGCCATATTTGCGAAGGGATCTCTTTCATTGCTAGGGAACATTTATTGCGTTAAAACAACAACAACAACAAAAACTGATCTTTTGACACATACCATGAAGAGCATAAATGTTTTGCTCATGTTTGCAATATAATCTGCTTCACTCTCAGCACTCAGGGCCTCGCTTAGGATATTGCTTAGGCTAATGCCTATACTTCCCTGCAGTACTTAGTCCCATGTCTAGCTTGGATTCCTGCATGCCTAATATGTCCTGGTCTATAGTCCATTATGCCTGTGGAATCCAGGCCTCTAAATCACTTGACAGATATAGCTGTATGACTGTGTAAGAGGGGAACTTGATTTGGCCACTGCCTTGTTGGTCTCTGTTGGTCTGGACTCAATGCAGGGCAGTGCTGATGAGGAAGTGAATAAATGCTGTTTTAAAGAGAGAGAGAGAGAGAGAGTGTGTGTGAATAGAAATAAAATAAAATAGTAATTCAGAAGGGTTGAAGGTGATAATGAGATTGTATAATACTACTACTTGTTCTAGATAAAGGAAGAGACAGAGGCAGAGGCAGAGACAGAGGGGTAAATGCAGGCATAGACAGAGGTATAGAAACAAGGCAGACACAAAAGCAGAGACAGAGAAATAAAGACAAATACAGAGGTAATGTTAGAGGCAGAGGCAGGGACAGAAATAAAGGCAGGGACAAAGGCAGAGACAGAGACAGACGCAGAAACAGAGAAAGGGACAGAGGCAGAGAAAGACAGAGCTAGAGACTGTGAAGGACACCCTGTTCTGTTGGTGGAGTTGGATTGCTGTGTGTCTGCCGTCATTGTGTTGATGTCAATGGAACAGGCTAATGTTTCTCTCCCACACATGAAATATTAATCACATTGTTTCCCCTATATTGATATTCGTTGTCGCCACTAATTTTCAGGGTTGTTAAAATGTTTTCAGTGTACACTTAAATGACTAAAGCCAGATATAAAGTGTGTACTGGAGCTATTGGAGCTATGTATTGTTTAATAAGATCATCTTTGAACACTAACAATCACCAAAATAAAAACTAGATTGTCAGGGAGAATCTAAAATTCATTAAAATGTCATGGCATGGGGCCCCGACTGATTTTGCTATGTTTAAGTCACTTAAATAGCATAAGAACACGGCATGAGCCATGGCAAAATGTGTAGAATTGCAGGAAACTAGCTTTAAACTGTAAAATGTTCTCTCCACCCAATGTCAAAATGTGTAGAATTGGAGGAAATTACATTGCAACATTTTGTCTCTGTGGCTAAGAGAAGGGCCGTTAAAATGTTGGGTTGGAGACGGCACCATTGGCCTTGTCCACTCTGACACCCCGCCCCCAAACCCCAATAACCTTGCCAACTCTGCTGAAAAAAAGCCTAGGGGAAACACTGAATCACAATTAGACCTTCCTGTTTGCATCAACGTTATTATTTATCAGGAAAAACATCCAGCTAGCTCAACTCAACCCAGCCAAGTGACCACACATCCTGTCAAAGGGGAGGAAGGGAGGGAGAGAGCGTGTGTGTGAGAGTGAGCTTGTTCTCTGATTAGACGTTTGTCTCTCGCTCTCTTTGATTCTCCCTGACAGTCTTGTGAAGGAGGTGGTGTGTGTGTGTGTGTGTGTGTGTGTGTGTGTGTGTGTGTGTGTGTGTGTGTGTGTGTGTGTGTGTGTGTGTGTGTGTGTGTGTGTGTGAGCGTCCATGTTGCTTTTAAAGGGGGCTCAGAGGCCCTCACAATTGTGTACAATGTGGATTGTTCCTGTGGCTGTCAGGATATGCCACAATTACAGATCACAAAACCAGGTTAGAGCACGTGTGGCACTAGGCCTTTCAGTGGGATAAACAGCCAGCCAGCCAGCCAGCCATTCAATCCCAACGCCCTGACCCCAACCACAACCTTCATTACCGGGACAGAAAACATTGTCAGCTGCTGCCCACTAACAAAAACCTGCCAATTTGTTTTTCAGGAGTGAGAAAAGAAAAGAAGTGTTTAAGACCATGAGCCAGTAGAACAGAGAAGAGAAGAAAACACCCCTCTCTTTACTGTTTTCTCTTTTCAAGCCCCTCCCCCCTCTCTAAAATAGACATGACTGGTTCAGTGTCAGATTCTCTGGGAACCGTAATTAGTAAGATCGTATCATGTATCGCTGTTGATGCTCTCTATGTTGTGGAGCTCCATCTCTTTCTCTTCCTCTCTAACCCCCATTCTCTGGCCTGACTCCACCTCGCCGCGGTGACGGTAATGGCCTTACATTTGGTCTGTAATTAGGTGTGGGAATTCCATCCGTCATCAACCAGACAATGCTGTCATGTACATCTTAAAGGGATAACGCGAGATTTCAAAATTAGGTCGTTTATCTACTTACCCAGAGTCAGACGAACTCATGGAAACCATTTTTATGTCTCTGCGTGCAGTTTGGAGATGATTGAAGTTAGCATATTGTTAGCTTAGCGCAATTGCTGGAAGTCTCCCGGTATAGTAGCCAGCTCCTCACATAAGCAGGACAATAGACCTTCTAAATACTCCAAAACTAGGTGGTTGGTCATTTATAGTATTACAAAGCTATACATAGTAATCTATTTTTTGTAAATGTATCTAATAATAACAACAAACTATCCACTATCCACTTCTTCATTCTTTTGTGTGTGCGTGTGTGTGTGTGTGTGTGTTGCCGAGCTGGCTGGGGCCCCTGAGAGGGCTCCGTGAGGAGGAGACCACAGCTGTACACAGCGAGCAACTAATTGGCCCTTATCTGGCTGTCCCATTCATCTTCATTTTTTACCAATTACTGAGCATTATCTGTGTTCTCAGTTGGCTATGGGACTTAATCCTTTTTGGTTAAGCTGCTTGTGGCAGCTTGCAAAATTTAAAATGGGGAAGGAGAGAGAGAGGAGGGAGGAGGGAGAAGGGGAGCAGAAGTCACAGCGATAAACAAACTCGGGAAACTTCCCATCACCTCTCCCCCCTCGGAGGAAAGAATCAATAAACAATGACATCACGTGAAGGAGAGAACAAAGAGAGGGATAAAGAGAGAGAGAGAAAGACACAGATAAAGAGAGAGAGATGGGGGAAAGGACAGGGGGAGAGAATCAATTATCGGCATTATAATTCAGGTCCTTGTTTGCAAACGCAGCGGCCTCATTGATTAAGCTTGCTCCGGTTGCTCTTGCCATTATTGACTTGTTAAAACCATATTTTCTCCTCATCAGTGGGTTTCATGTTTGCGGTCGTCAGCAGGCAGATAACAATTCTTTTAAAAGGTCTTCATCAATTATTCAGGGTGTATTCATTTTGGCAAGCTCCAAATGCCCCATGTTAAGTTTTGGTGTGTGTGTGTGTGTTTTTTCCCCATAGCAGCAGAGAATTGAACCAGGACACATTGTTCCTCCAGACGGTACATCAACAGAGTTAGCCCTTATTATCTGAGATCAATGTTTAACTAGGTTTCTCTCTATATGGGGTAAACACTAAGATAGGCCATATGGCATTGATTGTATTGCAAACTGGGTTAGAATATATGTTAATTGTTGTACTCTGTAGAATGTCTTTCTTTTTATGTATGTGTCTGTGTCTGTGTGTTATGGTTTAGTAGAGGAACAACAATTAAACCATTGTTATTACAATAAATACATTACAGGATGTAGAAATTACTGTGCATTAAATCACCCATAATAATCCTAGAAAATAATCCTAGATATGATATCAAAAGCAAACCTGGATAAATAAATGTAGAATAATAAATACTCTAAATAAAATAAGTCCATCTTTACGCAGTGCCTCCTACTCTTTGATAGGGATATTTTTTGGTCACAAGCTCTGCACCAGCTGTCAACCAAGCTTCACTGCTGCAATTTAATTAGTCAGTTTATGTCTTTCTAATAATAAAGCTCTCAGGGTGGAAGGACACATCTAGCCACTAGCTAGTGCCTGGCTTTGTTAGCCATGTTAGCCTCCTTAGCACCGGTGGCCTAGGATGTTAGCTTGGTTAATACTTGTAAAATTACTTTCTTAATTGTGCCTGAGGAGATAAATAAAGTTTCATCAAACTGAACTTAATTAGCACTGATGGTCTAGGATGTTAGCCTGATTAGCACTGGTTGCCTAGGATGTTAGCTTGGTTAGCATTGGGTAGCCTAGGACTCTAGCTTGGTTAGTGCTGGTGGCCTGGTCTAGGACATGAACTTAGCACTGAACTGGTGGCCTAAGGCATTGACTGTCTGTCTGACTGCCTGCCCTCCTGCAGACAGACAGACAGACATACATACAGACATACTATATAGACTGAACAAAGCTGTACAGCAGGATTTGTCTCTCTCTCTCTCCCTTTCTTCTCTCTCCCTCTCTTCCTCCTGGGCTTTGGTCCTCCCAACCTCTCTATTAGTGACTCAGGCCCAGGGGAGTCAGGTGACAGATAAAGCAGAGAGCGTCACACACATTTTTATTTCAAAAGATAAACTCGATAATCTTAAATGTATTTTAATGAAGTCAAATGTCCTCGTTCTAATTTCGCTTGCGTTCGGCTGTTAAGCATCTGCGTTAAAATTTGAATATGTATTATGGGGGAAATGTGTGGAGGCACACAAATGCAGATATAGATTAGAATATCAAGGAGAATTGATTAAACATTATTCCTGTAAGGATCCATATCAAGTTCTGTCATCTTTGAGTGGCAGTGGTGGTGTGGCAGTCTTATTAGAGCTGTGAGAGAGAGAGCAAGAGGGAGAAAGAGAGAGAGAGAGAGACAAAAGAAGAGAGAAAGGGAGAGGTAGAGAGGATCATCACAGAGATAGGGGGAGAGAGGAAGACAGAGTAAAAAAGTGTGGCACGCTACACAAACCACATGTCATGCAAATATTTGTACAACTGTCTCTTGCGGTTACCTCACCACGACAGGGGCACGGTTAAATAAAAACAACTGACCAGTCGACTTGTCAGCCCTCATCAACATTAAGGCTTCCTTCTTCATTAATTGGAGTGATTAATATGAAGGGCTTTGATGCAGCGGGTGATGCATGCGTCGTTGCTGTCCCCTTTGTAGCATCCACTGTCAGGTTGCATTTAGCAGGGATAGGGGCTGACCTTTGGGGAGTGAAGAGATCAAGGCAATTTGAAAAGACAGTGTCACTTGGGTTCAATGTGATACTGTGTAATAGATGACATTCCAACCTTTCACTGATGACGGGCTTTCGCAGGTTTTTTGAGTGATGTGAAATAAAGTGGTTATAAGGGCACATGGCGAGACCCAGATGCAGACACAGGAGGCAGATGGTTAGAGTCCAAGATGTTTATTAACAATCCAAAAGGGGTAGGCAAGAGAATGGTCGTGGACAGGCAAAAGGTCAAAACCAGTTCAGAGGTGCAGAATGGCAGGCAGGCTCGAGGTCAGGGCAGGCAGAATGGTCAGATAGGCGGGAATGGAGTCCAGAAAAACAGGCAAAGGTCAAAACTGGGAGGACTAGTAAAAGAGAATAGAAAAGCAGGAGCACGGGGAAAACACGCTGGTTGACTTGAACATACAAGACTAACTGTCACAGAGAGACAGGAAAAACAGGGATAAATACACCAGGGAAAATAAGTGACACCTGGAAGGGGTGGAAACAATCACAAGGACAGGTGAAACAGATCAGGGCGTGACAGTGGTATTGAAATATGCATGCATGGGGCTGTGAACGCATTTGAATGTTACTGATGTTGATAGAGTCATTTCACAACAAACACAAACAAAGATGGAGGAGAGTAAGTACTTGTGTCGTGTAAAAATATAAATACAGTACCAGTCAAAAGTTTGGACACACCTACTCATTCCAGGGTTTTTCTATATTTTGTCATGACTTTCCCTCCTGGGTGAGGATCAAAGAGAGCCACTCCCCCCCTCTCTCCCACAAGAGAGGAAGGGGGGAGTGGGGCCGATTCTATGACTTTAACGACCGGTCATAAACTTTCTCTCTCTGGATCTGCAGTATGGAGAAGTAAAAAATAATTTATGTAGCGAGAGAATCTGGCGCCAAAACTCCAACATCCAAAAGTGGATAATGAAACAATATTTCCAACATAAAGAATGTGGGAAATGGTTGGTGGGGATCAAAACAATAAATCCTGTCAAACGTGTATTGTTTTGTGATATCATTAAGGATGGTATAACTAAATATCTGTAACTCTAAGAATGTATATGTCCCAGTTATCAGATTTACATCTAAATGTTGTAAAACATATATGATTAAATATGAAACTATTTGTGAGAAGATGAAATGTGATTTTAGCCTTCTAAATGAGATAACTGTTTTTCATAAGAACTTTTGCCAAGTCAGTAACCACGCCCACGTGAGCACAGAGATAGGGGCCATGTCATGGATCCGTCCTCCAAGGCGAGTGCATAAAAGGACTGCTAACAAAATTTACATTAGACCAAGCAGGCGGACGGTGTTGAGCCGGACGTTACGAGTGGTTAGACGCTACGAGACCAGAAAGTGTGGAGAGGTGGCTACACGTTGAAATGGTTTAAAACTACAAGACCAGAAAATGGTTACAAACTTTGAAACTTTCAACAAAGAAGAAGACTAGACTAAGACATGCACCGTCTGCAGCTCTACATGTACAGTTATCTAGAAGATCTTTTCAAACTACCATTGGAACGTCTGATGTATTCAGTCTAACGAACACTCAGAGACAAAGAAGCCTACAATTGACGACATTGTGACCTCTGCTGGACAACCAGAGACTTACATAACCAGAGAATTTCTGTCTAACTATTCGTCACAGACGGATCGAGTGAATTCAACAGAGAGACAACAGAGAAAGACATCTATGCGTAAATATATGTTGCATTTCTAAATCCAAATGAGCGGTTGTTAAGGTGTTAAATATCCATATTTACAGTGAGCATATTATTCAACTGTATGTACGATAGTTCCTTTGTCTCTCCTTCTTTCGCTCTTTCTTTCCCCACCCCTTTTATTGTGTAACAAGCCATCATATCGGGTTAGTCCACTAGGGGCTTTTCATTGCATTATGTTAGTAATCAATTAAACGTATAACGTGTGTGCGTGTTTATGAATTTCTGTGTGATTATTTACTTGGTTAAATAAATTAAATAGTAGTAAAATAATTAAATAAATAAATGTAATTAAATAATTAAGCCAATTTGAGTATCACTGAATCATCATTTAGACTAGGGTTCATGCAGATTTGAAGTCAATGACATTTAGAATGAGACTGATATGAGGTAAAAAAGAAGATTAATGGATGACTGGTTTGATAACGATATATTTGGATGTATTATTGATTTAATTCGGGTAATTGTAACTCATTGAACAAACTTTTTCCATGGTGCCCCAATATTGCTAATGAGTTAATGATTAATTTAATCACATAATAATCAAACATACTTACAGTGACTTGCAAAAGTATTCACCCCCTTGGCATTTTTCCTATTTTGTTGCATTACAACCTGTAATTTAAATATATTTTTATTTGGATTTCATGTAATGGACATACACAAAATAGTCCAAATTGGTGAAGTGAAATGTAAAAAAATAACTTGTTTAATTTTTTTTTAATAATAAATAAATAAAAAGAGATGCGTGAATATGTATTCACCCCCTGTGCTATGAAGCCCCTAAATAAGATCTGGTGCAACCAATTACCTTCAGAAGTCACATAATTAGTTAAATAAAGTCCACCTATGTGCAATCTAAGTGTCACATGATCTGTCACATGATCTCAGTAGATATACACCTGTTCTGAAAGGTCCTAGAGTCTGCAATACCACTAAGCAAGAGGCACCACCAAGCAAGTGGCACACTGAAGACCAAGGAGCTCTCCTCCCCAAATATATGGAAGAATGTACTCTGGTTAGATGAGACAAAAATGTTGCTTTTTGGCTATCAAGGAAAACACTATGTCTGGCGCAAACCCAACACCCCCATCACCCCGAGAACACCATCCCCACAGTGAAGCATGGTGGTGGCAGCATCATGCTCTGGGCCTGTTTTTCATCGGGAGGGACTGGGAAACTGGTCAGAATTGAAGGAATGGTGGATGGCGCTAAATACAGGGAAATTATTGAGGGAAACCTGTTTCAGTCTTCAAGATGTTTGAGACTGGGACAGAGGTTCACCTTCCAGCAGGACAATGACTCTAAGCATACTGCTAAAGCAACACTTGAGTGGTTTAAGGGGAAACATTTAAATGTCTTGGAATGACCTAGTCAATGCCCAGACCTCAATCCAATTGAGAATCTGTGGTATGACTTAAAGATTGCTGTACACCAGCGGAACCCATCTAACTTGAAGGAGCTGGAGCAGTTTTGCCTTGAAGAATAGGCAAAAATCCCAGTGGCTAGATGTGCCAAATTTATAGAGACGTACCTCAAGAGAAGTGCAGCTGTAGTTGTTGCAAAAGGTGGCTCTACAAAGTATTGACTTTGGGGGGGGTGAATAGTTATGCACGCTCAAATGTTCTTTTTTGGGGGGCTTATTTCTTGTTTGTTTCAAAACAAAAATATATTTTGCATCTTCAAAGTGGTATGCATGTTGTGTAAATCAAATGATACAAACCCCAAAAAAATCGATTTTAATTCCAGGTTGTAAGGCAACAAAATAGGAAAAATGCCAAGGGGGTGAATACTTCTGCAAGCCACTGTGATTGATTTGATAAAATAACTGTCATCACATTAATGATAGTCACATCTCCACAATTTGTACTTTTTTCTACATTGTAGAATAATAGTGAATACATCAAAACTATGAAATAACATATGGAATCATGTACTAACTAAAAAAGTGTTAAACAAATCAAAATATATTTTATATTTGAGATTCTTCAAAGTAGCCACCCTTTGCCTTGATGACGGCTTTGCACACTCTTGGCATTCTCTCATCCAGCTTTACCTGGATTGCTTTTCCAACAGTCTTGAAGGAGTTCCCACATATGCTGAGCACTTGTTGGCTGCTTTTCCTTCACTCTGTGGTCCAACTCATCCCAAACCATCTCAATTGGGTTGAGGTCGGTGATTGTGGAGGCCAGGTCATCTGATGCAGCACTCCATCACTCTCCTTGGTCAAATAGCCCTTACACACTCTGGAGGTGTTAGGTCATTGCCCTATTGAAAAACAAATGATAGTCCCACCCAGCGCAAACCAGATGGGATGGCGTATCGCTGCAGAATGCTGTGGTAGCCATGATGTTTAAGTGTGCCTTGAATTCTAAATAGATCATCAACAGTGTCACCAGCAAATCACCCCCACACCATCACACCTCCTCCTCCATGCTTCAATTTATAACATTTTTGACATGCGTTTTTCTGGATATTGGTAGCGGGCCATGTCGTTGGCACTGTATTGTCCTCAAAGCGAGCAATGAAGTTGTTTAGTTTGTCTGGGAGCAGGACATCGTGGTCCACGACGGGGCAGTTTTTTTTGTAGTCTGTGATTGACTGTAGACCCTGCCACATTCCTCTCATGTCTGAGCCGTTGAATTGTGACTCTACTTTGTCTCTATACTGACGCTTAGCTTGTTTGATTGCCTTGCGGCGGGAATAGCTACACTGTTTGTATTCGGTCATGTTTCTGATCGCCTTGACCTGATTAAAAGCAGTGGTTCGTGCTTTCAGTTTTGCATGAATGCTGCCATCAATCCATGGTTTCTGGTTGGCGAAGGTTTTAATAGTTGCTGTGGGTACAACATCACCAAAGCACTTGCTAATAAACTCGCTCACCGAATCAGTGTATTCATCAATGTTATTATCCGACGCTATGCAGAACATATCCCAGTCCACGTGATCGAAGCAATCTTGAGCGTGGAATCAGATTGGTCGGACCAGCGTTGAACAGACCTGAGCACGAGCGTTTCCTGTTTTAGTTTCTGTCTATAGGCTGTGAGCAACAAAATGGAGTTGTGGTCAGATTTTCCGAAAGGAGGGCAGGGCAGGGCTTTGTATGCGTCGCGGAAGTTAGAGTAACAATGGTCCAGGATTTTTTCTGCCCGGGTACCGCATTCAGTATGCTGATAAAATTTAGGGAGTCTGGTTTTCAGATTAGCCTTGTTAACCTCTCTAGGGTATGTGGGACGAAATCGTCCCACCTACTCAACAGCCAGTGGAATCCCGTGGCGCATTATTCACATACCTTAGAAATGCTATTACTTCAATTTCTCAAACATATGACTATTTTACACCATTTTAAAGACAAGACTCTCATTAATCTAACCACACTGTCCAATTTCAAAAAGGCTTTACAACGAAAGCAAAACATTAGATTATGTCAGCAGAGTACCCAGCCAGAAATAATCAGACACCCATTTTTCAAGCTAGCATATAATGTCACATAAACCCAAACCACAGCTAAATGCAGCACTAACCTTTGATGATCTTCATCAGATGACACTCCTAGGACATTATGTTATACAATACATGCATGTTTTGTTCAATCAAGTTCATATTTATATCAAAAACCAGCTTTTTACATTAGCATGTGACGTTCAGAACTAGCATACCCACCGCAAACTTCCGGTGAATTTACTAAATTACTCACGATAAACGTTCACAAAAAACAACAATTATTTTAAGAATTATAGATACAGAACTCCTTTATGCAATCGCTATGTCCGATTTTAAAATAGCTTTTCGGCGAAAGCACATTTTGCAATATTCTGAGTAGATAGCCCAGCCATCATGGCTAGCTATTTTGAACCCCACCAAGTTTGGCCCTCACCAAACTCCGATTTACTATTAGAAAAATTTGATTACCTTTGCTCTTCTTCGTCAGAATGCACTCCCAGGACTTCTACTTCAATAACAAATGTTGGTTTGGTTCAAAATAATCCATAGTTATGTTCAAATATCCTCTGTTTTGTTCGTGCGTTCAAGACACTATCTGAAGGGTGACGAAGGGTGACGACGCGTTTTGTAACAAAAAAAATCTAAATATTCCATTACCGTACTTCGAAGCATGTCAACCGCTGTTTAAAATCAATTTTTATGTGATTTTTCTCGTAAAAAAACGATAATATTCCGACCGGGAAACCCTGTTTTTGTTCAAAGACGAAAAAATAAAAACATGGTGTCGCCTCGTGCACACGCCCCAGTCTCATTGTTCTCTGATCGACCACTATCCAAATGCGCTCCTGTTTTTCAGCCAGGGGCTCCAAAGGCATCATTCACCGGTTTGCCGCCTTCTGAGAGCCTATGGGAGCCGTAGGAAGTGTCACGTTACAGCAGAGATCCTCAGTTTTCAATAAAGAGAATGTAGAAGCCCAAGAAATGGTCAGAGAGGGCACTTCCTGTAAGGAATCTTCTCAGGTTTTTGCCTGCCATATGAGTTCTGTTATACTCACAGACACCATTCAAACAGTTTTAGAAACTTTAGGGTGTTTTCTATCCAAAGCCAATAATTATATGCATATTCTAGTTTCTGGGCAGTAGTAATAACCAGATTAAATCGGGTACGTTTTTTATCCGGCCGTGCAAATACTGCCCCTTATCCCCAACAGGTTAAAATCCCCAGCTACAATGAATGCAGCCTCAGGATATGTGGTTTCTAGTTTACATAGAGTCCAGTGAAGTTCATTCAGGGCCATAGATGTGTCTGCTTGGGGGGTGGGGGGGGATATATACGGCTGTGATTATAATCGAAGAGAATTCTCTTGGTAGATAATGCGGTCGACATTTGATAAGGAATTCTAGGTCAGGTGAGCAAAAGGACTTGAGTTCCTGTATGTTGTTATGATCACACCATGTCTCGTTAATCATAAGGCATACCCCCCCGCCCTTCTTCTTACCAGAGAGATATTTGTATCTGTCAGCGTGATGCGAGAAGAAACCAGGTGGCTGTACCGACTCCGATAGCGTGTCTCGAGTGAGCCACGTTTCCGTGAAACAAAGAACGTTACAATCTCTGATGTCTCTCTGGAAGGCAACCCTTGCTCGGATTTCGTCTACCTTGTTGTCAAGAGACTGGACGTTGTCGAGTAGTAAACTCGGGAGCGCTGCGCGATGTTCCCGTCTACGGAGCCTGACCAGAAGATCTCTTCTTCTGCCCCTCCTGCGGTGCCGTTGTTTTGAGTCGCCGGCTGGGATCCGATCCATTGTCCTGGGTGGTGGATCTACCAAACAGACCAAACAGAGGATCCTCTTCTTTAAAGTCGTATTCCTGGTCGTAATGTTGGTAAGTTGACATTGCTCTTATATCTAATAGTTCCTCCCGGCTGTATGTAATAAAACTTAAGATTTCCTGGGGTAACAATGTAATAAATAATTCATAAAAAAAACGAAATACTGCATAGTTTCCTGAGAACACGAAGCGAGGCGGCCATCTCTGTCGGCGCCAGATAAAAAAAAAGAAAAAAGAAAAGGAGGCTGGTAACTATAAAGAATTTATCCTCTGCAGCAGAGGTAACTCTGGGTCTTCCTTTCCTGTTTCACCTAATTGCGTTTGCGATAATCACATAAGTTGGCTTCCGAGTGGCGCAGCGGTCTAAGGCACTGCATCTCAGTGCTGGAGGTGTCAGTACAGACCCTGGTTCAATTCCAGGCTGTGTCACAACCGGCTGGGTTTGGGAGTCCCATAGGGCGGTGCACAATTGGCCCTGCGTCGCCCAGGTTAGGGTTTGGCCGGGGTAGACCGTCATTGTAAATAAGAGTTTGTTCTTAACTGACTTGCCTTGTTAAATAAAAGAAATAAGTGACATGACATCATCCTATGCTTTTCATTGAAATTGTTAGAATTTTGAGCGATTGTACTGATTTTCTCTCATGGACCGATGGTTATAGATGAAGAGAACAGGCCAGAGAGAGTAATGCTAATTTTGTAATTAAAACTGATGATCTGATGACCAACACATGTAAACCGATCCCCAATGACGGCGGAGAGCGGCATGAATCAAATGACAACGGCTCGCCCGTTGACTGAAAGCAATCTTTTTAAGAGGGGGAGAGGCCTTTTACTAAGTATCACATGGAAATAATTCCTCTATCTGCTTGGCGTGTCACTGACACAAGAACTCTATTGATTGGCAGGGGATATATTACACCGTCAGTAGTAATAGCTGCTAGTAATGGGTTCTCTGTGTGTGTGTGTGTGTGTGTGTGTGTGTGTGTGTGTGTGTGTGTGTGTGTGTGTGTGTGTGTGTGTGTGTGTGTGTGTGTGTGTGTGTGTGTGTGTGTGTGTGTGTGTGTGTGTGTGTGTGTGTGTGTGTGTGATTGTGCTCGTGTTTGTGTGTGTGTTTATCAGTTTATTGTGAGTGACCTGTGACAAATGTCAAGTTAGATGGGCCCAGACCCACACTAGAAATGTGAACAGTATGGTCAAGGTTAATATCAATGTCTCCTGGAGGCTTGGACGTCCTGGGCATCCCTAGCCATGTGGATTATTAGGTTAATCTGGGTTGTTTATATTGGGGCACACCGTAGCAATACTTTTTGCAACAGAAAATTTAAACGACCCTGGTCTATAGTATCTCTGTCGCTCCCTCAAGTTGTTTAGCGCATTACATAAATGTGGTAATTGGTTAGTTTCGGGTCAACATTTAGTGCGGCTTGTTATTTTTAAGCACATTGTTCATTTGGAAAATGTGGAATTTTGGAATTATCTTGTGAGATGGATTGAGACATTATGAAAGACATATCATCATGTTTTTGTTTATGACAAATGTAATGATCATCAAATCACAGATACGTAGATACTACATTGTGACTCCATGACAGAATTATCTAAACACAATGATCTTTTCAACCTCTTGTAACCATTCATTCTATTTTCATAGACAGCCTTTAAGTAGTGATGTGGATTGATTCAGTCAATCAAATGTGTATGAAATGTTCACCAGAATATCCTGGATGGAGGATATCCCAGATGGAAGGAGTTGACACTTTATTTAAAACACACTTCTGAAAGCGATGTCCCCGGAAAACCGCTATCTGCAATTGATTGCATCACTGCCTCAGTCATCTGGAGTAGGTGGCTACTGGCAGAATTTTTTATATACTTACAGGACAAATAACACTGTCTGTCTCTAGGGTATTTCCTAACACATGATATACTGTGTGTGTGTGTATGTGTGAGTACATTAGTGTTGTCACGATACCAACACCAGGTTTAGTATCACAATACTCGATACCATCATGATACTCAATACCAAAACCATACCAAAACGACCCCACGGCAAAAGAAAAAGGCATATTAGCCAAAGTCACAGAATGGCACTTGATCCAGACAGATAAATTCAGCTACTGCTCTGTTCAATATTTGGGCATCTTTTGAGTTCATTATCATTCATGTCAACAATTTTCAGACAGCCATGTATGCATTAATTAATCAATAATACAATCATACAGTACATTTTACTTTGTTTTTAAATCTATGTTGATAAACTGGGTAAATCAAAAATATGTAGCCTAGGCCTATCCACAATACAGGTGAATTCATGGTGAATGCATTTTCAGTAGGAGTGTGTGCATGCATTGAGCTATTGAGCTTGTTTTGGCTGATTTCATGGGCTACAGATGACAAACAAACAAATTTCCCTTCCGTTTGGGAATTATTTAATTGTACTGATCAACAACGTTTGCATAGAAGTTGCTTCTTTTATAAAAATGTGCGCTGTCTTTAACCAGTAATGACATCATGCACAAGGCAAGAGGGGGGCGGCCTGTCAGAGCACAGTCAGTTCATTGAGGAAATGGATAATCTTTGGGAGAGATGTGAAGAGGTCAAATAAGTGAATTAATATTTTTTTGGTGGCAATCAGCTTTGAAATCAGCATATTTTTCATTCTGGTATTACAAACAAAGTACTAGGGTAGTGAATTTATGTTAGCTTTAGGAAAGCTAGCAAGGAAAGTTTGCCTACAAAGCTGGAAGGTACCAGTATCTTCTTGCATTGTAAAGTGTTCTAGCCTGTTTGGACATTGTTTTGCGAACAGTAATGAACAGTTTCAACATTTCTTCATGATGTGTCGCATTATTCAGGTATGTTAACTTCTGTGCAGCATGAGTGGGGAGCTAACATAATGCGGCCCAGACTCTCAGTGCAGGCTAGCAATGAGAAAGTAGAGCAGGCACATTGCGCGCTATAATATGGGGTCGGCTGCGCTGATAGACAGGCTTGATCCGTGAGACACATTTGACAGAAGTACCGAATGTAACAACAATTCTAGCACCGAATAGTTTTTAATGTTCTAGTATTGAAAAAGTACCAAAGTTTAAGTATACCGTGCAACACTAGAGTAAATGTGTGCATAGCGGTTCAGGGGGAGGCAAGTCATTATGCTACCTCATCAAACCAAATATGTTTTGTTATCATTACTTTCTCTAACATTAATTTACATTACATTACATGACATAAGTATGCAAGTGTTCTCACCTGAATCATTGGAAAGTATGTGTATCTCTTTCATGCTGCTGCTATAGGAATGTCATGTGTGTTGTGTGTAGTCTCTGTGTGGGTGGGTGTTTGTTTGTGTGTGTGATTGTACGTGTAGGGGAAGTGTGTGTGTGTCTGTCACAGGAGGCTGCTGAAGGCTCATAATAATGGCCGGAAGGGAGCTCATGGAATGGCATCAAACACCTGGAAACACTGTGTTTGGTGTACTTGATACTATTCCAGTTACTCCTCTCAAGTCATTACCATGAGCCTGTTCTCCCCAATTAAGGTGCCACCAACCCCCTGTGGTGTCTGTGTATATGTGTCTTTATGTCTGTGTATGCGTGTGCGCGTATGTGTGTGTGTGTGTGTGTGTGTGTGTGTAGGGGATGTGTGTGCGTTTCTGGGTATGTGTTTGCACGCACACACACACACACACACAGACACACACACACACACACACACACACACACACACACACACACACACACACACACACCCCGCTAGAACACCAGAAGGATTAACAATAGAGGATATTGCATCACTTCAGGTTAATGACTCAGTCATTTTCGTCATTGAAAGAGGTAGCAATTATTGCCCTCTTTTTAATCATGTTAAACCCTTCATCAACTGATTTTGTATTAATACTTGAACCTGCTTGTCGTTTTCCAGACCTACTCCATGTGTCAACACCTTTTTAATCATGTGATCTTTCCGAAGGGTGTTTGAATTCATTCCATTTATCCTCCATGATTTGGATTGTTGCTTATTCATGCGTGCACTTCCAAAGTACTGTATTACCCATAGCTTGAGCTGTTTGCCTGCCTATTAATTCATGTTATGTTTTAATGATGGTAGCTAAGTAGGAGTTTACCTTTAGAAGTCCCTAGGGCTTACTCCAGGTAAATTACTCAAAATGCTGTTGTTTATGCCTTTCACTAGGAAAGCAACACATGGGAATTAATCTTGCTGAAGTTGAGTTACTGTATAGGGGAATAACAGTAACTGACAAATGAATGCATCTAGCGATGTGGTTAAATTAAAACCTCACTTACTGTAATTTTGATCAAGTTAGGTCTTTTTCGGATTGTTCAAAACATTTATTGAAAGGGGTCAAAAACAAACAATGCAGTCACACACGCACTCATACCAATGTCCATATTATTTAAAATGACAATAGTTGGCCAATCTAATTCTAACCCATTCAGTATAAATTCATCATATACTGTAATTACCTGGGAAAAGTAATTGAATCCCTTCCAAAACAAAGCCAGCAACAATATGTCTGAAAAAAAAACACCCCCTCAAATAAACAAATAAAACAGTCAGCAATGTTCCAACAACACCTAATCTATTAAATTGAATCCAACCAATCCAAACCAATCTCTTTGTGCCCAGTGCCTTTCAATCCCCCATAAAAGGACTGTATGAACTCATCTTGGCCTACAGCAGGTTCCCCTAAAGTCAACTGAATGGGCCTTTATGGAGGAAACATCATTGGTTGAGAGAGATCATTTGTATGTGTGTGTGTGTGTGTGTGTGTGTGTGTGTGTGTGTGTGTGTGTGTGTGTGTGTGTGTGTGTGTGTGTGTGTGTGTGTGTGTGTACCTTTCAGACTGAGACATACCATAGAAGTACAATACAGTGGTTAACACAAGAGACATCACTCAGGACTATGATTGATAAAACAGTATTTGAATGACAAAAGCAAAGTCATATCAGTCTCAGGCAATGATTTTTTTAAATTTTAATCTCTCTCCCCTTAAGTGTATGTTGATTTCTTGAAGATGTATGTCAGACGCAGTGTGTGTGTGTGTTTCGGTCTGTGTTCTTGCACATGCCTGCGCTGCATGTGTGCTTGTGCACTTCGCCGTGTGTATCCCTCAAAGGCAGAATAGCGCTCCCCACGTTGGCCCTTGAGTGCATTGGAAATGTAGATACACACATACGTACAGTGGGCCTCTCCATGATGTCTCACTGTAAGTACCCCTGACATCAGGCCCTCTGTGGCACTGTTTTAATTGAGCCCAGGATGCTGAGAGTTAATTGATTCAGAAACGGAGATCCAACGGAAAAGTTGGTGGGACTGAAGGTGCACGCCTTGGTTTTTTTCTCCCTCGCCTTCTTCATGTTTGGGAATGCTTGCCACTCGGAATCTGCATGCCATCTTTCTTATGGAAATCAACATGATTCGGGAGGAATGGGAGGGAACAACGGAGAGAAGGACTACCTCTGTGTCTTTCATTTCACAGCCCTTGTCTTTTGAGGTTTTCTTTGCGGTGTAGATCGCCTTGCCCCTTGTTGGCAACTGATGTTTTCTCGCAAAAGCAGAGCTGTTTTGTGGATTAGCTTTGTGTGGTGGTTCTAACTGTGTTTTTCTCTTCTTTTCTATAGAGCCAAACTGCCAAAATAATATATTTTTTTAATCTGGTTTTTAGATTTTGGCTTTAAACTACTTCAAGGGGAAGCATCTGAGTGGCAAAGGAACAAGACCAAAATGTTCCCAGTCACTTTTCATCCCGCCAAGTTCAATGCCCCCCAAAGAAGTGGTGGAAGGATCTTCAGAGATAGATGGAGGGGTTGAGGGTAGCTGAATCATGGGACTAAAAACAAACAAAAGATAACTAATGTCAAATATACTGTGTCCGTAAAATGTACATAGTATGCATAAGCTGGAAGTAGAAGCCTAAGTGTTGTTATCCATTAGTTTACTCCAATTAGGGAGGGGGGGTGGTAGGGTTAGGGGAAAATAATATATATATATATATATATATATATATATATATATATATATATATATATATATATATATAAGCAGTACCAGTCAAAAGTTTGGACACACCTACTCATTCAAAGGTTTTACTTTATTTGTACTATTTTCTTCATTGTAGAATAATAGTGAAGACATCAAAACTATGCCAAAGGGGGTGAATACTTTCGCAAGCCACTGTAATTGATTTGATAAAATAACCGTCATCACATTAATGATAGTCACGTCACAACAATTTTTACTATTTTGTATTTTGTGCAAAGCTGTTGTTAGGGTTCGTTCCTTTCGTCCTTGTCAATCATTGGCTCATTGGTGAAATTAGCATTATGACAATATCTTTAATTAAATCATTCAAAAACCTTTATTAATGCAATTGCAGACAGAAGTTGACAATCAGGAACATTGCACGCATGTTTCCGAGTACGTTCTGCATCAAACAAAAGGTCTCAAGTTGTTTTGTTAAACCCTAAGTCCAGCCCTGGTGATGTCACTACCTACGTCATTACCTTTTTACTCCTGTGACCAAAACCATGCCTACAAAGCTATATAAACAATGGCTTTTAGTGTTATCTAAAAACTTAGCAGTAATTGTCCACTCCTCAAAGTTGATTTATTGTGGAATTTTTGACTAGTCTTATCTCCTACACTCCCCTGCAGAGTTCTGTCTCAGTCACACATTTCTCCAAGGGGTCTCTTTATAAGAGAGAGAGAGAAAACTAGAAAACATCTGTGGAAAAACCTCTATAATGAATATATATATTGTTAATCTGTAGTCTAAGACCCTATAAATGTAAGGAGGGAGGGGTCTTATAACCCCTCCCCTTCTATTAATACAACATAAGCATAATCAATTATTCTAATACATCAAACATTTTGGTACAGCCCTTATCATGACCCCTAGGTGAACCTGACACTGTCATCAAGGCAAAGGGTGGCTACTTTGAAGAATCTCAAATATAATATATATTTAGATTTGTTTAATATTTTTTGGTTACTACATGATTACATATGTGTTATGTCATATTTTTGATGTCTTCACTTCACTAGAAAATAGTAAAACTAAAGAAAAACCCTGGAATGAGTTGGTGTGTCCAAACTTTTGACTGGTACTGTGTATATATATATATATATATATATATATATATATATATATATATATATATATATATATATATATATATATATATATATATATATATATATATATATATATATATATATACTGCTCAAAAAAATAAAGGGAACAGTTAAACAACACAATGTAACTCCAAGTCAATCACACTTCTGTGAAATCAAACTGTCCACTTAGGAAGCAACACTGATTGACAATACATTTCACATGCTGTTGTGCAAATGGAATAGACAACAGGTGGAAATTATAGGCAATTAGCAAGACACCCCCAATAAAGGAGTGGTTCTGCAGGTCAGGACCACAGACCACTTCTCAGTTCCTATGCTTCCTGGCTGATGTTATGGTCACTTTTGAATGCTGGCGGTGCTTTCACTCTAGTGGTAGCATGAGACGGAGTCTACAACCCACACAAGTGGCTCAGGTAGTGCAGCTCATCCAGGATGGCACATCAATGCGAGCTGTGGCAAGAAGGTTTGCTGTGTCTGTCAGCGTAGTGTCCAGAGCATGGAGGCGCTACCAGGAGACAGGCCAGTACATCAGGAGATGTGGAGGAGGCCGTAGGAGGGCAACAACCCAGCAGCAGGACCGCTACCTGCGCCTTTGTGCAAGGAGGAGCAGGAGGAGCACTGCCAGAGCCATGCAAAATGACCTCCAGCAGGCCACAAATGTGCATGTGTCTGCTCAAACGGTCAGAAACAGACTCCATGAGGGTGGTATGAGGGCCCGACGTCCACAGGTGGGGGTTGTGCTTACAGCCCAACACCGTGCAGGACGTTTGGCATTTGCGAGAGAACACCAAGATTGGCAAATTCGCCACTGGCGCCCTGTGCTCTTCACAGATGAAAGCAGGTTCACACTGAGCACGTAACAGACGTGACAGAGTCTGGAGACGCCGTGGAGAACGTGCTGCTGCCGGCAACATCCTCCAGCATGACCGGTTTGGCGGTGGGTCAGTCATGGTGTGGGGTGGCATTTCTTTGGGGGGGCCGCACAGCCCTCCATGTGCTCGCCAGAGGTAGCCTGACTGCCATTAGGTACCGAGATGAGATCCTCAGACCCCTTGTGAGACCATATGCTGGTGCAGTTGGCCCTGGGTTCCTCCTAATGCAAGACAATGCTAGACCTCATGTGGCTGGAGTGTGTCAGCAGTTCCTGCAAGAGGAAGGCATTGATGCTATGGACTGGCCCGCCTGTTCCCCAGACCTGAATGCAATTGAGCACATCTGGGACATCATGTCTCGCTCCATCCACCAATGCCACGTTGCACCACAGACTGTCCAGGAGTTGGCGGATGCTTTAGTCCAGGTCTGGGAGGAGATCCCTCAGGAGACCATCCGCCACCTCATCAGGAGCATGCCCAGGCATTGTAGGGAGGTCATACAGGCACGTGGAGGCCACACACACTACTGAGCCTCATTTTGACTTGTTTTAAGGACATTACATCAAAGTTGGATCAGCCTGTAGTGTGGTTTTCATTTACATTTTACATTTACATTTAAGTCATTTAGCAGACGCTCTTATCCAGAGCGACTTACAAATTGGTGCATTCACCTATAATATCCAGTAGAACAAACACTTTACAATAGTGCATCTAAATCCTTTAAAGGGGGGGGGGTTAGAAGGATTACTTTATCCTATCCCAGGTATTCCTTAAAGAGGTGGGGTTTCAGGTGTCTCCGGAAGGTGGTGATTGACTCCGCTGTCCTGGCATCGTGAGGGAGATTGTTCCACCATTGGGGTGCCAGAGCGGCGAACAGTTTTGACTGGGCTGAGCGGGAACTGTGCTTCCTCAGAGGTAGGGAGGCGAGCAGGCCAGAGGTGGATGAACGCAGTGCCCTTGTTTGGGTGTAGGGCCTGATCAGAGCCTGAAGGTACGGAGGTGCCGTTCCCCTCGCAGCTCCGTAGGCAAGCACCATGGTCTTGTAGCGGATGCGAGCCTCAACTGGAAGCCAGTGGAGAGAGCGGAGGAGCGGGGTGACGTGAGAGAACTTGGGAAGGTTGAACACCAGACGGGCTGCGGCGTTCTGGATGAGTTGTAGGGGTTTGATGGCACAGGCAGGGAGCCCAGCCAACAGCGAGTTGCAGTAATCCAGACGGGAGATGACAAGTGCCTGGATTAGGACCTGCGCCGCTTCCTGTGTGAGGCAGGGTCGTACTCTGCGAATGTTGTAGAGCATGAACCTACAGGATCGGGTCACCGCCTTGATGTTAGTGGAGAACGACAGGGTGTTGTCCAGGATCACGCCAAGGTTCTTAGCACTCTGGGAGGAGGACACAAGGGAGTTGTCAACCGTGATGGCGAGATCATGGAACGGGCAGTCCTTCCCCGGGAGGAAGAGCAGCTCCGTCTTGCCGAGGTTCAGCTTGAGGTGGTGATCCGTCATCCACACTGATATGTCTGCCAGACATGCAGAGATGCGATTCGCCACCTGGTTGTCAGAAGGGGGAAAGGAGAAGATTAATTGTGTGTCGTCTGCATAGCAATGATAGGAGAGACCGTGTGAGGATATGACAGAGCCAAGTGACTTGGTGTATAGCGAGAATAGGAGAGGGCCTAGAACAGAGCCCTGGGGGACACCAGTGGTGAGAGCACGTGGTGCGGAGACAGATTCTCGCCACGCCACCTGGTAGGAGCGACCTGTCAGGTAGGACGCAATCCAAGCGTGGGCCGCGCCGGAGATGCCCAGCTCGGAGAGGGTGGAGAGGAGGATCTGATGGTTCACAGTATCAAAGGCAGCAGATAGGTCTAGAAGGATGAGAGCAGAGGAGAGAGAGTTAGCTTTAGCAGTGCGGAGAGCCTCCGTGACACAGAGAAGAGCAGTCTCAGTTGAATGCCCAGTCTTGAAACCTGACTGATTAGGATCAAGAAGGTCATTCTGAGAGAGATAGCAGGAGAGCTGGCCAAGGACGGCACGTTCAAGAGTTTTGGAGAGAAAAGAAAGAAGGGATACTGGTCTGTAGTTGTTGACATCGGAGGGATCGAGTGTAGGTTTTTTCAGAAGGGGTGCAACTCTCGCTCTCTTGAAGACGGAAGGGACGTAGCCAGCGGTCAAGGATGAGTTGATGAGCGAGGTGAGGTAGGGGAGAAGGTCTCCGGAAATGGTCTGGAGAAGAGAGGAGGGGATAGGGTCAAGTGGGCAGGTTGTTGGGCGGCCGGCCGTCACAAGACGCGAGATTTCATCTGGAGAGAGAGGGGAGAAAGAGGTCAAAGCACAGGGTAGGGCAGTGTGAGCAGGACCAGCGGTGTCGCTTGACTTAGCAAACGAGGATCGGATGTCGTCAACCTTCTTTTCGAAATGGTTGACGAAGTCATCCGCAGTGAGGGAGGAGGGGGGGGAGGGGGAGGAGGATTCAGGAGGGAGGAGAAGGTAGCAAAAAGCTTCCTAGGGTTAGAGGCAGATGCTTGGAATTTAGAGTGGTAGAAAGTGGCTTTAGCAGCAGAGACAGAAGAGGAAAATGTAGAGAGGAGGGAGTGAAAGGATGCGAGGTCCGCAGGGAGGCGAGTTTTCCTCCATTTCCGCTCGGCTGCCCGGAGCCCTGTTCTGTGAGCTCGCAGTGAGTCGTCGAGCCACGGAGCAGGAGGGGAGGACCGAGCCGGCCTGGAGGATAGGGGACAGAGAAAATCAAAGGATGCAGAGAGGGAGGAGAGGAGGGTTGAGGAGGCAAAATCAGGAGATAGGTTGGAGAAGGTTTGAGCAGAGGGAAGAGATGATAGGATGGAAGAGGAGAGAGTAGCAGGAGAGAGAGAGCGAAGGTTGGGACGGCGCAATGCCATCCGAGTAGGGGCAGAGTGAGAAGTTTTTGATGAGAGCGAGAGGGAAAAGGATACAAGGTAGTGGTCGGAGACTTGGAGAGGAGTTGCAATGAGATTAGTGGAAGAACAGCATCTAGTAAAGATGAGGTCAAGCGTATTGCCTGCCTTGTGAGTAGGGGGGGAAGGTGAGAGGGTGAGATCAAAAGAGGAGAGGAGTGGAAAGAGGGAGGCAGAGAGGAATGAGTCGAAGGTAGACGTGGGGAGGTTAAAGTCACCCAGAACTGTGAGAGGTGAGCCATCCTCAGGGAAGGAACTTATCAAGGCGTCAAGCTCATTGATGAACTCTCCAAGGGAACCTGGAGGGCGATAAATGATGAGGATGTTAAGCTTGAAAGGGCTGGTAACTGTGACAGCATGGAATTCAAATGAGGAGATAGACAGATGGGTCAGGGGAGAAAGAGAGAATGTCCACTTGGGAGAGATGAGGATTCCAGTGCCACCACCCCGCTGGCTCGATGCTCTAGGGGTATGCGAGAACACGTGGCCAGACGAGGAGAGAGCAGTAGGAGTAGCAGTGTTATCTGTGGTGATCCATGTTTCCGTCAGCGCCAGGAAGTCTAGGGACTGGAGGGTAGCATAGGCTGAGATGAACTCAGCCTTGTTGGCCGCAGACCGGCAGTTCCAGAGGCTGCCGGAGACCTGGAACTCCACGTGGGTCGTGCGCGCTGGGACCACCAGGTTAGAGTGGCAGCGGCCACGCGGTGTGAAGCGTTTGTATGGCCTGTGCAGAGTGGAGAGAACCGGGATCGACAGACACATAGTTGACAAGCTACAGAAGAGGCTACGCTAATGCAAAGGAGATTGGAATGACAAGTGGACTACACGTCTCGAATGTTCAGAAAGTTAAGCTTACGTTGCAGAAAATCTATTGACTAAAATGACGAAAATGATACAGTACTGCTGGCTGGTGGAGTAGGCTAGCTAGCAGTGGCTGCGTTGTTGACTTTGTTTGACCGTGTAGCTGGCTAGGTGTAGCTGGCTAGGCGACCTCGATAGTTTCAGTACTACACCTTGTCATGATACAAAAGCAACTTTGTAGCTAGCTAACATAACACTAATCAAGACGTTCCTTTGTAATGTATTTTAGTTTCTACAGTGTTACTAGTTGGCTGGGTTAGGAAAAATGGCGTCGCGGGGGACGGCAATAGCTGGCTAGCTAACCTCGGTAATTACTAAACTACACAATTATCAAGCTATGACAAAGACAACTATGTAGCTAGCTAGCCAACACTGCACTAGTCAAATCGTTCCGTTGTAAAGTATTGGTATCTACAGCGCTGCTAGTCGGTAACGGTTGGCTAGCTGTTGGCTAGCTAGCTAGCAGTGGATTAATGATGACTAGGTGTGTTGACTACGTCTGGCGTCGCGGCTGGCTACTTACTAATAATTACTCTAAACTACACAATTATCTTAGATGCAAAGACAACTAAGTAGCTGGCTCACTAACACTACACTAGTCAAGTCGTTCCGTTGTAATGTAATAGATAGTGCAGCTAGTCGGTGGAAGTTGGCTGGTTGGCTAGCTAGCAGTGTTGACTAGCTAGCTAGCAGTGATGACTACGTTAGGAGGACGAAGATAGCTAACTTCGATAATTGCTCTAAGCTACACGATTATCTTTGATACAAAGACGGCTATGTAGCTAGCTAAGAAAAGAAAAGAATTGCTCGGATCAAACAAATCAAACCGTTGTAATGTAGTGAAGTGTAATATTACCTGTGGAGTGAAGCGTAGTGCGACTGCTCGCGACTGCTCGCTCCAAACTCTCGCTCATGGGACACTTTTCCACTTTAATTTTGAGTGTGACTCCAAATCCAGACCTCCATGGGTTGATAAATTGGATTTCCATTGATTATTTTTGTGTGATTTTGTTGTCAGCACATTCAACTATGTAAAGAAAAAAGTATTTAATAAGATTCTTTCTTTCATTCAGATCTAGGATGTGTTGTTTAAGTGTTCCCTTTATTTTTTTGAGCAGTATATATATATATATATATATATATATATATATATATATATATATATATATATATATATATATTTATATATATATATATATATATATTATTATAATTTTTTTGTATAATATATTTATAAAAAAAAGAAATGGGGGATTGGAAATGATGCAGACAAATGCATTGATAGAAGCAATATTAAAGCTGGTGTTAGTGCAGAGAGTAGGGTCCTTGTGGCTTCCGAAACACACACCTAGCTGTGCTCATGTTCTTTGAAAGTTAGACTGTTTTCATTATACTGTACCATCTAAAGGCACAGCAGAGCATTCCTTACATTTCTGGCCAACTAATCTCTCCACTTTGACCAATTAGATCACTAATTACAGAGCCAAAATGTAATAATTTGAAACATTTGTTAGATATATGATCTTGTAATGGGGTACGGTGGCCAATGCAGATCACAGAACAGAGCCAAAATGAATTGAAAGTTCCCTGTTGTTGTAAGAGTTAAAAGTCCAGACTATCCCTATACACTATACAGTAATTAGCCTGTAGCCATTTGTCACACTGTAGTTCTGAAGATACTTGTTTTGTTATTAGCGTGTTTTAACAAGTCATTTGGGTAATGGCTTCCAATGATTGCCTTCTTTTGTTTGTCCCAAATGGCACCCTATTTGTATAAAGAATAGGGTGCCATTTGGGATGCAATCTGAGATTATGCCTTATATGTAAGTAGTGAGCCCTTTTTCCATAACGTGGACTTTTTACAGCCACAGAATAATTGATGTGCCTTTTATGGCTGTGTAAACTTTTGGCTTTGAACTACTGTTATCATCATTACCATTTTCATTACAATTATGGTATCTATTATTAATATCTGTTGTTAAACATTTACACCTCAAAATATACTGTAGGAAAGGACCGGGTTTACTCATCCCGCTAAATTTATTAGAGTAAAGTAGTGTAGTTTTGTTTGATAATAATAATTTTATGTTGTTATTTTGGCATTGCATGGCATGTTAGTATCAGTGATCTGTAGGTTATACCAGCATGGCCACCCACCTCGGTATGAGAGAAAGAATATTTCAGTAAATCTTAATTCAATCAAATCTAAAATGCGGCATTTGCAGTTTTAAGCCCTATTCGTATGGGATTAGTTTTGCTGGTGGAGGTCGGGTAATGTAATTATGTGCACGAGCACAAAACACCACATCTGTCATTTTAGCCCTGTCCGAATCTGCCATGGCAGTTATTTTTACATGGCAGGAGAGTAACAATTCCAGACAGAATAAGCTACTGCTGATAATACTAGTCCTGTGCTAATTGACATCCCTGTGTTTTGAGAGAAATGTCTGAGTTTGACAGGTGTTGCTCGCATTTTGAGCAAGAAAACAACAACTGATTCGATAAATAATTGTGCATAGCCTATATATGAAGGGCCTACATGTGTCAATTTTCACAGTAAATGCTTTTGTTTATAAGTTTTGTGTGAATTAATTGAACATCGCCAAATGCATCAGTAAAAAATATTGCTCCTATTTAATACAACCCTTGCTGTTAATAGATCGCAAAGCAGCAGCATACACCTGAGCTAAACATTAGGAAATTACAGTTTAACTTTGTCATCCATAGCCTAAAAACACATCTCAAGTGCAAGTGCACCGTTTAGCTCAAATCTGAAGGCTGGGGGGCATTTACTGTAGGATGTCTTCTAATAAAATATCCCAACATAAAATAGTGTTTATGACCAAGCTTCCTAAATTCAAATGTTATGGCTACAATATACCAAAGATGGTTTGGTATGGTTTCTAAACTTGGGAACCAGGCTCAAGTTATCAGTGTTGCCCTGTTATCACCAAGACTTGTTGAAATATCTTCACGCCTAGAAAAAAACCTCCAGGCTTCTGTCATAACTGTCAATTTATTGAAAAAAAAAAATGATTTACAGGGATCAGTTTTGAAGAAAAGAACAGCTCTGGAATAAGGGACATTCTGCGGTAATAATTACATAACCAACGTTCTCTAGTAATACTAGTCACATGTGAATAGGGTTTTACAGTTACATTTAGATAAAGCTTTTTCTTATGGTCTAACAAAAATCTTAACATTGTAGAAGGTTATGACTGAAACCAACCCTTATTGGTTACCTTTATGTCAAATTAACCAATTAACCGATCAATTTACTCCAATCCAGATGAACCAATCAACCATGGTTTCCGTTAACCAATCACTTTTCTCACCTGTTGTAGGTTTGGAACTGCCCTTCATGATGATGCCCCATCCCCTGATCCCGTGCAGCTTGCCCCCTGCTTCTGTCACCATGGCAATGAGCCAGATGAACCACCTTAGCACCATCGCCAACATGGCCGCCGTCGCACAGCAACAGAGCCTGCCCTGCAGAATGGTCACTTCAGTCATCAAGGTAAGCTGTGTATAATAAACATAATACTAAACTATAAAGTATTGTATTATATGACAGTGTTTCCCAATCCTTATCCTTAGGACCCATAACTAGGGCAAAAATAAAATATGCACCCATTTGGGTCCCCAGGACCAGGATTGGGAAACACTGTTATATTCCAACATGGCCGATGTGGCACAGCAGCAGAGCCTGCCCTGCAGAATGGTCACCTCAGTAATCAAGGTAAACTTCTAGAATGGACTTAATTTACTAAACTGTATAGTAAACACATTACAACATGGCTGCCATGACACAGCAACAAACAGAGCATGCCCTGAAGAATAGTCACCTCAGTCATTGAGATAAACTGGCAGAATGGACACGCACTGTGTATAACTAACATACAGCTTTGGACATTTAAAGTTACTTATCCTGAACTTTTGACTGCGATGACAGAGTGGGAAGCACTATGGAAATGTACATTGATTACATAGCATCTACTTTCATGGACCTTAGTTGTCACTGAAGACCTTGTCACTGATGTCCCTCTGTCATTGACAGGAGCGTGTCCCAGACAGTCCCTCCCCCACCCCTTCCTTAGAGGACGGCAGGAGGCCCGGCAGCCACCCGTCGTCCCACCGCAGCAGCAGTGTCTCCAGCTCACCGGCCCACACAGAGAGCTCCTCAGACAGGATACGTACGTCCCCCTATTCCCTCCCCATGCAACGAGTCAGACTGGCTAACTGCGTGTTCAGTTCCGCAAGTAAACAAACCAACCCCGCTAACCCACTAACCCAATTTTGATATTGTTGTTTTTGTTGTACTGAACCGATAAATTGACTGATTTGGGATTTTGTAGTGCTCTTCAATCCTAGTCCTAGTTACTCACTGGGTGTGTAGGTTTTTGTTTCAGCCCAACAGTGGTAACACACCTGATTCAACTAATCAAGTGCTAGATGATTAATTTGATGATTAGTACAATTGATCAGTTTAATCAGGTATATTAGTGCTGGGATGGAACAAATCCATGTACACTAGGGGTCCTTAGGACCAGAATTGAAAAACACTTATTCTGAGTCATCCACGTGTTCAAAATTTGATAGCTAGCTGTTCATTTCCAAAAACAGGGCATATACAGGTCAACTCTAAGAGACAAAGACATCTTCTAGCTCACCTTTACTACTCTCTCTCTCCTCTCCAGCCATACATCAGAATGGTCTTTCTATGAACCAAATGAACCAAGCTCTGCTGGGCCTCTCCCCTAGTATTCTGCCTGGGCCTAAAGAAGGTGACCTGGCCCACGACATGAGTCACGAAGCAAAGAGGATGCACAAAGGTAAGACGTGTCCTATTGAAAAACCTATATGCACGTTAACAAAGGTAAGATATGTGTCCTATTTTCATACATATAGAGTGCCTTCAGAAAGTATTCATACCCCTTAACTTATTCCACATTTTGTTGTGTTACAGCCTGAATTCAAAATGGATTAAATATATATCACCCGTCTACATGCAATACCCCATAATGACAAAGTGAAAACATGTTTTTAGACATTTTAGCAAATGTATTGTATTTAAAATTAAGTACAGAAATATCTAATTTACATAAGTATTCACACCCATGTGTTAATAAGTGTTAGAATCACCTTTGGCAGCGATTTCAGCTGTGATTAAGTAAGTAAGTCTGTAAGAGCATTGCACACCTGGACTGTACAATATTTTCTCATTATTCTTTTCAAAATTCTTCAAGCTTTGTCAAATTAGTTGTTGATCATTGCTAGACAACCATTTAAAGTCTTGCCATAGATGTAGATTTGCCACTCAAGAACATTCACTGTCTTCTTGGTAAGCAACTCCAGTATACAGTGAGGGAAAAAAGTATTTGATCCCCTGCTGATTTTGTACGTTTGCCCACTGACAAAGAAATGATCAGTCTATAATTTTAATGGTAGGTTTATTTGAACAGTGAGAGACAGATTAACAACAGAAAGATTTCTGGCTCCCATGTGTCTTTTATACAGGTAACGAGCTGAGATTAGGAGCACACTCTTAAAGGGAGTGCTCCTAATCTCAGTTTGTTACCTGTATAAAAGACACCTGTCCACAGAAGCAATCAATCAATCAGATTCCAAACTCTCCACCATGGCCAAGACCAAAGAGCTCTCCAAGGATGTCAGGGACAAGATTGTAGACCTACACAAGGCTGGAATGGGCTACAAGACCATCGCCAAGCAGCTTGGTGAGAAGGTGACAACAGTTGGTGCGATTATTCGCAAATGGAAGAAACACAAAAGAACTGTCAATCTCGCTCGGCCTGGGGCTCCATGCAAGATCTCACCTCATGGAGTTGCGATGATCATGAGAACGGTGAGGAATCAGCCCAGAACTACACGGGAGGATCTTGTCAATGATCTCAAGGCAGCTGGGACCATAGTCACCAAGAAAACAATTGGTAACACACTACGCCGTGAAGAACTGAAATCCTGCAGCGCCCGCAAGGTCCCCCTGCTCAAGAAAGCACATATACATGCTCGTCTGAAGTTTGCCAATGAACATCTGAATGATTCAGAGGACAACTGGGTGAAAGTGGTGTGGTCAGATGAGACCCAAATGGAGCTCTTTGGCATCAACTCAACTCGCCGTGTTTGGAGGAGGAGGAATGCTGCCTATGACCCCAAGAACACCATCCCCACCGTCAAACATGGAGGTGGAAACATTATGCTTTGGGGTGTTTTTCTGCTAAGGGGACAGGACAACTGTACCGTCAAATCTTGGGTGAGAACCTCTTTCCCTCAGCCAGGGCATTGAAAATGAGTCGTGGATGGGTATTCCAGCATGACAATGACCCAAAACACACGGCCAGGGCAACAAAGGAGTGGCTCAAGAAGAAGCACATTAAGGTCCTGGAGTGGCCTAGCCAGTCTCCAGACCTTAATCCCATAGAAAATCTGTGGAGGGAGCTGAAGGTTCGAGTTGCCAAACGTCAGCCTCGAAACCTTAATGACTTGGAGAAGAACTGCAAAGAGGAGTGGGACAAAATCCTTCCTGAGATGTGTGCAAACCTGGTGGCCAACTACAAGAAACGTCTGACCTCTGTGATTGCCAACAAGGGTTTTGCCACCAAGTGCTAAGTTATGTTTTGCAGAGGGGTCAAATACTTATTTCCCTCATTAAAATGCAAATCAATTTATAACATTTTTGACATGAGTTTTTCTGGATTTTTTTGTTGTTATTCTGTCTCTCACTGTTCAAATAAAACTACCATTAAAATTATAGACTGATAATTCCTTTGTCAGTGGGCAAATGCACAAAATCAGCAGGGGATCAAATACTTTTTTCCCTCACTGTAGATGTGGCCTTGTGTTTTAGGTTATTGTCCTGTTGAAAGGTGAATTAATCTCCAAGTGTCTGGGGGGAAAGCAGTTTGAGCCAGGTTGTCCTCTCAGATTTTTCCTGTGCTAAGCTCCATTCTGATTTAAAAAAATCCTGATTAACTCTCCAGTCCTTAATTATTACAAACATACCCATAACATGATCCAGCCACCACTATGCTTGAAAATATGGAGAGTGGTACTCAGTAATGTGTTGTATTGTATTTGCCCCAAACATAACACTTTGTATTCAGGACAAAAAGTGAATTGCTTGGCCACATTCTTTGCAGCATTACCTCTGTCAATTAGGTTAGTATTGTGGAGTAACTACAATGTTGTTGATGCATCTTCGGTTTTCTCCTATCACAGCCATTAAACGCTGTAACTGTTTTAAAGTCACCATTGGCCTCGTTGTGAAATCCCTGAGCTGTTTCCTTCCTCTCTGGCAACTGAGTAAGGAAGGATGCCTATATCTTTGTATTGGCTGGGTATATTGATACACCATCCATAGTGTAATTAATAATTTCACCAAGCTCAAAGGGATATTCAATGTCAATTTTTTTATTACCAATCTACCAATTGGTGCCCTTCTTTGTGAGACATTGGAAAACCTCCCTGCTCTTTGTGATTGAATCTGTCTTTGACATTCACTGCTCAACTGAAGGACCTTACAGATAATTGTATGTGTGGGGTATAGAGATGAGGTTGTCATTCAAAAACCATGTTAAACAATATTATTGCACACAGAATGAGACCATGCAACATATTATGTGACTTGTTAAGCACATTTTTACTCCTGAACATGTTTAGGCTTGCCATAACAAAGGGGCTTAATACTTATTGACTCAAAACATTTCAGCTTTTCATTTTTAATAATTTGTCGAAAAACATTTCCACTTTGACATTATGTGATATTGTGTGTAGGCTAGTGACAAAAAAATCTGAATTTAATCATATTTTTAATTCAGGCTGTAACACAACAATATGTGGAAAAAGTCAAGGGGTGTGAATACTTTCTGATGTATCGTATTTACATTCCATACGTGTATGTATGTTCCATTCGTGGTTTAGTTTGGTTATGACAACCGCAATGCAACCATGTATTGAATATTGAAAATGTTTTATGTTTACATATGTCAATATAATGGTAAATTATTTTAACTGATTAAAAAAAAAAGATTACTACTTGTTCACTTATGGTTTAATTCTAACAAATACCAGAAAGGTAAGTCATCTTAGTAAATACTAGGTGAAAATGTACCTTTATTTATGATAGGTAGTCTGCTAAATGCTTAGATATGTCTCTATACTGTAGATTAATTCCACTACCATTCCCCTCTATTAAGCAAGATTTAGAAACATTTATTAAACAATTTTACTCAAACAGGGAGCAGATACAAATGTATAATGCTGTGAGTTAAACATAAAATGATGCAAATAATTTATTTTAGTATTCTATGATGGTTTAGAGCTGTGCTGGGGTTGGGTTTGTGTGGTGTTGGGTGGGGTGTGGTGGAGGTGGGAGGTTGATAATGATAACAAAACCACAGTGGAAATCATTGGGCTGTGTGTTCCCTTTTGGTTAGCGGCTAACAATTAGCCCAAAGTGGAGATCAGCTCTAGTCCTTCCACTCACAATATGAAGTAGTAAATAGTAATAATTAGTGTGATCATGCTCTGAATTCATAGGTCAAACTCCACGGCTGTGTGTGTGTGTGTGTGTGTGTGTGTGTGCGTGCGTGCGTGCGTGCGTGCATGCATGTGTGTGTCTACATGTGTGTGTTACAGTGTGCAGAGCTGTGACCATCGGGGGACATAGTGTAATAACCATGAATATAAACCAACATGATCTTCTTCTACCCCTATCTACATTCTCTGTACTACTCTGCTCAGTGCTCACCTCAACACACTCAACCAGTCTTTGCATAAACAGAGACATAACACCTAAACCTCAGCCTATTAACACCATGCTGTTCTACCATGCACACATTACAGTTTTGTTGACAATTCAGACCTGTGATGTCCTATGATATGTGATAGAGAGAGAAGGTGGGGGGGGGGGTGAAAACCAGACAATCCATTTATGTAACACACACACAAACAAACACGACCACATTATTATTGAGATTGTAAATTCCTAATATGTCACCAGTGTTGATTAGGATTCCGGGCTCTCCAGCGCGTTGTACCAGAGGTCTCGGTTCTGCAGAAAAACATTTTTATAAAATAACCCATTAATGCAGAGGAGTGCAACTAAATTAGTTACCAATTTGCTGAGCATGAATTAATGAAGAGAGCTTCTCGCGGCTCCCACAGTTGTAATTTTCATAATAACCCTGGACCTTTATTTGGCAGGTTGTTTAGTTTTTTCGTTTGAAGGTTTTCATTAGTCTAATGAGGAGTGTGCAAGGGCGAGCAGTCAGCACAATTTACATGAGGAAGCTATCATAATAAATGAGGCAATTTGAATAACACACACAGCTTTATGCGGTGAGATAAGAGAGATTGTAGTCGGTCGGCAGATCCAGCGCTGGTAACCAATACATTAGAACCCAACTTAATAACCAAAGTAATCCCAATAAAAGCTTTAAGTGAAGGAAATAAAATGACTGATAGATATATTGAACTGTAATGATATGATACATGATGCATTAGATTAATAATATAAATGTGTTCCATTGTTAAAGAGCGAGGGAAGAGGAGAGAGGGAGGGAGGGAGGGATGGAGAGGAGGTGGTCTGCGATTTGCTGCTTTGTTTATGGCAAGCTTTTTAATTAGGATTGTTCATCGGATCAGTTTGTTTAGACAAATGAGATAACATTCCAATGGTTTAATGATATTTCTCCACTTGTTTGATCTTTATGGTCTTGGTCGAGAATTAAATTAATCTCATGCATTATACTCACAGAGAGAGAACAGGGGAGGGCTGTAGGATGCAGTGTCCTGCCTCTGCCTCCATATATGAGGGTTAATAATATCTGCTCGCATCGGCTATCGAAGACAAAGTACAGCGTTACTGACACTGTAATGCAACCAATCATTTGTTGCTATAAAGATCTCTCATCAGTAAGTATCTGCTATTGAAGACAGTTTCTGTCAGTGCAGTATCTGTGTAGTTTGACTGTCTTCAATACTGATGAGAGATCTTTATAGCAACAAATGGTCTTTGTCCTTTATCAAAGAGATGTGGAAAAGAGCGGAGACATAGCTTCTGTCAGTGCAGTATCTGTGTAGTTTGACTATGTCTCCGCTCTTTTCCACATCCTCTTTGATGACAAAGGACAAAGACAATTTGTTGCTATAACGATCTCTCATCAGTAAGTATCTGCTATTGAAAACAGTCAAACTACACAGATACTGCACTGACAGAAACTCTCTCTCCGCCCTTTTCCACATCCTCTTTGATGACAAAGGACAAAGACCATTTGTTGTAGTTGAAAACGCTTTATAACTTCAAGTCCAGTCCATCCTCATTCTAGCTCACAACCAGATGGTATAGCTTTCAGGTGTCTTTTCAACTTTTTTAGCACAATTATTGTTGGCAAGTAACGATCGGTTGCAAATAGGATTTGATGATATGATGATGTTTCATAAAAAAATTGAAACGGCAAAAGTACAAAGGCCAGCTATGTATCTCACATCAAGCTAATTGAATCGCTTCACAAAGGGAAGTCTGTGGTGATCACTTTCGACAAGCCGCGTCTCGTGAAACAGCAGGTAGTTGACAAACAAGGCAGAATAAAAGACACGGAAGCCTTTGGTTTTAAACAAATTTTAGATATCAAACATTGAACATGATTTGATTTACTGGGGGAGAAGCCTTTTTAAACACAAGCAATATGTGCAACACTCCGGTGTTGCTGTAGAAACCATATGGCAGATGAAAAGCACAAACAGATATATTGATTAGCCAAACATCTCGGGAGAAGTAGCTGGAGAACAACGAAATCCAGGGCACCAGACGTTTAATTTTACCAGTGCAGCTGACTGTCATTGTGGCAACTCTGTGATACATTGACTTATGCATTTGTTGATTTTTATTTCATGTAAAAATGTTATGTGTGAAAATGCACTAGATGTTTCTATTCACTTACAGTGGTTATGTTATGTTGGAACTGGAAATGGGGTGCAATGGAACCAATGGAATAATCTCAAAAGTAGTAAACCTGCACATCTGTCACGCCAAACACCAATCTAATGCTTGACGCATCTGAAAGAGAACAAATACTATTTCCACCCGGGTCTGGAACTATAGTCTAGTCATGACGTCACACAACTGTAGCGGCTAGAATGACTGACAGGTCTCGTATGACACAAGGAGACTTGGAAAGCAACCAATCTGTAAAATGATTCTGTAAACCATATTCTAAAAGGGGAAAGGTTTGACTGTAATGGGATTTATTCTCACTTCCTGTGTAAATGTTATGTATCCTTGTTGACACACTGTGAGATGGACTGATAATGTCCCATCTCGGATAAATGGATCATCCTGGTGTATCTGATCACACAGAGACATCTAAAGTGCATCCTGATTCCATTGGATAAAATGGGGGAATAAGTATAATTTTGTAGAAACAATCAGATTTTCCACACATTTTCTATATGGTACTAAAAAGTAATAAAGAAACTGTAGCCTACTTGTCACTGAAGTTGACTAATGTGTGCTGATAGTTTTAATGCAGCATTAAATCTCGCCTCTCATTACCCCTTTAACCCTAATTTACTGTAACACAACTTCTTTGAATCTTCATTCAGATCCAGGCAGAGAAGCCTGTTCATAAAACTAAAACACAAACAGGAATACATGCATGCTTGCATGCACACTCACATACGTGCACACACATACGCACACATACACACACAAACGCACACACACCAATTACTGTACATTTAACATTTAAACATAACCTAAATCACACATAATTGGCATCTTTGAAACAAGCATTAGCCAAGTAGTTTGCTGTGCTATATCAGAGCTACAGTATAGTGTTTGTGTCCAGTAAGACAGTCGGGCAGACATATTGGTGTCATTGCATGGCATTGCAATCCTACAGGGAGTATCCAATGCTGTTCTCTTCTGTTGTGTTGTGTTCTAACGACATTAGCTGGCGCTAATCCAGACTGAATATACTGAGTCGATCTCAAAGGAAGACAAAAGAACTAAGCGGAAATAGGAAAGCCAAATGTTTAGTAAACTCTTAAAAGGCCCAGCTTAGAGAGTTAGAGGGTTAGAGAGAGAAGAGCTCCGACTCTCTCTGCAATTGCTACAAGCCTAAAAGGGGGTTTGAAAAATGAATACAAATCCATTAGCGGGTCCTGGTTTCACAGTTATAAAAAAGACTTAAGGGCGGGACGTGTTAAACGTGTGGAAATCTGTTTTGATAACATATTGGGCTTATTGGGCTTTGCCGCCGCGGCTGCTCGAATTAATAACACTTAATTTGCAGACGGAAGAAAGCCGTGGCATGGTATTTCCAGTTAAAGAGATTAATTTTTAAACACCTAATTGACAGGCCAGGGTCAGGCGGGATAAGCAACAGACTCTGTAAGAGACGGCCGCGCGGCAAAGTCAAGGTGACTGGAATACGCCTTTCAAAAACACCCGTAGAAAAGAAAGGGAGGAGAAAGAGAGAGAATTAGTCGTCAAGAAGTGTCCCTCCACCCCCTATTCTCTCTGTCTCTCTGTCTGTCTCTCTATCTCTTTATTATGAATGATTTAGTTTCCCAGTGAAAGGTTATAAAAGCCATGTATAGCAGTGTAATATCCGTAGAGTGAAAATGTGAAGGTTTGACTCGCAATGTCCTCAAGTCAGCTAGCTACCAGACTGCAATGTGAGAAGAGGCACTGTTCTGAATAACTCCTGCCTCCAAGAGGCTGTTTCTGTGTTTTATAGGCTTTACAAAGGAAAAGCACACAATTTGTGGCGTGGCGTGGCTAGTCTGTAAACATTTGTGGCGTGGCTAGTCTGTAAACATGATGAACTGTTAGTGAAGTCGCTAACGACTAAGGCTGCTGAAAGCTAGAATGTATTCCAAATGGCACCCTTTTCTCTATAATGGCCTACTTTAGAGAATAGTCCTATGGGTCCTGATCAAAAGTAGTGTACTATATAGGGATTATGGTGCCATTTGGGACACAAATGCTGGTGTTTACCTTGGCTGAGTATGTGGTGCTTGGCATGTTGGTAATGTAGCATCGCCTAATTACTATTTACATGTAAACATGAAATGAGACAAACAACCTCACAAAATGGCTATTTAGAAAAGGTGAGGAAAAATACAGTAATTCATATTCAGGGTCAACCTTATCTGACTGTAACAGTTGTAGAAGCGGTATGTGTTGTTACTTTGAATCGCAAATTTCCAGAATTGGACATAATCCTACTAATTGTTTTCTGCTTCTGTCCAAGGGCACGCAGGTACAATATGGGCTGGCTATATTGTAATATGCATAATAGCAGATGCTCTGATATGTAAAGTGTGGGGGGGGGACCAAGTGCCTGGTTATACTTTTTTCATCATTCTGTTGAAAATAACCCTAACCCTAACCACTGTATGGCTAATGTGCTTCGGCCTAATCCAATACAATGAGTGCTTTGATATTCAATTACTCATATTCAATCCAATGTATATATAAAGCCATTTTTTACATCGGCAGTTGTCTAAAAGTACTTTTTTCTCTCTCTTTTCTGACAGTCTGGAGTAGAATAGCAAGCATAGCTAAGCAACAATGCCTTACTCCTTGTGCCTTACAGTGCATCCATCTCACACCTCACTAAGGCACTTGTTCATTCCCCCAGCAAAAGGTAACATGAAACAGTGGCCTGCTGCTGTGTGTTCCTGATGGACAGGCAGATTTCACCTTGGCCAGTGAATGATAATGCATTATTAAATTTGCCTCCGCCGCTCTCCTAGATACACTAGGAGCTGACCACAGCATATTTATCTCCCCATCTGAGCCTCACGTTGGCGCACATCTTGGCAGCCAGAGCGTATTCTGTCACTTTTGAGGCATTTTAAAGATTAAAAAGAAACCCTCTGCCTCTTTTTTTTTAACGTTCCTTAAAAGCATCACCCTGCTCTTCTTTTTCTTCTATGAAATGCGATTAGCGGACGGAAGAGGGTGTCACGCAATGGAACATTCATGAGAAAGGTAGGGGGGTGGAACACATATCCAAATGAACTTCTTTGAAGCCCCCCCCCCCCGCACAACACCAAGGACACTAGGTTAGAAAAAGAAGACTGATGCAACTCAGTGGATTGGGCTAAAGTAAGGAAAATAGGGAGATGAAGAGAAGTCACTTACAGGGGAGATAGCTGAGTTTTAATGATACTCTATGTGAATTGAAAACCCATCAATGTTTGTAAGGTGTTTAGGTCGAAATTGTTGAGGTTACATTTCTGAACCAACCTCAAGAAACAAAGAAAAGTAGTGTGAGGCACATAAAAACAACCTTACCTTGTATCAAACACTAGTTAGAGCATTTGAGTCCTATTGAAACCACCTTACTTCATCCCATTTTGGTATTAGGCAAACATACCACTGCACTCATAACCACTAAAATACACTTAGAAAAAATATTATAACTTTTGTTTCGTTCTGCTTTGATGTTCTTCAGGATTTGGTGTTCTGTACTGTATTTCAGCTTCTCCTGACATCATCTCATGTTTGATCAGCTGTTGAATTATCTAGGTGATAGTGCCTATTCTGCATTCCATCAGTCATACTGTAGGTAAAGTACGACTGCCGCCAGAACAGGTCTGCAAACAGGAAATATCAGGACATTTAGGGCAAGGCGCTGACTTTAGTAGGTAGTGTCTTACATAGCTCAAACTGTCATCTAAATCTATTGGAAGCAGTATTAGAACAAATGTTTGAATACTTTGTGTTTTTATACTGCCAGAAGAAATGGTGCTTTTCACCTTATGTAGTATTGCCCACTTTACCCAGAACCATTTCAAATGTGTTTGTCTTCCAACTTCTGGCCCATTGACACACAAGGAAAACCATACTTAAATATTAATTGCATTTGTCTATGTAACTATGAAATAATATGACAATAAAGTGCACAGAATTGGAAAGATGCACTACATGGCCAATCTGTGTGCTTAGGGTCACTGAACCTTCGCCCCAGTCTAAGGTCCTGACCGCTCTTGAGCAAGTTTTCATCAAGGATCCCTCTGTACTTTGCTTCGTTCATCTTTCCCTCGATCCTGACTAGTCTCTCAGTCCCTGCCGCTGAAAAAACATACCCACAGCATGATGCTGCCACCACCATGCTGCACTGTAGGCACGGTGCTATGTTTCCTTCAGACGTGAAGCTTTCATTCAGGCCAAAAAGTTCAATCTTGGTTTCATCAGACCAGAGAATCTTGTTTCTCATGGTCTGAGAGTCTTTAGGTGTCTTTTGGCAAACTCCAAGCGGGCCTTCATGTGCCTTTTACTGTGGAGTGGCTTTTGTCTGGCCACTCTACCATAACGGCCTGATTAGTGGAGTCCTGTAGAGATGGTTGTCCTTCTGGAAGGTTCACCCATCTCCACAAAGGAACTCTTGCGCTCTGACAGAATGTCTGGTTCTTGGTCACCTCCCTGACCAAGGCCCTTATCCCCTGATTGCTCAGTTTGGCCGGGCATCATTCCATTTAAGAGGCCACTGTGTTCTTGGGGACCTTCAATGCTGCAGACATTTTTTTTTTACCCTTCCCCAGATCTGTGCCTCGACACAATCCTGTCGCGGAGCTCTACAAACAATTCCTTCAACCTCATGGCTTGGTTTTTGCTCTGACATGCACTGTCAACTGTGGGACCTTATATAGACAGGTGTGTGCCCTTCCAAATCATGTCCAATCAATTGAATTAGAATGAGGCTGTAACGAAAAAGTAAAGGGGTCTGAATACTATCTGAATGTCAGACCATGTGACATCCCGAAAATCGGTCTTCTCACAAAAATGTTTGTAGCATCCTAACAGTTTGACCCCTCTATGACCACCTCTATGGAAAAATGATGGTGTTCACTGTTTTGCTCTACGACCCCCGCAAGCACCACGGGACAAGTCTGAAGGTACCGGTTTAAAATATGAATGGAAGTATGGAGGTAATTTTGTGCCAACAAAAAAGGGATTAAATATGTGTCCACATTTTTTAAAATATTTCCTGAGCTAGCTTATCAAATCAAATCAAATTTATTTATATAGCCCTTCGTACATCAGCTGAAATCTCAAAGTGCTGTACAGAAACCCAGCCTAAAACCCCAAACAGCATGCAATGCATGTGAAAGAAGCACGGTGGCTGGGAAAAACTCCCTAGGAAAAACTCCTGAGAAAGGCCAAAAACCTAGGAAGAAACCTAGAGAGGAACCAGGCTATGAGGGGTGGCCAGTCCTCTTCTGGCTGTGCCGGGTGGATATTAGAACAGAACATGGTCAAGATGTTAAAATGTTCGTAAATGACCAGCATGGTCAAATAATAATAATCATAGTAATTGTCGAGGGTGCAACAAGCACGTCCGGTGAACAGGTCAGGGTTCCGTAGCCGCAGGCAGAACAGTTGAAACTGGAGCAGCAGCATGGCCAGGTGGACTGGGGACAGCAAGGAGTCATCATGCCAGGTAGTCCTGAGGCATGGTCCTAGGGCTCAGGTCCTCTGAGAGAAAGAAAGAAAGAGAGAAAGAGAGAATTAGAGAGAGCATATTTACATTCACACAGGACACCGGATAAGACAAGAGAATACTCCAGATGAAACAGACTGACCCTAGCCCCCCGACACATAAACTACTGCAGCATAAATACTGGAGGCTGAGACATCTTATGTCCCCATAGCTTTCTTATATCCCCATAGAGTAATACATTCATAAATGACAGAACAGATAGTCAAAAAATATATCATAAGGAATGTGTCAAAATCTTACTCCTTATCTGTTTTCACATTTATGAATGTGTTATTCTATGGGCAGTAGTAGCAAAGGCCAAATTCAATGTTTTAGCTTTTTTTTAAATAGTTTTTGGTGATACCTATGGAGGTCCTAAAATTCTAAATCAAATATCTAAATGAGCCATGGTATCTTAAAACAACTCCATATGTTTTATGGAGGTGCCATTGGTAAGTACATTATATATTTTTTGTGACACAATCTCATAGTACATAGTACAGTAAAAGGATGACGTTTCAATTTGCAAGGCCTTTAACAAAATGCAACATCAAATACAGGGACCAATAAATCCAACGCAATGAATCTTGTATTGTCAATCTGTTCACATAACCCTCTTCTGGGGGTTATGTATTTTAAACATGTATTTTACAATTCCTTTTTTTAAAGGTGTGCTCTGCAGACCTGGGTTCAACTTCAAATACTATTCTGCTTTTACCAATTGTCTCAGCCTGCCTAGAGTGCCATATGAGTGGGTTTGCCATTTTGCAAAAACATTTTTTTTGGTGCCATTGCGCCAGCCAAGCTCAATCAAGCCCAATTTAAGTATTTAAAAATATTTTGAAGGAGTTCCCACATATACTGAGCGCTCGTTGACTGCTTTTCCTTCACTCTGCGGTCCAACTCATCCCAAACTATCTCAACTGGGTTGAGATCGGATGATTGTGGAGGACAGGTCATCTGATGCAGCACTCCATCACTCTTCTTATTGGTCAAATAGCCCTTACACAGCCTGGAGGTTTGTTGGGTCATTGTCCTGTTGAAAAACAAATGATAGTCCCCTTAAGCACAAACCAGATGGGATGATGTATCGCTGCATAATGCTGTGGTAGCCATGCCTGTTAAGTGTGCCTTGAATTCTAAATAAATCACATACAGTGTCACCAGCAATGCACCCCCACACCCTCACACCTCCTCCTCCATTGTGGGAACCACACATGCGGAGATCATCCGTTCACCTACTCTGCGTCACACAAAGACACGGCAGTTGGAACCAAAAATCTCCAATTTGGACTCATCAGACCAAAAGACATTGCTCGTGTTTCTTGGCCCAAGCAAGTCTCTTCTTATTGGTGTCCTTTACTAGTGGTTTCTTTGCAGCAATTCGACCATGAAGACCTGATTCATGTTGAGATGTGTCTGTTACTTATTTGGGCTGCAATCTGAGGCTGGTAACTCTAATGAACTTATCATCTGCAGCAGCGGTAACTCTGGGTCTTCCTTTTCTGTGGCGGTCCTCATGAGAGACAGTTTCATCATAGTGCTTGATGGTTTTTGCGACTGCACTTGAAGAAACGTTCAAAGTTCTTGAAATTATATGGACTTGGTCTTTTACCAAATAGGGCTATCTTCTATATAACACCCCTACCTTGTCACAACACAACTGATTGGCTCAAACACATTAAGAAGGAAATTTATTCCACAAATGAACGTTTAACAAGGCGCACCTGTTAATTTTAACATGGCGCACCTCATGAAGCTGGTTGAGCCAAAAGTGCGCAAATCTGTCATCAAGGTAAAGCGTGGCTACTTTGAAGAATTTCAAATATAAAATATATTTAGCTTTGTTTAACACTTTTTTGGTTACTACATGATTCCATATGTGTTATTTCATAGTTTTGAAGGAAAAACCCTTGAATGAGTAGGTGTGTCCAAACTTTTGACTGGTACTCATTATATTAACATGCATATAGACAATATCATATAGGTTATTATTAATTCCGGTTAGGCGGTTGATGTATGTGTTTCTGAAGAGAGATCTCAGGATAAGTGTATCATATCTGTTCTGAGCAGAATGAATGCTGCTCCCTTGTCTCCCCTGACAGCCCCTTAAGGATTTATGAATATTTCCTCCATGCAGACTTTCCATCTGTGTGACACTACCCGTGGCCTTGAGAATGCGTTTCAATCTATTAAGTCAAATCAAAAGAGTCATCACTTCAAATTGGTGGGGGGAGAGGGAGAAGGGGATAAAGATAGGTAGAGGTAGAGAGAGACTTAACTAGTCAAGTCAGTTAAGAACAAATTCTTATTTACAATGACGGCCTACCCCAACCTGGACGATGCTGGGCCAATTGTGCTCCGCCCTATTGGACTCCTGATCACGGAAATGGGGTGAGAGAGAGAGGGAGAGAGAGAGAGAAACAGGGAGGGATAGAGTGACACTGAATTGGTTACTACTGGAAAAGTGTAGCCCATAGGGAAGTTGAAATTTAATGATATCTTATGAGAAAATATTAGGATGTCACTTTCCCAAAAGTCATGGTAAATGTCAGTGTTTTGAGGTCCCAAATTCTAATTCTATGCCTGTGGAGAGTAATGTTTGGAGGAGAGTGTTTAGGAAACAAGGCCCACTGGCCACACTGATTATCCGCGCACCTCTCCCTCTCTCTCTCTCTCTCTCTCTCTCTCTCTCTCTCGTGCTCTTTTTATCTCTCTCGCTCTTTCCACATAAATGGGTTTGTGCAGCAAGCCATTTCATCTCTAAGTTAAAGGAACACTAGGGGTAGAGGTAGAAAGGAGGGGAGAATGAGAGAGAAAGAAGGGAGAACACAGGGCTTGATTTTCCCGCTGTGATAAGAGAGTGGTAGCCAAATGTTACCTGTGTAACCTGTGCCAAAGCATCTGGGGCTCTTGACTTTGTCCCCCAGCAGATTGGAGCACACTCTCATTTTCCTCCTCTGCCTCCTCCTACTCCTCTTCTCTGTCTTGAAAAGGAAATTCGTTTTTAAGGTCCAATGCAGCCGTTTGTATTCTAATATCAAATCATTTCTGGGTAACAATTAAGTACCTTACTGTGATTGTTTTCAATTGAAATTGTCAAAAATAATCCAAAATAGTTTCTTAGCAAAGGGCAATTTCTTTCTGGAAGTGTTCTGAGTAGGGAGGGGAAAATTTAAAACTAGCAATTTGGAACTCTCTTTCTCATTGGTCTATGAACTAATATAGTGCCTGGTTATGTCACCAGGCAGGCCAAAACTCCATCCCACCACAACAGGCTGACATTTAAAAACGTATTTCCAAACAGCTCTTAGACTAAAAGGTCATTATCATAATTTTCACAATTTGACAGTATTATTCCAACCTCATAGTGTGGAAATATATATAAAACACAGGGAAATCACATTATTGACTGCTCTGGGCCTTTAAATGTGTGTGTACATTTGACTGTGTGTCTGCATGTGTGCATGCTTGGTCCTGCATGGCTTCATTTGTGTTTGTGTGTACATGTGTTTGGAGTGTTGAAAGACTACGTTTGGGCATATTCTAATGAATCTATGTTGCTTATTTCACGTGCGTCTTTATTTCCTTGGATATTCCACAAAAACATAACATATCTAAAGATGAAATCCACTTTCTCGATTGAAGCAAGGTTCGTGTATATTTGTTTCGGAGCTAGGATTTCTTTGACAAGGGGAAGGAAAAAAACGATGGAATAACTACCGCTACAGTCGCGCGGTAGCGTCGTCTTCTATTAGCGGGCAAAGAGGTCACAGCCACTCCATTTGAAGGAGGACAACTTCCTCCCTCCACTGCTGGCAGGTCAAATAAAATCTAATTGTGCCTGGCTGAAAGCACACCGCCCTGCTTTGTGTAGGTGCTGCTGACAACCTCCAGGTTTTAGCGCTCCATTATCCTGCTGGGAGGAACACACCGTTTGCAAGGACACAGGCTTAACCTGTCAATATATCACACTGACTGCTCTGGCCCCAGCCAAATGCACAGGCTGCAGAGAGAGACTGTTTCTCTCTCCCTTGATTTGCTCTCTCTCTTTTGCTCAGTGTCTCTTTCTCTACATTTTATCTCTCTTTCTCTCGCCCTCCCTCCTTCTCGTTCATACTCGTATCTGTCTACCTTCCCCAAATCTATCCTTTTATCTACTGGTCCTTCTGTCTTACATCTCTCTCTCTCTCTTTCTCTTTCTCTCCCTTTTTCTCTTTCTCTCTGTCTCTGTATTTATCTCCTCTTTCCCTCCCTCCGTGTGAGGACTCAGCTGAAAGCTCCCGAGGGAGCTCTGGATTCAAACACAGGAACCAGAAAACATATGGCACATTTTCAAACTCCCAAGGTCAATTACAGCTATTATTTATCAAGAGATTGTGACTACATTTCCCAAAGTTTCCTCTAGATTTACCACAGATTGCCAACGCATGTCTTTCACATTTAAATCCGGGGCAGTATTTTGTTGCACCCACCTCTCGCTTTCCCTTCCCCGCGACTCTCCATCAAACATTTCAAAGGTTTTCAAGTGGATTTTTTTTATTATCTCTGGTTAACTTAAGGCATATATTTTTCTCCCTCCTTGACATCACTTGGTCCGAGTGCCACTCCTCGCACAACACAAATCTAATAACATGTAAATTGGAGAGCCCAGATTCCTCAAAGTTATAAATTTGTTTGCATCCGTAGTTTGTCAAGTCAATTCCTTGGCCCCCTGTTTTAGAGGCACCACAACACATGGAAGAGTAAGAAAATAAACTGGATAGGTGATTCATCATTGCTATCCCACTGTCAAGGACTCCCACTGCTACTATTGAGGGCTGGATGCAAGGAGAAGAGGGAGGGGGGGTTATTTTTAAATGATGGCATTTCATTCAGAATGCATTGTATTTACTTTGTACCAAAATGTTATTATCCAGCTGAAACAATGTTATTTGTGACATGGTTGACCTGAGAGAAGGGGGTTTGTTCCATAAGTATTTCACAGCGGAGACCCCTACGTAGAGTAGCCTACATACAGCACAAGAGACTGTCACAGCTGCTGCTGGTAGCGCTCACTAGCGGAGAAGTATCACCTGGAAATGCGGCACTCCATTCCAATTGGCTCCATCACTCCAGCGTCGCTCGCTGTAATTAAGTTGAAGTCAATGATGCCGGAGTGATGGTGAGGAATAAACATGCAAACACATGCCAGCAGGCTAGGAGAGCCAGAGTAGAGGAGAGAAGGGGAGAGGTATGGGAAGGGGAGAAAATGAGGAGAAGGGAGGAGAGGTCTGGTGAAAGCCTGAATAAGAAAAAAACTGATCTGGAGTTCTAATAAATATAGTAAACAAATAGTGATTTCTTTATATTGATTGAATTATCAGTGTATTTGCTACCAGTGAAAGACAGCTCAAGCAAAAAAAGAAAAAGATCTGAAATTGTATTCTAATAAAACAAAGGTCCTTATACATTTCACAGTGTTGAACAAACATTGATTACTGAATATTAATTGAATTAGCCATTTATTTGCTTCCACCTTCCTGTATTTGCGCACACACCTATCTTGGTGAAAATGAAATTAACTCTGACAAGCGTCGCTGTTCAGCTCTGTAGTTGTGAGTCTATTTCGAACAAAACACAAAGCTGTTTGCTTTTTCCTTGCTGTGTGACAGGTTGTTTCCTCTGCAACAAAGCGATAAAATATTCTCTGTGATCTGCCGTCGTATTGCAGGAGGGGAGGCCTGCTGAGTGCAAAGCCGGAGTTTGTTAAAGCAATGATTTATGATGAATGCCAACACTAAATAAGGGACAAAGTGCCCACAGTACAAATCAATTACAAAGCTACAACAACAGGCCTTCTCTCCCTGAGGTCTACTAGCTTCGGCAGCAGTTATGCTGATTTTATTGGACGGGATATTTGCAGCGGTTGGCAGAGAGGGAGGCTATGTAAAGTGTAATGTAATAAATGCAAATGGTAGATGTTGTACATGTATATGAACAACATCACAGGTCATTGGAGTTCGGTGGTTATGTTATTGTTGGTGCTTATCAGCCGCTTTAAGGCATTGGTTGCCATTCCAATGATGTGCTATGCCAAGTATTTTAAATGATATTGTAGTTTTTTGTAACATTTCAGTGTAACGGTTCAGTAAAGAAGAAGTAAAAAGAAGAACTTTTTTTTTTGTGTAGCTCTTCTTATATAGGACATCATTTTTCATATGCTCACTTATTCCACAATAAAGCAGTAAAAACACAAACAACAAATTACCACAGAAGTGACTTCTTAAAAGTAGGCAATTCATAATTGTTTTATGAAGTTAATTTATAAAACAAATTTCAATTCATTCATCCATTCTTTTTTTAAACAATATTTTATTGATGAAATATATAAACACTTTCAGAACATTCCCTATTGATCCCCCAAACCTCCCTGCCCCCCCCCCCCCTTCCCAATGCCTCCAACTCACCCTCACCCTTAAAATGACAAAGTAACAGATAATATAAATCAAAATAGTAAAATAAAATATTTATAATAACAATAAAATAACAATATAAATAGTAATAAAATATTCCTAAATTGTGTATGACTTTTAGAAACACAAATATTACAAATATTTGACAGTTTGCAGACAACATATTATAAGTACTTAGCAGTTGAAATACAATACCAGTAGGATAATAACACGTGTATATGTAGAATTAAAATAAAAAGGATTCCATAATAGGTAGAGGAAGGAGAACAGAAGATCAATTATATCCCGGTTGCCAATGTGTAAAAACATTCTCTACAGACACCCATAATAGTAAATTGTATTTTTTTTCTAAGCATAACATCCCGTATCCAAGACATGGCTGATGGGAGAGATTGGGCTTTCCAAAGCAGGAGTATTTTACAGCGAGCAATCAAGGAGGAAAAGGAGATGACACCAGTCTGTTTATTTGTGAGATTCACAACTTCCTCAGCAATCCCAAGTATAGCGATCTGAGGAGATGGAACTATAGTCATCTCCAATACCTCAGAGATTGTACCAAAGAACAATTTCCAGAATTCCGCCAACATGGGGCATGACCATAACATATGGGTCAAGTTAGCTGATGATTGAGAGCATCTATCGCAAGAGTCTACCACTTCTGGGATAATCTTGGCTAGTTTGGTCTTGGTAAAATGTATCCTATGGTGGACATTACATTAAATCAGGCTGAGCCTTGTACAGGAGGAGGAAGAATTGACTTTCTCCAGTGCTTTTGTCCACCGCTGATCAGGAAATGAAACCCCTAGTTCTGCTTCCTAAACCATCTTAATTTTGCGCAAAACTGGACTATTTCCTGGCAATAAGAAATCATAAAGAAATTATACGTGACCCTTTGGCCACATCAGGCAAAACAGTCAATACCATAAGCTGGCAGAAGTCTTGGGAATGTAGAAGAGTGGGATTGAACAAAGTGACAGACTTGAAAATATCTAAATGAATAAGATTGCTGCAGATTGAAAGTGTTATACAGCTCGTTAAAACTGGCAAAGTTACCATTAACGTTCAAATCTTTCAAAAATGTCAGACCTTTCCTATTCCAAGATATTAACCCTGAATCAAGTTTGGCAGGTGTGGGCATCCCATGTGGCGCAACGGTCTAAGGCACTGATCAGTGCTAGAGGCGGCACTACAGATCCGGGTTCGATCCCGGGCTGTGTTGCAGCCGGCCGTGACCGGGATCCCCATGAGGTGGTGCACAATTGACCCAGCGTTGTCCGAGTTAGGGGAGGGTTTGGCCAGCTGGGATGTCCTTGTCCCAATGCACTCTCTAGTGACTCCTTGTGGCTGCCGGGCGCATGCACACTGGCTTTGGTCATCAGCTGTACGGTGTGTCAACACATTGGTGAGGATGGCTTCTGGGTTAAGCGAGCAGTGTGTCAAGAAGGAGTGCGGCTTGGCTGGGTTGTGATTTGGAGGACACATGGCTCTCGACCTTTGCCTTTCCCGAGTCCGCATGGGAGTGGCATCGATGTGACAAGACCTGTAACTACCAATTGGGGAGAAAAAGGGGTAAAAAGTACACAAAAAACTAAAACAAAATGTATAAATAAATTGGCAGGTGCAAATAAATGGTTATTACAAGTGGGTGCTGATAGGGAGAGTAGGGCCCATTTCAAGTGATGTTTTGTAGACAGATTTCAATAGTGGGCCAACAGCATATCACCCTTTATCCTGCTTGCTTGCTTCTGAAGCTAAGCAGGGTTGGTCCTGGTTGGTCCCTGGATGGGAGACCCAAATGCTGCTGGAAGTGGTGTTGGAGGGCCAGTAGAAGGCTCCCTTTCCTCTGGTCTAAAAACAATATCCCAATACCTCAGGGCAGTGATTGCCCTGTGTAGGGTGCTGTCATTCGGATGGGACATTAAACGGGTGTCCTGACTCTCTGTGGTCACTAAAGATCCCATTGCACTTATTGTAAGAGTAAGGGTGTTAATCCTGGTGACCTGGCTAAATACCCAATCTGGCCCTCATACCATCACAGTCACCTAATCATCCCCAGCTTACAATTGGCTCATTCATCTCCTCTCCCCTGTAACTATTCCCCATGTTCCCCATGTCGTTGCTGTAAATGAGAATGTGTTCTCAGTCAACTTACCTGGTAAAATATGGGTTAAATAAAAAGAAAATAAAAAATCTGATCGGAAGAGTGCAGAGAGGGTAAAAGTGGAAGATTGCCAGGATGAGGATCCTGAGGATGAGCAACAGATCCTGAGGATGAACAACAGGATTAAGCCTTCAGTTGGCACCAACTACTCCCTGAACTGCAGAACCACAGAGACATTTTGTGTAAATGGACTGCCCAGTAATAGTATAAAAAAATGGGTAGGGCCAGTCTACTGTGTGATCTCCATCTTTTCAATAGGGTTTTATTAATTATTGGTGGTTTGCCCCAAATGAATGAGGATATCATAGTATCTATCTTACTGAAAAATGATTTGGGTAGACACTGGAATAAGTATAGATATCTGGGTAATATAATAATTTTCAGTGACTGCACCCTACCAGCTACAGAGAGGGATAAGCCACTCCCTCTCTGTAGGGTCATTTTTCAGCTTTGCTGTAAGAGTAGAGAAGTCCTGCTCTAACAGTGAGTGAAGGGATCAGGTGATATTAATTCCCAGGCACCTAAACCCTGCTTTTGATAAGTCGAAGGGCAGCAGAGATTGTGTTATACCCATAGCCAATTGATTAATAGTTAAGCATGAACTTTTCCCTAAATTCAGTTTGTACCCTGAAAAAGTTCCAAAATCTTATAAAATAGATAAGATACAAAGTATAGGGCCCCGAAACAAAGAAGAGCAAATCATCGGCATAAAGTGAGACTGTGGTCCTAATCCCCTCTCCTAATACCTGAAAATAGCAGACTGTTCTTTAATGCAATTGACAAAGGTTCAATAGCAAGAGCAAGGAGGAAGGGTGAAATTGAGCATCCCTGGTGTGTGCCATGGGTTAAGGGGGAAAATTTGGAGCGAAAAGAGTTAGTGTATACACGTGCCTGGGGAGAGGTGTAGAGTATCCATATCCAGGATGTAAATGTATCCCCAAAGCCATTTTAATTGTAAAAAACAGAAATTACCATTCTACTCTATCAAAGGCATTCTCGCATCAACAGAATCTACCACTCCAGAAGCTGGAGAGTGAATGATACTAAGAAGTCTTTGAATATTTCAGAAGGAATAACGGTCCTTATAAACCCTGTTTGGTCCTCTGATATCACAGTGGGTAGGACAGTCTCTAATCTACAAGCAAGCACCTTTGCCAGAATTTTTACATCCATGTTAAGGAGTGAGATCGGTTGAAATGAAGAGCAGTTGGTTGGATCTTTGTTTTTCTTCAATGTTAACCTCCCTGGGCTAGGTGGGACGTTTGCGTCCCACCTTAGTCAACAGCCAGTGGAATCGCGTGGAGCGAAATACAAAACCTCAAAAATGCTATAACTTCAATTTCTCAAACATATGACTATTTTACACCATTTTAAAGACAAGACTCTCGTTAATCTAACCACATTGTCCGATTTCAAAAAGACTTTACAGCGAAAGCAAAACATTAGATTATGTCAGGAAAGTACCCTGCCAAAAATAATCACACAGCCATTTTCAAAGCAAGCATATATGTCACAAAAACCAAAACCACAGCTAAATGCAGCACTAACCTTTGATGATCTTCATCAGATGACACTCCTAGGACATTATGTTATACAATACATGCATGTTTTGTTCAATCAAGTTCATATTTATATCAAACACCAGCTTTTTACATGAGCATGTGATGTTCTGAACTAGCATACCCACCGAAAACTTACGGTGAATTTACTAAATTACTCATGATAAACGTTCACAAAATACATAACAATTATTTTAAGAATTATAGATACAGAACTCCTTTATGCAATCGCGGTGTCAGATTTTAAAATAGCTTTTCGGCGAAAGCACATTTTGCAATATTCTGAGTACATAGCTCGGCCATCACAGCTAGCTATTTTGACACCCACCAAGATTGGGGCTCACTAAACTCAGAATTACTATTAGAAAAATTTGATTACCTTTGCTGTTCTTCATCAGAATGGACTTCCAGGGCTTCTACTTCAACAACAAAATGTTGTTTTGGTTCCAAATAATCCATAGTTATATTCAAATAGCTCCGTTTTGTTTGTGCGTTCAGGTCAGTATCCGAAGGGTGACGCGCGAGCGCATTTCGTGACAAAAAATGTCTAAATATTCCATTACCGTACTTAGAAGCATGTCAAACACTGTTTAAAATCAATTTTTATGCTATTTTTCACATAAAATAGCGATAATATTCCAACCGGGCAACGTTGTATTCATTCAAAGGCTGAAAGAAAAAAATGGAGTAGTCTCGTGAACGCGCATCTCAGTCTCACTGTCCCCAGGCTGACCACTTACAAATTCTGCTGCTGTTCTTTGCCCAGAGACAGCAGACACCCCATTCCACTTTCTGGCGGCTTTAGAGAGCCAATGGAAGCCTTAGAAAATGTCACGTTACAGCACAGATGCTGTATTTTCGATAGAGATGCAACAGAAGGACAACAAATTGTCAGACAGGGCACTTCCTGTATGGAATCTTCTCAGGTTTTGGCCTGCCATATGAGTTCTGTTATACTCACAGACACTATTCAAACAGTTTTCGAAACTTTAGAGTGTTGTCTATCCAAATCTACTAATTAAATGCATATTCCCATTTCTGGGCAAGAGTAGTAACCAGTTTAATTCGGGTACGTTTTTTATTCGGCCGTGCAAATACTGCCCCCTAGCCCAGACAGGTTAAAGAGATGGAAGGCTGAGTAAGAGTATGAGGTAGTGTACCTTGCTGGAGTGAGTCCTCAAAAATATCTAATAGCAGAGGGGTTGGTTGTTCCGAAAAATTCTTAAAACATTTTTTGGGTAGCCATCTGACCCAGGGGACACAGTTTATGTCACCCCCAAATATAAAATACTGTGTGTTTAGATTGGAGAGTAAGGAGAAGAGTTTCCTCATGACGTTGATTTAATCCCATTTTGGGGAGTACACACTTACAAGAACAACTGGGGTTCGCCAAACTGTGCCAGTTATTATTACGTAGCGGCCATTGGTATAATAGAGGACCCATGTTGAAGTGAACTGTACCTTTTTTCTTATGAGTATCGCTGCACCTCTCATTCTAATGTTACATTTAGATTAAAAAAATGTGCACAAGCCATGGCCTAGAAAGTCTATGCTGGTAAGTATTATGTCTCTTGAAAAAAATATTATATCTGCTTTCAGACTCTTCAACGAGTAAACGTGAAGAGAGTTTAAAAGATTTATCATAGATACAACCCTCATACTGTAGTTTGTACGAGAATTGCAAAGACAGCGTGCGCACACACCCAGATACAGAGCCTATAGAAGTTAGAAGAGGCGGGGATAGGTTCCTGGGCATTGGCCCGCCAGTGGCTGCGAATGAAAATCAAATCAGAACACGATGCGGAAAAGCAACCTGCTTATGTTTGTGTTGGGCCATACTATTTAGCTCACGTGTCAGTGCAGAGAATACAGTTACAGGTTACTTACACTTCCCCCAAAAGAAACAAAACTGAAGACACAGTAGAACTCAAAGGTTAATGGTTAAACGGGTAGGATAGTTACATACATTAGCCAACCAAGCGGCACCAAAACAGGTTAAGGAAAATGTTCCCATAGTATAAGTAAACATATTAATGGATGTAACATAAATGTTGGCTACACTTTACTTTAGCTGTGAATTCACACAAGCGATCCTTTCTTGAGTGAGTGGAATGATCAGACAGAAATGAAGAGAAAAGAGATTACATCTTTTCTCAGTCCTTGGCAATCCATCTAGTTGGTGCCAAATGAAACAGGAATGAAAAGTTATGTACACTGTCAATATGATCTTTAATGTAGTCGATATGATCCCACTGTAAGGCTCACGTGACGTTAAAATTCCAACTCCATATGCGTGGGGAACACAGTTATACTACGGTAGAAAATAAGTAAATAAGTGTCACCTGTTTAACCACAACAAAACCAGAGTTTCATGTGTCCAGCCAGTTGGCTATTTAAAAAGTCAGTAGGAGGGCATCACGAGTGGCACAGCAGTCTAAGGCACTGCATCGGAGTGCTTGAGACGTCACTACAGACCTGGGTCCGATCCGGCCGTGACCAGGGGTCCCATAGGGCGGTGCACAATTGGACCAGCGTCATCCGGGTTAGGGGAGGGTTTGGCCAGTGGGGCTTTATTTGGCTCATCGCGCTCTAGCGACTCCTTGTGGTGGGCTGGACGCCTGCAGACTTACTCTGGTCATCAGTTGAACAGTGTTTTCTCCAACACATTGGTATGGCTGGCTTCCGGGTTAAGTGGGTGGGTATTAAGAAGCGCGATTTGTCCTCCCGAGTTGTGCAGCGGTCTAAGGCACTGCATTGCAGTGCTAGAGGCATTACTACAGACCCGGGTTCATTCCTGGGCTGTGCTACAACCGGCCATGGTCGGGAGTCCCATCGGACACTGCACAATTGGCCCAGCATTGTGAGGGTTTAGCCGGGGGGGCTCATCGTGACCTTAGCAACTTTTTGAGGCGGGCCGGGTGCCTGCAAGCTAACCCCGGTCGCCAGTTGAACGGTGTTTCCTCCGACACATTGGTGCAGCTTTCGGGTTAAGCTGGCGGGTGTTAAGGAGCGTGGTTAGGCGGGTCATGTTTCGGAAGACGCATGACTCTACCTTCTCCTCTCCCGAGCCCGTTGTGGAGTTGCAGCGATGAGACAAGATCGCAATTGGATATCATGAAATTGGGGAGAAAAAAGGTGGTTAAAAAAGTAAATAGGGTGTGTACAAAATAATCCAGTGTACTGCACATATTGTCTGATATATTCCACTTCGGGTTGCGCATAGTGGGATAGTTCACATATCACTCAGCTGGAACGATGCTGGTTGTAAAAGGACTCAGCCTCTGCTGCTGTGTTGAACTTGCGCTCCATGTCCTGGTAGTAAAAACACAGCTCTGCCAGATGGCGGAGTGTAGAAAGGCGGAGTGTAAACTTGATGCCCCCCGTTACAACTTTCATTTCATTGACTTGAAAGTTGCACGTTTCTTGGTGAGTTGAGTGCTCAGGTCCTGGAATAGGAACATTTTATTTCCCTGATAGAAAGGTTCCTTGCTAACGCCAGCACCCGTTTCTTCTCCTGGTAGTGGAGAAATATCATTAGCATTGGACGTGGCACTCACCCTTCACCGGCCTATCTCTCAGTGTGTGGTGCACTCTGCCTAGCTCTGGCGGAGTTGCAAACGTATCATCGCCCAATATTTCCAAAATTAACTTTGACATGAAATCTCTTGCAAAGCGTTCCCTCACAGCCCTCAGGGAGTCCTACCACTCACAAGTTATTGAGAGCGATTTTCGAGGTCATCCATTTAGTCTTTTATGATGGAGCACAACCACCGTGGCTTCGAGGGTGGTCAGCCTGTCACTATGGTCAGAAAGAGACGTCTTTATGTCAGACGAAGGCCATATGATTCCACTGTCAGACGAATCACGTCCAGCGATGATTGTATGGGCGAGAGGGACACAGTTAGCGAGATTGTCATCTCAGCTAAGAGGGCAGCACGGTTCTTCTCCAATTTGGCCACCAGGGAGAAGATAGTCAAGTTGTCTTCGCTGGTGTTAGTCATTGGCTGATTTTGCAGGGAGTTGTTTGCTAAAGTTCCTGGTTTCCCCTTCACTTTATTTTTTCCAGACATCATTTAGAATCTACCATTTTAACTTAGTAAATCTGCAATATGCAGTAAAATGGTTATTTAATGGCATATTTAGTCATATAAAAAAAAATCACTCGGGAGCTCTCTCCTCACGTCCGCTTCAGTCAGTCGCCATTCCAAAACACTACATCCATCTATTCAAATTAATCAACAGGAATGAAAAGATACAAAAAGAGAGGAGTAAAAAAAAAAGAGAAATGTTGTTCACACCCCCCACTGACAAACATTGCATACTTCACTCTCTTTTTCCCTCTCCAATTAAAAAAAATATATACTGCTCAAAAAAATAAAGGGAACACTAAAATAACACATCCTAGATCTGAATGAATGAAATAATCTTATTAAATACTTTTTTCTTTACATAGTTGAATGTGCTGACAACAAAATCACACAAAAATAATCAATGGAAATCCAATTTATTAACCCATGGAGGTCTGGATTTGGAGTCACACTCAAAATTAAAGTGGAAAACAACACTACAGGCTGATCCAACTTTGATGTAATGTCCTTAAAACAAGTCAAAATGAGGCTCAGTAGTGTGTGTGGCCTCCCCGTGCCTGTATGACCTCCCTACAATGCCTGGGCATGCTCCTGATGAGGTGGCGGATGGTCTCCTGAGGGATCTCCTCCCAGACCTGGACTAAAGCATCCGCCAACTCCTGGACAGTCTGTGGTGCAATGTGGCGTTGGTGGATGGAGCGAGACATGATGTCCCAGATGTGCTCAATTGGATTCAGGTCTGGGGAACGGGCGGGCCAGTCCATAGCATCAATGCCTTCCTCTTGCAGGAACTGCTGACTCACTCCAGCCACATGAGGTCCAATATTGTCTTGCATTAGGAGGAACCCAGGGCCAACAGCACCAGCATATTGTCTCACAAGGGGTCTGAGGATCTCATCTCGGTACCTAATGGAAATCAGGCTACCTCTGGCGAGCACATGGGGGGCTGTGCGGCCCCCCAAAGAAATGCCACCCCACACCATGACTGACCCACCGCCAAACCGGTCATGCTGGAGGATGTTGCAGGCAGCAGAACGTTCTCCACGGCGTCTCCAGACTATGTCACGTCTGTCACATGTGCTCAGTGTGAACCTGCTTTGATCTGTGAAGAGCACAGGGCGCCAGTGGCGAATTTGCCAATCTTGGGGTTCTCTGGCAAATGCCAAACGTCCTGCACGGTATTGGGCTGTAAGCACAACCCCCACCTGTGGACGTCGGGCCCTCATACCACCCTCATGGAGTCTGTTTCTGACCGTTTGAGCAGACACATGCACATTTGTGGCCAGCTGGAGGTCATTTTGCAGGGCTCTGGCAGTGCTCCTCCTGCTCCTCCTTGCACAAAGGCGGAGGTAGCGGTCCTGCTGCTGGGTTGTTGCCCTCCTACGGCGTCCTCCACATCTCGTGATGTACTGGCCTGTCTCCTGGTAGCGCCTCCATGCTCTGGACACTACGCTGACAGACACAGCAAACCTTCTTGCCACAGCTCGCATTGATGTGCCATCCTGGATGAGCTGCACTACCTGAGCCACTTGTGTGGGTTGTAGACTCCGTCTCATGCTACCGCTAGAGTGAAAGCACCGGCAGCATTCAAAAGTGACCAAAACATCAGCCAGGAAGCATAGGAACTGAGAAGTGGTCTGTGGTCACCACCTGCAGAACCACTCCTTTATTGGGGGTGTCTTGCTAATTGCCTATAATTTCCACCTGTTTTCTATTCCATTTGCACACAACATATTCTTCCAAATTAAAAACTGTGGATCCTAGCACTCTAACAATCCACTGCCTGCCAGTTAGTCCATGTTTCCAGGGCATTTGCAGATGTTCAAAATAATCTCCAATGTTTTGGCTCTATCTGCTCTGAGGATGGGTGAAATAAATACTTTAAACTAATTAATGGCGGACCAGCTGTTCCTACCACTTGGCTGAATATTGATGGGAGGAGAGAGAGAAAGAGAAAGCGATAGATACTGTGAGGAGGGAGAGAGGAAGGAGGGAGAGAGAGAGAGACTGTGGAAGGAGAGGGAGAGAGAGGAGGAGGAGAGAGAGCTTGCCTGTGTTTGTGCACGATCACTCTGACACATAAACAGGTATGAATAGTGGATGAGAGGGAAGAGAGGGAACCTGCACAGAGCACAGCCAGAGTGCAGTGTTAAAAGAATGAAAGTGGATTTGATAAAAATTGAGTTAAGGAATTGATGGCACATAATATACAATTGTGAGGTGTGTGTGTGTGTGCATGTACGCGTGTGTGTTTTTTGTGTGTTGTGTTTGTGTGTGTGTATTGTTAGTGGTTGACTAAAGGCTTTTCAGACCTAAACATAAAGTGACACGTCTTCCTGACAGAGTATAGAGATAATGTCAGAAACATGGCTGGTCTCTCTTTCTCTCTCTCTCTCTCTCTCTCTCTCTCTCTCTCTCTGTCATGCATACCTGTATCTCTCTTTTGCATACATACACACACCTCGCTCTATCTGTCTATGGTGTGTTATGGATAATGTGTACAAAAGATGGCCCTGCCCTCTGTTGGTGATGAATGGTGGACGATGCCATCCTATAGGTTTGACAGGCACCCGTGCGTGCGTACACAAAGGAAGCTGAACCATCCGAGGTAATGGAGCTCTGTAGCCCTGCTTCTTCTCATTTGGGAATGCACATGATTATATCCATTCACTGGGAAAATCTGAATTTATGTCCTGGTTGGATGTTGGCTTAGAGCCTGAGAGAGACAGTGTAGGGTTGTCAATGAGGACTGAAGTGAATTTCAATAGTCTTTCTGTGATCCCTTGTGACCTCTCTCCTTGCATCATTTTCAGAAAACATAGGAGAAGAAGGAACCTTGGATCTTCTCCTGCGATTTAAGAAGGAGGCGCAGATTTAAAGAAATACTTTTGAGATTCACCCCTGGACTGGATTGTCTATCAGAGTGGACCTGAGAGCTCTGATTGCCTGAATCGTAGAGTTCACTACCTATATAAACACTGTTGTGAACGAATAAGAGTCAATCTTCTGTTTGAATACACAGCAGGCTACTTGTCCTGACTTGTTCTGTAATTCTTGTTTTGGGTCTAATTCTAGACGACAATCCAATGTGCACCCCAACGGCGAGAGACAGCTACGAGAGGCTGTCATTGACTGGACAGGGTCTACCACCTGGCTTCCCTTCGCCATTCCTGTTCCCAGACGGCCTGTCATCTATTGAGACTCTTCTCACTAACATACAGGTACAGTGGGTCTGACCAATAGAGGTGCTCCTCACTAACATACACTTAGGTCTGACCATTAGAGACTCTCACTAACATACAGGTACAGTTGGTCTGACTAAGAGAGACTCTTCTCACTAACATACAGGTATGCTATAGGCCTTATTCATTGACAGGGTATATATAGTGCATGTAGGTCAGACCAATATAGACTGTTCTCACTAACAACACACAGGTACAGTGGCCTCACATTCACCTTAGTAATATACTCCTCACAATACATGTCTTACAAATGCTCAATACTGGTAGAGCTTAGCAATACTCTACAGGTAGACCTTAGCAATACATTTTAGTCATTTAGCAGACGCTCTTATCCAGAGCGACTTACAGTAGTGAATGCATACATTTCATTTCATTACATGCATTTTTTTTTTTTTGTACTGGCCCCCCGTGGGAATCGAACCCACAACCCTGGCGTTGCACACACCATGCTGGCGTTGCAAACACCATGCTCTACCAACTGAGCCACAGGTAGACCTTAGCAATACTCTATAGGTAGACCTTACCAATACTACGTAGGTAGACCTTACCAATACTATGCAGGTAGACCTTACCAATACTCTACAGCAGGCCTTAGCTATACTATATACAGGTAGGCCTAACTAATACTCTATACAGGTAGACCTTAGCAATACTATACATGTAAACCTTAGCAATACTATACAGGTAGGCCTCAGCAATAGTCTACAGAGAATCAATAGAAAATATCCTAGCTAATACGCAATAGAGTAAAGAAAACATCAGTTAGTATAGCCGTTTGTCTGAGTGCCATTTAGCCTGCAACTGTAAAGACTAGGGCCAGAATTCACAAAGCATCTCAGGATGGAAGTTCTGATCTAGAATCCATTCCATAATAATCGTATTCAATGTTATCTGAATGGTAAAACTGATCATAGGCCAGAGCTCATGCTCTGAGACACTTTATGGATAGGGACCTTGTTCTGTTTCGGTTCAATTATTTAAAAAATAATCCAAGTTTTTCTATTTCGGTTTCCATTCTTATTAATTTTTTTACATTAAATGCACTATGCATTATGTGGGTGGAATCCTGTAACAACACAGAATAAAACAATTTAATAAAAGTTCCATGACTGCCCATTACAGCAGTCCCATGACTGCCCATTAACCATCATTTATTCACATTACTTTATTTTAATAAAATATTTCAGTTGTTTTATTTGATGACTTCCTTATTTAATTCCAAGTCATCATCTCATCTCTATAGAGCTGCTGCTGCTATCTGACAAAATCCCTATTTGAGTAGTTCAAAATAAGTAAGGCATATTTTTATGACTGCTGAATACAAACTACCAATCACTTAGATCATGTATTTTAAGGTAGAGCTACTTCGCGAAGCAACTGCTTTCTATCCCTCTCGATCGCGTGTTCTTTACTCTCCGTGTCCGTGGCTACTCCACACAGATCGGACAACTAGGCTGGTGTGTTATGGATTATGGTAATTGTAGTTAATTATCATGTTATCTGCGCTAAACTACAGTACCAGTCAAAAGGTTGGACAAAAATACTCATTGAAGGATTTTTCTTTTTTTTTTTTACTATTTTCTAAATTGTAGAAAAATAGTGAAGATATCAAAACTATGAAATAAAACATGGAGCTTCATGAGGTGGAATACATTTCAATTAGCAGGTGTGCCTTGTTAAAAGTTAATTTGTGGAATTTCTTTCCTTCTTAATGCGTTTGAGACAATCAGTTGTGCTATGACAAGGTAGTGGTGTTATACAGAAGATAGCCCTATTTGGTAACAGACCAAGTCCATATTATGGCAAGAACAGCTCAAATAAGCAAAGAGAAACGACAGTCCATAATTTCTTTAAGAAATGAAAGTCAGTCAATGCGGAAAATTTCCAGATCTTTGAAAGTTTCTTCAAGTGCAGTCGCAAAAACCATCAAGTGCTTTGATGAAACTGGCTCTCATGAGGACTGCCACAGGAAAGGAAGACCCAGAGTTACCTCTGCTGCAGAGAATAAGTTCATTAGAGTTACAGCCTCAGACACATCTCAACATCAATTGTTCAGAGGAGACTGTGTGAATAAGGCCTTCATGGTCTAATTGCTGCTAAGAAACCATTACTAAAGGACACCAATAAGAAGAAGGGACTTGCTTGGGCCAAGAAACATGAGCAATGGACATTAGACCGGTGGATATCTGTCCTTTGGTCTGATGAGGTCAAATTTGAGATTTTTGGTTTGTGAGACTCAGAGTAGGTGAACGGATGATGTGTGGTTCCCACTGTGAAGCATGGAGGAGGAGGTGTGATGGTGTGGGGGTGCTTTGTTGGTGACACTGTCTGTGATTTATTCAAGGCATGCTTAACCAGCATGGCTACCACAGCATTCTGCAGCAATACGCCATCACATTTGGTTTGCGCTTAGTGGGACTATAATTTGTTTTTCAACAGGACAATGACCCAACACACCTCCAGGCTGTGTAAGGGCTATTTGACCAAGAAGAAGAGTGATGGAGTGCTGCATAAGATGACCTGGCCTCCACAATCACCCGACCTCAACCCAATTGAGATGGTTTGGGATGAGTTGGACCGCAGATTGAAGGAAAAGCAGCCAACAAGTGCTCAGCATATGTGGGAACTCCTTCAAGACTGTTTGAAAAGCATTCCAGGTAAAGCTGTTTGAGAGAATGCCACGAGTGTGCAAAGCTGTCAAGGCAAAGGGTGGCTACTTTAAAATATATTTTGATTTGATTTGGTTACTACATGATTCCATATGTGTTTTTAAATAGTTTTGATGTCTTCACTATTATTCTACAATGTAGAAAATAGTAAAAATAAAGAAAAACCCTTGAATGAGTAGGTGTGTCCAAACTTTTGACTGGTACTTTATGTAGAATATTGGCCTTTTGGAAACTACAACTTTCTACTATGTCGCACAGATCTGATCTCTAGAGAAACTGTGCATCGAGCTCACGGGAAGAAAAAAAAATGAAATAGAATTCAAGTAATTCAACCGACGTCGGTCAATTAGTTGTTTAAAAACCGACATTTTGTTTAATCGCTCAGCACTAGCAGTCAGAGAGATAAATGTCTTGGCGTTCTATATCAGAGTGTAATGATGTGGATACAGCACTGCCCTGCTCGCTGCTCCAATACTCCAATACGTGGACATCAGAGCAGTGTCCTCCAAGGTTATCCCTTTGATCTACGCGTTAATTAGAAAACCACACACAGTTCCGACACACACACACACACAGCTCCAATACTCGAGTAAGTCATCTCTGATAACGATCTTGGCGTTTAATAGTAATATACAAATCAACAAAATGAAACTGAGCAGAAAATTGAGATAAAGCAACTTAGTCTAAATTGGGGTCACAGGAACCAACAATTAGTAAGCTATAGCCCACTGCATTTGGAGAGTAATTGTTGTAAAAACAGACGCTGCACAGAATGGAGACTATAATAATGAGTAGTCCGTGTACAGTAGGAGTAGCATGGCTGTAAAAGCATGAGAAAGATGTTTCTACATCATTGGTTATCATTCAGAGATAGTTAGTCTTGGAAATCCCAGACCTAGAGCAACAGTAATAGGTCTGAGAAAGATGTTTGTATGTCAGTGGTTATCATTCAGAGATAGTTAGTCTTGGAAATCCCAGACCTAGAGCAACAGTAATAGGTCTGAGAAAGATGTTTGTATATCAGTGGTTATCATTCAGAGATAGTTAGTCTTGGAAATCCCAGACCTAGAGCAACAGTAATAGGTCTGAGAAAGATGTTTGTATATCAGTGGTTATCATTCAGAGATAGTTAGTCTTGGAAATCCCAGACCTAGAGTTTTGCTCTTCATCTCTCCCAACAAATCACGAGTTTGAGTAGGTGGGGCTTAGAATGTGGGCAGGAATAGTGCTCTTGAAAAAGAATCACCTCAGAAACATGTCAGAGGCAGACCCAATGCAGACGCAGATAGCTAGACTTATTATAGCCACAGCCAGTCAGTGGTGGAATGCTAACGTTAGCAGTCATGGTGCATGCAAACTACTCACGTGCAAAATATACTCATTGAAAATATCCTCAGAGCTCTCTATCTAGCTAGCTACCAATTTTGTATCCGGTGGGAACGTTTACACCAGGGCACAAACGGATAAGGCTCTGGATGGATTTCCTGTGAGTCCATTTCCAACTACCAACTGAACATTAGACATGTATGCTGGAACATTGTTCATGTGTGAGGCAACCTGTCTGTCTTGGGAGACTAGCTGTATTGATATTTTACTGTGTATCTTTCCTATCATAATCTTCTTCAGTTTAGTGTCAGAGGTTGATAAATCCTTATAGAGGGCCAAAGAGGCAAAAAGGAGTATAGATTAAAAGATGGTAGAAAAGGCCTCAACATGATCCTCCCCTAAATCTCAATCACTCCTTCAAATCAAATTGTATTGGTCACATACACACATTTAGAAGATGTTATTGCAGGTTTAGTGAAATGCTTGTGTTCCTAGCTCCAACAGTGCAGTAGTATCTAACACACTTGACACCTTTAGAAGAATACTCTACACTGAGTGTAAAAAACATTGGAATACATTCCTAATATTGAGTACATTCCTAATATACATTCCTAATATTGCCCCCTTTTGCCCTCAGAACAGCCTTAATTATTCGGGGAATGGACTACAAGGTTTCAAAAGCACAGGGATCCTGGCCCATGTTGACTTCAATGCTTCCCACAGTATTCCAATGCTTCTGAGTTGGATGAATTTTTTTTTATAATAATCCCAGTCACAGCTCCTTTTTTTCCCAGAGTTCGCAGTTGTCTTGAATACACTGAAGTCTGAGATTTCCCAGTTCCTAGTTCTGAGTTCCCAATTGTTTTGAACGCGGCATTTATGCTCAGAGGGAGATGGCAGTGTATACCCTTTGAGTCGGGAACCAAAACTCCTCCATAGTGACCAGTGAAGATATTGTCTGCATCATTCAGTCACGACAGCTCGATCAGCTGTTTGATTTCACTTACCGGCTTGTCAACTGAACCAAGATCACAGTCAAACGGATTGGGAAGTAGGTTCCAATGTGCTCTTCCAAGCGTTGGAGGTGAGCAATCGTCACTCGTGACACTTACTGATGCTGTTTTCTGTTAGAAACATGCACAGCCGAGGGAAGGGTGCATGGTTTGCTTTTGAAAGACTCTTTCCAATAAGAATTCTTTCCTCTGAATCCACTGCTTTGGTCACTCATCGGTAGTATGTTTTTGTATTTCCCCTGCATGCTTGCGTTCAGTTCATTCAGTTTCACAAATATGTCTGTTACAGAGGCAAGGAGACACATTTCCTTTTCATTACACAGAAAATAAACTAGGTCTGTTTTTTTTACATCCATTGTGAATGACAACAGTTACTCTCTCAATGCGAAAAATCTTTCCAACACTCCCCCTAGATATCCACCAAGCCTCAGTGTGAAATAGAACATTGTCATCCTCTGATCCCATATCCCCACACATTTGCAAACAGGAGTGTGCGCAGTGGATGTGGTTTGATGTAGTTTATAATCCAAGTTACCTGCTGCAGTATATCTCAGCTCTTTTGCCACCAGTTGCTCTCGGTGTATCATACAATGTGTCCATATGGCAGAGGGAAACACATTCATAAATACAGTGCAGAAGCCTGCCCGCCATTCCGCCATAGATGGAGCAAAAGCCCACCATTCAATCTCATGGAATCTGTTTTTAGTCAATAAAGCCACGCAGCACACTGTGTAGTTTCATGCTCAGGATTGTGAGACAGAACAATATGTCTTTGTGAATAGCATCCCCTGGCATGTATAGCGAACAAAAGTCAATGCATGGGTATCTCGGCCCTCACAGCTAACGTCCATTTGGAGAGCATAAGATGGGGAGTTTTTGAGTCGTTCAATCAGAGTTTCATCTTGATTACTAGCAATAGCATACATTCTTTGTTTATCTGACAAAGGTATTGATGTGAGTTTTTGTCCCTCTGCCTCCCCACACATTATTTTCATCATATCAATTGTGGCCGGTACTATCAAAGTCTCTGCAATAGTGTGTGGTTTCCTAGCATAGCAGGCCTAGCTATTCACCATGGGAATGATTTGAAATCTTATCAGAAACATGTTGGGTAATTTTCAAAGCTTTCTATTTCCCTTCAACTGGTCAAGCTGATGTAATTTGGAAATTTTGCACAGAAAATATTTCCTGTTTTTTAGAGTAATTGCATTTTCTCCCTGGTCCCTAAAAGCCTTTGCTCCACAAAAGAAGTAGAGATGACAGAGAACTTTACCGATTTCAACTAAATTGAAGCATTCATTCTATCGATTTATTATATTATTCTGGTGAGCAAGGTTTTATTTAGTTTACTAAGGCAACATATAATGACAGAAGAGAAGCTGCATGTGTCTAACTGTAGACAATTTGACCCCAAAAATTAAGTACCAAAAATACGGGAATTCTAAGCAGAAATAAATCAGGTAAAAAAAATCCTACATCCTCTGTCAAAAAATCGTTCCACTGTCTCAGACTGGAGCCTAAAGCGCATTTTCTATATTAGGGGGTTAGGGTCGGCTGTGTGCATCAGATTTTCACTTCATCATACATAGATGGTTGTGGATGGGTTATTAGCAATTATAGGTTCGGGTGAACAAACAGCTATCCTGTTAACTACTTCGCCTTATGGTCCGGTCCAACCACACTTGCTGCACATCCTCAAATTGATGTCACGGTCAGTTGGTGTGTTGCCGGTGTTTTTGATTTGTTTGGCTTTTGAATTCTTAGCTTGTTTTAGTCTGTTTTTAACCTAATTTATGGTACTTTTATTTCTTTGTATCGTTTGGGTTAACATTTGGATTGCCGTTTTATACATGCCGTCTTACAAGCTTGTGTCACGATTAGCCCCTGTGGCTGGGACCGCTCCAACCTGACCCAAGCATGGATCCTACTTGGCTACTAGCTAGCAGGCTATCAGTGCTAGCCTACTGGTGTTTTTACACATGGCTGGGCCAAAATGTGATAAGTGCGAGATGATTTCCACTCAAGAGAAGAGAAAAAGGGTGAAACAGATGCGACGGGGGTTCATCTGCCCTAAATGCATCACCATCAAGCTTCTTTGGGAAGAGGTTCACCGGTTGTTAGCTCAGCTGCGGCAGAAGCAAGAGTCACCAGCCTCCCCAGGCGTAGGAGGGAGGGAGGCTGTCTGGCCGACCTTTATCTATCCTGGAAGATCCGATCCAGCTATCAAACAGTTTTGCCCTGATGGAGGCATACCCGGGAGTCAACTCTGATCATGGGAATTTACAGCCGGCAGCCGCTGTCCATACCACCGGCCTACAGTGCCTCCCAATGCCATCCACTGCTCCCACCATCCCTGCCCGAGGCAGTCCCATCCCCCCGCTTCCTTCTCCATTGGATTCCATCACAACCACCGTCATTGTAGGCAGCTCGATGGTGAGAGATTTTGGTCTGTCTACAGTCTGTGGACCGGCTAAGGGCCACTGTCACCCATGCACCGGTGTCCGAGACATCAACTCCCTCCTGCCAACAGTTTTGGTCAATTACTGTAATTTTCCACAAATATGGAGACACCGTCGGTTTTCAAATCACATAGAAGGCTTGGGCTGTTGCACGTAAACATGCTAAGTTTGATGTCAAAGTTGCACCTGCTTGATGTCTGGGTGCATTATATGAGCTCTGATATTCTGGTTCTCATGGAGACCTGTCTCAAGGTTTTGATTATGTATAAGGACATTGAAATTGCTGATTACAACGTATACAGATGTGATAGACTGAAAAAGGGTTGATGGGTGACTATATACAGTGTGTGAAATCGACTCTTGTGGCATCATCAACTCTAAGTGTCACTATCGCCAAAACGTATGAGTGTTTGGTTATAGATGTGGCCTTAGGCCAAAACATGTACACTGAACAGTGCATTTGGAAAGTATTCAGAATCCTTTTTACAGATTTTGTTACGTTACAGCATTATTCAAAAATATATTAAATATTTGTTCCCCTCTTCAATCTACACACAATACCACATAATGATAAAGCAAAAATATTTTTTGAATTTTTAGCAAATTCAAAAAATGAAATAGCACATTTATATCACATTTACAAATGTACCTTTACTCAGTACTTTGTTGAAGCACCGTTGGCATCGATTACAGCCTTGAGTCTTCTTGGGTATGACGCTACAAGCTTGGTACACCTGTATTTGGGGAGTTTCTTCCATTCTTCTCTGCAGATCCTCTCAAACTCTGTCAGAGTTTTCAGATCTCTCCAGAGATGTTCAATCAGGTTCAAGTCCGGGCTCTGGCTGGGCCTCTCAAGGACATTCAGAGACTTGTCTTGGCTGTGTGTGCTTAGGGTCATTGTCCTTTTGGAAAGTGAACCATCGCCCCAGTCTGAGGTCTTGACCGCTCTGGAGCAGGTTTTCGTCAAGAATCTCTGGATCTCTGTTAATCTTTCCCTCGATCCTAACTAGTCTCCTGCCTCTGAAAAATATTCCCACAGCATGATGCTGCCACCACAATACTTCACCATAGGGATGGTGCCAGGTTTCCTCCAGGCGTGACAATTGGCATTCAGGCCAAATAGTTCAATCTTGGTTTCATCAGAGCAGAGAACCTTGTTTCTCATGGTCTGTGAGTCCTTTAGGTGCCTTTAGGCAAACTCCAAGCGGGCTGTCATGTGCCTTTTACTGAGGAGTGGCTTCCGTCTGGCCACTCTACCATAAAGGTCTCATTGGTGGAGTGCTGCAGAAATAGTTGTCCTTCTCGAAGGTTCTCCCATCTCCACAGAGGAACTCTGGAGCTCTGTCAGAGTGAACATCGGGTTCCTGGTCACCTCCCTGACCAAAGCCCTTCTTCCCTGATTGCTCAGGTTCGCCGGGTGGCCAGCTCTAGGAAGAGTCTTATGTTCTTAAGGACCTTCAATGCTGCAGAATGTTTTTGGTACCCTTCCCCAGATATGTGCTTCGCCACAATCCTGTCTCGGAGCTCTACGGACAATTCCTTTGACCTCAGGGTTTTTGCTCTGACATGCACTGTCAACTGTGGGACCTTATATAGACAGGTGTGTGCCTTTCCAAATCATGTCCAATCAATTGAATTTACCACAGGTGGACTCCAATCAATTTGTAGAAACCTCTCAGGGATGATCAATTTGCACCTGAGCTCAATTTCGATCTCAATTTAAATACGTTTTTTTTTTTTTAAATGTATGATTAATGCATTTGCAAAAATGTCTAAAAATCAGTATTCACTTTGTTATTTTGGGGTATTGTGTGTAGATTGATGAGATAATAAAAAAAAATCAATTTTAGAATAAGGCTGTAACGTAGTAAAATGTGGAAAATAGGAAGGGTCTGAATACTTTCCCAATTGCACTGTATGTGGACACCCTTTCAAATTAGTGGATTTGGCTATTTCAGCCACACCCGTTGCTGACAGGTGTATAAAATCGAGCGCAAAGCCACGCAATCTCAATAGACATACATTGGCAGTAGAATGGCCTCACTGAAGAACTCAGTGACTTTCAACGTGGCACGGTCATAGGATGCCACCTTTCCAACAAGCCAGTTCGTCAAATTTCTGCCGTGCTAGCATTTCCCTGGGCAACTGTAAGTGCTGTTATTATGAAGTGGAAACGTATAGAAGCAACAACGGCTCAGCCGCGAAGTGGTAGACCACGCAAGCTCACAGAACGGGACCAAGTGCTGAAGCACGTAGCGCATAAACATCATCTGTCCTCGGTTGCAACACTCACCTCTAAGTTCCAAACTGCCTCTGGAAGCAACATCAGCACAATAACTGAAATGGGTTTCCATGGCCGAGCAGCCGCACACAAGCCTAAGATCACCATGCGCAATGCCAAGCGTTGGCTGGAGTGGTTTAAATCTCACCACCATTGGACTCGTTCTCTGGAGTGATTAATCACACTTCACCATCTGGCAGTCCAATAGACAAATCTGAGTTTGGCGTATGCCAGGAGAACGCTACCTGCCCCAATGCATAGTGCCAACTGTTTGGTGGAGGAGGAATAATGGTCTGGTGCTGTTTTTCATGGTTCATGCTATGCCCCTTAGTTCCAGTGAAGGGAAATCTTAACGTTAGTGTCACGTCCTGGCCAGTAAAAGGGGTTATTTTTTATGGTAGTTTGGTCAGGGCGTGGCAGGGGGTGTTTGTTTTGTGTGTTTTGGGGTTTTGATGTATGTTCTATATTTTAGATTTCTATGTTCATTCTATGTTCCCTATCCTTGTTTTGTATTTCTGTGTTTTGGCCTGGTATGGCTCTCAATCAGGGACAGCTGTACTTCGTTGTCACTGATTGGGAGCCATACTAAGGTAGCCCTTTTTCCACCTGTCTTTTGTGGGAAGTTGATTTTGCATAGTTGTGAGTAGCCTGCAATACTGTTCGTTCGTTGTGTTTTGTTTGTTTTTTTGCTGGTTCACGTTAATTAAAATATGATGAACCCAACCCACGCTGCGCCTTGGTCTACTCCTTCAGACCAAGGCGCAGCAACGTGGTGCCAGTCGTGGTGCCAGTCCTGCGCTCGAGACCGCCAGTGCCCCTTCACGGCCCAGTGTATCCGGTGCCTGCTCTCAGGTGCCTGCTCCCAGGCCTCCTGCAAGTCTCCCCAGCCTGTTGAGTCCTGTGCCTGCTCACAGAGCCTGGCCTCCTGCATGTCTCTCCAGCCGGGTGAGTCCTGTGCCTGCTCCTAGAGCCAGGTCTCCTGCAAGTCTCCCCAGCCTGGTGAGTCCTGTGCCTGCGCACAGAGCCAGGCCTACTGCAAGTCCCGCCAGTCCAGAGCCGCCAGAGCCGCCCGCCTGTCCGGCGTCGGCGGCGAGGGACCCCGCTCTAGAGGCGCCACCAAAGTGGGGTGAGCCAGTGGTGGAGCGGGGTCTGCGTCCCGCTCCTGAGCCACCTCCGTAGGGGGCAGGATTGGGAAGGGGGGGTGTAGCAGAAGAACCGTCGTTGACGGTGGCCACCCTCCCTTCCCTCCCTTTAGTTTGGGGTTATTATTTTCTGAGTTTTTGTTTCATGGTGCATTCAGGGTCTGCACCGTTGGGGGGGGGGGGGGGGGGGGGTACTGTCACGTCCTGACCAGTAAAAGGGGTTATTTGTTATAGTAGTTTGGTCAGGGCGTGGCAGGTGGTGTTTGTTTTGTGTGTTTTGGGGTTTTGATGTATGTTCTATATTTCTATGTTCCCTATTCTTGTTTTGTATTTCTGTGTTTTGGCCTGGTATGGCTCTCAATCAGGGACAGCTGTACTTCGTTGTCGCTGATTGGGAGCCATACTTAGGTAGCCCTTTTTCCACCTGTCTTTTGTGGGAAGTTGATTTTGCATAGTTGTGAGTAGCCTGCAATACTGTTCGTTCATTGTGTTTTGTTTGTTGTTTTGCTGGTTCACGTTAATTAAAATATGATGAACCCAACCCACGCTGCGCCTTGGTCTACTCCTTCAGACGGACGTTACAGTTAGAGCATTCAATGACATTCTAGACAATTCTGTGCTTCCAACTTTGTGGCAACAACTTGGGGAAAGCCCTTTCCTGTTACAGCATGACAAATCCCCAGGGCACATAGTGAGGTCCATACAGAAATGGTTTGTCAGGATCGGTGTGGACAAACCTGACTGGCTTGCACAGAGCCCTGACCTCAACCCCATCCAACACCTTTGGAATGAATTGCAACGCCGACTGCGAGCCAACATCAGTACCTGACCTCACTAATGCTCTTGTGGCTGAACGGAAGCAAGTCCCCGCAGCAATGTTCCAACATCTAGTTTAAAGCCTTCCTAGAGGAGTGGAGGCTGTTATAGCAGCAAAGGGGGGAACAACTCCATATTATTGCCCATGATTTTGGTATGAGATGTTTGACATTTGTTCATGTAGTGTATTTGTTTGTAGCAGGGATTTACCCTCCCCCCATCTGAATTAGTGATTTTAAGAGATTTTAACCTGCATTGGCTTACTCTGGCCTCTGGTCATTTGAAGAATATTTCTCTTGACTTTCACCTGACTCAACTTATCTCCAAACCTACACAGGTGAATGTAAGAAACTCAGCAAACTCATTGCTGATTGACCTTATTTTTACAAATAGCACCCACAAGTAATTATTAAGTGTAGTCTTTGCTAATGACGTCAGTGATCACTGTTGCATAGGCGGGTTGGCTGACAACAAAAATGTTGCGCGCGCATCGATGTTGCCGGAAGGTATGCGTTGTTATGATTCTGAACAGTCAACTAGCTAGACAAGAAGCTGCCATGTGGGGAATCGTAGGTTGCTTATTTCAGCTCGTTGTATGTTGTCATTGATACCATGTCTTGTTTTCAGGTGTTTTGACTGATGACATGTCGGTGCTAAAATGGCTAAAATTCACTAGCTAGCTAACCAACAACTCTAATGATGTATTTGAGAAAAAACAAATGCTATTGTGAAAATGTTATTATGTTTTCAATCAACATTTGGAGACATACAGTGGGGGAAAAAAGTATTTGATCCCTTGCTGATTTTGTACGTTTGCCCACTTACAAAGAAATGATCAGTCTATAATTGTAATGGTAGGTTTATTTGAACAGTGAGAGACAGAATAACAACAAAAAAAATCCAGAAAAACGCATGTCAAAAATGTTATAAATTGATTTGCATTTTAATGAGGGAAATAAGTATTTGACCCCTCTGCAAAACATGACTTAGTACTTGGTGGCAAAATCACAGACATCAATCAGACGTTTCCTGTAGTTGGCCACCAGGTTTGCACACATCTCAGGAGGGATTTTGTCCCACTCCTCTTTGCAGATCTTCTCCAAGTCATTAAGGTTTCGTGGCTGACGTTTGGCAACTCGAACCTTCAGCTCCCTCCACAGATTTTCTATGGGATTGGCTAGGCCACTCCAGGACCTTAATGTGCTTCTTCTTGAGCCACTCCGTTGTTGCCTTGGCCGTGTGTTTTGGGTCACTGTCATGCTGGAATATCCATCCACGACCCATTTTCAATGCCCTGGCTGAGGGAAGGATGTTCTCACCCAAGATTTGACGGTACATGGCCCCGTCCATCGTCCCTTTGATGCAGTGAAGTTGTCCTGTCCCCTTAGCAGAAAAACACCCCCAAAGCATAATGTTTCCACCTCCATGTTTGACGGTACATGGCCCCGTCCATCGTCCCTTTGATGCAGTGAAGTTGTCCTGTCCCCTTAGCAGAAAAACACACCCAAAGCATAATGTTTCCACCTCCATGTTTGACGGTGGAGATGGTGTTCTTGGGGTCATAGGCAGCATTCCTACTCCTCCAAACACGGCGAGTTCAGTTGATGCCAAAGGGCTCCATTTCGGTCTCATCTGACCACAACAATTTCATCCAGTTGACCTCTGAATCATTCAGATGTTCATTGGCAAACTTAAGACGGGCATGTATATGTATTCTTGAGCAGGTGGACCTTGTAGGCGCTGCAGGATTTCAGTCCTTCACGGCGTAGTGTGTTACCAAATGTTTTTTTGGTGACTATGGTCCCAGCTGCCTTGAGATCATTGACAATATCCTCCTGTATAGTTCTGGGCTGATTCCTCACCGTTCTCATGATCATTGCAACCCGACGAGGTGAGATCTTGCATGGAGCCCCAGGCCGAGGGATATTGACAGTTCTTTTGTGTTTCTTCCATTTGCGAAAAATCACACCAAATGTTGTCACCTTCTCACCAAGCTGCTTGGCGATGGTCTTGTAGCCCATTCCAGCCTTGTGTAGGTCTACAATCTTGTCCCTGACATCCTTGGAGAGCTCTTTGGTCTTGGCCATGGTGGAGAGTTTGGAATCTGATTGATTGATTGCTTCTGTGGACAGGTGTCTTTTTTACAGGTAACAAGCTGCGGTTAGGAGCACTCCCTTTAAGAGTGTGCTCCTAATCTCAGCTCATTTCCCATATAAAAGACACCTGGGAGCCAGAAATCTTTCTGATTGAGAGGGGGTCAAATACTTATTTCCCTTATTAAAATGCAAATCAATTTCTAACATTTTTGACATGTGTTTTTATGGATATTTTTGTTGTTATTCTGTCTCTCACTGTTCAAATAAACCTACCATTAAAATTATAGACTGATCCTTTCTTTATCAGTGGGCAAACGTACAAAATCAGCAGGGGATCAAATACTTTTTCCCCCACTGTATATAGTTTACATGCTGTTTACAAGTCGAACAGTCTATTTTGCTCCATAGTTGCGCACTGGTCAGTTTTGTTGCTAAACAACCAACCCGGTCTATTGCATGTATTAGAGAAACAAAACAGAAACAAAATTGATCCTCGTATAATTATGAAGATACATTTTCAAATTTTCCCCAGCCATTTCTTCATGATAAATATTGTTCTCATCTTTCCTCTATAAGCTGCATGCCTGACCCTGAATTGGCTCTAGAAATTTTCTCATCTATTTTTATATCTCTGGCAGCCAAACACGAGCCCTTTAAATGCCTTAGAGTTAAAATAGAACAAATCCATGGTTCTCTATAGAACTTTCAGATCTCATTATGATTAGAAATCAGGCCTGGACCAAAGGTAGAAAAACTGCCTTCATAGCTGATTGGCAGCATTTCAGGCAACTGAGAAATACAGTAGTTGTTATTCCTCAATTAAGAAAGCTAAATCAATCTACATTCTAAGTTTTATCACAGACTCTGCTGGTGATCCATCAACATTTTGTAAAACAGTTAATGCACTGAAGTGTGGAAATTCCTCTCCTGCCTAAGCAAGTTGTGTCAGACTCTGGCATCATTACTGAGAAGAATGAGATAAGTGATGGTTTTAATCAGTATTTTATCTTGGCAGGCTTTTTATTTGAACGCAATGGTAGTTTAATTGACTCTGGGAGAGGGAAGAGCAGTCGACTGATGACTGCTCTTCTTTCTCCCAGCCTCCTATTTCGGGTGCTATCCCCAGGGTTTAGAAGGCAGCCCACGTGCTCCCTCTCCACAAAGGTGGTGACCCCTCCAACCAAAATAATGATCTCCCTATATCAAAATTGTATTGCCTAGCAAAAATTGTAGAATCATTAATATAACAGTCAACTTAGATAATTCCTGGCTATGAAATGTATTCTAAATGTTCACCAGTCTGGTTTCAGGCCAGGTCATAGCGGCATCTCTGCTGCAACTTTGGTGTTAAATGATGTGGTAAGGGGTATGGATAGGATGAACTACTGGGCTGCACTCTTTATTGACTTATCGAAGGCTTTTGATACTGTTGACCCCTCATTATTGATTCCTGATTCTGCAATCAGCATCAGGTGCAATTGATTCGGAAATTACTTGACAGACAGGACACAATGTGTTTTTTCTGATGGTGTTAATTCAGATTTCCTTAATTCTACAAATGGTGTTCCACAGGGATCGAGTTTAGGTCCTGTACGTTTTACTGTCTATCAATGTTGGTCTATCTGCAAAACATTGAAAATGGCGCCGATAGGTAGGGCAGCCGTGCTTCTAGCCCCTAGGCAATCATTTTGTTTACAAGCATTTCGCTACACCCGTAATAACATCTGCTAAATATGTGTATGTGACCAATAGAATTCGATTTGATTTGAAATGAGAACATATATCTTTATGCTATTGCCCCCACGGTTGACCAGGCTCTTTCGGAGCTTTGCAGAAAGCCTTTGTTGAACTGAAATGGGAACTTAACGCAGGTAAAAGCAGGCACAGTATATGTTATTCTCCAAAATCCCATAAAAATGCAACTGATGATTTATGCATATGTGCATTGGATGGTGTCCTCATTGACCGTGTCCCTGCTTATAAATATCTGGGTATCTGGATTGACAAAAAGTCATTTTTCAAAAAGCATGTTGACGAGTTTGTTAAGAAATTAAGGTCATGCCTTTCATTAAATAGCAGAAGACAAATCATTCAGTCGACATTCATACCGGTCATACCAGTTATAGACTATGGCTTTATTGTATATATCTTTCAAACTCAACTCTGGACCTCGAAGCCTGTTCCACTGCATTTTTTCATTGTTCCCCTCTAATAAGGGACTGATTTATACCTGGGACACCAGGCGTGAGGAGTTAATTATCAGGTAGAACAGAAAACCAGCAGAGTAAGAGAGTAAGAGTTGAATACCCCTGGTATATACAGTATGAATGGTGCTGCCTATATATTGAAGCCATTGAATGCAATGTATCATAGTTTATCATGGCTTCACACACAACAATGAACTGAGCCACTTAAAGAAATTCTCTGATGACTCTGCTATAGAGGGCTTACAGTTGACGTACGACACCTTGACGTACGACACCTTGACGTACGACACCTTGACGTACGACACCTTCTTAGCATAGACAATGCAATTGTTGTGGTAGTCCTAGGCAAGCCATCTTCATTATCCCAGTGTCACCTCCAAGTGCCACTCAGACCTTATGGGAGAAAAGTATCTGGCATTTAACTTGGTAGTAGTAGTAATAGTTTTGTGTGTTTTAAACTAAGCATACCATCATCACCTGCTTCCAGACATTTCACCACCTAGATTAGAAGGGTTGGATTTGCTCCAAACAGTTTAATGTCAGCACAATGCATGTACAACATTGAGTAAATTATTAGCCTCATATACATTGTCTACTGGTATCGTTTTTAAATTGAGAACATAAAGTCGACAATATGTAAACAATGTGTGAGTTAAGCTATTTTATCCTTCAGATGCACGGGGTGCATTGCAAATGCCCATAAGGCTAATGCCATCATACTGTAGTAGGCCTATGGCTGCATTGGCTTTGCATGCCATTATCATTTACAAAATGGGTTCACATGGCTGATATCCTGAAAAAGGTGACAATCAAATAGAGCTTAAACTTTTCCAGAGTCTTAAATCTCAGTGGAAAAATAAACGTTGCAGCACAATCAAATGTTTGAACATTAATATGTGATTCTCCTATTCTTTTTTGTGTGCTTTGTGTGTCTATAGATGTATCGTTTTCTTGGGCCTAAAAGCATATTCATGTTTAAAGTACTATCCGCAGAAAAATTAAGATGGTACAATTGAGCACATAAACCTCCATTATAAAACTGAACAAACAGGTAAGTAATGTTCATTTGAGAATACAACACAGACAAATTAGAGAGATTCCCTTCCCCTCTTCATTGCAGGATTGTGAGCTGTGATTAATCAACATTGACAGTAGTCAATCTTGAATAATAGTGTTAAGTTAACCTCTCTTGGGTATGTGGGATGTGACCGTCCCACCTGCGGGACACAGTGAAATAGCAGGGCGGGAAATTCAAAACCACCAAAATCTCATAATTCAAATTTCTCACACATACAAGTGTTATACACCACTTTATAGATAAGACTCTCCTTAATCCAACCACATTGTCCGATTTCAAAAAGGCTTTACGGCGAAAGCAAAACATTAGATTATGTTAGGACATCACCTTGACAAGAAAAACCACACAGCCATTTTCCTAGCAAGAAGAGGCGTCACAAAAACCAGAAATACAGCTAAAATGAAGCACTAACCTTTGATGATCTTCATCAGATGGCACTCATAGGACTTCATGTTACACAATACATGTATGTTTTGCTCGATAAAGTTCATATTTATATCCACAAACCCCATTTTACATTGGCCCGTAATGTTCAGAAATGTTTTTCCTTCAAAAACATCCGGTGAATGAGCACATCAATTTATAGAAATACTCATCATAAACATTGATAAAATATTAAACTGTTATTCAAAGACTTATAGATAAACTTCTCCTTAATGCAACCGCTGTGACAGATTTCAAAAAAGCTTCACGGGGAAAGCACACTTTGCAATAATCTAAGTACAGCGTTCAGACAACAACAGCAGGCAATACAGATACCCGCCATTTTGGAGTCATCAAAAACATAAATAGCATTATAAATATTCACTTACCTTTGATGATCTTCATCAGAATGCACTCCCAGGCATCCTAGGTCCACAATAAATGTTGTTTTGTTTGATAAAGTCCATAATTTATGTCCAAATACCTCCTTGTTGTTCGCTCTCTGTTCACCATAGAAGCCTAGAACAACTTTCTAAAGACTGTTGACATCTAGTGGAAGCCGTAGGCAGTGCAAAATGAACCCTAAGTCACTGTATACTGTAAAGGCAATGACTTGAAAAAAACTACAACCTCAGATTTCCCACTTCCTGGTTGGATTTTTCTCAGGGTTTTGCCTGCCTTATGAGTTCTGTTATACTCACAGACATCATTCAAACAGTTTTAGAAACTTTAGAGTGTTTTCTATCTACATCTAATAATAATAAGCATATCCTACCTTCTGAGTCTGAGTAGCAGGCAGTTTAATATGGGCACGCCATTCATCCAGACGTCAAAACACTGCCCCCTACCTTAGAGAAGTTAACAATTAAAACAAGTTTAAACACTTCATTTCAAAGAATCAAGTGTACACATAAGCTAACTCATATGTAAAGGTTAGACATCTTAGTAACAAGTAGACTATTATTACTAAAGCATTATCTCAGGTGAACAAAAACAAGTAAATACCAGAAGTGTCCAACCTCGCTCCACTGATCCCTGATCTACTGGGTGAGCAGACTTCTGTTCCGGCCCAGCAATAGCACACTTGATTATCAACCAATTATGTTTAATAATTTGAATCAGGTGTGTTAGTGCTGGGCTGGAACAGCCAGCAGGGTTGGCCTGCTCCAGTTGTAATAGGTTTATACATTGTGCGACTTTATTTGCTAATTTGCTAACATATGTACACATATAATGCATGGTATACAAGGATTTACCCTTATTCTCTTTAGACACTCATTGGGACCTTTTCATCTGCAGACAGGGTTTCACGGCTCTCTGTATCTGAGGACAGAAAACATCACAAAGAAACAGGTTACCATATACTCAAATTAGACAGCACTGAATATTTTGTTGCTATATCTCTCTGTCCTCATAGTTTTTCTCGCTAGGAACTGGAACTGGAGTATCTTTTCATAATGTCCTCCCACAAAGATACCTGCCCTATCCAGAGTAGCCTACTCTCCCTTCCCTGACAACTGGAACTGCTAGTTAATCCTTTCACCCTCTTCCATGGCTGTTAGCTAGCTAGCTACCTGGCTATAAAATGTATTTCAATTTTGTGTTTTTAATATACAATGATAAATATACTGCTCAAAAAAATAAAGGGAACACTTAAACAACACATCCTAGATCTGAATGAAAGAAATAATCTTATTAAATACTTTTTTCTTTATATAGTTGAATGTGCTGACAACAAAATCACACAAAAATAATCAATGGAAATCCAATTTATCAACCCATGGAGGTCTGGATTTGGAGTCACACTCAAAATTAAAGTGGAAAACCACACTACAGGCTGATCCAACTTTGATGTAAATGTCCTTAAAACAAGTCAAAATGAGGCTCAGTAGTGTGTGTGGCTTCCACGTGCCTGTATGACCTCCCTACAACACCTGGGCATGCTCCTGATGAGGTGGCAGATGGTCTCCTGAGGGATCTCCTCCCAGACCTGGACTAAAGCATCCGCCAACTCCTGGACAGTCTGTGGTGCAACGTGGCATTGATGGATGGAGCGAGACATGATGTCCCAGATGTGCTCAATTGGATTCAGGTCTGGGGAACGGGCGGGCCAGTACATAGCATCAATGCCTTCCTCTTGCAGGAACTGCTGACACACTCCAGCCACATGAGGTCTAGCATTGTCTTGCATTAGGAGGAACCCAGGGCCAAACGCACCAGCATATGGTCTCACAAGGGGTCTGAGGATCTCATCTCGGTACATAATGGCAGTCAGGCTACCTCTGGCGAGCACATGGAGGGCTGTGCGGCCCCCCAAAGAAATACCACCCCACACCACACCATGACTGACCCACCACCAAACCGGTCATGCTGGAGGATGTTGCAGGCAGCAGAACGTTCTCCACGGCATCTCCAGACTCTGTCACGTCTGTCATGTGCTCAGTGTGAACCTGCTTTCATCTGTGAAGAGCACAGGGCGCCAGTGGCGAATTTGCCAATCTTGGTGTTCTCTGGCAAATGCCAAACGTCCTGCACAGTGTTGGGCTGTAAGCACAACCCCCACCTGTGGACGTCGGGCCCTCATACCACCCTCATGGAGTCTGTTTCTGACCGTTTGAGCAGACACATGCACATTTGTGGTCTGCTGGAGGTCATTTTGCAGGGCTCTGGCAGTGCTTCTCCTGCTCCTCCTTGCACAAAGGCGGAGGTAGCGGTCCTGCTGCTGGGTTGTTGCCCTCCTACGGCCTCCTTCACGTCTCCTGATGTACTGGCCTGTCTCCTGGTAGCGCCTCCATGCTCTGGACACTACGCTGACAGACACAGCAAACCTTCTTGTCACAGCTCGCATTGATGTGCCATCCTGGATGAGCTGCACTACCTGAGCCACTTGTGTGGGTTGTAGACTCCGTCTCATGCTACCACTAGAGTGAAAGCACCACCAGCATTCAAAAGTGACCAAAACATCAGCCAGGAAGCATAGGAACTGAGAAGTGGTCTGTGGTTACCACCTGCAGAACCACTCCTTTATTGGGGGTGTCTTGCTAATTGCCTATAATTTCCACCTGTTGTCTATTCCATTTACACAACAGCATGTGAAATGTATTGTCAATCAGTGTTGCTTCCTAAGTGGACAGTTTGATTTCACAGAAGTGTGATTGACTTGGAGTTACATTGTGTTGTTTAAGTGATCCCTTTATTTTTTTGAGCATTGTACATCAGCATAGCTAACTAGCTAATATGAAGTTAGCTAGCTGGAGAAATTGAATTCACTTGGCTAGCTATATCTATGTAAAGTTACTGTTAGCAAGCTAGCAAACATTATGTTAACCTCTCATTTGAGTTACCCTGCACATAACGTTCCTGTAGCTTTCATTTTCAAAATAGATTTACTTACTTGAATAGGTTCTCCCACTGCCTGTTTTCTGGGTCCTTAGAGAAACTAAATAATTGGCAATCTTACAGAAGTTCCCAGTGATAGCAAAACACAGCCAGCCATGTGGACGATTGGATGACTTCCACCAGACTGATTGGTCATCCAACATGGCACCTGGTGTGGTTGCTAGGTGGTTGGTTTGTGACGCAACTGCAAGCCCTCTATAGTAAGCTGTGTTATGAAAGGAGACGATGCTCATCACAGGGATACAACTGAGTCCTTTGTGAAATGGTGTGAGGGCAATTACTTGAACCTGAATGTACTGAAGACCAAGGAGCTAGTGGTTGGTTTAAGAAAAAATAAAGACGTTTTTAATAACATTTCTATTAATGGTGATGAGAATGGAACTGTTGACTCTTGTGTGTAATAGTAGACAACAAACTTAACTGGAAGGAGAACTCTCAGTGTTTACAAACAATACAAATCCAGACTACTTTAAAAGGAAGCTTAGATATTTTTATGTATGTTACAAAAGGCTTTGCATGTTCTATAGCAGCGTCCTGGTGAGTGTAGTGACCTATGCTATTGTGTGCTGGAAAGGGAATTCAGCTAAGGAGGACTTAAACAAGCTTGAGTAAATAATCAAGAAAGCCAGTGCTACAATTGGCTGCAGCCTGGAATCAATGCAGGACATGTTCATAAAAAGGATGCAAGGAAAAACACACATGGACAATGACACCCACCCACTCCACAGCACTGTAATGCAACACAGGAGCAGCTTCAGTAGCAGGTTCATACTGCCCAGAAGTTCCACAGAGAAGTTTAGACGGTCATTTTTACCCACAGCCATGAGGCTTTTTAACGAGTGTAATTGATCAACGTTTTTTATGAGGTCTTCCTATATAACAATGTATAACAGTGTATTTGTTGTTGTTTATCATGTTGGTCATTGTTGCGTGTCCTGTTCCTGTAAATCATTGATGATGTATACTGTGATAAAACAATTTCCCAAATTGGGATTAAAAAAGTAGTACTCTACTCAAAACACACTATGCTTTATTACGGGCGATAGGTATGGGCAATCACTGCATTCTGTGTCTGAAAGTAGGCTGGTCCTCTCTGAAGTCTCGTAGATTTAGGTTTACATTTGACAATTTAGTCATTTAGAGGACGCTCTTATCCGGAGTGACTTACAGTTAGTGGATTCATCTTAAGATAGCTAGGTCGCAAAACCACATATCACAGTCATAGTAAGTACATTTTTCCTCAATGAAGTAGCTTTCAGCAAAGTCAGATTGATGCATTGCACTCTTTTTGTTTATAAAGCCCTCCTGCATAAACTTCCATCTTACCATACTTCATTGTTAATTTATAGACGTTTGAAATACCACACCCGGTCTTAGGGGTGGCTAACTCTGGAGATCCCTGCTTTTAGTTTTTTTGCACCTTGCTTGTGGAATGGTCTCCAAGGCTCTCTAAAGTTGAATGAATTGGTGCCTTTAGGGCAATTCAAAAGGCTGATTGAGGACCTTTTTACTGAAAAACTTGATTGTTTTCTATGATTGTGTTTTTTTTGTATTGCTGTGGATATTGATGTGGATATTGATGTGTATAGTGAGGTGTGTAGTGTAAATTAATCAGTGGCAGTCGGTGCTGTTTAAGATTAGGGAGAACGATTGTATTTTTTATGAGCATGGCCTTATTTCTATTACAGCATATTGGATGACTGTCATTCATATTCCATTCACCTAGCTCAATGTAACATCGATAGGTTTAGGCTACTTGATGATACTCAAATTTTCCCTATACCCATCATGAGGTTGCTACAACCTAGCCTACAAGTTAAAGTTTATAACGTAGGTGTACAGGTCGAGAGACACATAGGAGTAATCAAGGTGACACATTCAATAATGTAATCATTAGTCTAAATAGTTCCGTTTTGCAACGAAAATGAGAGTTTCTATTTGACAAATTCAGGCAGGTCCTTCCCCATTTCGTTTGCTTCCGTTTAAGAAATGTTTTGTAACAGAATCGGCTGAATGAATACACCCCTGATTAGCCGCACACACAGTTCACTTTCATAGCAGCTACATACAGCATCATCACTGTAGTCGTTGTATAATTTATTCTCACATCTACGCGCTTTCCTGCTCTCACTTTTTTCCGTTCGCTTGAGGACTTCAGTGCACAACACAATAGCTGTCTGTGACCAGGCACAAAAGCCTCTCCTAGCCAAACCTTAATACCATAACCGCTAACTGCTACACAGCCTACATCGTTGTCACCATATTAACGTTATAGTCAACAAACTAGAACTAATGCATTAGTAAACCCACAATCCATGTGTACAATTACGCAGTACAGTGTACAGCAAGCTGTTTAACAGTTACACTGGCAGGCTTGTCTTGACTTGGAAGAGTTGCAGAGTTGGATAGCCTTAGCCAGCTAGCTAACATGAATAGCATTCTTCTCTGTTTTGAGTCAGGTAGTTGAGTAACGTTAGGCTACATTTGCTGCATTAGCTAAGTAAGTGAAAGTTAAACTAAGAAGAATATTTTTTTAAACTAAGATTAAACTAGCTCTCGCACTCTCTCTGTTGCTTCTCCTTAATTTTTGAAGATATGTATTTGTTCAAAACTGTTTAACCTATTGATTTCTCTTTGAGTCAACTACTCACAACACTAGATGCACTGCAGTGCTAGCTAGCTTTACCTTATGCTTTCAGCCTTAGATTAATTATCTGATCATTTGATTGGGTGGACATGTTAGTTCTTACAGCAAGAGCTCTGATAGGTTGGAAGAAGTCCTCCAGAAGTCATCATAATTACTGTGTAAGTTTATTGAGGGGGTGAGAACCATGAACCTCCTAGGTTTTTAATTGTCAATGTACCCAGAGGAGGACAGAAAATAGCTTTGCTACCTTAGAGGGTGTTGTTGAGGCTAATGTATACCATTGCTAAACAGTGTGTTTTAATCTGTTTTTTGGTGATGTGAATATATTTAGTATAGTTTTATTTTAAAAGGATAACTTTTTTTAGGGTTTCACTATTTAAAATTGTGTGTGTGTTTGTGTGTGTGAGTGTGTGCATGTGTGTGTGTCCATGTTTGCATGTGTGTATTTGTATTCGTACATATCTTTGTGTGTGTGTATGTGTGTGTGTATACTTACATGTGTGTTTGTATCTGTGTTTGTGCAAATGTCTGTGTGTGTGTGTTTGTACTAACTGGTGTGTGTGTGTATGTGTGCAGGGCCTGCTGAAGGTTGCAATTGACAACGCACGGGCCCAAGAGAAGCAGGTGCAGCTGGAAAAAACGGAGCTAAAGATGGAACTGTTCAGGGAAAGAGAGCTCCGGGAGACCCTGGAGAAACAGCTCGCTATCGAACAGAAGAACAGAGGTACGGACTGAGAGAGGGTGCGTGTGTGTGTGTCTGGTTTGACAGAGGTATGCATGCTTCAAAGCTCATTAAAACCCGTTAACACACACATCTAAATAATGAAAATGGTCAAACATACATAAGACAACTGCTGTGTGTTTCTATGCAACCGCTTCCAATGAACCACTTAGTATTGTCCCCCACCACCGTGAGAGATCAGCTAATTATGGATGCATATTGAATTATCGAAATGAATGATTTATCATCATTCTAAACAAAAGTGACACAAACAACACTTAAGTTAACACACTTGTGTTATTTAAAGCGCTGCACAAGTTTAATAAAATACTCTATTATTTAATGAGCCAATTACATGAAACAATTTTCTAAGTCCCTTGAATTCAATATAGTTTGCTAAGAATTCAGGCAAAGTGTAATTTCCAGCACGAGCCAGCCTAAGTGTTCTCAATCTCCCTTTGACATCAATTAATGATTTTGAGTGAACGTCCCATGTTAAAATGTTGGCTTAAATGGTACCTCAAACTCAGTTTCAACTCTGTTGTTTGCCACATGTTTCTGCCCTATGGTTTTGTCAAGTTTCTCTTGTCTTTTACCACAATGGCCACTTGCCAAGTCTTTGTAAATATCAATGTATTCCTAATTGACTTGCTTGGATAGAAAAGGGTTAAATTAAAGTAATTTGATACATTTGTCCTTTTCTTTCTTTTCCCCGCAGCAATAATCCAGAAGCGCTTGAAGAAGGAGAAGAAGGCAAAGAGGAAACTTCAGGAGGCTCTGGAGTACGAGTCCAAGAGGAGGGAGCAGGCCGAGCAGTCCCTCAAACAGCCCTCACCCTCAGAAGGCCTGCGCTCACTCAATGGTTAGTTGTGTTTTTAATGAAATGTTTATGTTACACTCTACTTAAAAATGTATGAATCTTTATTTAGGGTGCAACACACTTTACAGTGAAACAAAAAAGAATGGAGATAAAATAAACAGACAGCAGCAATAAAGTAAAAATAGTGTCTAAAATAAAACAAACAAAAAAAGTGAATTTTTTGTATGTATTTCACTGTTTGCAGCAAATACATTTGCTACTTGGGGATCAGCCTTAGCTAAAGACAAAATAGATTGCAGTTACATTCAATCCCAGTGTTGTGGTAACAACTCACATAGTGTTATTGAGTTATTGTCTTTACATTTTGGAAGTAAGAGTAAGCTAAATCATGATGCAGCAGGGAATCTAACTGTTGAATCATGTAACGTGTTATTTTATCAATTGTTTTTCACTTATAGCCAATTGAGTTTTTCAATGAAAACTGTTAGTGTGGCTGCTCCATTTGAAGGATGTTTAACAGCAGTTCTGTTATATCTCTCTGCTCTCCCAGACTCACTGACCCCAGAGACGGAGAGTGACCGCAGCGCTGGAAGAACAGATGCTGAGAGGACAATACAAGGTACATGAACCTGAGGAGAAGATAAATCTCTCTTGCTCACTCTCTCTCTCTTCCTGTTTCACTCCCTCTCTTTCACTCTCTCTCTCACTTTCACCCTCTCTCATCATTATCTCACTTCATCTCTCTATTTATCATTCTTCCTCTGTCTGTCCATCTGTTTGTCTGTCTGTCTGTCTGTCCGTCCCCCCCCCCCCCCCCCCCCCCCCCCGCACCTTCTCCATTTGAGCATTAGTGTAACTAACAGCTTGCCATCTGGGGCACAGCACTGGGTCAAGATTGCATGGCCTTCACCAGACATAATATTAGTATTTTATTATAGGTAGGGAAGTGTGGCACTCACATATGCCATGAACAGTTTGGATTGACTGTTTAGATTTTAACAAGCAGCAAGGTTTTTGCGTATCCCAGAGAAAAGTAACAAGTCATAAGTGTTGTTAAAGGAGAGATATGGTTTTAGATTGTAAATGACTGCACCTTTTAACACTGGTAATGATACATGATGTGTGTGTGTGTGTGTGTGTGTGTGTGTGTGCGTGCGTGCGTGCGTGCGTGCATGTGTGTGTTTTTACCTTTATTTAAGCAGGGAGTCATGCTGACCCCACGGTCTCTTTCGCAGATGAGCCCTGCATGAATACATAAATAATAATAAATACATATTTACATACACATAATTTTCACAATACATGAAAAGGAAATACAAAAAATACATCTATCTACGAGGCCTCAAGGAGGGAAAGCCTACTTTCTGATACAAAATGTGTAATGATCCTATCACCCGTAATAAACCTCAATGTGCTATGATAAACTGTTTCCAATGCCTACAATACAGTGGCAGCTGCATTCATATCGACCAGAGGTTCCCAAACATTTTATAGTCCCGTACCCCTTCAAACATTCAACCTCCAGCTATGTACCCCCTCTAGAACCAGGGTTAGCGCACTGTCAAATATTGTTTTTTGCCATCATTGTAGGCCTGCCACACACACACACACTATACGATACATTTATTAAACATAAGAATTAGTGTGAGTTTTTGTCACAACCCGGCTCGTGGGACATGACAAAGAGCTCCTATAGGTCCAGGGCACCAATAATAATATAATAATAATCAATAATTTTGCTCTTAATTTAGCCATCTTACATATAAAACCTTATTTGTTATTGTGAATAACTCACCACAGGTTAATGAGAAGGGTGTGCTTGAAAAGCTACACACAACTCTGCAATGTTGGGTTGTATTGGAGAGAGTCTCAGTCTTAAATCATTCTTCACACACAGTCTGTGCCTGTATTTAGTTTTCATGCTAGTGAGGGCCGAGAATCCACTCTCACAGAGGTACGTGGTTGCAAAGGGCATCAGTGTCTTAACAGCGTGATTTGCCAAGGCAAGAAACTCAGAGCACAGCCCTATCCAGAAATCGGGCAGTGGCTTCTGATTAAAATAACATTTTCACAGAACTGCTTGTTGCAATTTTGATGAGGCTCTCTTGTTCAGATATCAGTAAGTGGACTGGAGGCAGGGCATGAAAGGGATAACAAATCCAGTTGTTTGTGTCGTCCGTTTCGGGAAAGTACCTGCGTAATTGCGCACCCAGCTCACTCAGGTGCTTCGCTATATCACATTTTACATTGTCCCGTAAGCTTGAGTTCATTTGCACACAAAAAATAATACAATGATGGAAAGACCTGTATGTTGCCCTTGTTAATGCAGACAGAAAAGAGCTCCAACTTCTTAATCATAGCCTCAATTTTGTCCCGCACATTGGATATAGTTGCGGAGAGTTCCTGTAATCCTAGATTCAGATCATTCAGGTGAGAAAAAACATCACCCAGATAGGCCAGTCATGTGAGAAACTCATCATCATGCAAGCGGTCAGCCAAGTAAAAATTATGGCAGGTAAAGTAAAGACAACTTTAAGCTTGTCTCTCAATTTAAAAAAAAACATGTCAATACTTTGCCCCTTGATAACCAGCGCACTTCTGTAAGTTGTAAAAGCGTTACATGGTCGCTGCCCATATATCATTGCATAATGCAGAAAATACACAAGAGTTACATTTAAGCAGACGCTCTTATACAGAGCGACTTACAGTAGTGAATGTATACATTTCATTTCATTTCATGCATTTTCTTTTTTGTACTGGCCCCCCGTGGGAATCGAACCCACAACCCTGGCATTGCACACACCATGCTCTACCAACTGAGCCACAGGGAAGCTTGCTTTAACAAAGTTAACCATGTTCACTGTAGTGTCCAAAACATCTTTCAAGCTGTCAGGCATTCCTTTGGCAGCAATAGCCTCTCGATGGATGCTGCAGTGTACCCAAGTGGCGTCGGGAGCAACTGCTTGCACGCGCGTTACCACTCCACTATGTCTCCCTGTCATGGCTTTTGCGCCATTAGTACAGATACCAACACATCTTGACCATCAAAGTCCATTTGATGTCACAAAGCTGTCCAGTGCTTTAAAAATATATTCTCCTGTGGTCCTGGTTTCCAGTGGTTTGCAGAAGAGGATGTCTTCCTTAATTGACCCCCCATAAACGTAACGGACATATACCAGGAGCTGTGCCAGGTCCGCCACGTCTGTTGACTCATCAGGCTGTAACGCATATAATTCACTGGCTTGTATGCGAAGCAGTAATTGTTTTAAAACATCTCCTGACATGTCACTGATGCGTTGTGAAACAGTGTTGTTTGATGAAGTCATTGTCTGTATAGTTTTTTGGCCTTTTCCCCCAGCATTGTCCCAGCCATATCTGCGGCAGCAGGAAGAATTAAGTCCTCCACAATAGTATGTGGCTTGCCTGTCCTTGCCTTGCCTGTCCTAGCCACTCGGTAGCTCACCATATAAGATGCTTCTATGATCAATTAGCCTTTTAAACTTGGATTAGCTAACACAACGTGCCATTGGAACACCGGAGTGATGGTTGCTGATAATGGGCCTCTGTACGCATATGTAGATATTTCATAAAAAATCTGTCATTTCCAGCTACAATAGTCATTTACAACATTAACAATGTCTACATTGTATTTCTGATAAATTTTATGTTATTTTAATGGACAAAAAAATTGCTTTTCTTTTAAAAACAAGGACATTTCTAAGTGACCCCAAACTTTTGAACGGTAGTGTGTATATATATATATATATATATATATATATATATATATTTTTTTTTAAATGTGAATCACATTTTTATTTGACGTACCCCCGACGGCATTGCACTTACCCCTGGGGGTACCCGTACCCCAGTTTGGGACTACCTGATATAGACGATATCGCCATAGTCAATTAGCGGAATGACTATTGACTGAAGCCTATTTGAATTCTTAATTTCTTAACTAACAGTATTAATTTTATGAACAGGCTTCACTGCCTGGATCTGAATGAATGTTACAGTAAACTAGGTTTAAAGTGGAATTAGAGGATTTATAATACTACATTGAAACTATCAGCACGCATAAGTCAATTTCAGTGACAGGTAGGTATGCGTGTCTGTGTACATGCACCCATGTGTGTACTGTAAGTGCATAGTGTATATGACTTGTTTGTTTACCGCTTAAGATCCACTTTATTTTATGTATAAGCCCTGTAACAATATGTGCATTTGAATGGCTTGTTTGTTTGCCCTGTGGGGTCTCATGGAGGAAGGAGGGGGCGGTGATAACTTCTGAAGACTATCCAACGTCTGGGGATGCATCCCAAATGGCACTGTATTCCCTATGTAGTGCACTACTTTTGACCATGGCCCATAGGGAATAGGGTACCATTTGGGATGCAACCCCAGACGGTAGAGTCTTCAGAAATGATCACCACCCCCTCCTTCCTCCATGAGAGGAAGTCTGTTCACCCAAGAACACGACACCTCTCACTTCTTCATTAGTATCATAACGTCTTCCTCTAATAATCCCCAACAGCGTCTCCCCTCCCTTCCTTTCCTACTCCTCCCTATCATCACCGATTTTTCCCTGAGAGAGGTTTCAATTTCCCCTGGAAAATACAAAGATTACACAGTAAAACGCTATGAAATTTGAAAGATATTCACAGTTTTGTACCATAAGGAGGGAGGATTCTTTCATAATTAAATGTCATTCAGTCAGTGGAGAGATGTGAAAAGGGTTGCTGTCCAATAAAGGTAAACCATATGTCAACATTTCACCAAAAATATTTACTTCTGGATAGAGAACAGTTACAGTCCCCCATTTCATACTAAATTAGTATATCAAGTATCCTTAATTTGAAATTGGAAAATTTTTGATTTACATTAAACAGCACTTTATAGTTTAATTGTTATACTGTATTAACTGGAGGCTTAACTTTTCCTTTTTATATTGCATTACCATTTTATTTGTATGTGATCAGAAACATAGCTTATTCATTGCAATGTAGCAACCATTACCATGATACATTGTCATAGACACTAAAGATACATATTTCCTCTCCTGTTCAGATACAATTTGGACATATAGCAGATGCCTTTCTCACAGTTGAATAATATATAGTAATATGATAATGATAATATAATAATATATCATATGCTATGGTGTAGCTATGAAGTGTGTCATTTCTAGGGCTCATAATGTCAGTGATAATGGCCTTGAAGAATAGAATCAAGAGGAGGTTGAGTTAACACGGAACAATGTATGCTTTTGTTAAGTTGGATTCCCATTTGTCTGCCACCCATGTCGCCTCTGCTCTCCTCTGCTCCCAGCCTAGTATACAGTAATTACCTTCAAAGGCAAAACAATTATGTTGATAAATTACACAAGCAAAGAAGATGCGGATAAAAACACCCAACCCTATCACAAAAGCCAAGAGAAATGTATGTTGTATTTTCAACTCACAACTCAGGCTACGGTGAGAAAGAGAGACCAACAATTACAAGAGCATCATTTTAGAGAACTAATTATTTAGATTTGTCTTTTGTCACACTTCTCTAATTCTGAGATATTAACACAATCTGTGTTCATTAATTGCTTTTGCAGTGTTTTTTAATTGGTTCCAAGAGGGAGCTCTGGCTTTTGTAGCAGCTAGCAGGCAGCCATGCTACTGGGACTGCAGCTCTCTCCTGGCTCTAACGCCATGGTGACGGAGTGCACGTAAATATCTTCCCCAGTATCTCCTCTCTGGTTCCCGCCTGCTTGCCCTTCGATGTGTTCGGCAAGTTTACATGACCCTGCGCCGAGACATAAAGTTATTTGTTGCGAGATTAAACATCCAAACAGTTAAAGTGAAATTCCTATTAAATGAATGAATGTCAGTGAAGCAAAAAATTCCGTAATTAATGGATCCCTTAATTGTCTTCATAAAATATTTGCATGGGCATATTTTGCATCATTTACATGTATTCATTAATTTTTCAAAGGAATTTTATGCTGAAAGAAGCAAAAAAAATATGTTTTATTTGGCATCTAATAAAATATTTATCCTCTTTAATGAACTTTTCATCTTGATTTGAATACAAAAAATGGCTTAAGTAAAAATAAATTATGAGGCTTTCTTTCATAAAACAACATGTCAAGATGTCACAGATTTTTCTCACTCAAAAATCTAAAGCAGTATGTTTCAACATTTGAAGTAATATTGCAAACTGGAGGCAGTGGAAGTTAATTAAAACAGAACGAACATAGAAGAAGTTCCACCAATTTATTTGCCCAAATTAAAAATGGTGTGTCAACAATTTCAGAGAGAACCTTGTGTCAAAAATGTAATTTCTTAATCCTTTCCTGAATGGAGACATTGTGATGGTTTGAACACTACAAAACCTGATATGTTGCTTCACAACTTATCAAAAGTGATCATCAGCCACACTTTCGCCTTCCCTTACCATATTGACTATCGTCCCTATGAACATCTGATCAGACAGACAGGCAGGCAGGCAGACTACAGACATTCACACAGACAGGCAGAGAGAGACTGACAGAGAAAGGTGATATACATGGCATCACATCTCGCCTGGCTTTGGCTGTGGTGGTGGTGGCACCGCCATGGAGGTGAATGATTTTATCCCCATCCACCCCTTCCAACCACCACCACCTTCCTCTATCCCTTTTATTTTTAGCCCTTTGCATTCACACTGTAGTTACTTTTACACAAAACTCTGCAATATTGCTTGAATAGAGGCAGCCAGAGTGCAATGCCTCAGAGACCCACAGCAGTGCCGGATAATTAGCCCCTGTGTTTGTCTCCCCCTCCCACATTCCCACAACAAGCCTTTGCTATTTTTCCATCCAGCTTTTTATAAACATACAGCACACTGATGCATTGACGACAGAAGCCTGGGTGGTTAGGTGGTACATGGTGCAGTGATGGTTGCTGTCCTACCATAGGCGAGAACGTGTACTAATCAAAAATGCTAATGGGAAGGTTGTCATTGTATTGTACTGTATTTTTAGGATAGAAACAGAGGCTCTTCTGATTCATATATGGCTTAAAATATTGCTAGTGGGCCACGGGCCTTAAGAGGCCAAATGTTAAATGGTTTAATAGTGAGATTACAGAAGATCAATAAATGTGAATGAAGTGTTTGTGATAGTAATCAGCTATGGGCACAGTATGTCACGAGATCTCTGTAAATCTCTTGAAAGCCGCTAACAAACGTACCGTTTCTACCCCGATGTCTCTCTATCTCGGGTCTGACATTGTGTCAAGCAGCAACACATCACTCTCCTCAAGCTGTCGCCGCTTAGTCTTTTGGTGTGCTTTTCCCTATTAAATTGAATTATTTAGGTCCACTGCAAGAGAGAGGAAAGGGCTGCTTAAAGCACAGTAATACCGGGGTAATAAAACATCATGCTCCTGAGCTGCGCATAACAGATGCTTTTACCAGCCCTGCTTCGGAGGCAGCGCTGCTCGCTTGGGCATACCACTAAGACATGAGTGTTCTTTGAAAATGGACAAAGCTCGTTAGGTTGCAGGTGTCTGGAGATATCATTGAAGAAGAATGGGTCTGCCTTTTTCAATAAACACTCCTTCTGTACAGGAAGTGTCATTTGTAAAGCGCTTTACATCATAAGTGCAATGTTATGTTCAAACAAGCATGTCAGTTGAGATGTCTTAAAACACATGTGACTTGCAATTGTGCAGGCAGGCAGTGTTGAATATCGGGGTTCCTCATACAATTTGCCTTTGTCAATGATTAAATATGTAGATGGTTGTATTGGCCTGGTTTTACTTCCCTATTTTAATTAATGAGACAGAGAAACACTGGCAAAAGGAGTCTCTTCAACTGCTACTGCTCAGTTCCGCAGCTTGTTCCAACAGGTCAAGCAAATCATTTAAGCAACAATTGTAGACTTGACGTTGTAGGACAAACAATATTCATATCTGTTGTTAAATCTACAATTGTGAGCGGTGATACGCTCGAGTAACTTAACCTGTTAGGGACAAAGCAAGCATATATGAGTTGAGTCAGCATGGCCAGTACACTATTGCTAATCCTTGTCTCCTTTGTAATTTTTTTTCAGATGGAAGACTGTTCTTGAAAACCACAGTGATGTACTGATAAGAAGATGATGAGGAGAGCTAAAGGGGAAAACAATCCCATGAAGATAGTCAAGAGCCCTTATCCAGGCAGATTTAGTAGCAGAAACAAGTCTCGCTGCGTTTACTGTAGCAGTTCAATGGAAGTGTGTTTGGCAAAATGCCGGAGAAGGGTTGTGTCTGAATGTAGAATTAGAACACTTTTTCTTACAGATATCAACATAATATAGTAGCTAAAGCAGGTTTTGATGCATTGAGGTGGGTTGTTTTCTAAGGATAAACACATTTTTAGCACAGTAAAAAATTACCAAGGGGTACACTGTTGGTAATATCTCAGATAAATTCACAGCACTGAAGATTTTTTATACTGTATTTCAACCAGCGAGAAAGCTTTGAACATGGTCAGACTCAGAGGTTTTGTTTTGTATTTCAAGTTTAATTCCAAAATATAAAGCTTGGAAAGAACCTGTGAAAAAAATATATAATTTATCCGTATGTTGATCAAAAGAGACAACTGAGATTTGATTTGAATGTTTTCTAAATTAGAAGAAAATACAATCAAGTTTCCTTTTTACTATTGTTGTATGTACCAGAACTGATGGTAATGATAGAGTAACTCACTCTATCAATATGGTATATGTATAAAGTTAAGAGGTGGTATTGGGTATGCAGTAGATCTATTAGGAAGACAATACCGACATTTATATGAATTTATAGTTTGTTTTTGTTTCATTTCTGAGCCATCATTCTTTCAAATACCTGCCATTTTGGTGAGAAAGCATGCAGGCATGTAAATGTTTGTCCTGGAATTATGATATTTAAATCCTATATTGTGCTGAACAAATACATAGGGTTGATTCACTTTAGCCCAACTGATTTCGAAAATGTACACCTCAAACATTTTGCTTTCCAATAATAACTTTTGCTGTCAATAGTAACCCTTTGCAACAGGTAATACTGTTTTTTATTTTAACACTTTTTTAAAGATAGTTTCCCAGACACCTTTGTTCCTAATATGTGGCTATTAACTTGTTATGTGGACTGTTGGTAATCGCATATTATCACTTGGTAACGAATCTCCTTTTTCAAGACAATTTATTCAGAAGTCACATACAGATATATATAGGATCTTAATTTGACCAGTTTCCCACAGCAGGAAAATAATCCTGCAGATATTGGAAATGTGAATTATTGTGTGGATTATATTGAATTGACATTTTTGTATGGGGTTGATACATTTTTTGTTTGTGCAAATCCAACATTTTTAAGTTTTAAACTATTTCATGACATGCAGGACATTTCCTGCAACAACAGGGTGATCAAATTCAGATCCTACATGTGTACAGACAATGGACCAGACAGAATGACTATCGGAAACAATTAACCGACCCTCTCCGTTGTAGAATATTGGTTTGAAAACTCAAGCAAAGTTCCCTCACAAAATCAGTGATGTACAGTATGTTAATGCCATCATGATGCAGCAAAAAACAGACATTTTACTTTATGGAGAGATGTGCTTCATTTGTATTTAAACTGAAGGTTGAATAGTTTTGCACATCAGGTGAGTCAACTCTTATGCAGTATGTATAAGTTAATTCCCGAGACAGGAGCTGATTTCTGTCATGTACTGTAACAGGAACAGGCTGTTTGTGTTTGAAAAAATGTAAGGAATGTGTCTGTCCCATATTCACACTTTATTTTACTTTGAAAGTTTGTTGCAGTTTATTGTTGACCTGTTGCTAATAACTTACATATAGCTACGCATAGCACACTTCATTGTACTTCAACTTTAAATAAACTTCAAATGTTGATGATAACCAATGTGAGTTAATTTCATTAATTCTGTTGCCCAAAGACTGGGCCTGATTCAATTTAACCTGCACAGTAGATACCACACCATTTTACTTTTCATTTGTACAAAACCAAAATACAGGCAGAACCTGCACCCAGACAGAAGAAGTAGATTTGTTGATAGCGTCACAATATTTCTCTGCGTGGACTATTAATATTGTAGTGACCTTAACCCAACACCTAGCGGACCTCTTGGCATAATGGTTAAGGTGTTGTATTGGCAGTCGCTGAACCCGGGTTTAAGATCCAGTCGGGGCTACCGTCCACCTAAATTTGCTACACTGGTGTCACAAGTGAAATGGTGTAGTGAGGCCATTTGAGAGGTGTGTACACATGAGGGACATGATATAGAGAAGTGTGGGGACACTCTCTCTCAAGGGAAGGTCGTAATGTAGCAACCTTAACCCAACACCTAGCAACTTCACACAGGTTCGGACCTCTCGGCGCAACGGTTAAGGTGTCGGCTTGACAATCACTGGACCCGGGTTCGACTAGCTACGAAATTATACACCTTTCAAAAGGTGCAGAATTATTGGAAATTTCTCTACTTTTAAGCATATTTCCCCAAACAATTTAATATACAACAAATCAAATAGAATCCCTGATCAAAACCAAAATGGAAAATAAGCAAAGTGTGTCAGATTCATTAATCAGTATCATCACAATCCAATTCCATGTATTAAATTAAAAGGCTAGTCTGCTCATAGGTTTGTACAGACTTTTCATCGGCAAGCAGGAACATAATCCCCAATAGAAATAAGGAAAGGTGAATACAGTGGAGGAACACAAATGATATGAACATATAGGCTCCAACCCACACCAAAGCAAAGCTCTGTAATGGAAGGTTACAATGTTGGAGATGATGACTTAGGAGTAACCCAAAGTTCGTTAGAAGTAGGAGTAACCCAATTCCATTCTCTGAATCTCTGCATGTCCACAATGTTGGAAAAAACTAATTTAAATGTGCCTGTCCCGGATGCGGCTGGAATAGAGCCCTAGAACGTTCCCTATATTGTACATGATTGACTACTGATAATCTATTTACAATTTTGTGCAGTAGTATTTACTGATTGCCAGAAACATTTGCAACTTCTTGTCTTCTGATGAAAACAACATGTTGATGTTTTGTGAACAAAACACTTTACAGTGAATTTTGAATTCATTGATGACAATTACATTTAAAGTTTTGTAAAAGTGGGTCTAAGATATCCAATCCTGGTACAAAGACAAGAAAATGTCAAGGAAAGAGACTTTTCCATTGAGCAACTGAAGCAAGCACAGATTTTTGTTTGGAACACAGCCTGCGTCCCCATCATCACACAATTACTGGTTTTGTTTACGCAATCCAAAAATGTTCCATTATAAATCGCAATCTGGGTCAGGTGGGCATCATTTGAATGCTTATTCTATTACCAACATGGCAAGCTAAGTTGTAAAATAAGATACTACAGTGTTAGGCTTTCAAAGGGCACTTCAGACAAACAGATTGTTATTTTGGTACGCATAGAATGGAGTCACTCAGTGCATTCAAGTGCGTGTGGCGCAGCAAATTGTCTTCACAATATGAGAAACAAAGGCTCATTCTCTTCAGGACAACTCAGGGTATAATGCATGTCATCCTTGTAACTGTGGATCAAATAGCGATAAATGTTGATATTGTAAATAACATGAGATTTCAAATATGGAAATATGAAATGCAGATTTGGATACAGATGTGTGGTTTGATTGTTTAACACCAAATCGGTTTTTATTATAATCCTCAGCATCTCATCTTTCAGAACATATTGACTTCTCTTGATTTAGAGCCTTTTCCTCACTCAGACAACATCAAAAGTGCAAAAGTGCAAAAGTGCAAAAGAAGCCCAGTTAGCGGGAGGGATGGGGCCTTCTTGTCACGCTGTGCTGAAGTTTATAATGGCTGTCAGTCAAAACCCATACAGTGCTGTGAAGCGGAAAACCGGAGCTCTGACATCATGTTTAACATGTTACTGTACAGCCACTGCGTTCCAATTTAGGCACTTGAGTGTTATGTATTCATAGTGTTACCCTATAATAGAATATAATGTAATAGAATATGTGTAAATGAGGATCAGACCAGGCTCCTTTAAAATGTAAATAAATTATTTAATGTGTTAAAGTGCATTACACTAATTCAAAATATTCAGCCGTAACATGAACAACTGCCTTTGTACTTCCCCTTTCAGCAAATTATACCTGGAATCATGAAGCTGACCATAATACCCACCATATTCCTTACAACTGGGATGCATACAGCTTAATGTTACAGTGGGGTTGTAAAATGTGTCTTTATTATATAACTAAATTAGACATTTTAAAATGATACGATATGATGGTTCTCAAGTTAATTTTGTCACATTTACATTATAACCTGCCATCATCGCAGTTTCTTCCTAAAAGCCACCAAAACACTTTCCACATCTGGCATTAGAGTATTGAACAGTCATGGTCGCTGTCTATAATATTCTTAATCGTCTTCAGAATCATATTCGTTAATTTTTACATAATCTTCTTTGTCTACAGATGGTTTTCACTGGTAAGATCCTCAGTGGGTGGAGTTTACACCCATTAAGAAAAAGGAAAGACTCTCTCAGTGGACTTGTGTATGAATGTGTGTAGATGTATATCATAATCAGCGTCATACAATGACAGCATACTTCTGTCCCAGTGTAGCCGATTAAACTCCAAGATTTACGATGGTGTTGACATCCGACAACATTTTATAAAAAACTACTGATTTCAGCACCCAAAGAATAACCCACAATTGTAATTGCTGCTATTCTTCGGGTGTGCTCATAATTGTAATTGCAGGCTATTCTTTGGGTGCTGAAATCAATATATTTTATGTGACGTCTGCGCTCAAGTCCGCCCACACCAGTCGCCGCTCAACTCCATCGTAAATTGTGGAATCATTTTATTTGTCACATACACATGGTTAGCAGATGTTAATGCGAGTGTAGCGAAATGCTTGTGCTTGTAGTTCTGACCATGCAGTAATATCTAACTAGTAACCTAACAATTTCACAGCAACTACCTTATACACACAAGTGTAAAGGAATGAATAAGAATATGTACATAAAAATATATGGATGAGTAGTATCTTTTCTCAGCACATACAATGCATATTTTTTGGCTGAGGCCCATATCAGGATCTGATATGCATTTTCATATGGTAAATAAATAACATTTCTGATGCTTATTTGACTTTTGAGGACATGCTCAATAATTTGACAAATATTAAATCCATGTAATTCTTTCAGACACTATAAGTGTTGTATTCTCTTTGGATAAAGGCGCGTGCAAACCGTAAAAAGCACTCTAACTGTTTGTCACGTCCTGAGCAGTAATAGGGGTTATTTGTTATTGTAGTTTGGTCAGGACGTGGCAGGGGGTATTTGTTTTATGTGGTTCGGGCTGGTTGTGTTAGTTGTAGGGTGTTTGATTTAGTATTCCGGGTTTTGGGCACTGTTCTATGTTTATGTATTTCTATGTTCAGTCTAGTTATTTGTATTTCTATGTTTAGTTAATTGGGCGTTGAACCCTCAATTGGGGGACAGGTGTTTTCTCGTTGCCTCTGATTGAGGGTTCTATAAATAGGTATGTGTTTGTTTTAGTATTTGTGGAAGATTGTGCTGTGTATAGCTTTGTGCCTTACCGGCCTGTTATTAGTCGTGGTTTTTTGGGGTGTACATGTTGTTTTGGTTTACCTTCTTTGTCCGATTAATAAAAGAAGATGAGTGCACATTTCCCCGCTGCGTCTTGGTCCACTTTACCCTACGACAACCGTGACACTGTTAGCCTAGCAACAAGAATCACATATTTTCTGTTGTGGAGTTCCAACTGTCATTTTTGCGACAAATTAGTGTGTAACATGTGGTCGAAATGACAACTTGAGAAACAAAGAAGTGAGAAGCTGTTCAGAAAATACCTCAAATAATTTAACACTAAAGTGAGTAGGTCATTTGAGAGATGTTGATTTCTTAGCCAATTTTTGTGCAGTATTACCTTAGTGCCTTGTGTGCATATATTTGAATATTTTAATTCTGCACAGGCTTCCTTCTTTTCACTCTGTTAATTATGTCAGTATTGTGGAGTAACTACAATGTTGTTGATCCATCCCCAGTTATCTCCTATCACAGCCATTAAACACTGTAACTGTTTTAAAATCACCATTGGCCTCATAGTGAAATCCCTGAGCGGTTTACTTCCTCTCCAGCAACTGAGTTAGGAAGGGCACATATCTTTGTAGTGACATGGTGTATTGATACACCATCCAAAGAGTAATTAATAACCCTGATCTGTTTCACCTGTCTTGTGCTTGTCTCCTCCCTCCTCCAGGTGTCGCTCATTTTCCCCATTATCTCCTGTGCATTTACCTGTGTTTTATGTTTGTCTGTTGCCAGTTCGTCTTGTCTCGTCAAGCCTAGCAGCGTGTTTTCCCCATACTCCTGTTCTCTTTAGTCCCTATTTTCTAGTTCTCCGGTTTTGACCATTCTGCCTGCCCTGACCCTGAGCCTGCCTGCCGTTCTGTACCTTTCTGACACTGCCCTGGATTACTGACCTCTGCCTGCCCTTGACCTGTCATTTGCCTACCCCCTGTTTTGTATATAAAAATCTGTGATTTGAACTGTCTGCATCTGGGTCTTATTCTGAGTCCTGATAGTACGAACTGGCCATGGCTGACCCAGCAGACTCGGACCAGCTCTGCAACGCCGTCTTCTCCCAAGGAGCCACCATTGGGAGACACGAGGAGTTACTTCAAGGTCTTATGGAAGCATTCCAGATGGTCACTCTGACAGAGCTCCAGAGTTCCTCTGTGGAGATGGAAGAACCTTCCAGAAGGACAGCCATCTCTACAGCACTCCACCAATCAGGCCTTTATGGTAGAGTGACCAGACGGAAGCCACTCCTCAGTAAAAAAGGCACATGAAGGCCCGCTTGGAGTTTGCCAAAAGGCACCTAAAGACTCTCAGACCATGAGAAACAAGATTCTCTGGTCTGATGAAACCAAGCTTGTCCTCTTTGGCCTGAATGCCTAGCGTCACGTCTGGAGGAAACCTGGCACCATCCCTACAGTGAAGCATGGTGGTGGTGGATGTTTTTTAGCAGCAGGGACTGGGAGACTAGTCTGGATCGAGGCAAAAATGAATAGAGCAAAGTACAGAGAGATCCTTGATGAAAACTTGCTCCAGAGCGCTCAGGACCTCAGATTGGGGCAAAGGTTCACCTTCCAACAGGACAACGACCCTAAGCACACAGCCAAGACAACGCAGGAGTGGCTTCTGGACAAGTCTCTGCATGTCCTTGAGAGGCCCAGCTAGAGCCCGGACTTGAACCCGATCAAACATCTCTGGAGAGACCCAAAAATAGCTGTGCAGCGACGCTCCCCATCCAACCTGACAGAGCTTGAGAGGATCTGCAGAGAAGAATGGGAGAAAGTCCCCAAATACATTTAAATTTACATTTAAGTCATTTAGCAGACGCTCTTATCCAGAGCGACTTACAAATTGGTGCATTCACCTATAATATCCAGTAGAACAACCACTTTACAATAGTGCATCTAAATCTTTTAAAGGGGGGGGGGTTAGAAGGATTACTTTATCCTATCCCAGGTATTCCTTAAAGAGGTGGGGTTTCAGGTGTCTCCGGAAGGTGGTGATTGACTCCGCTGTCCTGGCATCGTGAGGGAGCTTGTTCCACCATTGGGGTGCCAGAGCAGTGAACAGTTTTGACTGGGCTGAGCGGGAACTGTGCTTCCTCAGAGGTAGGGAGGCGAGCAGGCCAGAGGTGGATGAACGCAGTGCCCTTGTTTGGGTGTAGGGCCTGATCAGAGCCTGAAGGTACGGAGGTGCCGTTCCCCTCACAGCTCCGTAGGCAAGCACCATGGTCTTGTAGCGGATGCGAGCTTCAACTGGAAGCCAGTGGAGAGAGCGGAGGAGCGGGGTGACGTGAGAGAACTTGGGAAGGTTGAACACCAGACGGGCTGCGGCGTTCTGGATGAGTTGTAGGGGTTTGATGGCACAGGCAGGGAGCCCAGCCAACAGCGAGTTGCAGTAATCCAGACGGGAGATGACAAGTGCCTGGATTAGGACCTGCGCCGCTTCCTGTGTGAGGCAGGGTCGTACTCTGCGAATGTTGTAGAGCATGAACCTACAGGATCGGGTCACCGCCTTGATGTTAGTGGAGAACGACAGGGTGTTGTCCAGGATCACGCCAAGGTTCTTAGCACTCTGGGAAGAGGACACAAGGGAGTTGTCAACCGTGATGGCGAGATCATGGAACGGGCAGTCCTTCCCCGGGAGGAAGAGCAGCTCCGTCTTGCCGAGGTTCAGCTTGAGGTGGTGATCCGTCATCCACACTGATATGTCTGCCAGACATGCAGAGATGCGATTCGCCACCTGGTTGTCAGAAGGGGGAAAGGAGAAGATTAATTGTGTGTCGTCTGCATAGCAATGATAGGAGAGACCGTGTGAGGATATGACAGAGCCAAGTGACTTGGTGTATAGCGAGAATAGGAGCGGGCCTAGAACAGAGCCCTGGGGGACACCAGTGGTGAGAGCACGTGGTGCGGAGACAGATTCTCGCCACGCCACCTGGTAGGAGCGACCTGTCAGGTAGGACGCAATCCAAGCGTGGGCCGCGCCGGAGATGCCCAGCTCGGAGAGGGTGGAGAGGAGGATCTGATGGTTCACAGTATCAAAGGCAGCAGATAGGTCTAGAAGGATGAGAGCAGAGGAGAGAGAGTTAGCTTTAGCAGTGCGGAGAGCCTCCGTGACACAGAGAAGAGCAGTCTCAGTTGAATGCCCAGTCTTGAAACCTGACTGATTAGGATCAAGAAGGTCGTTCTGAGAGAGATAGCAGGAGAGCTGGCCAAGGACGGCACGTTCAAGAGTTTTGGAGAGAAAAGAAAGAAGGGATACTGGTCTGTAGTTGTTGACATCGGAGGGATCGAGTGTAGGTTTTTTCAGAAGGGGTGCAACTCTCGCTCTCTTGAAGACGGAAGGGACGTAGCCAGCGGTCAAGGATGAGTTGATGAGCGAGGTGAGGTAGGGGAGAAGGTCTCCGGAAATGGTCTGGAGAAGAGAGGAGGGGATAGGGTCAAGTGGGCAGGTTGTTGGGCGGCCGGCCGTCACAAGACGCAAGATTTCATCTGGAGAGAGAGGGGAGAAAGAGGTCAAAGCACAGGGTAGGGCAGTGTGAGCAGGACCAGCGGTGTCGCTTGACTTAGCAAACGAGGATCGGATGTCGTCAACCTTCTTTTCAAAATGGTTGACGAAGTCATCCGCAGTGAGGGAGGAGGGGGGGAGGGGGAGGAGGATTCAGGAGGGAGGAGAAGGTAGCAAAAAGCTTCCTAGGGTTAGAGGCAGATGCTTGGAATTTAGAGTGGTAGAAAGTGGCTTTAGCAGCAGAGACAGAAGAGGAAAATGTAGAGAGGAGGGAGTGAAAGGATGCCAGGTCCGCAGGGAGGCGAGTTTTCCTCCATTTCCGCTCGGCTGCCCGGAGCCCTGTTCAAATACAGATGTGCCAAGCTTGTAGCGTCATACCCAATAAGACTCGAGGCTGTAATCGCTGCCAAAGGTGCTTCAACAAAGTAAAGGGTCTGAATACTTATGAAACTGTGATATTTCAGTTTTTGCAACAATTTCTAAAAAACAGTTTTTGCTTTGTCATTACATGTTATTGTTTGATGAGATAAAAACACATTTTGAATCCATTTTAGAATACGGTTGAAACGTAACAAAATATGAAAAAAGTCAAAGTGTCTCAATACTTTCCGAATGCATTGTACATGAGTTCGGTTTGCTCCTAACAGAACTCGGCTAGGAAGTGAACGTCTGTGCTCGAATACTCTCTTAAAATACCTTCCCTTGAAAAAAGATATTACACCAAGAATGTGTAAATAATGCCAAGAGTGTGTAAAGCTGTCATCAAGGCAAAGGTAGGCGATTTGAAGAATCTCAAATATATTTAGATTTGTTTAACACTTTTTTGGTTACTACATGATTTCATATGTGTTATTTCATAGTTGTGATGTCTTTACTATTATTCTACAATGTAGAAAATAGTAAAAAATTAAGAAAAACCCTTGAATTAGTTGGTGTTCTGAAACTTTTGACCGGTAGTGTAAATCGGTGAGGCTGTATGTAACACATAACAATTTGGAATAAGTCAAGAGGTATGAATACTTTCTGAAGGCACTGTAAGAAATAACACACACAAAAAAATACTGCAAAGTTGACTAAGAGCTTGAAACAGTCCGTGTCCGTGTCTGTCGGCGCCATCTACACATCAACAAATTCAGTAATCAACAAATACCTCTTTGGTTTGAAAACAATAAATAAACATAGGGGGGCCTAGCTTGCTTCTTTTATTTAAATGATTTACTAATTGTATTTAATTGACAACACTGGTTTCTTTGCTTTATTAAATAAATGGTGGATTGAAATTGTGCAGAGATTTTCATTTTCATTCAAACACATGATCTCGATTTTTTTAATGTTCTGTCCACCAAAAACTATGTTTGGATATTTGTTTCATTATTCCATTATTTATATAATCCCAAAATATGGATTTTTCTTTTCAGATTGATATGCAGTAGAGTTTTTCTGACCTTATTGTAGGTTGTAATCGGTTGTCTGATCTTTGAACGTCTATTTGTCTGACGGTGTTGATATCCGTTCATCATGATCCATTACACCTCATACTATAACAAGCTACTTAATACTAATATAGAAATGTGCTTTTCTTTCTTCAAACATGCATATAACATTGTGTAAAAGTATCATACATTCTAAACACTTTTGAATTACCCACAATCCTCAAAGAAATTCAGCCACATGGCAAGTTGTTGCAAAAACTACAAATTCTTAAATTGAGAATAAATATTATTAACATTATTAACAAATTCTTAAGTTGAGAGTAAATATTATTAACATTATTAACAAATTCTTAAGTTGAGAGTAAATATTATTAACATTGAGTAAATTAAACATAGTATAATAAATTGAATATGCACTTTTTGAACACATCAAAATAAAGTAGGGTTATGGCACAGCAGTCTGAGGCACTGCATCGCAGTGCTCGAAGCGTCACTACAGACCCTGGTTTAATCCCAGGCTGTGTTGCAGCCAGCCACAACCGAGAGACCCATGAGGCGGTTCACAATTGGCCCTGCGTTGTCCGGGTTAGGGGAGGGTTTGGCCGGCTGGGATGTCCTTGTCCCATCGTGCTCTAGCGACTCTTTGTGGCGGGCCGGGTGCATGCATGCTGACTACGGTCCCCAGCTGTACAGTGTTTCCTCTGACACATTGGTGCGGCTGACTTCTGGGTTAAGCGAGCAGTGTGGCTTGGTGGGGTCGTGTTTCGGAGGATGCATGGCTCTTGACCTTCGCCTCTCTCTCTCTCTCTCTCTCTCTCTCTCTCTCTCCTCTGTACGGGAGTTGCAGTGATGGGACAAGACTGTAACTACCAATTGGATCCCACAAAATAAGGGTAAAAAGCACAAAAAAATCTAAAATCTAACAAAAAAACAAGTTAGGTATTCAAATCTTGAAGTAAAACCAGAAACCTGCATTTTGGGGGGTAATATTTACTAAGCCCCTGAATATATATTTTTTTATAATGTACTACATTACTGATGGGAGCTTGGAGATAGGCATGAGCCTCCATTCAGGGTCAGACACAGAATGATAGCAGCCCACACTCCGGCTCTTTATACAGTACCTGATAGGTACACATTGCCACACTCTGATTGGGGGTTGCACACAACCCCACCAGATGCTTATCTACACTGAGTAGGCCCACACCTCATGCTGTTTCCTTTGAGTATGGGGAGGTACCCCCAAGCAGAAGAACAGAACTCCAAAAACATGCAGGGATACATAACAACATAACATGGACCAATCATTGTCAGGTAGTGTCACGTTCTGACCAGTAAAGGGGTTATTTGTTATTGTAGTTTGGTCAGGACGTGGCAGGGGGTGTTTGTTTTATGTGGTTCGGGGTTTGTTGGGTTATGTTATTATGTAAGGGGGGGTGTTTGTTTAGAGTGTTTTGGGGTTTGTTGGGCTATGTGTTATCTTGAGGGGTGTTTGTTTAGAGTGTTCCGGGGTTTTTGGGTTATGTTCTAGGTTAGTGTATTTCTATGTTAGATCTAGGTTGTTTAGTTCTATGTTTAGTTAATTGGGATTGGCCTTCAATTGGAGGCAGCTGTTCCTCGTTGCCTCTGATTGAAGGTCCTATGTATAGGGGTATGTTTGTAATGGGAATTGTGGGTAGTTGTCTCCTTGTTGTGTCTGAGCACATGACAGGACTGTTAGTGTTGGTTGTTGTGTTTGTATACGTGTTTTGTTTGTTTTCCTTCTTTTAACCAATTAAAGAAGATGAGTATACACGTTCCCGCTGCACCTTGGTCCAATCATTACGATACCCGTTACACGTAGCAAATTGTATTATAGTGTGACTGGGATGTACTAGGAACTAAATGAAAGCAAACAGGCCGAAACGGAGAGGGATTGTACATAAAAAAAAACTCTAGTTTCTATAGCAAAACATTTGCTACGGTGTGCACTAATGAGTACATACCCCTGGTAGCATCATGCATCCCTTAGTTGCCTTTGTTAATTACTGTAACTTTCCATTTTTTTTTTGATTGGAATCATTAACTGTGACCGTTGATCTGTAACAGGTACACCACTCTAAACTTGTAAGGAGAAAAATAGAATCGACATTGAGAGACACATTTCTCTTGTAAGCAATTCTTAGAGGAATGTGTTGACACAGCATTGCTTGGCCTGGTCCCATTTTTTTTAAAGCATAGCTCTAACACAGCCACAGGGATTAATATTTGACTGATCACTGCATAATTCAACACAGTATTGTAAAAAATTCAAGGTCTGAAACATTTCAAGCTTTTCTCCTCTTTTAAAAAAATAAGGTTTAAGTTTCAATCAACCTTGAGGGAGCAATGCGACACACAAATAGTTAAGTAATCCTGTCGCCGAAAAGTCTTATTGTCGAGTTCAGCCTTTTAGTCAACATTAAGGTTTCTGCTGTCACTTGAGAACTTCAACCGAAGTTATAACAAGTTATACAATGAGATTACATGCACTGTGTCTATCCAATGATCCAATTCATTCTTTCCCTTTCCAACACTTGTCATATATATCCAGCCTTTGGAATGCCTACAGTAAAATAATGAGTGTGTCTCAAATTGCAGTTTATTCCGTATATAGGGCACTAAGTAGTGCACATTATGGTAAATAGTGTGTAATTTAAGACGTAGCCATACACCCCACTCATTTTCGCTGACTTAGTGAGATTGTTCTCATCTATTAGTCAGAAATGCTGTTTATTTCTCGATTTGACGCCTTGTTCTGCACTGGCAACTGAGCAAAGTGCCCCCGAAGCTAGATGTTTCGTATCAGTGCACATTTTGTAATGAATTCAATTCCGTACAAATATGACCATAAGGCACAAAGACTTTAAATATCAAACGTGTATTTGTTATGTTGTACTGTCCTGCTGTAGTTGCGTCAAGTAGGTTCATTATGCACCCTGGGTGCATATTCAAAGCAGCGGCTGTGTTACAATACGAGCTGTGTGGTGTATTTGCTTGGCTTGCCATGGAGACATGTCCATACAGACATCGTCCAGAGACAATTATTCTGCATGACCCTGTCACTGTGTGTCTGTTCTTTTGCCTAAGTTAACATTGCTCAATTTGATGTTGTTTTGCATTTGCCTGCAGGGCTAAATAAAGATGAGGGTAAGTGTTCAGTAAGACTCCAAGCCAGTGATTCTCCTTTACCCCTGAGATATTGAAAACTCACAAGGTTTGAGGATGAATATTTGGTGGGGCTAGTTCAAAGCCCACGTTAATGTATGGCAGCTGAGCATTAGTTGTAGTATAATGGTTTTAACTAAAGGTTGGTTTACAGTACTTGTCTGTAGACACTCATCTCAGCGACATCATGAACTATCTGTTGTCATCGGACATCAAACTTGGTCATTATTTGCTAGTATTATTAGCTAGTATAAACACAATGTGGCAGTCTGCATGACATCAGCAGCATGACGGTTCAAACAGAATGCCTTTCAATACCAATAAATGTAAAACATATTTAGGCTCTGTAATTAAAATAATGAGCCACAGGTAACTTAAAAGCTACTCTGTATTTTATATTAACGTTTTGACTTGTATTAATTATTAATTATTACAGGGAAATAAACTCATTACAAGATCATTATTTACAAGGTAATGGAAAGCTAATTACAGAACATAGCTTACAGTTGTGAGTGTGACGAAATAAAGCAGGGCATTCTACCCAATATTCTGCACCGTCTTGTTGCTATCACGGTCAGGTAACCATGACAATGGACACAGCAACAGGGTCAAATATTGTATGTCTCTGCGACAAGGAAAACGATAGATATAAATTAAATGTTGTTTTTGCCAACGACACCTGACGTATTCTAATGGTCTATGTACATGTCATTAGACAAACCAGCTCTAAGAGTTGTTGAGAACAGATGATAGTTGTCACGTTCTGACCAGTAAAGGGGTCATTTGTTATTGTAGTTTGGTCAGGATGTGGCAAGGGGGTATTTGTTTTATGTGGTTCGGGGTGTGTGTTTATGTAGAGGGGTGTTTGTTTAGAGTTTCCGGGGTTTTGGTCTATGTTCTATGTTAGTGTATTTCTATGTCTGATCTAGGGTGTTTAGTTCTATGTTTAGTTAATTGGGATTGGGCCTTCAATTGGAGGCAGCTGTTTCTCCTTGCCTCTGCTTGAAGGTCCTTTATATAGAGGTGTGTTTGTTATGGGTATTGTGGGAGGTTGTTTGTGCATAGCTGTGAATAGCCTGCATTACTGTTTGTCATCCGTTCTTTTTCTTGTTTTTGTTTAAGTGTTCAATAAATGTTAAAAATGAGCACTCAACCTGCTGCGCCTTGGTCCACTCCCTACGACGGCCGTTAAAGAACCTCCCACCAACAACGGACCAAGCAGCGGAGTAAGGAGCTAAAAATGAATTTTTTTGAGTCATGGATTTGGGAGGAGATATTAGCCGGAAAGGGACCATGGAGGAAGGATGGAGTGGACCGGGACTGTTACAAGGGTACACGGTTGGCATTTAAGCCTGAGAGGCAGCCCCAATCATTTTTTTGGGGGGGGCCCACGGGTAGTTTGGCTGGGCCAGGGTTTAGCCTCAAGCCAACTCCCCGTGCTTATTGGAAGCAGCCTGTTATTGGTCAGGTCCCGTGCTATGGGGTGATACGCACGGCGTCGAGGCTGAGCATTCACAAGTCGGTGTGCGAGGTGCCAGCGCCCCGCATTTGCCAGGGGAAGCGGGCATCCAGCCAGTAAGGGTGGTGCCAGTACTGCGCTCGAGTCCGCCAGTGCGCCTTCACGGCCCAGTGTATCCTGTTCCCGCTCCTCGCACTAGCCCTGAGGTGAGTGTTTCCAGTCTGGCACATCCAAAGCCAGCACCACGCACCATGCTTCCAGTGCGTCAGCCCAGTACAATTTGTCTTGTTCCTGCTCCTCACACTAGCCTTGGGGTGCGTGTCTCCAGTCTGGTACCTCCACTACCAGCCCCACGCATCAGGCTTTCAGTACGCAGTCCCCGTCCAGAGCTTCCGACGACAGTACCCCGTCCAGAGCTTCCAGCAACAGTACCCCGTCCAGAGCTTCCGGCAACGGTACCCCGTCCAGAGTGTCCGGCGACAGTGCCCCGTCTAGAGATGGCCTACAGTCCGGAACCGAGTGAGACGGCCTACAGTCCGGAACCGAGTGAGACGGCCTACAGTCCGGAACCGAGTGAGACGGCCTACAGTCCGGAACCGAGTGAGACGGCCTACAGTCCGGAACCGAGTGAGACGGCCTACAGTCCGGAACCGAGTGAGTCGCCCTACAGTCCGGAACCGAGTGAGTCGCCCTACAGTCCAGAGCTCCTAGAGTCACCCTACAGTCCAGAGCTCCTAGAGTCACCCTACAGTCCGGAGCTCCCAGAATCGTCCTTCTGCCCGAGGTCTGCAGCGAAGCGCTTCAGCCCGAGGTCTACAGCGATGCGCTTCAGCCAGAGGCATTCAGCGGGGGTGGACAGGTTAGGTGTGGGAATTATGCCAGAGCCTGAGCCACCTCCACAGTAGGTGGGTTGGGGAGGGGGAGTGTAGCACAAGAACCGTCGGTGACGGTGGCCACCCTCCCTTCCCTCCCTTCAGTTGGGATTATTTTTTTATTTTTTGGGGGGGGGGTTATTTTTGTGTTTTGTGTGAGGTGCATCCGGGGTCTGCACCTTTGGGGGGGTACTGTCATGTTCTGACCAGTAAAGGGGTCATTTGTTATTGTAGTTTGGTCAGGACGTGGCGGGGGTTATTTGTTTAATGTGGTTCGGGGTGTGTGTTTATGTAGATGGGTGTTTGTTTAGAGTTTCCGGGGTTTTGGTCTATGTTCTATGTTAGTGTATTTCTATGTCTGAGCTAGGGTGTTTAGTTCTATGTTTAGTTAATTGGGATTGGGCCTTCAATTGGAGGCAGCTGTTTCTCGTTGCCTCTGCTTGAAGGTCCTTTATATAGAGGTGTGTTTGTTATGGGTATTTTGGGAGGTTGTTTGTGCATAGCTGTGTATAGCCTGCATTACTGTCTGTCTGTCGTCCGTTCGTTTTCTTGTTTTTATTTAAGTGTTCAATAAATGTTAAAAATGAGCACTCAACCCGCTGCGCCTTGGTGCACTTCTTACGACGGCCGTTACAATAGTAGTGTCTTACTTGTTTTCCAATGCGTCTATATTTTGGTGACCCCGAGACAATGCCTAGGATTTGGCGAGTTGGCACATGCTTGTTTGAACCCACCTCAAACATCAGAATTCAACCAATACCCTAAATATAATCAGAACCTTGTGGGAAAGATTGATGGCAATGATGTCAGATGTATTTTGTGACTTAATGGTCAATATGTGTACTGATTGTAAAAGGACGTTTTGTAGATGTCATTTTAACAACCAGAAAAATATGTATTTTTTTGTCTGGCTATAGTCTGTTTATTTGTTGTAGCTTCAGATAGATACCAACCAATATAATATTTTCAGATGTGTTGATGTCATCCTGAAAAAGTGGTCTTCAACTAGGCCAGGATTTAATTTGATCACGGATTTGAACAATTCGCCATTTTAAGGTAAATTACGAATGAGCCGCCCTATAATCTTTTTTCTCATTTACTGAGAGTCCTTCCGGTGCCTTTTGGCAGACTCTTCGTGGGTTGTCGTGCCTTTTGCTGAGGCGTGGCTTCACTCTACCATAAAGGTCTGAAAACAGGAGTTGTTCAATTTCATGAACTCGTTAGTGTCGATTGATCTCAAAAAGTATTTGTATAGTTAGACAACCTTACATTTAAAAATATGAAATGATACCTCTTCTATCAAAAACCTGAAGCTCTCAGGTGAATTTACACTATGCTTTCAAATCACTTGTTTTAGGCCAATAGTGTTGTAATGGTGCCTGCGGTTAGACACAGCTGTATATATGACAGTCTTTTTTTATATATATGACAGTCCCTTACCGTGAATGTGGTCTCCGCGAATCCAGAAACATTGCATTTAAAACATGCATTGCCAAAAAAGCGCGATCGAATTGATTCTGGGCCCTAGTTCTAATGTGGTTATCTTACGTCACTTGGACCAGGACAACAGATATGTCATCCCATGTGAAATTTTGCTTGCTGCGGATCATCATACCGGAGCGTAACTCAATGTTTGTGTTGACTTGTGTAAGTCTCCTAAGAAGAATGAAGGTGGTACAGCTTGATCAGACCAGAAAACACTCTCTAATGTCATCTAATCAGATAGACCATTACGTATTAGGGAAACTACAAAAGAGAATGATCTGACAAGGGCCAGGCCACATTACCTAAATTAACATTTTGCAAGCATGAACATGAAGGGCCATGGAGACGAAGACTACGAGACGACGGTCTGCGCTTAGACATTCAACAGTAATTATTAATTTATGATTGTATCTGGTCTTAATGAAAATGAAGGCCAGGAAAGCGAACAGGGAGGGATAATGTGGCGTGAAATTGAGTTTCATTGCACTGGGGCCACCTTTTAACTCGCCGCTTCACCAGCGGAAATGGAGCCGTGTGCTGGGATCTTTCTCCGGAGAAATGCATTTTAAGGTTTTACCATTCTCTCTCACTCTATTTCTTTCCCTCTCACTTTCTCTCTTTCTATCCATATCAACCATGACCATTGATTTGACCTATGACCACTAAAATGCAGATACTGCACTCTGCGTTTGTAAGATTGTAGACGACTATTGTATATGGGTAATGCAAAGGCAAAGTGCAGTATTTACAATTTAAATGTGTTTATCCAACTTTCTTATTGTTTTTTCTATTTGATGGAAACATTACAACTGTATTTAATGGTTTTATTGAGTTATGTTTTCATGTTTTGAATGTTGTATTGTAGTAACCTTCAAGCATTTTTTCACCGTAAGGTAAGGACAAAGGTTTTCATTACACAGAATGTTTACACTTAAAATGTGCAGTATCTACAATATAAATGTGTTTAACCAAATTTCTTGTGGGTTTTTTCTGTTTGATATTGTACTGTAATTTATTTGAATTAGGGGTCATGGTTGATATTTTTTTATTTTACCAGGCAAGTCAGTTAAGAACAAATTCTTATTTTCAATGATGGCCTAGGAACAGCAGGTTAACTGCCTTGTTCAGAGGCAGAACAACAGATTTGTACCTTGTCAGCTCAGGGATTTGATCTTGCAACCTTTCAGTTACAAGTCCAACACTCTAACCACTAGGCTACACTGCCACCCCTGATATGCAAAAAATTCTTCATAATAAGATAATACTTCAGTACAGCATATTTGGCTGGACAGCAAATCCACTTTAAAGCAATTTTTCTCAGTTTCAATGTTTGAGTAGTTACTACTCTTTGCCTTTGTATGGCAGAGCAGTTAACTGCAGTCAGAACACGGTAGAACAAGGCTAAAGTGCAGTAATTTCAATTACTGTTATTTGCCTTGGTTTTACTTGGATTTTTTTAGTTACTGCAAATTTCAGCCAGAACATAATTGAACCAGGACACTTTGTCAAAAGATAAAACACATTCTACAAGCCCTGATTTCAGTCTTAACTCAAATTTGACCAAAACTGTAGTTACTGTGTTTTGCCTTTGTAAGCCCGAGCTCATGTCTGTGGTTTCATCCATTTGCCATGTGGAAAAATGCGCTACATCAACCTCTCTTTTAATCTCACTTTAATGGATGATGCGATGGAAGCTATAAAATCATTCTGAATTGATTTCGAAATCCCAGAGAAGACAGTAGAAGTTTCCATATGCTCAACAAGTAAAGCATTGTAACGTGCAATTACCTCTTCAACAAGCTGCTTATAGTTGCCCTTGTTAGTGGAACTTTCCCTCTGCCCAAAAATGCAGTGTCCTAGTGTTGATAAGCTGCTTGAGAAGCTGTTTCTTTTAACCTTCTCGTTGTGTTGCGCATTTTGAATATGCAGACATTCGTCAATTACATGATCGATAAAGCTTTTTTCCTAGAAACTTGAATCTGATGTGGGCAATGAAAGGGGTTCTTCAACAAAAGATCCACTACATTGTTGTTAGCGTTAGCGATTCTGTCAGAGAAAACTGCACTCTTGTAGCTATTGAAGTTAGTACAATTGATAAAAATTTGCTTTACTAACTCGATACAAAAATAAACATCTAAAACCAAGAAAGAAAAGTATATTCTACCTCACCCATCTCATGTGGTTTGAAAAAACGAATTTAAATTGAATAATGTGGAAAAAAAATTCAACTATCACTATTCACCATCTTAATCTCAGTTTAGTCACCAACTCACCAAGCTAAATTTCATATGCGTAGTACTAGGTTCATTCACTGATACTTTGGTTGAATGGACAACATGTCAGTTCAAACTTCAAAAGCTTTGATTGGTTGGAGGACTTCCTCCGGATGTTGTCAAAATTACCATCTATGTCTATGGAAGGTGGTAAGGAGCACGAGTCTCCTAGGTTTTACATTGAAATAAATGTAGCCAGAGGAGGATGGAAAATAGCTGTCCTCTGGCTACACCATGGTGCAATCCTAGAAGGTGCTGTTGAGACTACTCTAGATCTTCATTGCAAAGCAGTGTGTTGTAATCAGGTATTTGGTGACGTGAATAGAGTCAGCAATGTTTTATCAAAAAAAGGCTAACTCTTTTAATGTTTCACAATTTAAATAAAATCTGAAATTCACTGAGTAGGATGGTCCTCCCCTTCCTTCTCTGATGAGCCTCCACTGGTGCATTGATTTGGATTATGTTCAACATGGAAGTACTGTCTTTGTTGTTGTTTATCAAGGGGATAATTATTAAATACTGTATGTATGTATATGTATGTATATACATAGCCTTCGGAAATTATTCAGACCCCTTGACTTTTCCGCAATCTACACACAATACCCCATAATGACAAAGCAAAAACAGGTTTTTAGAAATGATGGCAAATTTATTAAACATAAAAAACAGATACCTTACTTCAGAGGTGTGGACTCGAGTCACATGACTCGAGTCAGACTCGAGTCACAAATATGATGACTTGCAACTCGACTTTGACTAACACCAATGACTCGTGACTTAACTCGGACTTGAGCCTTTCGACTCGAACTGACTTGATACCCTCCCCAAGCCCAAATATTAAAAATGATGCTATTAAAAAAGTGTGCAGTGCATCAACTCTTCATTTAACAGATTACTCTTGTTAAAAATATGAAATGGTATTACATTTGGTGAAGAGCACATTAAGACTTGATTAGGACTCAACTCAAAGTTTAGGACTTGAGACTTAACTCGGACTTACCTGTCTTGACTTGGGACTTGACTTGGGACTTGAGTGCTAAGACTTGAGACTTACTTGTGACTTGTAAAGCAATGACTTGGTCCCACCTCTGCCTTACTTACATAAGTATTCAGACCCTTTGCTATGAGACTCGAATTTGAGCTCAGCTGCATCCTTTTTCCATTTATCATCCTTGAGATGTTTCTATAACTTGATTGGAGTCCACCTGTGGTAAATTCAATTGATTGGACATGATTTGGAAAGGTACACACCTGTCTATATAAGGTCCCATAGTTCACAGTGCATGTCAGAGCAAAGACCAAGCCATGAGGTCGAAGGAATTGTCCATGGAGCTCCAAGACAGGATTGTGTCAAGGCACCGATCTGGGGAAAGGTACGAAAAAATGTCTGTTGCATTGAAGGTCCCCAAGAACACAGTGGCCTCCATCATTCCTAAATGGGAGATGTGTGGAACCTCCAAGACTCTTCCTAGAGCTGGCCGCCCGGCCAAACTGAGCAATCGGGGGAGAAGGACCAAGAGCCCCCAGAGTTACTTTGTGGAGATGGGAGAACCTTCCCGAAGGACAACCATCTCTGGAGCACTCCACCAATCAGGCCTTTATGGTAGAGTGGCCAGACGGAAGCCACTCCTCAGTAAAAGGCACATTATAACCCACTTGGTGTTTGCCAAAAGGCACCTGAAGACTCTCAGACTATGAGAAACAAGATTCTCTGGTCTGATGAAACCAAGAGTGTACTCTTTGGCCTGAATGCCAAGCGTCAATTCTGGAGGAAACCTGTCACCATCCCTACGGTGAAGCATAGTGGTGGTGGATGTTTTTTATCGGCAGGGACTAGGACACTAGTCTGGATCGAGGCAAAGATGAATGGAGCAAAGTACAGAGAGATCCTTGATGAAAACCTGCTCCAGAGTGCTCAGGACCTGCTCAGACTGGGGGAAGGTTCACATTCCAACAGGACAACGACCCTAAGCACACACCCAAGACAACGCTGAAGTGGCTTCGGGACAAGTCTCTGAATGTCCTTGAGGGGGCTAGCCAAAGCCCGAACTTGAACCTGATTGAACTTCTCTGGAGAGACCTGAAAATAGCTGTGCAGCAAGCTCTCCATCCAACCTGACAGAGCTTGAGAGGATTTGCAGAGAAGAATGGGAGACACTCCCCATATACAGCTCGTAGCGTCATGCTCAAGAAAACTGGATGCTGTAATCGCTGCCAAAGGTGCTTCAACAAAGCACTGAGTTAAGGGTTTGAATACATATATAAATGTGGTATTTATGTTTTTATTTGTAATAAATTAGCAAACATTTAAAAAAAACAGTTTTTGCTTAGTCATATTTGGGTATAGTGCGTAGCTTGATGAGAAAAAAAATAATTGAATCAATTGTAGAATAAGGCTGTAACGTAACAAAATGTGGAAAAAGTCAAGAGGTCTGAATACTTTCCAAAGGCACTGTAAACTAAGTGTACAAACGATTAGAAACAACTTCTCTTTCCATGACATGGACTGACCAGGTGAATCCAGGTGAAAGCTATGATCACTTATGGATGTCACTTGTTAAATTAAGCCTTGAGACAATTGAGAGATGAGACATATTGAGACATAAAGGTGATTATAATTATTTCCCAACCCCCAACTACCCATTTTGACAAAAATGGCTCGTTTGGGCCATGGCTAGTTGCCTACCTCTGAGCAACTTCCTTCAGCATATACTGTACACTAAATGGACACCCCTTCAAATTAGTGCATTTGGCTTTTTCAGCCACACCCGTTGCTGACAGGTGTATAAAATTGAGCACACAGCCATGCAATCTCTATTAGAGGTCAACCGATTAATCGGAATGGGCGATTAATAAGGGCCGATTTCACATTTTCATAACAATCGGTAATCAGTATTTTTGGCCATCGATTTGCCGATTTTTTATTTTTTTATTATTATAATTTTATTTTTATGTTTTTTTATTTTTTTTAAACCTTTATTTAACTAGGCAAGTCAGTTAAAGAACACATTCTTATTTTCAATGACGGCCTAGGAACGGTGGGTTAACTGCCTTGTTCAGGGGCAGAACGACAGATTTTTACCTTGTCAGCTTGGGGATGCAACCTTACGTTAACTAGCCCAACGCTCTAACCACCTGCTTTACGTTGCCAAGGTAAGTTGCTAGCTAGCATTAAACTTATCTTATAAAAAACAATCAATCAATCATTAACACTAGTTATCTACACATGGTTGATGATATTACTAGTTTATCTAGCCTCTCCTGCTTTGCATATAATCGATGTGGTGCGCATTCACGAAAAAGGACTGTCTTTGCTCCGATGTGTACCTAACCATAAACATCAATGTCTTTCTTAAAATCAATACACAAGTATATATTTTTAAACCTGCATATTTAGTTAATATTGCCTGCTAACATGAATTTCTTTTAACTAGGGAAAATGTGTCACTTCTCTTGCAAACAGAGTCAGGGTATATGCAGCAGTTGTGGCCGTCTGGCTTGTTGCGAACTGTGAAGACTATTTCTTCCTAACAAAAACAGCAGACTTTGCCAAACGGGGATGATTTAAGAAAAGCGCATTTGCAAAAAAAAGCACAATCGTTGCACGACTGTACCTAACCATAAACATCAATGCCGTTCTTAAAATCAATACACAGAAGTATATATTTTTTAAACCTGCATATTCAGCTAAAAGAAATCCAGGTTAGCAGGCAATATTAACCAGGTGAAATTGTGTCAGTTCTCTTGCGTTCGTTGCACGCAGAATCAGGGTATACAGAATCTGGCTTGTTGCGAACTAATTTGCCAGAATTTTACGGAACTATGAAATAACATTGTAGGTTGTGCGATGTAACAGGAATATTTAGACTTATGGATGCCACCCGCTAGATAAAATACGGAACGGTTCCGTATGTCACTGAAGAATAATGTTTTCGAGATGATAGTTTCCGGATTTGACCATATTAATGACCTAAGGTTATTATATTATAGTTAAGTCTATGATTTGATATTTGATAGAGCAGTCTGACTGAGCGGTGGTAGGCAGCAGCAGGCTCATAATAGTCAAAGATATATGGTTTAGAGAGAACTAGTCGACGTGTCATAATTCCTGTAATAACTTGCGGCTGAACTTGAAAGGGGTTCCTTCGTTATTTTACCGTTCATGTCTTCCATAGAGAATGTCTTGATCGACTTCAAATAAGGTCTGTGTTTTGTGCTTAAACCGCCTCGGCGTTTTGATACCCGTGTAAATCTCACTAGGTAACGTTTGTCAACATATTTTCATAAATCCACTCTTCAAAAAAATGTATCTTCTATTATATTGATCAGAGTTATATCCTATGAATACACAGTTACACAGTTATAAAATTGGCAAGGTGGTGTAAGCCTAAACCAAACACAGACCTTATTTTAAGTTAATCTAAAAATATCCTATGGAATAAATGAAGGAACCGCTTTTCAGATTTTGCTAGAAGGTGCCATGGGAATTATGACTCGCACTTTGGTAGTCAATTCTTACCATGCCCATTATTAAAATAGGATTTCCTGCATATAGAAATTCGTTTTTGTTTTCAGCATTCATCACAGGTAATTAAACTCTATTTTTATTATTCAAACAGTTGAGAGTATTTGTCTCCTATGCAGACTCTTCAGTATCGTTGTCACTTCAGAGCTGTGTGTGTGTGTGTATATATACATATAAAAAAAATCATAACAATAATCGGCCGATTAATCGGTAGCGTCTTTTTTGGACCTCCAACAATCGGTATCGGCGTTGAAAAATCATAATCGGTCGACCTCTAATCTCTATAGACAAACATTGGCATAGAATGGCCTTACTGAAGAGCTCAGTGACTTTCAACTTGGCACCGTCATAGTATGCCACCTTTCAAACAAGTCAGTTCGTCAAATTTCTGACCTGCTAGAGCTGTCCGGTCAACTGTAAGGGCTGTTATTGTGGTAAGTGGTAAGCCACACAAGCTCACAGAACAGGACTGCCGAGGGCTGAAAAAATATATATTCTGTCCTCGGTTGCACCACTCACTACAGAGTTCCAAACTGCCTCTGGAAGCAACGTCAGCACAATAACTGTTCGTCGGGAGCTTCATGAAATGTGATTGTATGGCCGAGCAACCACACACAAGCCTAAGATCACCATGTGCAATGCCAAGCATTGGCTGGAGAGGTGTAAAGCTTACCGCCATGGGACTCTGGAGCAGTGGAAACAAGTTCTCTGGAGTGATGAATCATGCTTCACCATCTGGCAGTACAACAGACGAATTGGAACGCTGACTGCGAGCCAGACCTAATAGCCCAACATCAGTGCTCGACCTCACTAATGCTCTTGTGGCTGAATGGAAGAAAGTCCCCGCAGCAATGTTCCAACATGACGTGGAAAGCCTTCCCAGAAGAGTGGAGGTTGTTATAGCAGCAAAAGGGGGACCAATTCCATATTAATGCCCATGATTCTGAAATAAGATGTTCGACGAGCAGGTGTCCACATACTTTTGGTCAAGTAGTGTATGCACATGTGTACCCCCAGTCCCACTGCCATTCTGTCACACACCTCTCGATACTCTTCTGCCTGTATCATACAGTATTACAAAATATTTGTGCATCAAAAGAAAGTGCATCCTACAAAACACATTGAACAAATCCTGAAGACTTTCTACACTGAGTGTACAAAACATTTGGAACACCTACTCTTTTCATGACATAGACTGACCAGGTGAATCTAGGTGAAAGCTATGATCCCTTATTGATGTCACCTGTTGAATCCACTTCAATGTGCGATAGAGCCCCACAGTGGAGGTGTCATAATACCCATAAAACCTAGCAGTCAAACAGAGAAATGGTTCCAATAGATTTTCCACCATTAATTTTTCCCATAGGGAATTTTAGAAACAATTAAAATAATGGCTGTGTTTTGTGTAGGCCTACATTGGCGTGATGTTTTGATAACCATGTAAATCTCTCTCGGACTAAGTGACTGTTATCAATATATTCAGCTCTATTTACTCTCAGATCCGAAAACTCAAATTAGCATCAACGTAGACATCATGCAAGACTACAAATCCCTCCATGCTCCTGCACATCATCTCTAGCTGACACCTTTGCAAACAGGTATTGTGTCAATTGAAAACTCACAAAAGACAGATCACAGAATTGTCAAGTTAAAGAAATGTTGCCAATTTTTGGGGGATAAATACAGGTGAATATATTGATAAAAGAAAACTTGTCCTAGAGAGATTTACACGGTTATCAAAACGTCATGCCAGAGTAAGCCTGCACGAAACACAGCTCTTATTAAGTGTTTCTAAAATCCCATATGGGAAAAATGAATGGTGGAAAAATGATTTGAACCATTTCCTTGTTTGGCCTCTAGGTTTTATGGGTATTATGTCTCATACTGTGGTACTTTATTCAGAGGGTGAATGGGCAAGACAAAAGATTGAAGTGCCTTTAAATGGGGTATGGTAGCAGGTGACAGGCACAGCAGTTTGAGTGTGTGAAGAACAGCAAAGCTGCTTGGTTTTTAATTCTAAACAATTTCCTGTGTGTATCAAAAACGCTCCACCACCCAAAGGACATCCAGCCAACTTGACACGACTGTGGGAAGCACTGGAGTCAACATGAGCCAGCATCCCTGTGGAACGCTTTCGACACCTTGTAGAGTCCATGCCCCGACGAATGGAGGCTGTTCTGAGGGCAAAAGGGGGTGCAACTCAATATTAGGAAGGTGTTCCTAATGTTTTGTACCCTCAGTGTATGGATGATGGAGATGATCTGATTCTTATCAAATTCCTGTAATCCCATGACATTGACGTGTTTGAGACAGCCATACTGTACTGTATATATTGAGGTGGACTTTCCTCAGGATCACATCTGAACCCTTACAAAAATGAATTTGTTGCTGCGAACTTCCCGCAGGTTTGTAGCAAATTCGATGCAACTAAATAGTGTGCCAGAAAAGTTGGAAATGTTTGCCACTAGTGATGAATTTACAGCAAACCTTTGGCAACTTCCTAATACAGTGGGGGGAAAAAGTATTTGATCCCCTGCTGATTTTGTACGTTTGCCCACTTACAAAGAAATGATCAGTCTATAATTTTAATAGTAGGTTTATTTGAACAGTGAGAGACAGAATAACAACAACAAAAAATCCAGAAAAACGCATGTCAAAAATGTTATAAAATTAATTTCATTTTAATGAGGGAAATAAGTATTTCACCCCTCTGCAAAACATGACTTAGTACTTGGTTGCAAAACCCTTGTTGACAATCACAGAGGTCAGACGTTTCTTGTAGTTGGCCACCAGGTTTGCACACATCTCAGGAGGGATTTTGTCCCACTCCTCTTTGCAGATCTTCTCCAAATCATTAAGGTTTCGAGGCTGACGTTTGGCAACTCGAACCTTCAGCTCCCTCCACAGATTTTCTATGGGATTAAGGTCTGGAGACTGGCTAGGCCACTCCAGCACCTTAATGTGCTTCTTCTTGAGCCACTCCTTTGTTGCCTTGGCCGTGTGTTTTGGGTCATTGTCATGCTGGAATACCCATCCACGACCCATTTTCAATGCCCCGGCTGAGGGAAGGAGGTTCTCACCCAAGATTTGACGGTACATGGCCCCGTCCTTTAATGCGGTGAAGTTGTCCTGTCCCCTTAGCAGAAAAACACCCCCAAAGCATAATGTTTCCACCTCCATGTTTGATGGTGGAGATGGTGTTCTTGGGATCATAGGCAGCATTCCTCCTCCTCCAAACACGGCGAGTTGAGTTGATGTCAAAGAACTCCATTTTGGTCTCATCTGACCACAACACTTTCACCAGTTGTCCTCTGAGTCATTCAGATGTTCATTGGCAAACTTCAGACGAGCATGTATATGTATTCTTGAACAGGGGGACCTTGCGGGCGCTGCAGGATTTCAGTCCTTCACGGCGTTGTGTGTTACCAATTGTTTTCTTGGTGACTATGGTTCCAGCTGCCTTGAGATCATTGACAAGATCCTCCCGTGTAGTTCTGGGCTGATTCCTCACCGTTTTCATGATCATTGCAACTCCACGAGGTGAGATCTTGCATGGAGCCCCAGGCCGAGGGATATTGACAGTTCTTTTGTGTTTCGTCCATTTGCGAATAATCGCACCAAATGTTGTCACCTTCTCACCAAGCTGCTTGGCGATGGTCTTGTATCCCATTCCAGCCTTGTGTAGGTCTACAATCTTGTCCCTGACATCCTTGGAGAGCTCTTTGGTCTTGGCCATGGTGGAGAGTTTGGAATCTGATTGATTGCTTCTGTGGACAGGTGTCTTTTTTACAGGTAACAAGCTGCGGTTAGGAGCACTCCCTTTAAGAGGGTGCTCCTAATCTCAGCTCGTTACCTGTATAAAAGACACCTGGGAGCCAGAAATCTTTTTGATTGAGAGGGGGTCAAATACTTATTTCCCTCATTAAAATGCAAATCAATTTATAACATTTCTGACATGCGTTTTTCTGGATATTTTTGTTGTTATTCTGTATAGACTGATCCTTTCTTTGTCAGTGGGCAAACGTACAAAATCAGCAGGGGATCAAATACTTTTTTACCCCACTATATATTATAAATGGTGTTAGCTAATTGATGCCTGGTTTCCAATGTCAAGTTTTATGGGATAGAGTGGAATACATTTTGTTGCGTTATCAGTTTCAACCTGTCAGTGTCACTGACTGGCTAGCTAGTGGCTAGCACTTAGCTAGCTAGCTAATGTTAGCTATCATATTTTTGCACAATTAAGGTAATAGCTAGCTGGCTAAATAATGATTTTAAACACATTTTTTTGGTCATCACATTGCTGTCTCCAATATGCATAGTGTCACAGTTCAATAGCATGTTATTAAGCACAACAGCTAAGGTAGCAACAATATAATCACTTTTTGCAGATGGATACGCTTTTTCCCTACCCATGGTGTTGGAAGAGGCTGCATTGGGAACAGGATGCATCAACTCCCTCGAAAGATGTTAGTGGTGCATTCACTCATAACACTTTTTGTTAGATAAATTAGTGTATCATCTTCAAGCTTGATAAAGTAAGCAAATGCTGGTATTATTCTCTTAAATGTAGCCAATATAAGAATTAATTGAAACAATTAGGTCTTTCATTGCTTTAAATTAGTAGCAAGCTCATCTTGATCACGTGTTGTTTCTTCTCTCTTTCCTTCTAGAAGCAATCAGTTACCAGGCAAAAAGACAGATTGAAGCCTTCACTCAAACTGAGGACAAAGAAATATGCATGCACAGGTCAAGACTTCTTGCCTTGATATGTACAGTGCCTTCATTCCACATTATGAATTCAAAATGTATTAAATAAATTAAAAATCTCACCCGTCTACACACAATACCCCATAATGACAGTGAAAATGTGTTTTTAGAAATTTTAACAAATGTATTGAAAAATAAATACAGAAATATCGAATTTACATAAATAAGTATTCACACCCCGGAGTCAATACTTTGTAGTAGCACCTTTGGCAGCGATTACAGCTGTGAGTCTTTAAGAGCTTTCCACACCTGGATTGTACAACATTTGCCCATTTTTCTTTTCAAAATGTCTTCAAGCTCTGTCCAGTTGGTTGTTGATGAATGCTAGACAACCATTTCAGGTCTTGCTATAGATTTTCAAGTAGATTTAATTCAAAACTGTAACTCAGGAACATTCACTGTCTTCTTGGTAAGCAACTCCAGTCTAGATTTGGCCTTGTGTGAAAGGTCTCTCATCTCCCAGTGTCTGGTGGAAAGCAGACTGAACCAGGTTTTCCTCTAGAATTTTGCCTGTGCTTAGCGCCATTCCATTGATTTTTTATCCTGAAAAATCCCCAGTCCTTAACAATTACAAGCTTACCCATAACAAGGTGCAGCCACCATTATGCTTGAAAATACGGAGAGTGGTACTCAATAATGTGTTGTATTGGATTTGCCCTAAACATACAGTAAAACGTTGTATTCAGGACAAAAAGTAAATTTCTTTGCCACATTTTTTGCAGTATTACTTTAGTGCCTTGTTTGCAAAGAGGATGCATGTTTTGGAATATTCGTATTCTGTACAGTCTTCCTTCTTTTAGTATTGTGGAGTAATTACAATGTTGTTGATCCAGCCTCAGTTTTCTCCTGTCACAGTCATTTAACTCGAACTGTTTTAAAGTCACCTTTGGCCTCATAGTGAAATCCCTGAGCTGTTTCCTTCCTCTCCAGCAACTGAATTAGGAAGGATGCCTGCATCTTTGTAGTGACATGGTGTATTGATACACCATCCAAAGAGTAATTAATAACATCACCATGCTCAAAGGGATATTCAATGTCTGCTTTTTTATTTAAATCTACCAACCTACCAATATGTGCCCTTCTTTGCGAGGCATTGGAAAACCTCCCTGGTCTTTGTGGTTGAATATGGGTTTGAAATTCACTGCTCGACTGAGGGACATTTTTATTCACTTGTAAAAATTTGCAATAACATAATTCCACTTTGACATAATGGGGTATTGTGTGCTGGCCAATGACTGAAAAATCTACATTTAATCCATATTAAATTCAGGCTGTAACACAAACAACGTGGAAAAAGTGAAGAGGTGGGAATCATTTCTGAAGTATTAAGTTAACAATAATTCATTTTGGAAATATTATATGAATTGCCATATTAGAAATAACAAAAATGTTATGTTACTTTTCTCCCAACCAAGCCATATACATCTGAGTCGTTAGTGGCAACTAGCAGACAACTGGCTCTTGATGATAACATCCCCAGTCTACATTGAATATCATAATTACAGTAGTTGATTTGATTGAACCAATTGGTTTGAGGCTTGGCTGGAGCAAAACCTTGTATCGTGTAGGTCTGGGTGTCACAACGTCCACAGAAGGTGGCGCCACTCCCCGGTCGGGCGGCGCTCGGCGGTCGTTGTCGCCGGCCTACTAGCTGCCACCGATCCATGTTTCAGGTGTTTGTTAATTATGTCTGTTTTGTGCGCACCTGTTTCTTGTTTGTAATTAGTGGGAGGGTATTTAGTTTGTCAGTTTCTTGTTTGGGGTTGTGCGGGATTGTTTCGTGTCTGTTCTTGTAGGTTAGGGGAATTTCTTTTCTGTCCATTTATATTTAGCGTTTTGGCATTAGGGTTGCTGGGCTGCGTCCCGTGATATTCTGAAGACTTTGTTTAGTCTTCCTTTTGTTGGAATTTTTTTCCCTGGCCTGGTCGGCTTTATATTTTGGACTTGGTTTTTTCCTTCATTAAAACATTTCCGTGTTTCACGTACCTGAGTCTCCTGCGCCTGACTTCACCCCTCCTACAGAATTATTATATGACACTGGGAACAGTTGGCCACACATTTAAAGGTAGATTTAGTAGGCTTAAGTTTATCCTAGCTACATCGTTTGTTTATATAGCATTTATATAAGGCAGAGTGTTTCCTTTCTGAAAAATATATAGAATGCCAGTGTCAGTGAGAAGCATAGCAACACATCTGTAACAGATTACCCTGCTTTTCTAAAGCCAAACCCGCCCATTAGCTGCTGTCTAATTTTTAAGATGCCAAAATAGAAAATATTTTCAGTCATTGTTTTCAGTAGGCGCATCTTAATGTTCTTTATGTTTTGTATTCTCTGATTGTTTAAGATCATGCACTCAACAAGCTTTGGATGAATGATTTCCAAAGTTCACTCAAAAAGGCAGTAGTTCTGAACTGGGTTTGTTTTTGTTGTTTTAATTATTTCATTTTCTTCGTTATTTTTTAAACTTTCAATGGTTGAAAGCTCATTGCCCAGTTTTAAATTGGCTCATGTAAATTCTGGAGTTAACATCACCATAGTGTTCAAATCTTTCTCATGTAGATGTTGTAGCTACATAACAATAATACATAATTTGGGAAATACTTCTTCATTAGCATGCTGATGATTTAAGGTTAATATTGTAGCACTCTGCATCAGGGTTGGGGTCAATTCCACAAATTCAATTATAATTAAATTTTCTCTCCCTGTAAATTCCATTTAATTCAATAAAATGTCCAGGTCAGTCTTTCAATTCAGAGATAATTCAATTCCTATGAATTCCAATGTTTGGTCAATTCCAAGAATTCAATTCCCAATTCAATATAATCCCCAAAATTTCAAAAAATTCGAATTCTATTCTCTCAGGCTGTTCAAATTACATTAAACTTAAATTCTCCACTTCATGAGTGAATTCAAGAATTTAATTGGAATTTCAAACTGGAATTGACCCCAACCCTGCTCTGAATAATGTTTTCATTGTGAGATAGATAAGAAAGTTGTATTGGATGCATTTGTATCTGCTAAGACACTGAATGTGGTTTAGTATATTTAGTACATTTAGTATGTTTAGTTTAGTTTTTCCTGTGAGAAGCAAATTCATTTAAAGTTATATGTGCTTTGGTTCATGTAGATAAGATATTCCATTCCAAAAACCTTATCTAATTAGCATTTCCTAATGATTGTGAAGCACATTTGATGAAAACAGTAGAATGTTCACCACGAGTTTGTCAGAATTATTTGCCAAAATTTCTCAAGTCGCCACAAATTTGCAGCAAAGGTTTACCACAAAACTAATTTGCATGTGAAAATATGAGCTTACTGCAAATTTAAAAATGTTTGCTGTTTTTTTCAGTAAGGGAAAAAAACTTGTTATGTAGTAATTGGCTCTACTCACATGGGGATAATGCGTTACAAGTAACCCGTTTGTCACGTTCTGACCAATAAAGGGGTTATTTGTTATTGTAGTTTGGTCAGGACGTGGCAGGGGGGTATTTGTTTTATGTGGTTCGGGGTGTGTTAGTATATGTGTTTATGTAGAGGGGTGTTTGTTTAGAGTATTCCGGGGTTTTTGGTTATGTTCTATGCTTCGTATTCTAGGATCTGTCTATGTTGTGTATTTCTTTGTGTTGGCCTGGTATGGCTCTCAATCAGGAACAGCTGTACATCGTTGTTGCTGATTGAGAGTCATACTTAGGTAGCCTGTTTACACCTGTCCCTTTGTGGGAAGTTGTTTGTGCACTGCCATGTTTAGCCTGCAGAACTGGTCAGCTGTCGTTCGTTTTTTTTCATTTTCTTATAAAAGTTAAGATGAGCACTCAACCCTCTGCATGTTGGTCCACTTCATACGACGGCCGTTACACCGTTAAAGTACTCAAATTACTTTTTTGTGGTAATGAGTAACTTAACGTGTTAGCTAAGTAATCAGTTACTTAGTTACCTTTACAAATAAGCAAATCATTACTTTAAAATATAATTTCCCTTTTTATGGGGGCCAATAATTATTTTTTTAAACCCTTCCCCTAAATTCACGCTCTTCCTATTTCTTCAAGAACGTTGTGGCGGAAAGTTAGCTAGCTAGCAAGATGGCAGAGACAACAGCCTTTACATCGTGGAAGTATTCACATTATTTTGAATTAATAGAAGAAAAGGAGATAAACATAATAATAAAATGGAAACTTTCCTCTGAGATAAGCGCCGGTCAACTGCAAAGAACTCAACTTCAAATATCAAAAACCACCATCAGGCCAAGCGTAGCTCCACAAGACTGGTGGAGAAAGACCCACGCCAGCCGATTGCCCTTTGATGCTGAGGATGACGATGCTTCTGCTCCAAAACTTGTCGTGACTTAATAGCCTGTATTTAGCCTGTATTTAGTGGCTTTAATATGTGTATTTCGTTTCATGTTGATTTATAAATGTTCGTTTTTTATTTATGGACAATGTTCTTTTGATTCGTTGGGTTTATTGGCACGTAGCCTAGTGGTTAGAGCGTAGGACTAGTACCCGAAAGGTTGCAAGATCGAATCCCCGAGCCGACAAGGTATAATTAGGCCGTCATTAAAAATAAGAATTTGTTCTTAACTGACTTACCTAGTTAAATAAAGGAAAAAAATAAATAAAAAATTATCAAGATAGAATTTTGTTGTGATGCAACACTTCCTTTGCATTCATCAGACATTTCGATAGTTTAATAAGGAATTTCGTTAGAACACTTGGACTTAAGCTAATTTATTATTTATTATCATAATGTGTATACACTTCTCCTTCTTCACACATTTTTTTGTGGGACAGTTACATTTCAATATAGGCTGCTGAACTACAAGGGCCAAATAATAATGTGATAAAAAATAAGATATTCTTTATTGCAAAATACACAGTTCAATTTACTAAAACAACTGAAACAACTATTAGGAAATCTGACAGAGATCTCGGTATTGAGCTCTCCCATGATGTCCGAGGACATCAGTGCTGCTGACAGTGTGGTGCATTGACAACTCTTTAGGTGCTTAGCGGAATGCTCCACTTTGAATATCCAGCAAGTTCTAAGTAGGCGAGCCATTCTAAGGTAGTATACTGGGCATAACAATGACCAACATGTGCAAGGCATTTTCAGAATAACACAAAAGTAATGTAACGACTACAGTAAGTACTTTCCACAGTAAGTAACGGTGTAATGTAACAAGTTACTTTTAATGGCAGTAACGTTGTAACCTAACGAGTTACTTTTAAAAGTAACGTTCCCTAACACTGCTCACTATATACAATTGAACTGAGTATAATGTAGCTTTATCTAAAACATTGGTGTCATAGATTAAAGGTGGAATTTAGTGGTAGAGTTGTTGATTTGGCCCCAAATTGTATAGAACAAGGCGCCCCTGCCTCTTTTCCAGAGGGACAGATTGGTTAGCCCGGTGTCCACAGGACTGAGTGGGTCGGTGAACCCAGAAGATTAACATTTAACCTTTATTATAACAGGGAAGACAAACAAATAGAATTCTTAATTTGTCATAAGGATTCTTCATTCATCTGTCATAAGGACGACTACATTGTAGAAAACACACACACACACACACACACACGCACACACACACACACACACACACACACACACACACACACACACACACACACACAGGCTATTAACCTTCCCCAGCTCATCAACTTTATTTTGCAATCTTCCCTCAGAACCATTATAATACCCTGAAGAAATAGCTTTCCAATTAAAGCAGATCTAGGAGAAGAAAGCCTTTTTATCTGTGGCTCCTGGAGTCCTTTATTCCAATCATTTAAATTGGAATAGATTTTTCAATTAAGCCATTGACTGCTACAGACACACAGCAGAGGGACAAATAGAGTTGCGATCCTGGAATATTTGTCATGGCAAGCGAGCCGCTTTGTAAATTCACACACAGTAATATGTTTCTTCCTCTGACAAGGATGGCTGTGACAACTGATTTTGAGCCTTGTGTGGTGATAGGGTTGCAGCAGCCCCAAGGTGCAATGTAGCTTTGGCCATCGTAGTCAGATCACTCCATGTGGGTCTAATCTAATGTTATTGTGTTGTGACTTTCTCTGTGATAATGATTGTTCTTTTTCACTCCTGTTATCTTTGATAGGCTTCCTATAAAAAAAGCTTTTTTTAGCCATGAAAGTATTACGTAAGCTACATTTATAAACATTTAATTTGTAACTGAACAGGACAGAAGGACCCAGAAGTCACCTTCTTAAAGTGGATATTCCACCTGCAGATTTATGAGTGTGTTAGGATAAGGGTTATGGTCAGGGTTCTGACAGTTAAAAATCCACTACTTTGTCTATGGCTATGAAGCCTTCAACATAGATCTTGTTCTGGAGGCAGCTCTGCAGAGTGGTCACTAGTTGGCAAAGCCACAAAGTCATAACATTTTTAACCCTAACCTTAACCCTAACCTTAACCACACTTCTAACCTTAATGCCTTCTAACCTTTAAATTAAGACCATTTTTGTTTTCATACATTTTTACAATATAGCCAATTTTGACTTTGCAAGTGGCCTTATTGCTCAGTTCTGCCTCAAAGACAAGACTCATCCCAATAAACATCAACCTGCGCTTATTGTGTCCCTATGACAGATACCCCTTTTATATGGCTGGATTCAAATAAAAAATTAGCTCTATTGTTCTACAGATATGTTGTGAAAATAGGAGTCTAGTCTATCATGGACGGATGGCTCTGTCTTTAACTTCTGACAGCTGCATTGGGATGCTTGTTGTTCGCTCTCCTGAATTGGTTTAATAAAGTTGTGCTGCTGCAGAAGAAGTGCGGAGAAGATTAATGGACACAGAGGAAGTGTGGCAGTTGTGAGAGGATGCAGGACAGAGCGCGCCAGCCGCCATCTGTTCCGTTTGCCTTTACAGCTCTCTGAACGAAGAAACAAACCCTGAGCAGCATAGATCTTTCAGCCCCGCAGACAAATACACAGACACATCTCTCTATTTAGTCTATTACATGCTGCTAAACCCTTAAACCCCACTGTAAGACTTTTCAGTAATTTCAACAGTAAAACAATGTAGAATGTATCGTAAAATACCACAAATCAGTTTTAAACTGGTACCGGGCATCCTAGAGTAAATCAACCAACATTTATGTGTTTGTGAGTCTCGTCTTTAGTGGGGTCATGTTAGTTTTGTAGGCTGAACCATTTCAGACACTACAGACAGAAGTTGGCAGATCAGCGGTGCTGACTTCAGATTAATCCTGTGACACCTCTGAGGGGTAAAACCGTTTGGACGCTGTAGATGTTTTTGTGAGAAGAACGATGCGGTGGATTGAGACAGAGCCCATGCAAAAAATATCTCTAGTGTAAACAGACAGATTTTTATGGGTTTTTTTGTATGCTAATTAGATTTCCACGGGGCCACAGGAATTCACTCAAGAGGGTTTAATACTGTAATTTTTCTTTTCAACAGAGCTGCTGTAATATACTTTACAGTACTATTTTCTTTACTGTAAAGCATGCAGCATCCCTGGCCCACAGCGTGGTTTATATGTGAAATATGCCCCACCAATCCGCAAAAAAATTAATTGCGCTGGCAACATGGTTCATATCTTTTGAACTGCTAGAAACAAGCCCTTTTCGCTGTAGTAATGGTGAAAAAATAACAGTCACTAATCTGTGCTCAGTTTATTCTCTATGGCACTCAGAGTAGCCAGAGCAAACATATTTTCCTGATTTCACTAATATCATCGAAATCAATAAATCATACCACATTTTGGAGCTTATTCAGTTGGTAGTTTTTACCTGATAAAGTAGAATCCTGTTGAAAAATTATGCATAAAAGTACTATTTATATTCCTTACAAACATTGAAAATGATACTGTTGCTGCTTCCTGCTTTTTGATTTATGGCCAAGCGTCAAAACTCCGGTTTTAGATGTCCAAATTCATAATCAATATGCTGAAATAAGTTGTGATATTTTTAAGACTAATACATAACTTACTTCCTACACATGTCATAACTCTGTTCAGCTTACCTTGTAAACTGCACAAGCACCAATATTTACGAAGTGGTCACTCAAGACTGGACTTCATTAGCTTGTTCTACTGTAATCAGTAGACGTAGTTTATAGATCGGCAGGTAACGAAACTCTTGAGCGGCTAGATGTTCTTTACCATTCGGCCATCAGATTTTCCACCAATGCTCCTTATACGACACATCACTGCCCTCTATACTCCTCTGTAAACTGGTCATCTCTGTATACCCGTCGCAAGACCCACTTGTTGATGCTTATTTATAAAACCCTCTTCTGCCTCACTCCCCCCTATCTGAGATATCTACTGCAGCCCTCAACCTCCACATACAACACCCGTTCTGCTAGTCACATTCTGTTAAAGGTCCCCAAAGCACACACATTCCTGGGTCACTCCTCATTTCAGGTCACTGCAGCTAGCGACTGGAACGAGCTGCAACAAACACTCAAACTGGACAGTTTTATCTCAATCTTCATTCAAAGACTCAATCATGGACATTCTTACAGTTGTGGCTGCTTGTGTGATGTATTGTTGTCTCTACCTTCTTGCCCTTTGTGCTGTTGTCTGTGCCCAATAATGTGTGTACCATGTTTTATGCTTCTACCATGTTGTCTGGCTACCATGTTGTTGTTATGTTGTGTTGCTACCATGCTGTGTTGTCATTTGTTGCTGCCTTGCTATGTTGTTGTCATAGGTCTCTCTTTATGTAGTGTTGTCTCTCTTGTCGTGATGTGTGTTTTGTCCTATATTTATATTTAATTTATTTTAAATTTTTAATCTCAGCCCCCGTCCCCACAATAAGAATCTGTTGTTGACTGACTTGCATAGTTAAATAAAGGTTAAATATATATATATATATATTTTTTTAAATAATCAATAGCGCATGCAAATGAATCACTCACATCAATATTGTATGGACATCAATGGAACTGGGACAGTAACCACGGAGTAATGTACTGTTTGCGCCCTTCTAACAGACAAACCTCAATGAACTTGGGTGTAATACATGTATCTGTTGATAGACAATAACCTTGTAGCCTTGTAGCCATTTATCGTAGCCTCGTAGCCAATAACTTCGTAGCCATTTATCAACTTATATCTCTGTGAGATATTGTTTTCGGTCGATGGCCAACATGGAAAAGGAAACACTTTTTTGACTGGATAATTTCAATGAATCACCACCTCACATGGCTTTTATTTGAATGATAGCTTAACCCTCAAATCCATGAATTCATGTAAGGTCAGAGACTTTTAAGGGAGGAGCACCCAATTTTTTTCTAGACAATGTCGTCTGAAAATGACAGCTACGTTCGAAGTCTCACTACGGATTGTCACATATGGCAAAAACACTGGTACTGAACCAAATATATTGATCTGTTTTAAGCAATCAACTTTAATAGCAACATCACCAATCTGAGGTAAAAAAAATGTATTTCCTGTAATTCATTTGTGGTGAAAACATTAGTCTGTGTTATGTGTTAACAAGTTCTGCCCACCATAGGGAAATTAGTGTAATCTAACATAATTATATATGTCAAAGTAATTCTATATTTTTATATATGATGATAGTATATGATGATTACAACAATGACATCTATTTCTTCCTACTTTAACCAAGGAGAGAGTAAAACAATGCTCCTAAATACAATTTAAGCTGGCAATTCTGGTCCTAGTTTAATGCTGTGAATTTACAGGGAAAAGTTTTACGGTGTAGGCTCATTGTCGCTTTGTTTAGTTTTTTTTACCTTTCAGAGGAATAAAGTTGGGCTTGGAGCCACGGCAGTAAGACATAGATGAACAACAGTCTGGTTAAGAGATATGTTATTGTGGCGAAGTGTTGGCATTTGTTGAGAGTAAATCATAACAAAATTAAAATGAGACTTGGTTATTGTTCAACGTTGCGGAGGGTGATCTCTGGTTGTGTTACACAGACCTGTGTTCACAGACTTTGATCAGGGTGATTGAGTTCCATTTCACATTTTTTGTTTTGTACTATTGATTTGTTTCATGAACAGACAAGATAGTTAATTTCAAGACATTCCATGGTATTTCTATGAAAAGGTGTGTGTGTCATTTCCCTGAACACACAATCTATATAAAATGTACATGCCTCCTTTTTGTTCTTGTTAACAACCCTGTGCGGTCTCTCTCTCTCTCTCTCTCTCTCTCTCTCTCTCTCTCTCTCTCTCTCTCTCTCTCTCTCTCTCTCTCTCTCTCTCTCTCTCTCTCTCTCTCTCTCTCTCTCTCTCTCTCTCTCTCTCTCTCTCTCTCTCTCTCCTCTCTCTCTCTCTCTCTCTCTCTCTCTCTCTCTCCTCTCTCCTCTCTCTCTCTCTCTCTCTCTCTCTCTCTCTCCTCTCTCTCTCTCTCTCTCTCTCTCTCTCTCTCTCTCTCTCTCTCAGTGAAGACATCTGTGCGTCATGATAAAGTTTCCTCTCTGAGTATCAATCGTATATAACTGAACTCATGGAGGGAGGACGTGACGTGCACACAGAGGGACAGTTCGAACCGGGGCTCCATGCAAGATCTCACCTCGTGGGATTGCAATGATCATGAGAACGGTGAGGAATCAGCCCAGAACTACACAGGAGGATCTTGTCAATGATCTCAATGCAGCTGGGACCATAGTCACCAAGAAAACAATTGGTAACAGACTACGCCGTGAAGGACTGAAATCCTGCAGCCCCCGCAAGGTCCCCCTGCTCAAGAATACATATACATGCCTGTCTGAAGTTTGCCAATGAACATCTGAATGATTCAGAGGACAACTGGTGAAAGTGTTGTGGTCAGATGAGACCAAAATGGAGCTCTTTGGCATCAACTCAACTCGCCATGTTTGGAGGAGGAGGAATGCTGCCTATGACCCCAAGAATACCATCCCCACCATCAAACATGGAGGTGGAAACATTATGCTTTGGGGGTGTTTTTCTGCTAAGGGGACAGGACAACTTCACCGCATCAAAGGGACGATGGACGGGGCCATGTACCGTCAAATCTTGGGTGAGAACCTCCTTCCCTCAGCCAGGGCATGAAAATGGGTCGTGGATGGGTATTCCAGCATGACAATGACCAAAAAAACACAGCCAAGGCAACAAAGGAGTGGCTCAAGAAGAAGCACATTAAGGTGCTGGAGTGGCCTAGCCAGTCTCCAGACCTTAATCCCATAGAAAATCTGTGGAGGGAGCTGAAGGTTCGAGTTGCAAAACATCAGCCTCGAAACCTTAATGACTTGGAGAAGATCTGAAAAGAGGAGTTGGACAAAATCCCTCCAGAGATGTATGCAATCCTGGTGGCCAACTACAAGAAAAGTCTGACCTCTGTGATTGCCAACAAGGGTTTTGCCACCAAGTACTAAGTCATGTTTTGCAGAGGGGTCAAATACTTATTTCCCTCATTAAAATGCAAATCATTTTATAACATTTTTGACATGCGTTTTTCAGGATTTTTTTGTTGTTATTCTGTCTCTTCACTGTTCAAATAAACCTACCATTCAAATTATAGACTGATAATTTCTTCGTAAGTGGGCAAACGTACAAAATCAGCAGGGGATCAAATACTTTTCCCCCCCACTGTAGTTGTAAAATCATACATAAAATCATACATCAAAGCATAGATTTGCACAAACATATATGCATGCAACCACCATCTCGTGCTGTTGTACTGAAAGGCTTGCCACTAACACACCGGGCCCCAAACTCTCATGAGTGCAAATGTGTTCAGTTGAAAGTGTTAGTGGTAAGAGATTTCATCTCTAACAAACTCTGACACAAACATGGAGATGAATATCTAATTGGATTTAATTGGTATACCGTTGCCTCAGCAGGGTAACAGGCAGAGTGTTGTTTCACAGTCGTTCTCTGCACTGAGCTCTCTCTGCCCAGTAGTTTGTACAATGCTGTTTTGCAACATTCCTACTCATGTCTTCCTCTCTCAGAACAACATCCCGGTCGAGGCCGTGTTTAGGAGTTACAACATCTCTACCCATGTCTCTTTAGCCATCTTGTAATGTAGCCCTCTCATTTCGCCGGCACAATACCACAGATCATGAGAAAAGAGAAGTGAGACGTGATTTAATATTAACACAACCTGACACAGTCCCGTTGTAACCCCCCATCACCAACCCCCATCCCCTCTTTCCTACTTCACATGATACAATTAAAAACACTCCCATATGCACCAGAACACCCGATCCCCTCTGAACATTGTCAGGAACATTCCGCTTTATAGCGACTTAAAATAAATCTTGTACTAATCTATAGAGGGCCTGACAAGAGCGAAGCTCCAAGGTTTCCAGGCACTTAGCTGAGTAGAGACGGAAAAAAGGAGACCCCTTACATTATTTATACGCACTAATGGTGCCGCGATTCACTGTGTATGTGTGTGTGTGTGAATCAGCTTCCTTCACCACAATCCGCTAAAATAGAGACACAGCTGTAATCAAAGCCATACATTTCCTCTCTCTCTCCATATTTCTCTCCGTCTCCAATTGCTAACGGCTAGGTCAATTGGAGTCAGTTTTCTAGCGCGGAGAACTCCTTACGACAGATTATCTTTTTTAATGGAAATGAAAGACAATGAGTGTTTTGGTTTAATTTACCAAAGGAACAGATAAGATCTTGGTGTGTAAGCGACTGAAAGTAAATGCCATTGTACTGTAACTTACATCAAAGAGTTTGTAGAGTGGGTCATTACTGAGTGAGCTTTGACAGGCTGAATGAACAGAAACCACAAATGAGAACTATACCTTTTGTATAAGTGTTAAGCCTCTATCTCACTTTAGCTATTTTTCCCACATGGTGTAAAAACCTATCGCTACCAACATGTAGATTCTCTTTACAGGTAGATGTTTCCAGTTTTCAGGACAGTAATCAGAATGTGAGTATACGTGTGTATAGGTGCGTGCACATGCGCGTATTTCTGTTTACGTGTATGTGTGCATGCATGCAATTACAGACAGTAGTTTGTGAGTAAAGACACGGCCTTAACATTGCTATTGAATTACAGATTTACATTTACATTTACATTTTAGTGATTTAGCAGACTCTCTTAACCAGAGTGAATTACAGTTAGTGCATTCATCTGAAGATATCTAGGAGGGACAACCACATATCACATAGAAAGTGTCCAGGTGAGGAGGAGGATTATTTAAGATACTATTTGAAGAGGTAGCGTTTCAGATGTTTTCGGAAGATGGGCAGGGACTGCTGTCCTAGCTTCCGGGGTAAGGTGGTTCCACCATTGGGGTGCCAGGACAGAGAAGAGCTTGGACTTGGGTTGAGCGGGAGCTGCCCTCCTGTAGGGGTGGGAGGGCCTAGAGACCTGAGGTGGCAGAATGGAGTATTTGGCTTGGGGTGTAAGGTTTTAGCATAGCCTCCGTGACACAGAGAATAGCAGAAGGTTGTTCTGAGAGAGATAACAAGAAAGTTGATCAGAGACCGCATGCTCAAGTGTTTTTGAAAGAAAAGAAAGAAGAGATACAGGTCTATAGTTTTTGACATCAGATGAGGCAAATGTTGGTTTCTTGAGGAAAGGATGCAGCCAGTGGTCAGGGATGAGTTGATGAGGGAAGTGAGGAATGGGAGAAGGTCTCAAGAGATGGTCTGGAGAAGGGAGGAGGGGAAGGGGTCTAGCTGGCAGGTTATCGGGTGGCCAGAGAAGGGAAAAAGAGGTCAAGGCGTAGAGTTGTTCTGTGTGAGTGAGACCAGTGCTCAATAGTCTGAGTGAATGAGAAGCGGATGTCATCAACCTTTTTATCAAAGTGGTTGACAAAGTCGTCCGCAGAGAGGGAGGAGGAAGGGGGATGGGGTGGAGGATTAAATCAAATCAAACTTTATTTGTCACATGTGCCAAAGTATAGACCTTACTGTGAAATGCTTACATATAAGCCATTAACAACAGTGCAGTTTAAGAAGTTAAGAAAATATTTACCAAATAAACTAAAGTAAAAAAACAATAAAAAGTAACACAATAACATAACAATAACACCTGCATTGCTTGCTGTTTGGGGTTTTGGCTGGGTCTCTGTACAGCACTTTGAGATATCAGCTGATGTAAGAAGGGCTAAATAAATACATTTGATTTGATGATTTATACAGGGGGTGCCGATACAAAGTCAGTGTGTGGGTGTACAGGTTAGAGGTAATTTGTACATGTACTGTAGGTAGGGGTGAAGTGACTATGCATAGATAATAAACAGCAAGTAGCAGCAGTGTACAAAACAAATGGGGGGGAGGGGTCAATGTAATGGTCCGGTGGCCATTTGATTAATCGTTCAGCATTCTTATTTTTGTTTTATTTATTCACCTTTATTTAACCAGGTAGGCTAGTTGAGAACAAGTTCTCATTTGCAACTGCGACCTGGCCAAGATAAAGCATAGCAATTCGACACATACAACACAGATTGTTTGGGGGTAGAAGCTGTGAAGGAGCCGTTTGGTCCACCGCTTGCCATGCAGTAGCAGAGAAAACAGTCCATGACTTGGGTGACTGCTGGAGTCTCTGACAATTTTATGGGCTTTCCTCTGACACCGCCTACAATATAGGTCCTAGATTGCAGGAAGCTTGGCCCCAGTGATGTACTGGGCCATATGCACTACCCGCTGTAGCGTCTTACGGTCAGATACCGAGCAGTTGCCGCACCAGGTGGTGATGCCACCGGTCAGGATGCTCTTGATGTTGCAGCTGTAGAACTTTTTGAGGATCTGGGGACCCATGACAAATCTTTTCAGTCTCCTGAGGGGGAAAAGGTTGTGTTGTGCCCTCTTCAAGGCTGTCTTGATCTGTTTGGACAATGATAGATCGTTGGTCATGTGGAAACCAAGGAACTTGAAACTCTCGACCCGCTCCACTATAGCCTCGTTGATGTTAATGGGAGCCTGTTCAACCCGCCTTTTCCTGTAGTCCACGATCAGCTCCTTTGTCTTGCTCACATCGAGGGAGAGGCTGTTGTCCTGGCACCACCCTGCCAGTTCTCTGACCTCCTCCCTATAGGCTGTCTCATTGTGGCGGTGATCAGGCCTACCACTGTTGTGTCATCAGCAAACTTAATGATGGTGTTGGAGTCGTGTTTGGTCACGTAGTCATGGGTGAACAGGGAGTACAGGAGGGGACTAAGTACACACCCCTGAGGGGCCCCAGTGTTCAGGATCAGCGTGGCAGATGTGTTGTTGCCTACCCTTACCACCTGGGGGCGGCCCGTCAGGAAGTCCAGGATCCAGTTGCAGAAGGAGGGGTTTAGTCCCAGGGTCCTTAGCTTAGTGATGAGCTTCATGGGCATTATGGTGTTGAACGCTGAGCTGTTGTCAATGAACAGCATTCTCACATAGGTGTTCCTTTTGTCCAGGTGGGAAAGGGCAGTGTGGAGTGCGATTGAGAATGCGTCATCTGTGGATCTGTTGGGGCGATATGCAAATTGGAGTGGGTTAATGGTATCCGGGAGATGCTGTTGATGTGAGCCATGACCAGCTTTTCAAAGCAGTTCATGGTTACCGACATGAGTGCTACAGGGTGGTAATCATTAAGTCAGGTTACCTTTGCTTCCTTGGGCACAGGGACTACGGTGGTTTGGTTGAAACATGTAGCTATTACAGACTCAGTCAGGAAGAGGTTGAAAATATCAGTGAAGACACTTGCCAGTTGGTCCACGCATGCTTTGAGTACATGTTCTGGTAATCCATCTGGCCCTGCGGCTTTGTGAATGTTGACCTGTTTAAAGGTCTTGCTCACATTGGATACCGAGAGCATTATCATACAGTCATCCAGAACAGCTGGTGCTCTCATGCATGCTTCAGTGTTGCTTGCCTCGAAGCAAGCATAAAAAGCATTTAGCTCATCTGGTAGGCTTGCGTCACTGGGCAGCTCGTGTCTGGGTTTCCCTTTGTAGTCCGTAACAGTTTTCAAGCCCTGCCACATCCGACGAGTATCAGAGACGGTGTAGTTGGATTCAATCTTAAACCTGTATTGTTTGATGGGTCGTCTGAGGAAAGAGCGGGATTTCTTATAGTCATCCGGATTAGTGTCCTTGAAAGCGGCAGCTCTAGCCTTTAGCTCGATGTGGATGTTGCCTGTAATCCATGGCTTCTGGTTGGGATATGTACGTACGGTCACTGTGGGGATGACGTCTTCGAGGCACTTGATGAAGCCGATGACTGAGGTAGTATACTCCTCAATGCCATTGGATGAATCCCAGAACATTTTCCCGTCTATGCTAGCAAAACTGTCCTGTAGCATAGCATCCGCGTCATCTGACCACTTCCATATTGAGCGAGTCACTGGTACTTCCTACTTTAGTTTTTGCTTGTAGGCAGGAATCAGGAGGATATAATTATGGTCAGATTTGCCAAATGGAGGGCAGGGGAGAACCTTTTATGCATCTCTGTGTGTGTGGAGTAAAGGTGGTCTAGAGTTTTTTTTTACATGTAGGTAAAAATTTGGTAAAACTGATTTAAGTTTGCCTGCATTAATGTCCCCAGCCACTAGGAGTGCCGCTTCTGGTTGAGCATTTTCTTGTTTGCTTATGGCCTTATAGAGTTGGTTGAGTGCGGTCTTAGTGCCAGCATCGGTCTGTGGTGGCTATGATGGCTATGAATAATATAGATGAGAACTCTCTTGGTTGATAGTGTGATCTACAGCTTAACATAAAGTACTTACCTCAGGTGAACAATACCTCAAGACTTCTTTAATATTAGACATTGGGCACATGCTGTTATTGATGAAAATACACACACCCCCACCCCTCGTCTTACCAGATGTAGCTTCTCTGTTCTGCCAGTGCATTAAAAATCCCTCCAGCTCTATATTTTCTGTGTCGTCTTTCAGCCATGACTCGGTGAAACATAAGATATTACAATTCTTAATATATCGTTCATAGGATAATCGTAAGTCATCAATTTTATTTTATTGCATGTTAGCAAGTAGAATTGATGGCAGTGGAAGTTTACTCGCTCGCCTACAGATTCTCAAAGGCAGCCCGATCTGCGTCCTCTTTTCCTCCGTCTTTTCTTCAAGCTAACGACGGGGATCTGGGCCTGTTCCCGGGAGAGCAGTATATCTTTCTCGTCGGACTCGTTAACCTCTCTGCGAGTAAGGCTAGTTTCCTGAATTTCCGCCTGTCTGACTTGCCCAAAGTAAACTGCCTGTTACTCAGGCCCAGAAGCAAGGATATGCATATTGGTAGAATATATATATATAATATATATAATATTGGTAGATATGCATATTGGTAGAATTGGATAGAAAACACTCTGAAGTTTCTAAAACTTAAAATAATGTCTGTGAGTATTACAGAACTTATATAGCAGGTGAAAACCCGGGGAAATTGATCCAGAACTTTTTTGGGGGAAGCTCCGAATGACTTCCAATATAATGCTATTGAAAGATCGAATTTCCGCCTCCCAGATTGCAGTTCCTATGGCTTCCAGTAGATGTCAACAGTCTTTATACAAGGTTTTAGGCTTGTTTTTTTAAATTAAGAAGTATTTGTAGTCTTTCCAAGTTGAGCGCCAGGGCAAAAGTAGTCTTTTTGCCCTCGTGAACGTGGGCGCGCTCTTCGTTCTTTTCCTTTGCTATTGAACATAGTCATCTCCGTCTGAAATATTATCATTTATTTAGATATGACAACCTGAGGATTAATAAAAAACATTGTTTGACTCGTTTGGACGAACTTTGCTGGTAACCTTTTGGAATCCTTTGTATGCATGTTGAAGGACTGGATTATTGAATTCAATGGTGCCAACTAAACAGCGTTTTTGGGATATAAAGAATGACTTTATCGAACAAAACGACCATTCGTTGTGTAGCTGGGACCCTTGGGATTGTAAACAGAGGAATATCTTCAAAAGTAAGTGATTTATTTTACCGCTATTTGTTATTTCGTGATGCCTGTGCTGGTTTGGAAAATATACTAATGTGAGGCACTGTCCTCAGACAATCGAATGCTATGCTTTCGCCATAAAGCCTTTATGAAATCTGACAACGCAGTTCAATTACCAAGATTCTAAGCTAAAGAATCATGTATGAATTTGGCACGCTCAGATTTCACCGGATGTTGTCGAATTTGATCTTCGCGTTAAAAGAAAAAGCTTCTTCCAGTTCGTGGTGAGTAATCCCAGTTCTGATATCCAGAAGTTATTTTCGGTCATAAGAGACGGTAGCAGCAACATTATGTACAAAATATTTTTTTAATAAGTTAGAAACAATGCAAAAAAACGAACTAAATAGCACAATTGGTTACGGGCATGTAAAACGTCAGCCATCCTCTTCTTCACCATTATATATACCCTAACCAGGAGGGAGGAGAAGGTGGAAAATAGTTTCCTAGGGTTAGAGACAAAGCTTGAAATTTAGAGTGGTAGAAAGGGGCTTTAGCAGCGGATACAGAGTAAGAGAATTTAGAGAGGAGGGAGTGAAAAGATAGAATCTCCAGAAGTTTAGTTTTCCTCCATTTTCACTCAGCTGTCCAAAGCCCTGTTCTGTAAGTTCACTATGAGTCACTCTGCCATGGAGCAGGAGGGGAGGGTTAATGAGTAGACCTGTGCCACCATCGAGACGACCAGATGCTCTCGGACCATGAGAGAAAACATAGTTAGATGAAGAAAGAGAAGCTGGAGTATCAGTGTTAACTGGGGTTATCAATGTCTCTATCAGGGACAAAAAGTCAAGGGACTGAAGGGCAGCATAGGCTGAGATGAACTCTGCGTTCTTGACCGCAGATCGTTGGTTCCAAACGCTGCCAGAGACCAGGAATTACATGGGTTGTGTGTGCAGCATACACTAAAAGATAAGGGATGTGCCAAGGGATGGGGAGCATATGTAAAACCTACAGGGAGAGGTGTGAATAGGTATAAAAAACACACACAATTGACAAAGCTACAAAAGAGCAAAATGAGATGATCTGTAAATAACTAGGTAAGATACTCATGTGGGGGGTGGTGTGGAGCCTGCCACTGACACAGCTGCCGCTGAGAAACCAGAGGAGATTGAAGAACTAGCACTAATTTCTAATTGCCTAGCAGAGGTGGAGAGCACACCTCTGTACTAATTGCTGATTGCCTAGAAGGGGTGAAACCACTCCCCCTCCAATACAGCCACTGATTACCAAAACAAGTCACAAATTGCCCTGCCCCTTGATCCTGGTTGATGTGTCAACAACTATATGCAACAATAAAAAGATAAAGAAAAATACCTTATGTACTATACAGCCATGGTGTAGTCTGAGACAAAAGGAACCCATTACCATTCTTAGTGCCAAGCTCCTTAACATCTACTCAGTTTGGGGCGCAGCGTTATGTGTGTACAGTACACCACTAGATCCACACATGTGCCTCTCATTTCCTATGGTAGCCCAAAAGTATTCTTCAACATGCTATTGTAAACTGAACCAGCAGAGAGGGTTAAAGTGCCCTGAAAGAAAACACTAAATGATGTACAGTAAATGCAGGCAGCTTCTTGATGCTAATGCGACAGATACTGTCCCAGCAGAGATTGAGGCTGGTACTGTAGGAGTAGACAAGTGGGTTATTACTGTATCTTTTATCTTTTTGACTGTACGGTAAACATGTGTGGAACGGTGCTAGGAGCATGAATTCAAACGTTGTTGAGAATATTGCATTATTTTGGGTAACCACAAAGTGTACTTTAACTAAATGCATGTGTTTACTGTGTACAATTTTAGCTCCTAATTGACTTTTGTGTAATAATTAATACAACTGTACTTGATTTCTATGAGCTTATCCAGATGGGCACAATGCTTTATACTGTAAGGGAGAAACTCCCTATCCAACACAAATGTAATGTATTTTCTAAAAGTTTATGTAACTTGCAACAATGGCCATTACACTACTGCCCTCTTATTTAAGACAACCTTCTTGTCGGTCATTCCCACATACAGTATGTTGAAGACTAACTGATTCGCAGTAGCATTTAACTATATGACTAACTAACGGAAAGACAGCTACAGCTGTCTCAGTAGTAAAGTAAAGTAAAATTCTACATAAACGAGTAATGACTTAAAATCATGAGGCAAACACTGAATCCGCCCTAATTGGATAGTCCAACAAAGCAATATTTGGAAAATACATACTGCGACGGCGCCTCTGATCATCACTGAATAGTGAGCAAACTCTATTAAGCTGTTTTCAAATGTGCAGAATGATATTATTTTACAATGGTTACATATTCACATCCCCAGCTGGCTGGCTCAGCGCGTCTCCATTTGTCATCGACAATTGTGTCCAATTATATGATTAGCTTTGAACACTCCAGCACTTCGAGAGCTCTTGTGTGTTCCGCCGCACTGCGCGATTCGCAAACAAAGTCATTACAACATGTATTCACACATATCAAATAACAAAACAGATGGCGATTGCGCTCGCCGCCTGATTTATTTCCACACGAGCAACGGGAAAAAAAGTAGTGTCTTTTCACTGAGCTTAGTTTAATGCGGACTGTTTTTCTACTCCCTGAGCTGAGCAGCTGGCTGTCGTGCTGTTAGATCAGCTCGAAATGAAAGACTAAACAAAAGCACTTGTTGTCAAGATTCAGAGAGAGAAGCTTCCGTATAATTCATCACAAGAAACTCGAAAAGGAAGTGTAATTGTTTTAAATCTCAGTTGGCAGTTTGGAGTGGAGAGGCAGTGGGAAGTTTATCTTTGATGTGGAACAGGTGGGATAGATGGAAGACCCTCTGGTACTTCATCTGATCTTTGTCTTATAGTAAATCTTTAGCACCTTTAGTCTTGGATCACTGGTAGTCAAAACGAAATCATCTATTCAGTACTTCTGCCATATCTGATCTCAAATAAGATACTGATCTCCAACCTAGGTTCAAATACTATTTAGTCAAATAGTAAGTGTTAGAAAGACGGGGGAGATAGGGGGAGGGTGAGTGAAAGGGCAGTGGGCTGGATTTGAACCCATGCCGACTCTGGCATATGTGTGCTGTGGTCAGCTGATACAGGCCACATTCAACCAGTTTTTTCTCACTGTGACTCCATTGGTTCCATTGCTCCAGTCAAGTTCAATCAACCATAGATAAAGGCCTCAATTTTACACGTGTAGCACAACCTCGGCTTTACGCTAAAAACCTGTCAGTCAGAAACAAATGTGGAACACTGCATGCAGCTTGTAGATACCACATGTAATGCTTATTTTGCACTTTTTTTACATAATATCTGCATAACTAATTTCCACCTTCTTTGACACATGAAGATATGTGAGGAATACAGTTGTTCAAAGCAAACTGCACCTGTTCTTTCAGAAGAGTAAAATGTCATTTAAAATGTTATAAAACTACTGTTACTATTTAAAACCAAGTCTGTCAGTCCGACAGTTTGATGGTGAAAAGTGTATCTATTATGACAGAGACAGATTGAATGCAGCTATTTTCTTACTTTATCAATCTCACAACGGCACAGTAGATGATATGGCACACAACCATTGGTGGATGCAATGCAACATCTGCAATGTAATCAGCCTAGAATACCAGCAAAGGCTGTGTCAGTGTGGCCTATAAACCTATCCTAGTGTCTATAAACCTAACAGTAACAGTAATTATTTGTGTAATATACAGATGTAGGAGCATCATTTGAGCCAGTTTGCTACAGCAGGAAAAGAATCCTGCAGCAACAGGAAATGTGAATGACTATGTGGATATTAATTAATGGACATTTGTTTGTAGTCGTTGATACATTTTTAATTAGGGCAAATCAAGTCTGACATTTTAAAGTGGAAATTACAAACTTTAGAAGCATTTTTAAACCTTGAATACAGTACAATTTAGCATTTCTTGTGGTGCAGGAAAATTCTCAGCAACAAAAGAGTGATCAAATTAAAATCCTACATCCGTATCTGCTTTAAAGGTAGATTCAGCAGTCATAATATTGACTCATCAAGTCAACCAGCTATGGCTAACATTAGATTCATGACATGAGCTGTTAACCCTCAAGTTACTGACTGAGGTCGTTTCAATCATTGATTTGATAACAACAATGTTAATACTACTTGTAAGCCATTGGCCACTGACTCTCAGGGTCAGTAGATTACTTGCTTAATATCAATAACAAAAAATATGGTACTAAACTCAGCAAAAAAAGAAATGTCCTCTCACTGTCAACTGTGTTAATTTTCAGCAAACTTAACATGTGTAAATATTTGTATGAACATAACAAGATTCAACAACTGAGACATAAACTGAACAGGTTCCACATACATGTGACTAACAGAAATGGAATAATGTGTCCCTGGACAAAGGGGGGTCAAAACAAAAGAAAAGGTTAGTATCTGGTGTGGCCACCAGCTGCATTAAGTATGGAAAGTGCATTTCCTCCTCATGGACTGCACCAGATTTGCCAGTTTTTGCTGTGAGATGTTACCCCACTCTTCCACCAAGGCACCAGCAAGTTCTCAGACATTTCTGAGGGGAATGGCCCTAGCCCACACCCTCCGATCCAACAGGTTCCAGACGTGCTCAATGGTATTGAGATCCGGGCTCTTCGCTGGCAATGGCCGAACACTGACATTCCTGTCTTGCAGGAAATCACGCACAGAACAAGCAGTATGGCTGGTGGCATTGTCATGCTGGAGGGTCATGTCAAGATGAGCCTGCAGGAAGGGTACCAGATGAGGGAGGAGGTTGTCTTCCCTGTAACGCACAGCGTTGAGATTTCCTGCAATGACAACAAGCTCAGTCCGATGATGCTGTGACACACCGCCCCAGACCATGACAGACTCTCCACCTCCAAATCGATCCCGCTCCAGAGTACAGGCTCGGTGTAACATTCATTCCTTTGATGATAAACGCGAATCCGACCATCACCGCTCGTGAGACAAAACCGCAAATCGTCAGTGAAGAGCACTTTTTGCAAGTCCTGTCTGGTCCAGCAACGGTGGGTTTGTGCCCATAGGCGACGTTGTTGCCTGGTGATGTCTGATGAGGACCTGCCTTACAACAAGCCTACAAGCCCTCAGTCCAGCCTTTCTCAGTCTATTGCGGACAGTCTGAGCACCGATGGAGGCATTGTGCGTTCCTGGTGTAACTCGGGCAGTTGTTGTTGCCATCCTCTACCTGTCCCACAGGTGTGATGTTCGTATGTACCGATCCTGTGCAGGTGTTGTTACATGTGGTCTGCCACTGCGAGGACAATCAGCCGTCTGTCCTGTCTCCCTGTAGCGCTGTCTTAGGCAGTATGGACTTTGCAATTTATTGCCCTGGCCACATCTGCAGTCCTCATGCCTCCTTGCATCATGCCTAAGGCACATTCACGCAGATGAGCAGGGACCCTGGGCATCTTTCTTTTGGTGTTTTTCAGTCAGTAGAAAGGCCGCTTTAGTGTCCTGAGTTTTCATAACTTTGACCTTAATTGCCTACCGTCTGTAAGCTGTTGTGTGTTTTAATGACCGTTCCACAGCTGCATGTTCATTAATTGTTTATGGGTCATTGAACAAGCATGGGAAACAGTGTTTAAACTCTTTACAAAAAGATCTGTGTAGTTATTTGGATTTTTATGAATTATCTTCGAAAAACAGGGTCCTGAAAAAGTGACGTTTCTTCTTTTGCTGAGTTTACATCAATATGGAAAGATTCATGTTTACTGCAAAATTCAAGGATTTGGGGATAGTATAGCAAACCCAAATGGAAAGCCATTCCCTCATCCCTTAAAGCAGTGCAGTATACACTACATTACCAAAACTATGTGGACACCTGCTCGTCTAATTCCAGATTCCAATGTCTATTGTACAAAACACTATGCTTCATTTTCATGAATTTTATCACTGTAGGTTACCTTGTATTTTGTAATGGTCTATCTTTGGTTCTATTTCCCAGTGGGCCAAATTTGGCATGGGATGTGTTGTGGAATATCCAATCAAAGGGAAGAGAGACTGCAGATTCTTTCAAGCAACTATTTATTCAAAGATTTGCAAAAATGGAGAATCAACTATCCACTCAACAGTGCATAGTTGAAAAGCTCGATGAATAGTGCCGGTTCAAAGCTTTTATACAGAAGCACATCCTTTTTGTATACGTGGCAGTCAGCAGATAGTGTGTAAAAGGTAATTAGTTGTCTGTGCAGACTTAAGATAACACAAGGTCCCACAAAGACAAGTTTGTATCAGGTTAGAAAAACACTAGCATAAACAAGAAACAATTCTTTAAATAGTAAAACACGGAATAGCATGACCAATTATATGTAATTTTCCACGATATTCCCCCCTTTAGAAAATAGAATTACTTACAAACATTTCCATTAAGGATTAGCCCCTTTTTTTCAATTTTCACCTAAAATGACATACCCAAATCGAACAGCCTGTAGCTCAGGACCTGAAGCAAGTATATGCATATTCTTGATACCGTTTGAAACAAAACACTTTGACGATTGTGGAGATGTGAAATGAATGTAGGAGAATATAACACATTAGATCTGGTAAAAGAAAACCATCTTTGAAATGCAAAAGAAAGGCCATATTGTATTATTCCAGCCCAGGCGCAATTTAGATTTTGGCCACTAGATGGAAGCAGTGTATGTTCAAAGCCTTAGACCGATCAAGACTGCCAGCTTAGTGGAGTCTGCCACTAGCATAGTCAGTGTGGTCAGTTCAGCTATCCCATTGAGACGGTGTCTGTGCCTTGATCTAGGTTGGGCAAAACTAAACACGGCGGTGTTTCCCTTAGCAATCTCACTGGAATAAAGACCTCCTCCATTCCTGTCATTATTGAAAGAGATTATAATATCTCACATTTCAAAATAGGGCTACTTAATGTTAGATCCTTCACTTCGAAGGCAATTATAGTCAATGATCTAATCACTGATCATAATCTTGATGTGATTGGCCTGACTGGAACATGACTGAAGCCTGATGAATTTACTGTGTATATGAGGCCTCTCCTCCTGGTTACACTAGTGAACATATCCCCCGGGCATCCTGCAAAGGCAGAGGTGTTGCTAACATTTACGATAGCAAATTTCAATTTACAAAAAAAATTGGCTGCGTTTCCATCTTTTGAGCTTCTAGTCATGAAATCTATACAGCCTACTCAATCACTTTTTATAGCTACTGTTTACAGGCCTCCTGGGCCGTATACAGTGTTCCTCACTAAGTTCCTTGAATTCCTATCGAACCTTCTAGTCATTGCAGATAATATTCAAATTGTTGGTGACTTTAATATTCACATGGAAAAGTCATCATCGACTCAGTGGGTTTTATCCAACATGTCTCGGGGCATACGCACTGCCACAGTCATACTCTGGACAAAGTTTTGTCCCTTGGTTTAAATATTGTGGATCTTAATGTTTTTCCTCATAATCCTGGACTATCGGACCACCATTTTATTACGTTTGCATTCGCAACAAATAATCTGCTCAGACTCAAACCAAGGATCATCAAATTCTCGGACAACCTAAAGATTCCTAGATGCCCTTCCAGACTCCCTCCACCTACCCAAGGACGTCAGAGTACAAAAATCAGTTAACCACCTAATTGAGGAACTACATTTAACCTCTCTAGGGTAGGGGGCAGTATTTTCACGGCCGGATGAAAAACGTACCCAAATTAAACGGCCTACTACTCGGGCCAAGGAACTAGAATACGCATATTAGAAACTCTGAAGTTTCTAAAACTGTTTGAATGATGTCTGTGAGTGTAACAGAATTCATATGGCAGGCAAAACCCTGAGAAAAATCTAACCGGGAAGTGAGAATTCTGGTGATTGTAGTCCTTTCAAGTCCTTGCCTTTCTAAAAGACAGTGAGTTCGGGTTCATTTTGCACTTCCTAAGGCTTCCACTAGATGTCAACAGTCTTTAGAGAGTTGTTTGAGTCGTCTATGATGAACAGAGACCGAATGAGAAGGCTGGGAACTTGGTGACCCCGGGAATGAGACGCGCATTCACGCGAGAGGTAGCTCCACGTTCCAAAACGTTTTTCAAGACACTGGTTTTGTCCGGTTGGAATATTACTGAATCTTCACGTTCTGAAGGCCCTAAAGATTGATGCTTTACAACGTTTGACATGTTTGAACGAACGTAAAAATATATATTTTTTTACTTTTCTAAGTGACATTTTCCTCTCGCGTCCTACATTTGGAGTAGCTGAACTGAATGTGCGAACAACAAGGAGCTATTTGGACATAAATTATGGAGTTTATCGAACAAAACAACATTTATTGTGGACCTGGGATTCCTGGAAGTGCCTTCTGATGAAGATTACTAAAGGTAATCTGTATTGCTATCTGTATTGCTTGATGTCTTTTTCTGACCGCAGTACTCAGATTATTGCAAAGTGTGCTTTCCACATTAAGTTATTTTGAAATCGGACAACGTGTTTGGATTCCGGAGATGTTTATCTATAATTCTTTGAATAACATTTTAATATTTTATCAAGGTTTATTAATAGTATTTTTGTAAATCGGTGTGCTGATTCACCGGCAGTTTTGGAGGCAAAATATTTTCTGAACGTCACGAGCCATTGTAAAATGCTGTTTTTGGATATAAATATGAACTTGATCGAACAAAAACATGCATGTATAGTGTAACATGATGTTCTAGGAGTGTCATCTGATGAAGATCATCAAAGGTTAGTGCTGCATTTAGCTGTGTTTTGGGTATTTGTGATGCATGCTTGTTGCTTGGAAATGGCTGTGTTTTTTGTGTCTATGTACTCTCCTAACATAATCTAATGTTTTGCTTTCGCTGTAAAGCCTTTTTGAAATCGGACAACGGGGTTCGATTCAGGAGAAGTGTATCTATAAAATGGTGTAAAATAGTCCTATGTTTGAAAACTTTGAATTATGACATTTTGTGGTTTTAAATCTGGCGCTCTGATTTGTCACTGGCTGTTGAATAGTGTGGGACGATTTTGTCCCACATCCCCTAGAGAGGCTAACCTTGCATAATACCCTAGATGCAGTCGCACCCCTAAAAGCAAAAAACATTTGTCATAAGAAACTATCTCCCTGGTATAAAGAAAATACCCGAGCCCTGAAGCAAGCTTCTAGAACATTGGAACGGAATTGGCGCTACACCAAGCTGGATGTCTTCCGACTAGCTTGGAAAGACAGTACTGTGCAGTATCGACAAGCCCTCACTGCTGCGATCATCATATTTTTACAACTAAATTGAGGAGAATAAGAATAATCCCAAAAAATGTTTTGATTTTGTTGCAAAGCTAACTAAAAAGCAGCATTCCCCAAGAGAGGATGAACTTCTTTGATGAAAAGATCATGATCATTAGAAAGCAAATGATGGACGTCTCTTTAAATCTGAGTATTTCTCCAAAGCTCAGTTGTCCTGAGTCTGCATAACACTGCCAGGACCTAAGATCAAGGGAGACACTCAAGTTGTTTAATACTATATCTCTTGACACATTGATAAAAATAGTCTTGGCCTCTTAACCTTCAAGCTGCATACTGGACCCTACTCCAACTAAACTACTGAAAGAGCTGCTTCTTGTGCTTGGCCCTCCTATGTTGAATATAGTAAACGGCTCCCCATCCACCAGATGTGTACCAAACTGACCAAAAGTGGCAGTAATAAAGCCTCTCTTGAAAAAGCCAAACCTTGAACCAGAAAATATTTTAAAAACTTGGACAAAAGAGAGATGCTAGTTCCAGGTCCCAAGAAACAAAGAGATCTTCTGTTGGATCTGACAATTAATCTTGATGCTTGTACAGTCATCTCAAATAAATCTGTGAAGGACCTCGGCGTTACTCTGGACCCTGATCTCTTTTTTGATGAACATATCAAGAACATTTCAAGGAAAGCTTTTTTCCATCTTCGTAACATTGCAAAAACCAGAAGCTTTCTGTCCAAAAATGATGCAGGAAAATGAATCCATGCTTTTGTCACAACTAGATTAGACTACTGCAATGCTGTAATCCGGCTACCCGGATAAAGCACTAAATTAACTTCAGTTAATGCTAAACACAGCTGCTAGAATCTTGACTAGAACCAACATTTTTTATCATATTACTCCAGTGCAAGACTCTGGCTTTTTGTTAAGGCTAGGGCTGATTTCAAGGATTTACTGCTAACCTACAAAGCATTACATGGGCTTGCTCCTACCTATCTTTCCGATTTGGTCCTGCCGTACATACCTACACGTACGCTATGGTCACAAGACGCAGGCCTCTTTACTGTCCCTAGAATTTCTAAGCAAACAGCTGGAGGCAGTGCTTTCTCCTATAGAGCTACATTTCTATGGAATGGTCTGCCTATCCATGTGAGAGACGCAGACTCAGTCTCGACCTTTAAGTCTTTATTGAAGACTCATCTCTTCAGTAAGTCCTATGATTGAGTGTAGTCTGGCCCAGGGGTGTGAAGGTGAACGGAAAGGCACTGGAGCAATGAACTGCCCTTGCTGTCTCTACCCGGCACAGCCAGAAAAGGACTGGCCACCCCTCAGAGCCTGGTTCCTCTCTAGGTTTCTTCCTAGGTTCTGGCCTTTCTAGGGAGTTTTTCCTAGCCAACATGCTTCTAAATCTGCATTGCTTGCTGTTTGGGGTTTTAGGCTGGGTTTCTGTACCGCACTTTGTGACATTGGCTGATATAAAAAGGGCGTTATAAATACATTTGACTGATTGATTGATTGAAGACTGCCCAAATGTGCCTAATTGTGTAACGGCCGTCATCAAAAGTAGTGGACCAAGGCACAGCGGGTCTCGTGAACATCTTAAACTTTATTTAAGAGAACACAAAACAAGAAAAAACGCACGTTAGCTAAACAGTCTTGCAGGCTAACCATAGCAGTGCAAAAACAACTTCCCACAAACACAGTGGAAAAAAGGGCTACCTAAGTATGACTCCCAATCAGTGACAACAATGTACACCTGTCCCTGATTGAGAACCATAACAGGCCAAAACACAGAAATACAACACCTAGAAGGGAACGTAGAAATATAAAAATAAGGACCATACAACTAACCCCAAAATCCCAACAACACAAACCAAACACACCCCTGCCACTCCCTGACCAAACTACAATAACAAATAACCCCTTATACTGGTCAGGACGTGACAAATTGGTTTATTAATACATTTCCAGGTTCATAACTGTGCACTCTCCTCAAACAATAGCATGGTATTATTTTATTGTAATTGCTACTGTAAATTGGACAGTGCAGTTAGATTAACAAGAATGTAAGCTTTCTGTCAATATCAGATATGTCTATGTCCTGGGAAATGCTCTTGTTACTTACAACCTCATGCTAATCGCATTTGCCTACGTTAGCTCAATCATCCCGCAGGGGACCCACCGATCCTGTAGTTAAACAATATATGATACTTGTATGTTCATAAATGTTTAATATTGCGATTATTTATTTGAATTGCGCGCCCTCCAATTTCACTGGATGTTGTCGACAGATGTCCCGCAAGCGGGACGCCTATCCCTAAGTTAACAAGGCAAGTCAGTTATTAAAATCTTAAATTCTTGCTAATCTAACTGCATAGTCGATTTATAATAGGCTTTACAGCGAAAGCATACCATGCGATTGTTTGAGGACTGCGCCCCACATCAACATATTTTTCAATCATCACAGGCTTCATAAAATCACAAATACTGATTAAATAAATGACTTATTTTTGAAAATCTTCCTCTGTTTGCAATCCCAAGGGTCCCAGCTACAGCATGCATGGTCGTTTTGTTAGATAAAATCCTTCTTTATATCCCAAAAAGTCTGTTTAGTTGGCGCCATCAATTTCAGTAATCCACTCGTTTAAAACCTCTACGGGCCACGGTGGCAGTATTGAGAATTTTGAAAAAAATACGTGCCCATTTTTAACTGCCTCCTACACCAACTCAGAAGCTAGGATATGCATATTATTAACACATTCGGATAGAAAACACTCGGAATTTTCTAAAACAGTTTGAATGGTGTCTGTAAGTATAACAAAACTCATATTGCAGGCAAAAACCTGAGAAAAATAGATTAAAAAAAATGAGAATTTTGTGGCTGTACTATTTAGTGTCATTGTTTATTAGATACCATAGTGAGAAAGGATTCAGTTCGCAACTCCTACGGCTTCCACTAGATGTCAGCGATCTTTATAAAGTTGTTTGAAGCTTCCATGATTAACAGGGAGCAAATTAGAATGCATTGAAGTTGACGTCCGTGGGATGTCGTCACTTCCATTATGGCCTGCACCTGCGCAATCATGAGACACGAGACATTTTTAAAAAACGTTTTTCTAGACACAGGTGAAGTCGGGTTGAAACATTACTGATGTTTCACGTTAAAAATGGCTCTAAAGATTGATGCTAAACAACGTTTGACATGTTTGAACAAACATAAATAGATTATTTTTGTAACTTTTTTAACTTTTTGCCGTGACTTCACACACCCCCCCGCGCTACTTTTTAGTAGCCACCGAAGCGCTAACAACATGGAACAACTTGGAGTTATTTGGACATCAATTATGAACTTTGTAAAAGAAACCACATTTGTTGTCGACCTGGAATTCCTGGAACTGCCAATGGATGAAGATAATCAAAGGTAATGGATTATTGACAATAGTATTATTGATATTACATGGTTACAAGATGATGCTAAGCTAATTAGGCTAGCTTATTGTTCTTAGCACAGCACCCGGTTCATTGCAACTTGTGATTTCCCAGTAAAGTTATTTTGAAATCTGGCAAGACAGTATCATTTACGAAATGTTAAACTATAATTATTTGAATGACAATATTATAATTTACCAATGTTTTCGAATAGTAATTTTGAAAATTGTAACGTTGTTCACCGGAAGCATTTCAGAGAAGAAAAAAATCAGAATTTCACCGCTACTGTAAAATGCGGTTTTTGGATATAAATATGAACTTGATGGAACAAAAAATGCATGTATTGTATAACATAATGTCCTAGGAGTGTCATCTGATGGCGATTGTCAAAGGTTGGTGCATAATTTTAGCTGGTTTCTGCTTTTGGTGACGCCTGACCTTGAATTGAAAATGGATGTTTGTACTTTTGTGGCTATGTACTGTCCTAACATAATCTAACTTTATGCTTTTGCCGTAAAGCCTCTTTGAAAATCGAACAATATGGTTAGATTAAGGAGATGTTTATCTTTTAAATGGTGTAAAATAGTTGATTGTTTGAGAAATTGAAATTATTAGATTTTTGATGTTTTGAATTTCCAGCCTTGCTAGCAATCCCGTCTCAGGGTTCATTGCTAACCCGTGGCCTCAACAGGTCATGCAGACAAAGGAGTCCAAAAAGCTATTTCTAAACTTTGTTCAAACAAGTCAAACTACATTTATATTTAATCCTCAGGTATCCTAAAATGTAAATAAACTATAATATTTCATACGGAAAGAAGTATGTTCAATAGAAAAGTAAAATTAGTAAGCAGACTGATTTTGTACGGGGACTCTTTGTACAAAAACGTCAAATTCTTGCTAGTTTTTGAAGAAACAAGCCTGAAACAATGAACAAAGACTGTTAACATCTAGTGGAAGCCATAGGAATTTCAATCTGGGAGCTGGAATTACATTTCCATTATAAGAGCCGGGGAGCTCAAAAAAAAATCTGGTTGGTTTTTCTTTGGACTTTCGCCCGCCATATCAATTGTGTTATAGTCTCATATATTGTTTTAACATTTCTACAAATGCCAAAGTGTTTCCTATCCAATGTTACCAATTATATGCATATCCTGGGTTCTGGGCCTGAGTAACAGGCAGATTGAGCACGTCATAATGGCGCTGTACTACGTGACCATGTGTTTGAAAGAGTATTTTCCAGTAAGCAACAATTTGTTTATCTTCATAAGACAACTTTGTTCCAATATTTCTGTAATTAACCTGTTATGGATAGGGGGCAGTATTTTCACGGCCGGATAAAAAACGTACCCGATTTAATCTGATTATTACTCCTGCCCAGAAACTAGAATATGCATATAATTATTCGCTTTGGAAAGAAAACACTCCAAAGTTTCTAAAACTGTTTGAATGGTGTCTGTGAGTATAACAGAACTCATTTGGCAGGCCAAAACCTGAGAAGATTCCAAGCAGGAAGCGCCCTCTCTGACCATTGTTTGCCCTCCTTGATTATCTCTATCCAATACAGGGGATCTCTGCTGTAACGTGACACTTCCTACGGCTCCCATGGGCTCTCAGAAGGTGGCAAAAAGCTGAATGACGTAATTCCAAGCCCTGGCTGAAAGACACGAGCGCTTTTGCTAAGTGGTCTATCAGCGGACAATGGGACTCATGCTCGTGCACGAGACGACCCCATGTTTTTATTCTATCGTCTTTGAACGGATACAACGACTCCCGGTCGGAATATTATCGCTTTTTTACGAGAAAATTGATTTTAAACAGCGGTTGACATGCTTCGAAGTACGGTAATGGAATATTTCGAAATTTTTTGTCACGAAATGCGTCGTGCTCGTAACCCTTCTTTACCATTCGGATAGTGTCTTGAACGCACAAACAAAACGCCGCTGTTTGGATATAACTATGGATTATTTTGAACCAAACCAACATTTGTTATTGAAGTAGAAGACCTGGGAGTGCATTCTGACGAAGAACACCAAAGGTATTCAAACTTTTCTAATAGTAAATCGGAGTTTGGTGAAGGCTAAACTTGCTGGGTGTCTAAATAGCTAGCCCTGTGATGCCGGGCTATCTACTCAGAATATTGCAAAATGTGCTTTCACCGAAAAGCTATTTTAAAATCGGACATATCGAGTGCATAGAGGAGTTCTGTATCTATAATTCTTAAAAGATTTGTTATGTTTTTTGTGAACGTTTATCGTGAGTAATTTAGTAAATTCACCGGAAGTTTGCGGGGGGTATGCTAGTTCTGAACGTCACATGCTAATGTAAAAAAGCTGTTTTTTGATATAAATATGAACTTGATTGAACAAAACATGCATGCATTGTATAACATAATGTCCTAGGGTTGTCATCTGATGAAGATCATCAAAGGTTAGTGCTGCATTTAGCTGTGGTTTTGTTTTTTGTGACATTATATGCTAGCTTGAAAAATGGGTGTCTGATTATTTCTGGCTGGGTACTCAAATGTTCTTACCTTGCTTGTTCTTCGTCAGAATACACTGCCAGGACTTCTACTTCAATAACAAATGTAGGTTTGGTCCCAAATAATCCATCGTTATGTTCCATCAAGACGTTTTGTTCGTGCGTTCTAGACACTATCCCAACGCTAAATCTCGGCCACGAGCATGACGCAGAATTTGACAAAAAAAATCTAAATATTCCATTACCGTACTTCGAAGCATGTCAACCACTGTTTAAAACCAATTTTTATGCAATTTATCTCGTAGAAAAGCGATAATATTCCGACCGGGAATCTGCCTGTCTGTATACTGAGGAAAAAACCGAAAGCCGGGGGCGGGCGGGCGGGTCGCGAGCGTAAGGCTTAGTCCACTGAGTGACCACTTAGCTTTTGCTCTCGTGTGCTTCAGCCAGGGCTTTGAATTACGTCATTCCTGTTTTTCCCGGGCTCTGAGACTTCATAGGAGACGTGGGAAGTGTCACGTAACAGCAGAGATCCCTTGTAATAGATAGAGAGAATCAACAAGGGCAAGAAATGTTCAAACAGGGTACTTCCTGAACAGAAGCATCTCAGGTTTTTGCCTGCCATAGGAGTTCTGTTATACTCACAGACACCATTCAAACAGTTTCAGAAACTGTGGAGTGTTTTCTCTCCAAAGCTAATAATTATATGCATATTCTAGTTTCTGGGCAGGACTAATAATCAGATTAAATCGGGTACGTTTTTTATCCAGCCGTGAAAATACTGCCCCCTAGCCATAAGAGGTTAACCTGTTGGGGTTAGGGGGCAGTATTTGCACGGCCGGATAAAAAACGTACCCGATTTAAACTGGTTACTACTCTTGCCCAGAAACGAGAATATGCATATAATTAGTAGATTTAGATAGACAACACTCTAAAGTTTCTAAAACTGTTTGAATGGTGTCTGTGAGTATAACAGAACTCATATGGCAGGCCAAAACCTGAGAAGATTCCATACAAGAAGTGCCCTGTCTGACAATTTGTTGTCCTTCAGTTGCATCTCTATCAAAAATTTCAGCATCTCTGCTGTAAGGTGACATGTTCTAAGGCTTCCACTGGCTCTCAGAAGGCGCCAGAAAGTGGAATGAGATGTCTGCAGTCTCTGGGCGAAGTACAGCAGCTCTGTTTGTGAGTGGTCAGGCTGGGGACAGTGACACCAGAGATGCGCATTCATGAGAATTCTCCATTTTTTTCTTTCAGCCTTTGAATGAATACAACGTCGCCCGGTTGGAATATTATTGCTATTTTACAAGAAAAATAGCATAAAAATAGATTTTAAACAGCGTTTGACATGCTTCGAAGTACGGTAATGGAATATTTTGCATTTTTTTGTCACGAAATGCGCTTGCGCGTCACCGTTTTGATAGTTACCTGAACGCATGAACAAAACGGCGGTATTTGGATATAACTATGGATTATTTGGAACCAAAACAACATTTGTTGTTGAAGTAGAAGTCCTGGGAGTGCATTCTGACGAAGAACAGCAAAGGTAATCTAATTTTTCTTATAAATTAGCCAGCGTCCCACCTTGCCCAGGGAGTTTAAGGGTAGTACTTCTAATTTGATTTGCAGCTTTGTTTTTTTTACACATTAATCACCTTGTGAGTCATGTCAAAATGGGGGAATTACCAGTCCTTTGAGGTTTTTGGAGTGATATATAGAAGTGTATCGAATGATATATGAAGGAGAGTATTGTTGCGTTGCTTGTTTGTTTTGTTTCGACACAAATCTCACCAGATTGGGTCTGTTGGTTGATCAAGATTACTCCCTAAGGATTAGTTCACTAACTTCCTGACCCTGTGACTCTCATTTCAATAGAATGTGTTGTTATTCTTTTTGACATTTGTCTTAGAGAGTTTCATATTAAGAATAATTGGTAAAAGTAATAATTTGTCATACAGTCAATGCTTGTCTGAATTTCCTGAACTTAACTGTTGTTCTGATCTGTCCTCTTTCAAGATTATGGCGAAGGTGACTACAGATGGTATCTTGATACATGGAAGGGATAATTTGACCAAACTGTCTGGACCTCAACCCACCTAACCGTCTGATAAAATGGCGTTCACTACGACCTTGTCCTTCACCACTTCTATCGTGACACCTGAGTGAGAGCCAGCATCCTGTCCACAGCATCCAGTCAAAGCTATCAACTGCCTTTTCTCTCATGCTTTTTCTCTCAGGAGTGTGACATGTGTCCACATGGAGTGAGCATGGAGAGAGATCCTGTCAACTTCTTTCATGCTGTTGGTGTACTGGTAGGAAAATAGACAAGACATAATGGACTGTAAAGGACAATGGTGGCTCAGGTGAGAGGCATTATCAAGGGCCATGCACTTTGAACATGTACCATTGGAAGGACAAACGGAAAATCTGAAGAAGAACATGAAGACACGCCAGAAGGAGGAGTGGGTGGGTTGGTCAACCGTGCCTGTAATTGTGTATTTGGGATATCAAGTTGATTGTGGAGGTCTGCACACTGTGAAATGTATAGTCATTTAGACTAAGAATGCATTGAGATACCGACCTGTCATTAACATGCCACTCACAACAGTGTAAGACTGTCACGTCCTGACCAGCAGAGGGAGTAGTGGTGTAGTATTTTGGTCAGGACGTGGCAGAAGAAGTCTGTATGTGTTGTCTAGTATGTCTGTTTCTGTGTTGGTCTTGTGACTCCTGATCAGGAACAGCTGGGGATCGTTGTTTCTGATTGGGAGTCATATATTTAGGAGTATGTTTGTCACTTGGGTTTGTGGGTGGTTGTGCTAACACTGCAATTCTTTTGTTTGTACGTAGCCTGTCGTTAGTAGTTGTTGGTTTTCCTGTGGATGCTTTGCTCATATATATTAAAAAGATGAGTATCCACATTCCGTTTGGTCCATTCAACACGGCTTCAACACCTGTGACAGAACCACCCACCACAACAAGACCAAGCAGCGAAAAAAGGAGCAGGACACTGAATATATGGACTATTCTGAGGAAATAGACTTCGACATGGACACTCGTGAGAAATGGACTTGGGACCAGATTCTGGCCGGAGAGGGCCCGTGGAGAAAGGCTGGTGAGGACCGGGAACGCTACCGGGGTACACGCCTGGCGAGGAAGCCGGAGAGGCACCCCCAAGATTTTTTTGGGGGGGGGCACACGGGTAGTTTGGCTAGGCCAAGGGAGAGCCATAAGCCAGCTACCTGTGATTATATGGAGGAGCGTATGAGGTGGAGGGCGTCGTGTTTTGCTGAGGTGTGCACTATCTCACCCATACGCACGCACAGTCCGATGCGCGCCATTCCAGCCCCTCGCAGATGCCGTGCTAGAGTGGGCATCCAGCCTCGTAGGAGGATGCCTGCGCAGTGCATCTGGTCGCCGGTACGCCTCCTAGGACCAAGCTACCCTACTCCGGCTCTACGCACGGTAACCATCAGGCCCCTGCACAGCCCAGTTCGCCCTGTACCAGCACCCCGCTGCTAGTTCCATCCAGCCAGGACGGGTTGTGCAGGCGGTGCGGTCAAGGTCACCTGTGCGCCTCCATGGCCCAGTCTTTCCAGTTCCCGCCTCTCGTGCTATCCCGGAAGTGAGTACCTCCAGTATGGCACGACCAGTACCAGCAACCCGGACCAAGCTTCCCATGAGTCGGCCTAGTCCTATTCAGCCTGTTCCCGCTCCTCGCACTAGCCCTAGGGTGCGTGTCTTCAGCCTGGTACCACCTCTACCAGCCCCACGCAACAGGCCTCCAGTGCGTCGGCCCAGCCTCAAGAGCCCGGCACCAGTGTGCAGTCCAGAGTATCCGGCACCAGTGTGCAGTCCAGAGTATCCGGCACCAGTGTGCAGTCCAGAGTATCCGGCACCAGTGTGCAGTCCAGAGTATCTGGCAACATTGTCTAGTCCGGAACCGAGGGAGACTGCCTGCGACCCGGAACCAGAGGGGTCTGCCTGCGAGCCGGAACCGACGGAGTCTGCCTGCGACGGAGTCTGCCTGCGACCCGGAACCGAGGGAGTCTGCCTGCGACCCGGAAGCGAAGGGGTCTACCTACGACTCAGAACTGAAATTGACTAACTGTGTTGTAAATGAGTCTGCCTACAGCATGGAAATGAGGGAACCTGCCCACGAGCCACAACTACTTGAGTCTGTCTACGACCCCAATGAGTCTGCCTACAACCTGGAGGGCAGGAGGCTGGAACCAGAGCCACCTCCAGGATAGGTGGGTTGGGGAGGGAGGGTGTAGCACAGTGCCGTCGTTGACGGCAGCCACCCTCCCTTCCCTCCCTTTTTTGTTTAGGGAATATAATTTTTTGTTGTGGTATTGGGGATTTTTGTGTTTTCTTTTTAGGTGCATCCTGGGGTCTGCACCTTTAGGGGGGGGGGTACTGTCACGTCCTGACCAGCAGAGGGAGTAGTGGTGTAGTATTTTGGTCAGGATGTGGCAGAAGTCTGTATGTGTTGTCTAGTATGTCTGTTTCTGTGTTGGTCTTGCGACTCCTGATCAGGAACAGCTGGGGATCGTTGTTCCTGATTGGGAGTCATATATTTAGGAGTATGTTTGTCACTTGGGTTTGTGGTTGGTTGTGCTAACACTGCTAGTCTTTTGTTTGTACGTAGCCTGTTAGCCTGTCGTTAGTAGTTATTGTTTTTCCTGTGGATGCTTTGCTCGTATATATTAAAAAGATGAGTATCCACATTCCGTCTGCAGTTTGGTCCATTCAACACGGCTTCAACACCTGTGACAAAGACGGGGATAAACAGGGCTGTAATGATAAAAAGTTAATACTGGTAATAAGTATTACAAACTGTCTATATATGATTATGTTTATAAATTTACATATAACTGTATTGGTGTGTGCTAATTGAGGGTCTTGAATTTGAGTGATAGACTGAAGACTGCCATTCTAAATTTGGGTTGTATAACAATGATAGTAGGGGTTTTGTTTTACCATGTTATCAGAATTCTAATGTTAAAGTGTATCAATACATATCGCTTTCTGGATGATACAGTACAATTGACTTGAGCATGTTTTAGTATGTTTATAACTACGTACGTATGTGGACTAGCAGTAGTGACTAATGTGTTATGGGTTAGAATAATTGTGCAAAATGTATTTGTAGCCAGAGGCTAAGTACATACGGGGACAGAATGTTTGCATAAGAGTGTGCCAAATGATAGGTGACCATTGCTGTACATTCATACCCTAGGGTGAGGGAAACTTTACTATTGTAATGGAACATCTGAAAGAGCTCAGTGGTGCTTGGAATCTGTTTAGATGGGTTCAGTCATTATTTGGTGTTATGGGAGCTACAATATGTCATTGGTTGATATATGGCTTAGTTATTTTTTTTACAATAATGCTTATTATAACTTGTGTTAAGAAATTCTGCAGCAAAGCCGTTGAGACTATTCTTGCCATGCCTTTACTGACCCCTGAAGGAGATGCCTCAGAACCCCATTTACCTGATTTATTTCCTATGTCTGATTGCATGTCTGATGAAGACTATGATAATCCATAACACCAAGGTAAAACATTCAGTTAATGGTGCAGCATGTCCATATGCAATGCTCACAGCGGGGGTTATGTGAATGGTGCTCCCAAGGTAGGGTTAAGGGCCTACCGTCATGGTGACCCTGTAGCAATATGGACAGTCTCAACAAATCTATTGCCTGGTAAAGTATGTACTGATGTTTAAATTAATATGTTCCATTCCCCCTTCTGAGAATGAATTGCACTATGTGAAGGGTTGAAACTCAATAACAAAGGAGGTCATTTACAATTGTAATTTTCTAAGTGTAAGAAAGTCTTTCCTTTTCCCTCTTTTTCCTCAAGTTAATGCTTGTTTAATAACATAGATACTGTAGTGGACTTCCATCAGCCCTCAAAGAAAGAATCCTACTTAAGACACATCAGATATTACAGTGTTCCATTAAATAAGAAGAAATCCTTATTTACAAGGACAGCCTACTCCTTCCTCCCTGTCTCCCGCATGTGCTGCCCGCATGACAGGAATTATTTAGCTAAATAGCCCATTTGTCATGGTTGTTTGAAGGATCGTACCAAAATGCAGCGTGTTCGTAGTTCCACATATTTTATTTACCTTGAAACTGAAATGCAATACACTAATACTTGAAACACAAAAACAACAAACCATGACGCAGAGAGAAAACACACTACTCAAAATATAATCACCCACAACAGAAAGAACAAACCCCTACTTAAATATGATCTCCAATCAGAGGTAACGAGGATCAGCTGCCTCCAATTGGAGATCAACCCAAACAATCCCAACATAGAAATAGAAAATCTAGAACTAAGACATAGAAATAGACAACATAGAAAAAACACCCAAAACACCCCCTGACACGCCCTGACCTACTCTAACATAGAAAATAACCACTTACTATGGTCAGGACGTGACACCAGTACTGTACTGCCGACCGTCACATTGTACAGCGCACGTGGGAGACAGGGATATTTTCCATGGCATCCTAACGAAAAACCCTGAGGGTTTCATTTTTTGTTTTTCTCGGAATAGAAACACCATATTATTAATCAGATTAATTAAGCCAAATTTCTTCAAATCAATCCCATATACTATGTTATTACAAAAAGGTCTTAAATTCTCTGGTCAATATTGAAGACTATCAAATGCTTCTCAAAGATGCCCTCTGGTGTTCAAACTAGCACTAACTTGCATTAACAGAAAAAATGGCTAACAATTAGATGACGTGCCACAGGATGCTGCAGCAGCCCACAGTATGACACAACTTTTAAAGGAGGAACCACTGTAATATACTACATGCTTAATGAGTATATACATCATACTATATACTATTAGTTCATTTTAGTATACTGTAAACAATGGTAACCTTTCAGTTGAGCTTCACATGTCTACCGGAAATTGTTGCTGTTGCTATGCAGCCTCTTGCTAGCTTGTTAGCATAACAAATGACTAGTTAGACATTTTTCAATTACAAGTGTTTTGGAAATTCAAACTGTTCAGAGTGCACACTGCCTGCTCTGGCCAAGGAGCAGGGTTGATCCAAGCTCTCTGACCTCACAAAGGCTAGCTTGCTTGCTACTTCCAGAAACAAATAAGAGAACACCTCCTCACTTTGACCATTCACTCACCCTAGTAGAGCTGGTTAGGCTTTTTTCATGTTATCCAAAGAGTTGGTGACTAACTGTGCTGCTGGCAACATTTTAATTATGTTCTTTCCCTGATGTTTACTGACACCGGCCATATTCAACGGGTGCTGACCATTTGTAAATTCATCAGTTATTCTGCACTCTGCTACATTCAGACGAGAGTGCTCTGAAATCTGAACAAATAGCCAGAGCGAATTTACAAATCAACCCATTTAACAATGTCCTTTAAGAACGCACAACGACTATACCATTTAGCTAAGCTAAGAATGATGTGAATAATCAAGTCAGTAAACGTTGGATAGCATAGTTAATATACTGAGAAGTTCGACATATTAGTAGCCAACTAACGTTAGGTAGCTAGCTAACATAGTCACTCCACATTGCTGACATTGCTGATTCATTTGACATGGGAGGTTTGGACATGGATGTGAATTTATGACAGGTATATCACCACCAGTATCTACTAGAAAAGCTATTGACTCACCATTGACGAATAGACAAACCATCGGCTCCTCACGGGGGTTTAAAAAAAAATCTTTAAATGCTGTCCAACTGTCTCTGCCTCGCATCAGTCCATATGTGGGTTGTTATTAAGGGTTGTTTTCGGTGGAGGTCCGTTTTTTTTAACCTGTCTGGGAACCTGGGACGCTTGCGTCCCACCCTAGTCAACAGCCAGTGGAATCGCGTCGCGCGAAATACAAATACCTCATAAATGCTATAACTTCAATTTCTCAAACATATGACTATTTTACACCATTTTATAGATACACCTCTCCTGAATCGAACCACGTTGTACGATTTCAAAAAGGCTTTACAGCAAAAGCAAAACGTTAGATTATGTTAGGAGAGTACCCAGCCTAAAATAATCACACTGCCATTTTCAAAGCAACTAGCATGCATCACAAATACCCAAAACACAGCTGAATGCAGCACTAACCTTTGACAATCTTCATCAGATGACACTCCTAGGACATCATGTTACACAATACATGCATTTTTTGTTCGATAAAGTTCATATTTATATATAAAAACAGCATTTTACATCGGCGCGTGACGTTCAGAAAATATTTTCCCTCAAATTCTTCCGGTGGATCAGCGCTACAATTTACAAAAGTACTATTCGAAAACATTGTTAAAATGTAATATTGTCATTCAAAGAATTCTAGACTATCATCTCGTGAATGCAACCGCATTGCCAGATTTAAAAATAACTTTACTGGGAAATCACACTTTGCAATAAACGAGGTGCTATGCTCAGAAAAATAGGCTAGGCGATTCAGGTTAGTGCCATCTTGGAACCATCTAAAATCAAATATACTATTGTAAATATTCCCTTACTTTTGATTATCTTTATCAGAAGGAACTTCCAGGAATCCCAGGTCCACAACAAATGTAGTTTTGTTCGAAAAAGTTAATAATTTATGTCCCAATAGCTCCTTCTTGTTAGCGTGTTCCAAAGGCTACTTATAATGTACTGAAGCGCATGGGAATTGTCGTCACGAATGTGCAAAAAATATATATATTTACTTTCATTCAAACATGTCAAATGTTGTATAACATAAATCTTTAGGGCCTTTTTCAATCAGAGCTTCAATAATATTCAAGGCGGACGATTGCATTGTCTTACTAAACGTTTCGGAACAAAGGGGTACCCATGGGCGCCCGCGTCATAGTAGTAATGGCCCTCCCCCTATGACCAAATTTCCAAGCCTCTCTTTCAGTCAGTTTCTACCGGAGAAGACTCAAACCACTTTGTAAAGACTGTTGACATCTAGTGGAAGCCTTAGGAAGTGCTAAATGAATCCTAACTCACGGTGTGTTTCATAGGCAAAGTGTCATCTACCAATGATATGCATATTCTCATTTCTGGGCAGGAGTAGTAACCAGATTAAATCGGGTACGTTTTTTATCCGGCCGTGCAAATACTGCCCCCTAGCCCCAACAGGCTAACCTGCCCCCACTGTCCTCTGTTTACTTGGGTTTGGAAACTTTCTAGCAAAATGTCCCTATTTTACACAGTTGTAACAAGCAAAGTTAGGGGGTGGACAGTCATTATCATCATCCTCCCTGTTTTCCTTCTTTTCATATCATTCTCCGTATATACACACACACACACTCAGACACAAACACACAAACAACAGTATTTGGTTAGGAACGTCTTCCTTTCTTATCATTTGAAAAGAGTAATTTCGTCTCCATCAAAATATGTTTTACACTATGTAATTTTAAATGTCTTACTCACATGCTAGTTACTCCTATGCATATATCAATTTAGGGTATACATTTATAGCTAGTTTCCCAATCATAGTACATTGATTAATACATTTTCTTTTACAATGTTTATTTTTCCTCTTTTTTTTACATTTGTATTATTATATTTTTACCTGAAGGAATATATATATTTTTCTATCTCAGGATTGTGCCCTGGAATTATATAACTCGTAACCGTGTCATATCATCCCATGGCTGCTTCTCTGCTTCAATAGAGAAACACAACCCCTGTCTCTAACCAGGATACTTCTGCTTCAAGAAAAATATCCAAATCGGAGATGTCCCCTGCTCCTACAGGGTCACTGCTTCATCAGGATGGTTGCCCTATAATTACTCCTAGAACTTCCCCTATTCAGAAATAACTCTGCTACAACAAAGTTTCTAACTGGGGTATGTTTGCTACAACAAAGACATGATGTGCTCAACCTGTTCTTAGAACAGGATTTTACATTTACATTTACATTTAAGTCATTTAGCAGATGCTCTTATCCAGAGCGACTTACAAATTGGTGCATTCACCTTATGATATCCAGTGGAACAACCACTTTACAATAGTGCATCTAAATCTTTTAAAGGGGGGGGGGTTAGAAGGATTACTTTATCCTATCCTAGGTATTCCTTAAAGAGGTGGGGTTTCTATTTTCTCACCCTGAATTTATCTTATCTGTCCGGAATGACGTATCCACTCACTGACACTCCCGGCAGGTCAGAGGCGGGTTCCTCTCTGCTCCATTTTAGTGTGTGGTACCCTGAGCCACGTCTAACGGAGCCCCTGTGTGCAGTTTAACCTCAGTCTCCCAGGAGCAATCAGAAAGCAGAGTAAGCATCCCACCGCTGTCACCAATTTGTTGTGGAATATCTAATCAAAGGGAAGAGAGACTGCAGATTCTTTCAAACAACACTTTATTATAAGATTAGCAAAAATTGAGAATCAACTATCCACTCAACAGTGCATAGTTGAAAAGCTCAACGAACAGTGCCGGTTCAAAGCTTTTATAGAGAAGCACATCCTTTTTGTATACGTGGCAGTCAGCAGATAATGTGTAAAATGTAATTAGTTGTCTGTGCAAATTTAAGATAGCACAAGGTTGATAGCCGAGGGCTCAACCGTCTAACTGCATTCACAACAGCAAAACACTATAATGCATTCCTTTCTGCAAGTTTCCATACATGTGACTTTCTGTAGATAGTGAACCCACGGGATGTCACATGATGTGGCCGCATCCAAGCGGACCTTAGCTATACACCCAGTCTTATGACCCACAAAGACAAGTTTGTATCAGGTTAAAAAAACATATAACAAGAGACAATTCTTTAAACAGTAAAACACGAGATAGCATAACTAATTATGTCATTTTCCACAATAGATGTCATAATGATGTAATTTCTGGTTTAAATCTGGTTTTCTGTTTGAAGCTACATCAGATAACCAAATTACTGTACAAGCACATGTATTTTCCTTGACTAGACATCAAGATGACTAGACATCAAGACATCAAGATGCCTGAAAAAAATGTATTAACTTCCACTATATTGTATCTAAAATTAATTAAAAACATTTGTCTGGTCATTGAAAGATGTGTGGAAAAACGTTATTTTGCAATCAGTTTATAACCTGTTTATAACCTGTTTATAAACAGACATACAGTATGTTCAACTAATTGTGCCTACTTATTTCTCAAAGCTTCCTGAATTCCTTGCTCTCACTACTCCTCACACAAATTGAGCTGTAGCCAGATCAACGTTTGGACATACAGTACTACACATATATCGGTGTGTTGAAATAATGTTTTTTTTATTGACATATTATGTACAGTAGATTATTTTGACTTTAAAAGGAGTCATCCATTGTCATCCAAACAAACCACTTCTATTGAAATTCCTTACATTTTCCTTCTGCTGGACAGGTGGCTCTAGTGTAGTTTTCTGTGATACACTTACACTGCCACTATCTGGCCATGCTATGAAACAGCAGCTCAGAGGAAGAGAACACTTGTATTTCCTGTATTATAGCAACTATCCTTGATGGGTGCCTTGATATTCCTTCTGTCATGATAAATAACAAATTACATCCACACAACAATAAAATAAACAACTCTGGGTAAAGCATAGGTATTTATAGACTAGGAAATAAACAACATTCATGGTTATTATCACATGACATGGATCACGTTGATTTGCATTTGTAAATAGTTACTTTGAGGACACGAAAATTACTTTTTGTGGTAACAAAATATGCTTTAAACCATGTACTGTAGCCATGTTACAAAACCACAACCGAAAACCTCTGAACACCCTCTAACCTTTTACTGACTTCCACCACTGTTTCCTTTTTGAGATACACCATTCAGAGATGACAGGCAATTCATGATGGCATTCCTGTCAAGACCAAAGAAGCAATACACACATACTCTTACTGTACTTTTACAGTGATCAAATACAGTAGTTCCGCAAATGTTAGATCTAAAATGGAGATTGTTAGGAGAACCAGATTGACAGCAACATCTCCCTGTCTCATGTGATGTGTGCATTTGTTGTATAGTAGTCTCAGGGGTAATTCAATTAGTACTGACTATGGCCAGATGTTTATGGTAAAACAGTGCCCCTGTACAGTGAGAGTGTGAATTTGAATCAGTTTAACTTTAACATTAAAGCATGAAGCCAAGAGTGATCACACACACACGTGGAAATTACTTAAACAAATGTTGTGTCAATCTTATATGATTATGGCCTACTTCTTATAAGAAGAAATATACAAAACAATTATGATTCTTATACAATTCCTGTGTTTCTCACATATACAGTACCAGTCAAGAGTTTGGACACACCTACTCAAAGGTTTTTCTTTATTTTTACTATTTTCTACATTGTAGAATAATAGTGAAGACATCGAAACTATGAAATAACACATATGGAATCAGTTAGGAATCAAAAAAGTGTTAAAAAAATGAAAACGTATTTTATATTTGAGATTCTTCAAAGTAGCCACCCTTTCCCTTGATGACAGTTTTGCACACTCTTGGCATTCTCTCAACCAGCTTCACCTGGAATGCTTTTCCAACAGTCTTGAAGGAGTTCCCACATATGCTGAGCACCTGTTGGCTGCTTTTCCTTCACTCTGCGGTCCAACTCATCCAAAACCATCTCAATTGGGTTGAGGTCAGGTGATTGAAGAGGCCATGTCATCTGATGCAGCACTCCATCACTCTCCTTCTTAGTCAAATAGCCCTTCACAGCCTGGAGGTGTGTTGGGTCATTGTCCTGTTGAAAAACAAATGATCGTCCCAATAGACGCAAACCAGATGGGATGGTGTATTGCTGCAGAATGCTGTTGTAGCCATGCTGATTAAGTGTGCCATGAATTCTAAATAAATCACTGACAGTGTCACCAGCAAAGCACCCCTTTACACCATTACACCTCCTCCTCCATGCGTCACTGTGGGAACAACACATGAGGAGATCATCCATTCATCTTCTCTGTGTCTCACAAAGACATGTCAGTTGGAACCAAAAATCTCACATTTGGAATCATCAGACCACCGGTCTAATGTCCATTTCTGGTGTTACTTGGACCAAGCAAGTCTCTTATTCTTATTGGTGTCCTTTTGTAGTGGTTTCTTTGCAGCAATTCGACCATGAAGGCCTGATTCAAGCAGTCTCCTCTGAACAGTTGATGTTGACATGTGTCTGTTACTTGAACTCTGTGAAGCATTTATTTCAGCTGCAATTTCTGAGGCTGGTAACTGTAATGAACTTATTCTCTTCAGCAGAGGTAACTCTGGGTCTTCCTTTCCTGTGGCGGTCCTCATGAGTGCCAGTTTCATCATAGCGCTTGATGGTTTTTGCAACTGCACTTGAAGAAACTTTCAAAGTTATTGAAATGTTTCCGTATTGACTGACCTTCAAGTCTTAAAGTAATGATGGACTGTCATTTCTCTTTGCTTATTTGAGCTGTTCTTGCCATAATATGGACTTGGTCTGTTACCAAATAGGGCTATCTTCTGTATACCCCCCTACCTTGTCACAACACAACTGATTGGCTTAAAAGCATTAATAAGAAGGAAATAATTTCCACAACTTAGCTTTTAACAAGGCACACCTGTTAATATAAATGCATTCCAGGTGACTACCTCATGAAGCTGGTTGAGAAAATGCCAAGAATGTGCAAAGTTGTCATCTTTGAAGAATCTAAAATATAAACAATATTTTGATTTGTTTAACACTTTTTTGGTTACATCATGATTCTATATGTGTTATTTAATAGTTTGGATGTCTTCACTATTATTCTACAATGTAGAAAATAGTATAAATAAAGACAAACCCTTGAATGAATTGGTGCGTCCAAACTTTTGACTGGTACTGTATATAACACGCCATTTAGATTTTAAAAAGTAATTCTGCAAAACAGGTATGCAAGCAATTCACTAATTGTCCTGAATATAATATTTTAAGTTTGGGGCAAATCCAATACAATGCATTACTGAGTACCACTCTCCATATTTTCAACCACAGTGGTAGCTGCATCATGTTATGAGTATGCTTGTAATTGTTTAGGACTTGGGAGATAAAAAAAATTAAATAATAAACGGAATAGAGCTAAGCACAGGCAAAATCATAGAAGAAAACCTTGTTCAGTCTGCATTCCACCATACACTGGAATATGAATTCACCTTTCAGCAGTAAAATAACCTAAAATACAAAGGCCAAATCTGAACTAGAGTTGCTTACCAAGAGGAAAGTGAATGTTCCTGAGTGGCCGAGTTACAGTTTTGACTTAAATATACCTGAAAATCTATGGTAAGACATAGCAATTATCAACAAGCAATTTGACAGAGCTTGAATAACTTCTTTGGGCTAGGGGGCAGTATTTTCACATCCGGATAAAAAACGTACCCGATTTAATCTGGTTACGAATATGAATATGCATATAATTATTGGCTTTGGATAGAAAACACCCTAAAGTTTCTAAAACTGTTTGAATGGTGTCTGTGAGTATAACAGAACTCCTATGGCAGGCAAAAACCTGAGAAGATTTCATGCAGGAAGTGGCCTGTCTGACAAGGTGTTGTTGTTCTTGCTTCTGTTTATTGAAGAGTCAGGATCTTAGCTGTAACGTGACACTTCCTACGGCTCCAATAGGCTCTCAGAGCCCGGGAAAAACCTGAACGATGACGAGGCAGCCTCAGGCTGAAACACATTATCGCCTTTTCCAAGTGGCCCATCAGAGGACAATGGAATTAGGCGCGTGCCCGATTCGACCCCATGCAGTATTTTCCTTCGGCTGTTTAGCTAATTGCAGATTCCCGGTAGGAATATTAACGCTTTTTTACGAGAATAATGGCATAAAAATTGATTTTAAACAGCGGTTGACATGCTTCGAAGTACGGTAATGAAATATTTAGAAATCTTTTGTCACGAAATGCGCCGTGCGCACGACCGTTATTTACCATTGGGATAGTGTCTAGAACGCACGAACAAAACGTCGCTGATGGAACATAACTATGGATTATTTGGGACCAAACCTACATTTGTTATTGAAGTAGAAGTCCTGGGAGTGCATTCTGATGAAGAACAGGAAAGGTAAGACCATTTTTGTTATAGTAAATGTGATTTTGGTGAAGGCTAAACTTGCCGGGTGTCTAAATAGCTAGCCCTGTGATGCCGGGCTATCTACTTAGAATATTGCAAAATGTGCTTCATCCGAAAAGCTATTTTAAAATCGGACATATCGAGTGCATAGAGGAGTAATGTATCTATAATTCTTAAAATAATTGTTATGCTTTTTGTGAACGTTTATCGTGAGTAATTTAGTAAATTGTTAGTAAATTCCCCGGAAGTTTGCGGGGGGTGTGCTTTTTCTGAACGTCACATGCTAATGTAAAAAGCTGGTTTTTGATATAAATATGAACTTGATTGAACAAAACATGCATTTATTGTATAACATAATGTCCTAGGTGTGTCATCTGATGAAGATCATCAAAGGTTAGTGCTGCATTTAGCTGTCTTCTGGGTTTTTGTGACATTATATGCTAGCTTGAAAAATGGGTGTCTGATTATTTCTGGCTGTGTACTCTGCTGACATAATCTAATGTTTTGCTTTCATTGTAAAGCCTTTTTGAAATCGGACAGTGTGGTTAGATTAACGAGAGTCTTGTCTTTAAATAGCTGTAAAATAGTCAGATGGGACAGGGCAGTGTACAGTGTGGTGGAGATTACATTGTCTTTGGATCTATTGGGGCGGTATGCAAATTGAAGTGGGTCTAGGGTGGCAGGTAAGGTGGAGGTGATATGATCCTTTACCAGTCTATCAAAGCACTTCATGATGACAGAGGTGAGTGCTACGGGGCGACAGTCATTTAGTTCAATTACCTTTTCTTTCTTAGGTACAGGGATAATGGTGGCCATCTTAAAGCATGTGGGGACAACAGACTGGGATAGGGAGAGATTGAATATGTCTGTGAACACACCAGCCAGGTGGTCTGTGCATGCTCTGAGGACGCGGCTAGGGATACCATCTGGGCCATCAGCCTTGTGAGGGTTAACACGTTTAAATGTCTTACCCACATCGGCCACGGAGAAGGAGAGCCCACAGTACTTGATAGCGGGCCGCGTCGGTGGCACTGTATTATCCTCAAAGTGAGCGAAGAAGGTGTTCAGCCTATCCGGAAGCAAGACGTCGGTGTCCGCGACATGGCTGGTTTTCCTTTTATAATCCGTATAAGAAAATAAGCAAACAGGAAACCACTCACCCAGAGACTTCAATGCAGGGAAACTTAAATCAGTTCTACCAAATTTCTATCAACATGTTGAATGTGCAACCAGAGGGAAAAAAATTCTAGATTACCTGTACTCCACACACAGAAACGCGTACAAAGCTCTCCCTTGCCATCCATTTGGTAAATCCGACCACAACTCTATCCTGATTCCTGCATACAAGCAAAAATGAAAGCAGGAAGCTCCAGTGACTCGGTCTATAAAGAAGTGGTCAGATGAAGCAGATGCTAAGCTACAGGACTGTTTTGCTATCACAGACTGGAACATGTTCCAGGATTCTTCCGATGGCATTGAGGAGTGCACCACATCAGTCACTAGCTTTATCAATAAGTGCATCGAGGACGTCGTCCCCACAGTGACTGTACGTACATACCCCAACCAGAACCCATGGATTACAGGCAACATTCGCACTGAGCTAAAGGGTAGAGCTGCCGCTTTCAAGGTGCGGGACTCTAACCCAGAAGCTTACAAGAAATTCTGCTATGCCCTGCGACGGACCATCAAACAGGCAAAGCGTCAATTCCGGGCTAATAATTAATCATACTACACCGGCTCCGACGATCGTCTTATCTGGCAGGGCTTGCAAACTATTACAGACTACAAAGGGAAGCACAGCTGCGAGCTGCCCAGTGACACGAGCATACCAGACAAGCTAAATCACTTCTATACTCCCTTCGAGGCAAGCAACACTGAGGCATGCATGAGAGCATCAGCTGTTCCAGACGACTGTGTGATCATGCTCTCCGTAGCCGACGTAAGACCTTTAAACAGGTCAACATATACAAGGCTGCGGGGCCAGACGGATTACCAGGACGTGTGTCCGGGCATGTGCTGACCAACTGGCAGGTGTCTTCACTGACATTTTCAACATGTCCCTGATTGAGTCAGTATAACCAACATGTTCCAAGCAGACCACCATAGTCCCTGTGCCCAAGATCACAAAGGCAACCTGCCTAAATGACTACAGACCCATAGCACTCACGTCCATAGCCATGAAGTGCTTTGAAAGGCTGGTAATGACTCACATCAACACAATTTTCCCAGAAACCCTAGACCCACTCCAATTTGCATACCGCCCCAACAGATCCACAGATGATGCAATCTCTATTGCACTCCACACTGCCCTTTCCTACCTGGACAAAAGGAACACTTATGTGAGATTGCTATTCATTGACTACAGCTCAGCGTTCAACACCATAGTACCCTCAAAGATCATCACTAAGCTAAAGATCCGGGGACTAAACACCTCCCTCTGCAACTGGATCCTGGACTTCCTGACGGGCTGCCCCCAGATGATGAGGGTAGGTAGCAACACATCTGCCACACTGATCCTCAACACTGGAGCTCCCCGGGGGTGCGTGCTCAGTCCCCTCCTGTACTCCCTGTTCACCCATGACTGCATGGCCAGGCACGACTCCAACACCATCATTAAGTTTGCAGACGACACAACAGTGGTAGGCCTGATCAACGACAACGACGAGAAAGCCTATAGGGAGGAGGTCAGAGACCTGGCCGGATGGTGCAGGAATAACAAGCTATCCCTCAACGTAACCAAGACTAAGGAGATGAATGTGGACTACAGGAAAAAGGAGGACCAAGCACGTCCCCATTCTCATCGACGGGGCTGAAGTGGAGCAGGTTGAGAGCTTCAAGTTCCTTGGTGTCCACATCAACAACAAACTAGAATGGTCCAAACACACCAAGACAGTCGTGAAGAGGGCACGACAAAGCCTATTCCCCCTCAGGAAACTATAAAGATTTGGCATGGGTCCTGAGATCCTCAAAAGGTTCTACAGCTGCAACATCGAGAGCATCCTGACTGGTTGCATCACTGCCTGGGACGGCATTTGCTCGGCCTCCGACCGCAAGGCACTACAGAGGGTAGTGCGTACGGCCCAGTGCATCACTGGGGCTAAGCTGCCTGCCATCCTAAAGCTGCCTGCCATCCAGGACCTCTACACAAGGAAGGCCCTAAAAATTGTCAAAGACCCCAGCCACCCCAGTCATAGACGGCTCTCTCCACTACTGCATTGCAAGTGGTACCAGAGTGCCAAGTCTAGGACAAAAAGGCTTCTCAACAGTTTTTGCCCCCAAGCCATAAGACTCCTGAACAGGTAATCAAATGGCTACCCGGACTATTTGCTTTGTGTGCCCCCAACCCCTCTTTTGCGCTGCTGCTACTCTCTGTTTATCATATATGCATAGTCACTTTAACTATACATTCATGTGCATACTACCTCAATTGGGCCGACCAACCAGTGCTCCCGCACATTGGCTAACCGGGCTATCTGCATTGTGTCCCGCCACCCACCACCCGCCAATCCCTCTTTTACACTACTGCTACTCTCTGTTCATCATATATGCATAGTCACTTTAACCATATCTACATATACATACTACCTCAATCAGCCGACTAACCGGTGTCTGTAGGTAGCATCACTACTTTTATAGCCTCACTACTATATATAGCCTCAATCCTGTTATTTTTCACTGTCTTTTTACTGTTGTTTTATTTCTTTACTTACCTATTGTTCACCTAATACCTTTTTTGCACTATTGGTTAGAACCTGTAAGTAAGCATTTCACTGTAAGGTCTACACCTGTTGTATTCGGCGCACATGACAAATAAACTTTGATTTGATTTGATTGTCTATAGACCCTGCCCCCTACGTCTTGTGTCTGACCCGTTGAACTGGGACTCGAATTTGTCCCTATACCATCGTTTAGTCTGCTTGATTGCTTTGTGGAGGGATTAACTACACTGTTTGTATTCTTCCATATTCCCAGTCTTCGTGCCCTGGTTATATGCGATGGTTCGCAATTTCAGTTTTGCTGGTTGAGGTAGATTTTAATAGTCAGAGTGGGTACAACATCTCCTATGCACTTCCTGATAAACTCATTCACCGTATTGGTATATGTGTCGATATTATTTTCTGAAGCTACTCTGAACATGATCAAAACAATCATCAATCTTTTGACCGCGTGATGAAAACAATCTTGAAGTGTGGATTCTGAATGGTCAAACCAGCGTTGAATAGCACCACAGGCGCTTCCTGTTTGAGTTTCTGCCTATAGGAGGGGAGGAGCAAGATGGAATCGTGGTTCGATTTGCTGAATGGAGGGCAGGGGAGGAACTTATATGCATTCTGGAAGGCAGTATAGCAATGGTCGATGGTTTTAGCAGCGCGAGTACAACAATCACTATGTTGATAGAATTTTGTGAACCTTTTCCTAAAATTTGCTTTGTTAAAATCCCCAGCTACAATAATTCTGCCTCAGGATATGTGGTTTCCAGTTTGCATAAAGTCCAGTGAAGTTTTTTGAGGGCCGTCGTGGTATCCGCTTAGGGGGGGATATAGACCGCTGTGGCTATTATTGATGAAAATTATCTTGGGAGATAGTACGGTCGGCATTTGATTGTGAGATGTTCTAGGTTGGGGAAACAGAAGGACTTGAATTCCTGTATGTTATCACAGTTACACCATAAGTCGTTAACCATAAAACATATACCTCTACCCTTCTGCTTCCCGTAGAGATGTTTGTTCCTGTAGGCGCGATGTACTGAGAACCCAACTGGCTTTACAGAGTCAGACAGTATATCTCGAGAGCCATGTTTCCGTGAAGCACAGTATGTTACAATCCCTGGTGTCTCTCTGAAAATCAACTCTCAGTTTGAGCTCATCAATTTTATTATCCAGAGATTGGACATTAGCGAGTAAAATACTCAGGAGCAGTGGGTGGTGTGCACGCTTCCTAAGTTGGACCAGAAGACCGCCTTGAATACCTCTTCTCCGCCAGCACTGGAAAAAGTTCAATTGCTCTGGGGAGAGCAGACAAAGGATCCGCTCCAGAGAACTCGTAATTCTGGTCGTATTGCTGGAAGTTCTGGTGAGTTACCGCCGCTCTACTATCCAATAGTTCTTCCCGGCTGTATACGTAATGACACAAAACAATTCCTGAGCTAATAACGTACAAATAGAACATAAACAAACAAAATACTGCAGAGTTGCTTAAGAGCTTGTCACGATGCTGCCATCTCCGTCGGCACCACCATCATCATCATCATCATCACACATACATATTTTAATGAAATATTTCTTTATTTTATTTGCAATAAATTTGCAAACATTTCTAAAAACATGTTTTCACTTTGTCATTATGGGGTATTGTTTGCGGCTGGTGAGAAAAAAATCATATACACTACCCTTCAAAAGTTAGAAATGTCCTTGTTTTTGAAAGAAAAGCAATTTTTTGTCCATTGAAATAACATCAAATTGATCAGAAATACAGTGTAGACATTGTTAATGTTGTAAATGACTATTGTAGCTGGAAATGGCAGATTTTATATGGAAAATCTACAGTGCCTTGCAAAAGTATTCACCCCCCTTGGCGTTTTTCCTATTTTGTTGCATTACAACCTTAATTGAAATAGATTTTTATTAATGGACAAACACAAAATAGTCCAAATTGGTGAAGTGAAATTAATAAAATAACCTGTATCAAAAATTTAAACGGAAAAGTTGTTCGTTCATATATATTCACCCACTTTGCTTTGAAGCTCCTAAATAAGATCTGGAGCAAACAATTACCTTCAGAAGTCACATAATTAGTTAAATAAAGTCCACCTGTGTGCAATCTAAGTATCACTTGACCCGTCACATGATCTCAGTATACCTGTTCTGAAAGGCCACAGAGTCTGCAACACCACTAAGCAAGGGGCACCACCAAGCAAGTGACACTATGAAGACCAAGGAGCTCTCCAGACAGGTCAGGGACAAAGTTGTGGAGAAGTACAGATCAGGGTTGGGTTATAAAAAAATATCCAAAACTTTGAACATCCCACGGAGCACCATTAAATACATTATTAAAAAATGGAAAAAATATGGCACCACAACAAACCTGCCAAGAGAGGGCCGCCCACCAAAACTCACAGACCAGGCTAGGAGGGCATTAATCAGAGAGGCAACAAAGAGACCAAAGATAACCCTGAAGGAGTTCCACAGAGGAGATTGGAGTATCTGTCCATTAGACCACTTTAAGCCTTACAATCCACAGAGTAGGGTTTTACAGAAGAGTGGCCAGAAAAAAAGCCATTGCTTAAAGAAAAAAATAAGCAAACACGTTTGGTGTTCGCCAAAAGGCATGTGAGAGACTCCCCAAACATATGGAACAAGGTACTCTGGTTAGATGAGACTAAAATGTAGCTTTTTGACCATCAAGGAAAACTCTATGTCTGTCGCAAACCTCTCATCACCCCGAGAACACCATCCTCACAGTGAAGCATTGTGGTGGCAGCATCATGCTGTGGGAATGTTTTTCATCGGCAGAGACTGGGAAACTGATCAGAATTGAAGGAATGGTGGATGGCGCTAAATACAGGGAAATTCTTGAGGGAAACCTGTTTAGGTCTTCCAGAGATTTGAGACTGGGATGGAGATGCACCTTCCAGCAGGACAGTGACCATAAGCATACTGCTAAAGCAACACTCAAGTGGATTAAGGGGAAACATTTAAATGTCTTGGAATGGCCTAGTCAAAGCCCAGACCTCAATCCAATTGAGAATCTGTGGTATGACAAATATTGCTGTACACCAGCGGAACCCATCCAACTTGAAGGAGCTGGAGCAGTTTTGCCTTGAAGAATGGATGTGCCAAGCTTATAGAGCTGTACCTCAAGAGAAGTGCAGCTGTAGTTGCTGCAAAAGGTGGCTCTACAAAGTATTGACTTTTGGGGGGGGGTGAATAGTTATGCACGCTCAAGTTTTATGTTTTTTTTGTCTTATGTTTTGTTAGTTTCACAACAGCATTTTTTTTGCATCTGCAAAGTGGTAGGCATGTTGTGTAAATCAAATGATGCAACCCCCCCCAAAATCTATTTTAATTCCAGGTTGTAAGGCATCAAAATAGGAAAAATGCTAAGGGGGGTGAATACTTTCGCAAGCCACTGTACATAGACGTACAGAGGCCCATTATCAGCAACCATCACTCCTGTGTTCCAATGGTATGTTGTGTTAGCTAAACCAAGTTTATCACTTTAAAAGGCTAGTTGATCATTAGAAAACCCTCTATCAATTATGTTAGCACAGCTGAAAACTGTTGTCCTGAATAAAGAAGCAATAAAACTAGCCTTCTTTAGACTAGTTGAGTATCTGGAACATCAGCATTTGTGGGTTTGATTACAGGCTCAAAATGGCCAGAAACAAATAACTTTCTTCTGAAACTCATCAGTCTATTCTTTTTCTGAGAAATTAAGACTATTCCATGTGAGAAATTGCCAAGAAACTGAAGATCTTGTACAATGCTGTGTACCACTCCATTCAAAGAACAGCGCAAACTGACTCTAACCAGAATAGAAAGAGGAGTGGGAGGCCCTGGTGCAGAACTGAGCAAGAGGACAAGTACATTAGAGTGTCTAGTTTGAGAAACAGATGCCTCCCAAGTCCTCAACTGGCAGCTTCATTAACTTCTTTGGGATAGGGCGCAGTATTTTCACGGCCGGATAAAACACATACCCGATTTAATCTGGTTACTACTCCTGCCCAGAAAAGAGAATATGCATATATTTAGTAGATGTGGATAGAAAACACTCTAAAGTTTCTAGAACTGTTTGAATGGTGTCTGTGAGTATAACATAACTCATATGGCAGGCCAAAACCTGAGAAGATTCCATACAGGAAATGCCCTGTCTGACAATTTGTTGTCCTTCTGTTGCATCTCTATCAACATTACAGCATATGTGCTGTAACGTGGTACCACGTTCATCTGTACAAACAATAGTACACAAGTATAAACACCATGGGACCAGGCAGCCGTCATACCGCTCAGGAAGGAGATGCGTTCTGTCTCCTAGAGATGAATGTACTTTGATGCGAAAAGTGCAAATCAATCCCACAACAACAGGAAAGGACCTTGTGAAGATGCTGGAGGAAACAGGTAGAAAAGTATCTATATCCACAGTAAAACGAGTCCTATATCGACATAACCTGAAAGGCTGCTCAGCAAGGAAGAAGCCACTGCTCCAAAACCGGCATAAAAAAAGCCAGACTACGATTTGCAACTACACATGGGGACAAAGATCGTACTTTTTGGAGAAATGTCCTCTGTTCTGATGAAAGAAAAATAGATCTGTATGGCCATAATGACCATCATTATGTTTGATGGAAAAAGGGGGAGGCTTGCAAGCCGAAGAACGCCATCCCAACCGTGAAGCACGGGGTTGAGAGCATCATGTTGTGCGGGTGCTTTTGCTGCAGGAGGGACTGGTGCACTTCACAAAATAGATGGCATCATGAGGTGGGATAATTATGTGGATATATTGAAGCAACATCTCAAGACATCAGTCAGGAAGTTAAAGCTTGGTCGCAAATGGGTCTTCCAAATGGACAATGACCCCAAGCCTACTTCCAAATTGGTGGCAAAATGTCTAAACGACGGTCACTCCAATACCATGCAAAGTCATGGTATTGAAGTGGCCATCAAAAAGCCCTGACCTCAATTCTATAGAAAATTTGTGAGCAGAACTGAAAAAGCGTGTGCGAGCATTCAGGAGGAATGGGCCAAAATTCATCCAACTTATTGTGGGAAGCTTTTGGAAGGTTACCTGAAACGTTTGACCCAAGTTAAACAATTTACAGGCAATGCTACCAAATACTAATTGAGTGTATGTAAACTTCTGACCCACTGGGAATTAAATAAATCATTCTCTCTACTATTATTCTAACATTTCACATTCTTAAAATAAAGTGGTTATCCTAACTGATCTAAGACAGGGAATCTTTACTCAGATTAAATGTCAGGAATTGTGAAATATATTTGGCTAAGGTGTATGTAAACTTCCGACTTCAACTGTACTTAAGAATAAAAAATAAATGTAGTTGATAAAATCTACTAAAGTATCAAAAGTTAAAGTATAAATCATTTCAAAGTCCTCATATTGAGCAAACCAGACGGCATAATTTTCTTGTTTTTATTTTATTTACAGATAGCCAGGGGCACGTTCCAACACTGAGACATAATTTACAAACAAAGCATGTGTTTAGTGACTCCATCAGATAAGAGGCTGTTGGGATGACCAGGGATGTTCTTTTGATAATTGTGTGAATTATACAATTGTATTGTCCTGCTAAGCATTCAAAATGTAATGAGTACTTTTGGGTGTCAGGGAAATTGTATGGAGTAATAAGTACATCATTTTCTTTAGGAATGTAGTGAAGTAAAAGTAAACGTTTTCAAAAATATAAATAGTAAAGTACACATACCCCAAAAAAAACGACTTAAGAAGTACTTTCAAGTATTTTTACTTAAGTACTTTACACCACTGGGAATTTCGCAGGTCAATATTATCCCAGAACTGTGCATAATAGATGCAGCTCCTACATGGGATGAAAAGTTCACCGTAGTTCAAAAACTCAGTTTCCCTTTATGGTGGAAAGCGGTAGATGCCATTTTTTCCAAAATAGGGTAGGTAAAATCTACACAAATAAAATAGGTTGGCGAGGAATCAGCTAAAAATGAATCAATCCACACTGTGTGATACTTAGATAGATTGAATCACAGTTTGTAGAATCACAACAGTTATAGACAACAAGCCAGAACTCAACCACAGACTAAATACAGACAGCACTAGGACCCACAATAAACACAACCAAGGAACAAAACTCGCCAGCATAACAACAGCAAGGAGAGAGTGGTGACTTACTCAATGCGATTAAATGCTGGGGCCCTTCAAAACTGCAACTCAAAAATGTTACCAGAAAGACAGCCAGGAGAGAAGCAACTTGGAGGGGATGTAGTTTGCAGTACTGGCCGGTGGAAACTGGGAGGGAGACAGGCGCAACACCAGGCCGCGCAAGAGTCAAATAGAGTAAATCCATGTCGGCTAAACCAAGTGGAGTTTAAGTTTGGCAATAGTCCAAAAACATCCAAGGCACAATGTCAAGTCGAAGGACAAAAGCACTAGTAGGCAGGGGTCTGCTCAGATTGTGCAGAGTAGGGTGCCCAAGTACACTGCATTCGGAAAGTATTCAGACCCCTTGACTTTTTCTAACGTTGATTAAATTGTTTTTTCCCCTCATCAATCTACACACAATATCCCATAATGAAAAAGCAAAAACAGGTTTTTAGACATTTTTGCTGTAGAATTTTTTTTACTGAAATATCACATACGTAAGTATTCAGACCCTTTACTCATTACCTTGTTGAAGCACCTTTGGCAGCGATTACAGCCTCGAGTCTTCTTGGGTATGAAGCTATAAGCCTAACACACCTGTATTTGGGGAGTTTCTCCCATTCTTCTATGCAGATCCTCTCAAGCTCTGGATGGGGAGCGTCGCTGCACAGTTGTTTTCAGGTCTCTTCAGAGATGTTCGATCAGGTTCAAGTCCGGGCTCTGACTGGGCCACTCAAGGACATTCAGAGACTTGTACAGAAGCCACTCCTGTGTTGTCTTGGCTGTGTGCTTAGGGTCGTTGTCCTGTTGGAAGGTGAACCTTCGCCCCAGTCTGAGGTCCTGAGCGCTCTGGAGCAGGTTTTCATCAAGGACCTCTCTGTACTTTGCTCCATTCATCTTTCCCTCAAGCCTGAATAGTCTCCCAATTCCTGCCGCTGAAAAACATCCCTACAACATCATGCTGCCACCACAATGCTTCACTGTAGGGATGGTGACAGGTTTCCTCCAGAAGTGACGCTTGGCATTCAAGCTAAAGAGTTCAATCTTGGTTTCATCAGACTAGAGAATGTTGTTTTTTATGGTCGGAGAGTCCTTTAGGTGCCTTTTGGCAAATTCCAAGCGGGCTGTCATGTGCCTTTTACTGAGGAGGGGTTCTGTCTGGCCACTCGAACATAAAAGCCTCGTTGGTGGAGTGCTGCAGAGATGGTTGTCCTGGAAGGTTCTCCCATCTCCACAGAGGAACTCTGAAGCTCTGTCAGAGTGACTATCAGGTTCTTGGTCACCTTCCTCACCAAGGCCCTTCTCCCCCGATTGCTCAGTTTGGCTGGGCGGCCAGCTCTAGGAAGAGTCTTGGTGGTTCAACATTTTTTCCATTGAAGAATGATGGAGGCCACAGTGTTCTTGGGGACCTTCAATGTTGCAGAAATATTTTGGTGTCCATCCCCAAATCTGTGCCTTGACACCATCCTGTCCTTCAGCTCTACGGACAATTCCTTCAACCTCATGGCTTGGTTTTTGCTCTGATTGTGTGACCTTATATAGACAGGTATGTGCCTTTCCAAATGATGTCCAATCAATTGAATTTTCCACAGGTGGAGTCCAATCAATTTGCAGAAACATCAATGGATAATCAATGGTAACAGGATGCACCTGAGCTAAATTTTGAGTCTCATAGCAAATGGTCTGAATACTTATGTAAATAAGGTATTTCTGTTTTTTATTTGCAATATATTAGCAAAAATGTCTAAAAACATATTTTCATTTTGTCATTATGGGGTATTGTGTGTAGATTGCTGAGGAAAAATGTGTATTTAATTCATTTTAGAATAAGGCTGTAACGTAACAAAATGTGGAAAAGTCAAGGTGTCTGAATACTTTCCGAATGCACTGTATATCCAAGTCGACCTCAAAAGTTTCAGCAGACCTGAGTCATGACTAGAATACACTATATACATAGAAGGTGGGTAAAACAGTATATAAACATCATTAAAATTACCAGTGTTCAATGAATATGTGCAAAGGGAAAAGCAGTCTTAAAGGTGCAGGGTAAAGTACCGGGTGGTAGCTGGAGAGCAACAGTGACTAAAGTTCAGGGCAGTGTACTGGATGGATGCTGGCTAGTGATGACTGTTGATGTGATCCCTATGTGATGAAAACACACATTTCTCAGCCTTAACGTACAGGTCATGCTCCAGCAGTCGCCCAAGCACCTTGCGCACCAGGGATACATGCGCAGCGCGTGTGGCGGAATAGATCAGGATGTCATCAATATACACCACCACATCCTGCCCGTGCAGGTCCCTGAGAATCTTGTCGACAAAGGATTGAAAAAGACTGGAGCATTCTTTAACCCATATGGCATGACAAGGTACTCCTAGTGGCTCGATGTGGTACTAAACGCGGTTTTCCACTCGTCTCCTCCCCGAATACGCACCAGATTGTACGCGCTCCTGAGGTCCAGTTTCGTGAAAAAACGCGCTCCGTGAAATGATTCCTGTGGCTCAGTTGGTAGAGCATGGTGTTTGCAATGCTGTTTGCAACACCAGGGTTGTGGGTTTGATTCCCACGGGGGGCCAGTACGGGCGAAAAAAAAATTATGAATTGAAATGTATGCATTCACTACTGTAAGTCGCTCTGGATAAGAGCGTCTGCTAAATGACTAAAATGTAAATGTAAATTCCACCGCCGTAGCAATGAGAGGTGGCGGTAACTAAACCCCACTGTGATGGAATTTAGACCTCGATAATCAATGCACGGACGCAGACCTCCCTCCTTTTTCTTCACGAAAAAGAAACTCGAGGAGACGGGTGACATGGAGGGCCGAATGTATCCCTGTCTCAGAGATTCCGTGACCTATGTCTCCATAGCCAGCGTTTCCTCTTGTGACAATGGGTACACGTGACTCCTGGGAAGTGGAGCGTTTACCTGGAGGTTTATCGCGCAATCCCCTCGTCGATGAGGTGGTAATCGGGTCGCCCTCTTTTTACAGAAGGCAATAGCCAAATCGGCATATTCAGAGGGAATGCGCACAGTGGAAACCTGGTCTGGACTCTCCACCGTCGTCGCACCGATGGAAACTCCCTTACACCTGCCTGAACACTCCTCTGACCACCCTCTGAGAGCCCCCTGTCTCCATGAAATATCAGGATTGTGATTGGCCAGCCAGGGAATCCCCAGCACCTCCGGAAACGCAGGCAAATCAATGAGGAAGAGACTAATCCGTTCCCCATGATCCCCCTGCGTTACCATGTCCAGCGGACCCGTGGCCTCCCTGACCAGCCCTGAACCTTATGGTCGGCTATCTAAGGAGTGCACGGGGAAAGGTTGGTCCAACGACACCAGGGGGATCCCTAGCCTTAATGCGAGCCCACAATCCATACATTTTCCAGCTGCGCCTGAATCGACTAGCGCCTTATCTTCTTATGGCTAGGGGGCAGTATTTTCACGCCGGATAAAACACGTACCCGATTTAATCTGGTTACTACTCCTGCCCAGTAACTAGAATATGCATATAATTAGTAGATTTGGATAGAAAACACTCTAAAGTTTCTAAAACTGTTTGAATGGTGTCTGTGAGTATAACAGAACTCATATGGCAGGCCAAAACCTGAGAGGATTCCATACAGGAAGTGCCCTCTCTGACCATTTCTTGTGCTTCTGTGGCATCTCTGTCGAAAATACAGCATCTCTGCTGTAACCTGACAATTTCTAAGGCTCCCATAGGCTCTCTGAAGGCGCCAGAAAGTGGAATGAGATCTCTGCTGACTCTGGGCTAGGTACAGGAGCGCTGTTTGTGAGTGGTCAGGCTGGTGGCTCAGAGACAGGAAATGCGCGGCCTCGAGAAGTGGCCATGTTTTTCTTTCAGCCTTTCAACGAAAACAACGTCGCCCGGTTGGAATATTATCGCTTTTTTACGAGAAAAATAGCATAAAAATTGATTTTAAACAGCGTTTGACATGCTTCTAAGTACGGTAATGGAATATTAGAATTTTTTTGTCACGACATGTGTCCGCGCGTCACCCTTCGGATAGGGACCAGAACGCCCGAACAAAACGGAGGATATTTGAACATAATTATAGATTATTTTGAACCAAAACAACATTTGTGGTTGAAGTAGAAGTCCTGGGAGTGCATTCTGACGAAGAACAGCAAAGGTAATCCAATTTTTCTACTAGTAATTTTGAGTTTACTGAGCCTCGATGTTGGCGAGTGTCTGTTTAGCTAGCCTTGATGGCCGAGCTATCTACTCAGAATATTGCAAAATGTGCTTTTGCCGAAAAGCTATTTTAAAATCTGACACCACGATTGCATAAAGGAGTTCTGTATCTATAATTCTTTAAATAATTGTTATGTATTTTGTAAATGTTTATCAAGAGTAATTTAGTAAATTCACCGGAAGTTTTTGGTGTGTATGCTGGTTCTGAACAACACATGCTAATGTAAAAAGCTGGTTTTTGATATAAATATGAACTTGATTGAACAAAACATGCATGTATTGTATAACATAATGTCCTAGGATTGTCATCTGATGAAGATCATCAAAGGTTAGTGCTGCATTTAGCTGTGGTTTGGGTTTATGTGACATTATATGCTAGCTTGAAAAATGGGTGTCTGATTATTTCTGGCTGGGTACTCTGCTGACATAATCTAATGTTTTGCTTTCGTTGTAAAGCCTTTTTGAAATCGGACAGTGTGGTTAGATTAAAGCAGTGGTGTTGGATTTACATTACACTTTTCCAGAATCGGTCCGTATGGTGGCTTTTATGGGTTCGCAAATCTGAAATACACTAAATGTGCCTTCCCTTTAATCTTGCATTATCTCTTAAATTCTGCTTGCATTATGGACACTCACATGTTAACCGTACACTCATACACCACTAGGTGAAAGAATTAGCATGGAACATCAGTTGTCATCACCAGAACTGTCTTTTCCTCTCTTTCATGTTATGTTAGCTGCATGCTGAGCACGGGCGGCACCTGGTGAACCTCTATTCAACATTGATGCTGGCAACCAATGACAAGATACTGGAGCTCATCACAGCTCTGGTTCCTTCGTCAGCACTGCATGCTAATTATGAGCTATGGGCCAACCAATGCTGCTACTGCTTCTCACCTTCAAGATCATGGGCCCATGATCCTCTGCTGCTACAATGTTACATTTGATTGAGATTGTGGAGCCTACCTGAGTTCCTGCAGTATTGCTACATGATCATGATTGTGTCAGCCCTGTGGTCCAGTAGCTCGGGTGCATAGGTAGAATATCCTCGTATACCAAGATGATGGCTCATCCTGTCTCGGCGAAGCCACCAAGCAGTGCATCTATATTGCAGGCGGTTGGCTACAGAAAAGAATGCGCTATCTAGACCCTAAAAAGGTTATTCAGCTGTCCCCGCAGTATAAGCCTTTGTTGAAACCATTTTGGTATTAGGTAGAAACCTTTTGATTCCAGGTAGAACCATTTGGGGTTCTATGTAGAACCCTTTCCACAGAGGATTCTACATGGAACCAAAAATGGTTCTCATATGGGGACAACCAAAGAACCCCTTTGGAACCCCTTTTCTAAGAGTGCAGGTTCATGGCAGGTGGGTTCATACTCAAAGATCCATTATTAGCGTGTTTTAATTACTCCTATAAAAATGGTAGACTTTCAGGTATTCAACAAGAAGGTCTGATTTCATTACTACTAAAACAGGACCCAGGTGCTAAGTATAAAGATCCAGTCCATTTAAAAATCTGGAGGCCTCTTACACTTTAATGTTGAGATGCAAAAATCCTGGCGAAATACATAGCACATAGAATAAAAAAGATTTTACCAGATATTGTTCATCCTCATCAGACAGGTTTTTACATGGATGATATATTGGAGGTAATATACGACAATTACTTGAAACAATTGAACATTATGAAACATCAAAGATACCAGGCCTGGCCTTCATAGCAGATTTTGAAAAGGCGTGTGATAAAGTATGACTAGAATTTATATATAAATTCCTGGATTACTTTAATTTCGGTGAATCTCTTATACAATGGGTTAAAGTTATGTACAACAACCCCAGATGTAAAATAGTAAATAATTGTTACTTCTCAGAAAGTATTGAGCTTTTAAGAGGAGTAAAACAAGGCTGTTCCTTGTCTCCATATCTATTTATTATGGCCATTGAAATGCTAGCTATTAAAATGAGATCCAACAAGAACATCAAGGGGTTAGAAATAAATAGGATAAAAACAGAAGTGTCAATGTATGCCGATGACTCAAGCTTTTTCTCAAGTCCGCAATCTGGATCCCGGCACAGTCTCATTGAAGATCTTGATCACTTTTGCCAAGAGTGTTTAAAGCTGTCATCAAGGCAAAGGGTGGCTACATTGAAGAATCTCAAATATAAATATATTTGGATTTGTTTAACACTTTTTTGGTTACTACATGATTCCATATGTGTTATTTCATAGTTATGATGTCTTCATTATTATTCTACAATGTAGAAAATAGTAAAAATAAAGAAACTCTGGAATGAGTAGGTATGTCCAAACTTTTGACTGGTACTCTATATGTGACTCACCACCTGGATTCGGTCTTATGTAGCAAAATGTGAAATGTGTTTTTTTCATTGGATAAAAGTGGAGACTCAGAGCTACTAAATGGTATATCATACACTGCATTTGAGGAAAAATGGGAAAGTAGTTCCGCTTTGAAAATTGATCAACTTGTAAACTCAATTTTGAGAAAAATCGCCTCTGAATGTTTTGGTATCTAGTGAAGAGCTCTTCTTTGTCTACACCCATTCAGCATCGTTCACACCCTCTTAAGCTTTAGCCCCACCCATCTCATTTCACTCTCGGAGCGCACACTTGATGCTCTGGACGATAATTTGTTTACCTCTGGATAACATTAAAACAGCCTAACCAGCTCTTCTGGCAATCATTTCATTACGCTCTTTTTGCAGACATTTACTGACACCGGCCATATTCAACGTGTGTTGAACACACGTCACGTAATGTTAGCTAGTTAAACAACAATGAACAAAGTGTCAACAAAAAACAAAGTGCCAACAATGAACAAAGTGCCAACAATGCTTAACATTAGCTTCTAACTAGAAAAGCAAACAGCTCTGGGAAACGAATAATAACGTTCGACTAGGGTGTAAGGCAGCTAACGTTAGCTTAAGACATATAGCTAGCTAGCTAGGTAAACAATGAACCTAGCAAGGTAAACAACATTTAAGATCACACACGTCACGTAACGTTAGCTAATGAGCATGAGAGGTAAAGTTAGCTAGTTAAACAACAATGAACATAGTGCCAAATGATGTCGTTACTACACTGCATGAATATGCTGGGAGCTAACCAACCAGGTTCAATGTTAGCTAGCTAACATTAGGCTCTAACTAGAAAAGTAAACAGCTCTGGGAAACAAACAATAACATCAGCTATGGAGCCAGCCAGCTAACATTAGCTAGCTAGCTAACAGTACATTTTAGCTTGAAATGAAATCCCTTTCTGTCAAAATTACAAACGTGTTATCTGAAAATGTAGCTAGCTAACGCTAGACTATCTTACCTGTATACATCATCATGCATGATGGATGCGTCTCCCTGTCAGGAATGCCATACCATGGTTGCCCTTAGTTTAAAGATTACCAACACAGAGTGATGAGCTCAAATAGACAGAAGCCTTCAATATGGCAGACCAATCCGAACTCCTCTCTCGGCATGTCCAGCCCACTCATTATCTCAGCCAATCATGGCTAGTGAGAAGGTTGACAACTTTTCTATGGCTAAACCAACAAGGCTCATAATTTAACAATCTTATTCATATTTACAGATGGCATACAAGTTTGTTATAACGGCGCATGAAAGTTCACGAGAAGGCATGTCTGCCCAAAAAACACATTTTGATAAAAATACAAAATTTCAGTTCAAACGGCTCTTCTGTGAAGTCTTTACTTGCGACATACGCCTAGTTTCCTGAATCATGTCACATATATAGACAGAACAGCTGTAATATATATATATATATATATATATATATATATATATATATATATATATATATATATATATATGTATATGTATGTATTTGTCCTCCGAAGAGGAGGGGGTGGTGGATGGGTTAATAATAATAAAAATATGGAAAATATGAAAAAAGGCAAGTTCATACTATTTATAGTAGCCTAATTAGATAGGTAGAATATTTCCCGTGTACCAAGATGACAGCTCATCTTACCTTATCAAGGGTACCCGGCGCTGTGTCATTTGAGAAATAGACATACTGCTTCATTATCTCATACTACACATAGTTAGTATTTACACATAGGCCTAGTAGACTGTAATGCAATGGTAGAATGTTCTTCGCTGGTCTATTGATAGATCTTAATTGGTGATGAGTTTACCTGCCAGTACCATGCCTCAATATGTTTGCTATGATGACGTCAGCCGTGGTCAATAGCCTACATGTTGCCCTCTTTGCTGCCAACTTTATATAAAGTTGGCAGCAAAGATTGCATATAGCTGCATATAGCTGCAAGTGGTTGGCTGAGTCATATTGCTTAACGTTGCTTGTTAGATAAGGATATATTTTAACCCTACTCATTTAGTTTCAGTAAGAGCACCTGACGGTGCATCTCCAGGGCAGCTGGGTTTGTATTGCTTACGGTTGCTAGTTACATACTAAGTAGAATATTCACATATACCAAGATGACAGTTCATCTTGCCTCAAGCGAGGGTACACGGTGGTGCATCATATGAGAAATATAACAAATAGAGTTTCCTCAAAAAGTAGTCATACCCCTTGACTTTTTCCAGATTTTGTTATGTTGCAGCCTGAATTTAAAATAGATTCAATGGAGATTTTTTGTCACTGGCCTACACACAATAACCCATAACCTCAAAGTAGAACTATGTATTATTACATATATTTTTACAAATTAATAAAGTATTCAACCCCTTTGTTATGACAAGCCTAAATAAGTTCAGGAGTAAAAATGTGCTTAACATGTGACATAATAAGTTGCATGGACTCACTCTGTGTGCAATAATAGTGTTTATTAAAATTACTTTTTAATGACTACTTCATCTCTGTACTCCACATATACAATGATCTGTAAGGTCCCACAGTCGTCCCACAAAGTCTAGGGAGGTTTTTCAAATGCCTCGCAAAGAAGGACACCTACTGGTAGATGGGTAAAATAAAAAAGCAGATGCTGAATATCTCTTTGAGCATGGTGAAGTTATTAATTACACTTTGGATGGTATATTAATACACGCAGTCACTACAAAGATACAGGCAATATTTTTAACTCAGTTCCTGCAGAGGAAGGAACCTGTTCAGGGATTTCACCATGAGGCCAATGGTAACTTTAAAACAGTTACAGAGTTTAATGGCTGTGTTAGGAAAAAACTGAGGATGGATCAACAACATTGTAGTTACTCTCCAATACTAACCTAATTGACAGAGGGAAAAGAAGGAAGCCTGTACAGAATACAAATATTCTAAACATGCATCCTGTTTGCAACAAGGCACTAAAATAATACTGCAGAAATGTTGGCAAAGCAATTATTGTCCTGAATAACAAGTTTTATGTTTGGGGTAAATCCAATACAACACGTCTGAGTACCTCTCTCCATATTTTCAAGCATAGTGGTGGCTCCATCATGTTATTGTTATGCTTGTAATCATTAAGGACTGGGTAGTTTTTCAGGATAAAAAAATAAATGGAATGGAGCAAAGCACAGGCAAAATCCTAGAGGAAAACTTGGTTCAGTCTGCTTTCCACCAGACATGATGAATTCACCTTTCAGTAGGACAATAACCTAAAACACAAGACCAAATCTACACTGGAGTTGCTTACCAAGAACACAGTGAATGTTCCTGAGTGTCCTAGTTACAGTTTTGACTTAAATCTGCTTGAAAATCTATGGCAAAACCTGAAAATGGTTGTCTAGCAATGATCAACATCCAATTTTACAGAGCTTGAAGAATTCTTAAAAGAATATTGAGCAAATGTTGCACAAACCAGGTATGGAAAGCACTTAGAGACTTAACCAGGAAAAACTCACAGTTGTAATCGCTGCCTAAGGTGCTTCTACAAAGTATATTCACTCAGGGGTGTGAATACGTATGTAAATGAGATATTTTTAAAAAAACACTATTTTCACTTCGTCATTATGGGGTATTGTGTGTAGATGTGTGATTTTGAATTCAAGCCCTAACACAGCAAAATGTGGAATAAGTCAAGGGGTATGAATACTTTCTGAAGGCACTGTACATTGTATAGCTCATGCTACTCATGGTTAATATTCACACATAGTATAAAGTCTTGTAATGGTACGATGACTTCAGCTTGTCTTTGTGGTCATATCTAAATGGATCGTAGCTACACATAGTTGTCTGGCATATGGTTCTGCTGTTTTAGGGGATTGGTATACCTTACCGCGTTCACTGCTTGTGGGAGCAGAGCCTATATCGCTAAGACTTGCATTATTCATTCTTTAATAAATGGTTAAACGTATTTCAACATGTTGTTTCATTCTGAAATACAGTAACATATATAGAGCGTAGAGACAAACATCCACGTAACATTGAAAAATGGAGAAGCTTACAAGAGAAACAGAATCAGGGTTTTAAATTAGAGCAGAAAAGAAGAAGAGGGTACAAGAGATAACAAAAGTTAAAGTAAGCATTTGATGGTAGTCTTTTGATTATCTTGACTGGAAAACCTTTGGTGACTATTCACTGTAAATTTGTTAGATAGATCTGTAAATTGAGGTGGTGTGGAAAGATTAGTATAACTGATATACAGGTCCAAAAGTCTGATTATTACGACTATGATTATAACATATTCAGACCCCTTCACTTTTTCCACATTTTCTTACGTGACAGCCTTATTCTAAAACTGATTAAATATGTTTTTCCTCCTCATCAATTTACACATCTACATACAGCAAAAACAGGTAAAACATTTTTTGAAAATGTATTAAAAATATCACAGTTTCATAAGTATTCAGACCCTTTACTTTGTTGAAGCACCTTTGGCAGTGATTACAGCCTTGAGTCTTCTTGGGTATAACACTACAAGCTTGGCACACCTGTATTTGTGGAGTTTTTCCCATTCTTCTCTGCAGATCCTTTCAAGCTCTGTCAGGTTGGATGAGGAGCATCGCTTTACAGCTATTTTCAGGTCTACCCAGAAATGTTCGATCGGGTTAAAGTCTGGGCTCTGGCTGAGCCGCTCAAGGACATTCAGAGACTTGTCCCGAAGCCACTCATGTCTTGGCTGTATTCTTAGGTCGTTGTCCTGTTGGAAGGTGAACCTTCACCCCAGTCTGAGGTCCTGAGTGCTCTTGAGCAGGTTTTCATAAGGATTTCTCTGTACTTTGTTCCATTCATATTTCTCTCATGTCTGGTCCCCCCAGTCCCTGCCACTGAAAAACACTCCCAAAGAATGATGCTGATACCACAATGCTTCACCAGGTGAAGAGTTGTGCCTGGTTTCCTCCAGACGTGACGCTTGGCATTCAGGTCAAAGAGTTCAATCTTGGTTTCATCAGACCAGAGAGTCCTTCAGGTGCCTTTTGGTAAACTCCAAGTGGGCTGTCATGTGACTTTTATTGAGGAGAGCTTCCATCTGGCCAATCTACCATAATGGCCTGATTGGTGGACTGCTGCAGAGATGGTTGTCTTCTGGAAGTTTCTCCCATCTCCACAGAGGAACTCTGGAGCTCTGTCAGAGTGACCATTGGGTTCTTGGTCACCTCCCTGACCAAGGCCCTTCTCCCCCGATTGCTCAGTTTACCGGGCAGCCAGCTATAGGAAGATTATTGGTGATTACAAACTTCTTCCATTAAAGAATGAAGGAGGCTACTCTGTTCATGGGGACCTTAAATGCTGCAGACATTTTCTGGTACCCTTCCCCAGATCTGTGCCTCATCACAATCCTGTCTCGGAGCTCTACGGACAATTCCTTCGACCTCATGGCTTGGTTTTTCCTCTGGCATGCACTGTGAACTGTGGGACCTTATATAGACAGGTGTGTGCCTTTGCAAATGATGTCCAATCAATTGAATTTCCCACAGGTGGACTCCAATCAAGTTGTCGAAACATCTCAAGGATGATCAATGGAAACAGGATGCACCTGAACTCAATTTTGAGTCTCATAGTAAAGGGTCTGAATACTTTTGTGTGTAAGGTATTTATACATTTGCAAACATTTCCAAAAACCTGTTTTAACTTTGTCAATATGGGGTATTATGTGCAGATTGATGAGTGGAAATATTAATATAAATATAAATATAAACTTCAGAATTAGGCTATAACGTAACAAAAGGTGGAAAACGTGAAGGGATCTGAATACTTCCCGAATGCACTGTATGTATCAAGATCTAGCTCAGTGTGTTCTAATCTGAGACAACTAAGACAAAATAGATGCTTCTCCATATAAGATTTGTTTGATCAACCAATAAACTCAGCAAAAAAAGAAACGTCCACTCACTGTCGACTGCGTTTATTTTCAGCAAACCTAACATGTGTAAATATTTGTATGAACATAACAAGATTCAACAACTGAGACATAAACTGAACAAGTTCCACAGACATGTGACTAACAAAAAATGAATAATGTGTCCCTGAAAAAAGGGGGGGGGTCAAAATCAAAAGTAACAGTCAGTATTTGGTGTGACCACCAGATGCATTAAGTACTGCAGTGCATCTCCTCATGGACTGCACCAGATTTGCCAGTTCTTGCTGTGAGATGTTATCCCACTCCTCTACCAAGGCACCTGCAAGTTCCCGGACATTTCTGGGGGGATTTTTTTTTAATTGTACCTTTATTTAACTAGGCAAGTCATTTAAGAACAAATTCTTATTTTCAATTACGGCCTAGGAACAGTGGGTTAACTGCCTTGTTCAGGGGCAGAACAACAGATTTGTACCTTGTCAGCTTGGGGATTCAATCTTGCAACCTTTCGGTTACTAGTCCAATGCTCTAACCACTAGGCTACCTGGTAACCTGGCCCTAGACCTCACCCTCCGATCCAACAGGTCTCAGATGTGCTCAATGGTATTGAGATCCGGGCTCTTCGCTGGCCATGGCAGAACACTGACATTCCTGTCTAGCAGGAAATCACGCACAGAACGAGCAGTATGGCTGGTGGCATTGTCAAGCTGGAGGGTCATGTCAGGATGAGCCTGCAGGAAGGGTACCACATGAGGGAGGAGGATGTCTTCCCTGTAACGCACAGCTTTGAGATTGCCTGCAATGACAACAAGCTCAGTCCGATGATGCTGTGACATACCGCCCCAGACAATGACGACCCTTCACCTCCAAATTGATCCCGCTCCAGAGTACAGGCCTCGTGTAACGTTAATTTGTTTGATGATAAACGCGAATCTGACCTTCAGCCCTGGTGAGACTAAACCGCGACTCGTCAATGAAGAGCACTTTTTGCCAGTCCTGTAAGGTCCAGCGATGGTGGGTTTGTGCCCATAGGCGACGTTGCTGGTGATGTCTGGTGAGGACCTGCCTTACAAAAGGCCTACAAGCCCTCAGTCCAGCCTTTGTCAGCCTATTGCGGACAGTCTGAGCACTGATGGAGGGATTGTGTGTTCCTGGTGTAACTCGGGCAGTTGTTGTTGCCATCCTGTACCTGTCCCAAAGGTGAGATGATCGGATATACCGATCCTGTGCAGGTATTGTTATACGTGGTCTGCAACTTTAAGGACAATCAGCTGTCTGTCTTGTCTCCCTGTAGTGCTGTCTTAGGCGTCTCACAGTACGGACTCTGGCCACATCTGCAGTCCTCATGCCTCCATGCAGCATGCCTAAGGCACGTTCATGCAGATGAGCAGGGACCCTGGGCATCTTTCTTTTGGTGTTTTTCAGAGTCAGTAGAAAGGCCTCTTTAGTGTCCTGAGTTTTCAAAACTGTGACCTTAATTGCCTATCGTCTGTAACCTTTTAGTGTCTTAATGACCGTTCCACAGGTGCATGTTCATTAATTGTTTATGGTTCATTGAACAAGCATGGAAAACAGTGTTTAAACTCTTTATTAATGAACATCTGTGAAGTTATTTGGATTTTAACGAATTATCTTTGAAAGACAGGGTCCTGAAAAGGGGATGTTTCTTTTTTTGTAAACAGTTTATATACCCGCATATTATTGCAACGTGTGCAGGCCTCTTATTTCTTTATCAGGGAACACCAGCAAGGTCTACAGCTACAATCTGCAATTAAACCCCCTTAAAGAAAATGATGTGTGATTAGAATTGGGTATTGCATTTGGCAGAGAAGATGGCAGTTTTAGGGCAAGTTATTGATTGGAAAAGTGGGGTCCGTCATAGCGCATTAGTTCTCGCGGGAGTAATCCGCAGCAGGTTGCTGCCAGAAACATCTGCTGCCGGAGAGAAGTAATTAAAAACAGTATGTTGAGGTAGTTGCCATATAAACAGGAAATAAGATCGGGTGGTAATAGACATTTCACGCTGATGGTGGGAGATGATTTTTACACAGCCACAGCTTTTTAATGGATGCAAACTGTGAGTGAGACGCCTCAAGGTCAATGATGGACTGGGGCATGAATGCATGGCATGGAAATGTGTGTGTGCGTGTGTGTGTGAAAATAAGTCACATTTCAGATTTTTCAGATCAAGTTTACGCGGATTACAAAGTGGACACAGTAAATCAGAATCCTTGAGGGTCATGAAAGCGAACTTTTTTTATGTAAACAGAAAATCATTCCTCTCTCCATGCGGACTAATCTTTTCCATTATCATCACAGATCACCACGTTCATCACTGAGGATTTGAGACACAATGGAGATAAACATCTATAAGAATTTCCCACACTATGTGATATTTCCTCTAATCAATAGAAGACTACGATGCACCATGTGGCTGCTGCCTTAAAGGTTAAATGTGTTGCATATTTTGTTATGATGAGTCGGTTAGCTTGTAATCTGGTTAGAGTGAGATAATGATATTGATAATGTCAAGGGTGTCGTCTCAATCCAGAGTAGGGCCAATATGATACCCCGTATGCATTGAGTGTGGATTAGAATGCCTAGAAATAGTGAATACAGTCATATAAACTATATAAATTAGTCAGTTAAATAGTATTCATTAATTTGTTAGAGATGCTTTGCTTCTGAGGTAAATCTTCAGAAATAAAGTTGCAAATCACTCTTTTCTTCAGTCTGTCTATACCAGATGGTGTGCTGTGTTCTTAGCAATATGTTGTTGACAACAGTCTGTGTCTCTTCCTGTGGCAGCCATCATGTGGTTGGCATCATGTCTGTGTTTCCGTCACTGCTTCTTTAGCTTGGAGTCAGACTCTTAAATGTTCACCAGAAACTGTTCAATCACCTGCTATAACCATACTCCTATGGAGTCCGGCGCTATGGGTATTAGAGAATTCAATTCAGTCATACAAATTCTAAATTATTAAATCCAGATTCAATTTGTGGCAGCACTAATAGCATTCCATACAGCACCCTGAGAAAACAACAATATAGGCTAATTTACCTAGTGTAAATGTTCTGTCCCAAACTAATAAAACATACCCTCAACTTTCTTAGGCATGTGCCCCTGCTATTTTACAAACTACTTTACAAACAAGCATCCAGTGAATAAAGGACATATTCGTGTTATAAAGCAATCAATCTACTTCACAAGTACAGTTGAAGTCGGACATTTACATATACTTAGGTTGGAGTCATTAAAACCTGTTTTTCAACCACTCAACCACCAATTTCTTGTTAACAAACTATAGTTTTGGCAAGTCGGTTAGGACATCTACTTTGTGCATGACACAAGTAATGTTTCCAACAGTTGTTTACAGACAGATTATTGCACTTAGAATTCAATGTATCACAGTTCCAGTGGGTCAGAAGTTTACATACACTAAGTTGATTGTGCCTTTAAACAGCTTGGAAAATTCCAGAAAATGATGTCATGGCTTTAGAACCTTCTGATAGGCTAATTGACATAATTTGAGTCAATTGGAGGTGTAACTGTGGATGTATTTCAAGGCCTACCTTCAAACTCAGTACCTCTTTGCTTGACATCATGGGAAAATCAAAAGAAATCAGCCAAGACCTCAGAAAAGAAATTGTAGACCTCCACAAGTCTTGTTCATCTTTGGGAGAAATTCCAAACGCCTGAAGGTACCACGTTCATCTGTACAAGCAATAGTGCGCAAGTATAAACACCATGAGACCACACAGCCGTCATACCGGTCTGGAAGGAGACGCATTCTGTCTCCTAGAGATGAACGTACTTTGTTACGAAAAGCACAAATCAATCCCACAACAACAGCAAAGGACCTTGTGAAGATGCTGGAGGAATCAGGTACAAAAGTATCTATATCCACAGTAAAACGAGTCCTATATCGACATAACCTGAAAAGCCGCTCAGCAAGGAAGAAGCCACTGCTCCAAAACCCATAAAAAAGCCAGACTACGGTTTACAACTGTGAAGCACAGGTGGCAGCATCATGTTGTGGGGTTGCTTTGCTGCAGGAGGGACTGGTGCACTTCACACAATAGATGGCATCACGAGGAGGGAAAGTTCTGTGTATATATTGAAGCAACATCTCAAGACATCAGTCAGGAAGTTAAAGCTTCGTCGCAAATGGGTCTTCCCAAAAGACAATGACCCGAAGCATACTTCCAAATTTGTGGCAAAATGGCTTAAGGACAACAAAGTCAAGGTATTGGAGTGGCCATCATAAAGCCCTTACCTCAATCCTATAGAAATGTGTGGGCAGAACTGAAGGAGCAAGGAGTCCTACAAACCTGACTCAGGTTCACCATCTCTGTCAGGAGGAATGGGCCAAAATTCACCCAACTTATTGTGGGAAGCTTGTGGAAGGCTACCCGAAACGTTTGACCCAAGTTAAACAATTTAAAGGCAATGCTACCAAATACTAATTGAGTGTATGTAAACTTCTGACCCACTGGGAATGTGATGAAAGAAATTAAAGCGGAAATAAATAATTCTCTCTACTATTATTCTGACATTTCACATTCTTGAAATAAAGTGGTGATCCTAACTGACCTAAAACAGGGATTTTTTACCAGGATTAAATGTCAGGAATTGTGAAACACTGAGTTTAAATTTATTTTGCTAAGGTGTATGTAAACTTCCAACTTCAACTGTCAATGTTCTACTGTATTATCTTTGTCCTTCTATATAACACTGCCCTCTTGGGGCTCAGATAAGTAACTGCGGTTGTGTTTTGCAAGCATTGTGGGCCTACAGTGGAGTCTCATCAACGTTATTGATATGGATGGACATTCATTGTATCTTTCTGAGGAATACCACACAACCTTGAACACCACAAATGCAGACAAGATATTATTTATTTCCATTTCTTTTTTATTCAAAATTAAATGGTTTGATATCAACACACAGTCATCACATTAATCAAAAACAGAGGGAACCCTTATTGTGAATAAAGGAATTTAAAAAAGTGAACCACTTGGTAAAAATAATTGGATGTCATTGACTCTGATAAAATGAATTGAGGGACATGGTTACATTTAGTACATGGTGTTGACATATTTTACATTTATCAATAATCAAAAGGCAATTTGAAGAATAATGCAGGAAGTTTATACACAAAAAGTATAATCAACATTGTCTTATTTTTCATTCCTCAGCATTGTAATGTTCCAAAGCTTTCTATTCTTTAGTCAGAGTCTCTGAAACTATGAAGTAATATTCAGCTGTCCATTTTGGGACATATTTTCATGCCAGTTTCCATGCTGTCTAATATTGTCCTTATATGCTCATGTGTTTCTGGTTTAGATCAAGTTGTCACTGAGGCAAAAAAACGTGTCACTGTATTGTAGTGAAGAGCGATAAGTGGTTTTTGAGAATTTTTTAACCAATCACTTTTTTTTAAACATTAAATGCATTTATAAATAATGACATTAAAATATTTTTGATGCCATCCACTTGACTTTTTCCTGACACTGACAGTGGGTTGAATGCTGTAACAACACAGAATAAAATAGTTCATAAAATAGTTAACTACCATGATGGTAGTTTGGTAGCCCATTACTGCCATCAATATTAACCATAACTTTACTTTAACAAAATATTTCAGTTGTGTATATTACTTCGTTTTTATTTGATGACTTTATTATTTTTCATTCCTTAAAGTCATCATCTCATCTCTGCTCAGGCAGTAGCAGCCAGCCAGCCAGCCAGACATCCATCTAAAGTTATCTCTGTGCATCCCGTTGAACAAGTCATCCTTTTTAGCTAGGTGAGTAACTAGCTGGTTGACAAAATAATTGTATTAGTTGTTCAAAGTAGATACATACTTTCAAGACTGCTTATTACCAACTACTACAACTATCAATTGGGTAGAGCAACCTCATGAATTGTTTCTATCCTTCTGGTCTATGTGTATCCGTCTCTGTCCGGGACTGGGAAGAACAGGCGACAAGGATTATGGTAATTGTAGTTAATTACCACAGTTCTGTGCTGAACTAGGTTGAATATTTGCCTGGCGTCCCACATAGTTATTAGGTGTGTTTGAGGGGTAAAGTGAAAGCAGCCGACTGTAGACGAAAGTTGAGGAGTGGTCGGAGGAGGTGCATCTGTGACAACCAAAGTCTGACACTAATGTGGTTTTCCAACAGCAAGGCTCAGATCAACATGGCAGTGCTGCCATTGTTAATACAAGTTTTTCATTGTGAGTGTGTGTTCTGGGGGTTGGAGCCATGTTTATTTCAACAATTATAAACTGCAATCAGTGAGAAAGAGCCTCAAATATCAAATTCAATTGAATTACTCAACTGTATATATGAATCGTATCAAATTTTGTTCCTATTTCAAACATGTCTTTGGTCACGTTTGTGAGGGTCAATGACAATAGATCCTCCCACAATGCAGGTGACGGCTGCAGACTGAAGTTAGTAAAGAGCATATGTTTTGTAAAGTATATGCAGTCGACACGTAGGCGCAACGATGGTCATCAACTTGACAAAAGTGATCCGCTCAAATGCGCCAATTGACTACGTTTCTCTCATTAATGATTTCACTTCTCTCTAGAGAAACAGCATGTTGAGGCCACAAAAAAAGCAGAATTATATGGAATTCAAGTAATTGAAAGGATGTCGGTCAATTAGTTGTTTAATAACGGGAGATTTTTTTAACGGTGAATCGCTCAGCACTACTGTATTGGCAAGAGGCAGAAACAGTTTGTTACCTTGGCTGTCCTAAGTGGCTCTATTTCCAGAGGGCGTGAGATACTTCTTTAAACAGTTAATCAGTTATACAGTTATAGTTCAGTCTATCTCCTCAGACATCCTCTTGCAATTTACTGACGTGAATGTCTAACAATCCAAAGGTTGTGAGTTCAAATCTCATCATGGACAACGGATAAGCATTTTAGCTAATTAGCAACTTTTCAACTACTTACTACTTTTTAGCTACTTTGCAACTACTTAGCATGATAGCTAACCCTTCCCCTAACCTTAACCCTTTAACCTAACTCCTAAACTTAACCCTAACCTTAACCCCTAACCTTAACCCTTAGCCTACAGTAGCTAACGTTAGCCACCTAACTAACATTAAACTCGTAGCTAGATTTCATAACATATCATATGTTTTTCTAATTCATAACATATAGTATGTTATTCAAATTGTTTGCTGGTTGTTTGCACACCAGTCTGTTTGCTGGTCATTGACTAACCAGTCTGTTGGCTGGTTGTTGGCTCAAAGATTTGTTGGCTGGTTGTGGTCTCACCGGTCTGTTGGCTGGTCTGTTTGCTGGTTGATGGCTCTCCAATCTGTTGGTTGGTCTTTGACTCACCGGTCTGTTGGTTGGTTGTCACTCATCTTTGGCCATTCTGTTGGACACACTGTTCGTACCTAGCGCTGTTGAGGTGGATCTTCTTACCATCTACGACGTCTCTGGACGACCCCTCGGGTGATGTCCGTACTGCGCTGGAGAAGGACACGCTCACCTGCCTCTTCAGGATCTTCAGCACCTTCCTCTTGTAACCCTTACAGGCAAAGAAGTAGATGAATGGGTCCAGGCAGGAGTTAAGGTTCATCAGACAAACAGTGAAGTGTAAGGAGATCTGGAAGGCTGTGAGTTCAGCACAGTCCGTTTCATAGATCAGCTTTCGGATCATGTATTGGAGGAGGTTGATGTGGTAGGGGCTGAAACACATCACGAACACCAGGGAGACACAGCAGATCACCCCAACAGCTTTGCGGCTGCGCCCCGACTTGTCCGTCAGGTGATTGGTCTTGGCCGAGAGGCGGAGTTTACAGCACAGTATGGAGTAGCACAATAGGATTGTCACCACGGGGACTCCATAGCCTAGGAACACAGCTGCGATCAGCATGTAGGCGATGTTGGGCACCTGATCGAAGTTGGGATACTCCATACAAGTGATGAAGCCATCAGACTCCACATTAGTCATGGGCATGGAGAGGAGGGGCAAAGTTTGCATTAAGACCAGCAACCACACCCCAACGCAGATGAACCGGACATTGGAGACCTTCCGGAAGCGTGCGAACCGGAGCGGCAAGACCACAGCAATGAATCGGTCCACACTGAGGCAGGTCATGAAGTTGACCCCGGCATACGTGTTGATGTAGAAGATCAGCCCTGTGATCTTACACAGGGTCTCCCCCAGGGGCCAGTGGAAGCCCAGGGCGTAGTAGATTATCCGTAACGGTAGTGACAGTGTGAACAGGATGTCGGAGATGACCAGGTTGGCAGAGTAAAGCGTGGTGGAGTTCATCTTCTTTAGGTTGGGCCGGATGACATGCAGTGCCAGGGCGTTGCCCAGCAACCCCACGGAGAAGACGATGCTGTAGAAGAGGGGCATGAGGACTCGAGCGTACTCCAGGTGGTCATACAGAGTCGTGCAGGTGTTTGAGTCATTGAGGGTGGGGGTAGGTGTGGGGTTTGCATGGTTGGAGGTCCTCATCACCTCCATCATTGGGCTAGTGGCTATTGTGAAGCTAGCTATAGCTGTAAAAAGAAGAAACATTGTTTGCATTTAGATTTACACATGACTATTGACTGAATGAATATCAGAGGAGGCTGGTGGGAGGAGCTATAGAAGGACAGGCTCATTGTAATGGCTGGAACGATATTAATGGAACATAGTTAAACATGTGGTTTCCATATGATTGATGTGTTTGATACTGTTCAATTTATTTCATTCCAGCCATTACAATGAGCCCATCTTCCTATAGCTTCTCCCACCATCCTCCTCTGATGGATATAGATGTATTGGTACACATAATTACATCCTGTATAAATTCATGTCTATAAACATGTTTCCATCCCCAGTTTTCATATGAGTAAAAGTCACGAAAGCTGTGATGAAAACAGGAAGTTTATTTCGGTACAATTTTATAAATGCAAACAGATAATTTGTTCGTTTGACATGGTGGGATCTTTTTGTGTCAGTAAAATTAATTATGTGAGAAATAATGCAATTATTGATATAATAATCATCATTTCGAAGTTAACTTGGAGTCACACGATGATATGGTGTGTGTTCCTCCGACTACGGAGGAACACACAGTTAATTAGGCTACAGATTAAATAAGTTACGATGAACTTCACAGGGTGGTGAAAGTGCATAGCACAGGAGTTTGGTAGCACCTTAATTGGGGAGGACAGGCAAATGGTAATGGCTGGAGCGGAATTGGTGGAAAGGTATCAACATCAAACACATGGTTTTCATGTGTTTGATGCCATTCCATTTGTGCCGTTCCAGGCATTATTATGAGCCGTCCTCCCCCCTCAGCAGCCTCCATTGGTGCACAGTAAATAGAGGGTCTTATTCTGGTGAAATGATGATCGATGCTTGACTGCCGTTTGACAAATAAAATATTCCATAATATTATCCATAATATTCTCATTATGTAGACTAGCCTAACCACACAGTTTACCCGCACTGTATCTTCAAGCTGTTGTCTAGAGCACACATGCCAAGACCAGTTTAGGCTCATTTGCTATTTTAACAACAGTTTTTGTGACAAAAGAGTTTTTTTTTATTCGGTACATGAAAACATACATTTTGTTTGCACTGTATCAAGTCTGTTTGGTGGAAACACCACTGGTGGGAACATTTGCATATTTTCTTAATACAGATTTTTTTATATTTGCTTGAAAATGTGTCGCCAATTGGTTGGAAACCTAGCTAGTGAGAAGGATTTGGCTTGTAGTAATGTGGAAATTACATCCTACTGCTTGGCACTTATTGTGTCCCGTCCCCTATTTAGAGCGTGATTCGAAGTCACAGCTATGGAACTTGTTACTCTAAGTATGATTTTGCATAAACGGATCAGATGGGTATCTATAATGGGAAATTCTGGTTTCAGTAAGGAAGTAAAACTATTTTTTCTCAATGTGTTTGGATACTGACCTCAAAGGTCTGAAGGAGATGCTGCTTTCTACATAAGTCATATCGCTAACACTTTATAGTAACTTTATTGAACAAGCTAAGGAAGTAAAACTATTCTTTCTCAATGTGTTTGGAGCATTAGATATTGTCGAAACGTTGGATATTACGTTGTTGCATCTGAGCTCCTAGAGTGTGCGGCTCTCCCTTATTTTCAAACTATAATTTGGATTAAAATGGTATTTTGATATTCTGCTTAACACTTAAAACCAATTGACCTATTCTTATTTCCCAAAATATATCAGGTCATTGCGTCTGCTCATATGGCATAGGAATCAGTATTGTCACGTGAAATATAACAAGTAATCACATGAAAATATCAACTCTATTGCCCCTAGCGGTAACATATGCACAGTGGGAAGACTCCAGTGTAGAGGCACATTTTGACCAGTTTCGTTTCACTAAATGCATTCATCCATTTTCACGTGTTCAATATTTTTAACATGCTAAATGACACATTTCAATGATTGTTTTGTAACACCTTACTTTGAAGAAATTTGACATATGCATTCACTCCTATTGCAGGCTAGCATATTTATTTGACCCATCTACCATTAATATCTATACAAAGCACATGCAGTTGACTTGGGTACAGCCAGAGTCAACATGATGGAAGTCTACAAACAATACAAGGGGTTTTCACAGCACACAGCTGCGGTGGTCACGTCACAGAAAAATATTGGTGTTGAAAGACCCTTTCACACTAGGAAGTCTACATCCCTATAGGTCACTCATACACTAGGAAGTCCACATCACTAGGCACCCAGCCAGACCATATCCGTTTTTAGGAAAGTCAAAATGCGTGACCCTGGTCACAGCCCAGACATGAGACTGCTATCTGACAGAGCAGACTCAGGCTGGAAAATAAATATGTTTCCTGACCTATTAACACAAAGCCAAGGGCTCTGGGTATTTCATTGTGAACTGCAGTTACAACTTTCACACAAGGTCAAAAGTCTTTTGTCTTTTTTTAAATATACTTTTTAATTTTTTCCTTTGTAGGAATGCTACATCTTTTTGTCTAGAGTAAGAACATGTTAAAAACAGTGTGGCCCCTGTGGAGCTCCTATAATTTGTTGTTCTACATATAATTGTGTGGTGGCCACAGCATTAGAGTAAGGCGTTAGAGTGAGTAATTTAAGCATTATGGGCACCAACATCTTAACCTCTAGATATTTGAGCTATATTGTGAAACATGTCATCATATAGCTTCAGTATAAGTTAGCCACCTGCTGATTGGCTGTTGTTGACTTTGGAATAGTGTTGTACATTTCTAAGTCTATATTATTAAGTTATAAATTTGCCTGGTTCAACAGCCAGGTCTCAATCATTCAACAGCGTTATTTTGGTATGAGCTGTGTAAGTTGTTTGATAATGTGAACCTAATGATTCATTGATTGTACATTGAACATGAGAAGAACATATTGTTCGCCATAGTTTACAGTTCTCAATACTGCAACTTTTGTTTTGCAGCAATTGTTTGATTTTGAATTTCGCTTTCCAATACTTTCCCAATTCTAGCTGTCAAGTTGAAGTCAATATCAAGTTGAATAAATGAGAATGCATACAAAATCAACATTAAACCAAACCACAAATGTGGACTTACCAAAATCAACTGTATTTCTGTATTCTTCCAAAGTGTGAGAGTTAAGCAGGATAGTTCCTCCTTGGCATGAGACTAAAATTGTCCTCTCAGAGTTCAGCATAGACCACGTTGCCCCAGGCTTTTAGAGCAGAGTGACACATAGTGACAAATAGAGAACTAAGATTGAGTGGCGGGCTGGCTTTTGTAACCATAGTGACATCAAAATATCCTGTGTTACTGTTTATGCTCTTGAGTTTGTGGATCTCTCTGCTCTTTCTTTATCCCTCTCTCTCTCTCTCCCGCTATCTATCTCACTCACTCGCGCGTGCGCTCTCTCTCCCCTACTGTCTCCGTTTCTTGGTTAGGTGAAACTGGCACCTGCTGATGCCCACAAAAATGAAGCTGTCACATATATCTACACTTTTAATGTTTTTATTTTGGTCTGTTTTAAAGAGTATTTTGAATACTGTAAAGAATATAAACATGGAACTAAATCTCAGATGTAGTTTTGTAACTTACTACTTGTGGTAGCCATCTCTTTTATAATTATAAACATATTGCTCATTTGTTGATAATAATTTTAGAAATAATGAATGTCAACTTAGGTACAACTGATAGATAACCAAACAATAATTGATAAATTTTGCTATCAGCTTCGCCTCCCCTAAAATCATTAGGTGTTTATTTTGTTCGTAAAGTTGGAACTAAAAGTCTCTGTTAGGAACAAGTTATCTGGCCAACGTGCTGTGCGATATGTACAGTATGTGTACCCATGAGAGGATGTGGTTTCAAACTCATGGCCTTATATCTTGACATTAATCATTGACATTTTCATGTGTTCCTACTTTTTTCTTTCAAAGTAAAGTTTTGTGGTCTGGTATGAGTTCTCTTTCACGAACATCAACCTACACACATAGAAACATTTGTGTAAGCCTGCACGCACATTCACGCACACACATGGGGCATTTGCGTCCCTCACCTTTGCAATCATGCAAATTTTGGTTTTTGCCCTAACACGACACAGCTGATTCAAAGCTTGATGTTTAGGTGATCATTTGAATCAGCTGTGTCGTGCTAGGGCAAAAACCTTAATTTGCAACCCTTGGGGTCTCGAAGACCGAGTTTGGGAAACCCTGGCTTAGGGTAAGAAATTGTCTTTTCCCAACAGTGATGAGTAGAGTTGTAATGACATGTTTTGGGATTTAAAACTAGAAGCCTTAATTGAAATAATAGTGTTTTAGCTAAAAAGCTAAGGGATGAGGGTGGAGAAATGTAATCACTCATTCATAGACGTCTATATTAGGTTTTGAGCCAGCAATGCATGTTAAAGTGAGTTTTTCCCCTATTAATTTCTCTGTCAATACTCCATAATACATAAAGAAACCAGTTGAGAACTTCATTCCCTACTATTTAATGGACAGCAGATGGCACCGCGATCCGCTAACAAGTTTTCTTTCTTGAAGGATGTACAGAAATGTAGCATTCTCCCGTAGGTATTCTCTGAGAAGGCATTTAAGAAAATCCACTAAGTTGTCAACAGTGGCACTCAAATTACCGAGAAAGGAAGAAAGGAAGCACTGCTCTCGGATCAGCGTTGTCCCTCTTACCTTAGTATCAATCAGCAGTTGCTACCTCAATTTTTGGACGTATAAATGAATGATACAGTGGTTCTTCGTTTAAAAGTTGCGGCGTACTGCAGCACAGCTTGCGGGGAGCCACAGAATTCTATGGCACGTTATTGTGTCAGTCATTGTTAACAGAATGACGCAATTTACCGCAATTTGCCATCATCTACCACAAACGGTCGCGGCATAAGCTCAAAACCTTTAAAGGAAGAACCACTGTATGTTGATTCTTGAAGAATTTGACTTATAGATGCCTCATGAACTTAGTTCAACTGTAGTACCCCCATCAAAAACCAAAATATAAGCTTGTTTACTACAATATTTGTAAACAAAAAATGTAAACAAACACTATATAGCCTCAAAAGATGGTTGAAACTATAATTTTGATACAATGGATGGTCGGTCCATAGTGAGGTTACATTTCTCCAGCCCCATACCCCAGCTTTTTGAAGAGTCAGCGGTGGGGCGACAGCTTTGTTATTGTTTCTACCGCTGATTGACGCTTTAACATTATAATTATTCCACACTACTGACAACCGATCAGCTCCTAGAGAGATATTATCACCTATGACTACAAATATTGAGGCGGCCTATTCTAATGCTTACCCTATAGTAATGCACTAAATCAAGATTTGGCACATCATTACACATGTTACACTTAATTGCATAAAAAATTACAGACAGTAGTGTACAAATAGCTAAATAAAATGCTTATTTCAATATCATTCAAATATATAGGCCTATGCAGCCTATACCGTATTTATCTGTTAATACAGTCATCTCTGTGTTATTTAAAGTGTCTTTATATGCTTGCAAAACAATGGGCAGCTTTGTATTTGTCGTCTGTAGGCAGGTTTCCATTGACCCAGGTTTATATGACAAACGCAATGTCAAAAAATTATGTGTGTGACGTGTAAAGGAAACAGCAGATATAGGACCATTCAAAAAAAATCTACATTTTTACCCGTTCGACAGGAGGGATTTTAGGCTGGTGAGGGAAGGACAGCTCATAATAATGGATGTAATGGAGTGAATGGAATGGTATCAAACAAATGGAAAACCAGGTGTTTGATAACAGTCCATTCTGTTCCAGCCATTACCATGATCCCATCCTCCCAATGTAAAGTGCCACCAGCCACCACTGGATGGATTTTCCTTTTGAGTAAATGTCTTTATTGTGACACATGAGAATGAAACAGTGTTTTTTAAATACATTATGATTGCAGAATATTTTTGAAGGCACGCGGGGCACATTAAAGGTCCCCGAAGCACACACATCCCTGGGTCGCTCCTCTTTTCAGTTCGCTGCAGCTAGCGACAGGAACGAACTGCAAAAAACAAACAAACTGGACAGTTTTATCTCCATCTCTTCATTCAAAGACTCAATCATGGACACTCTTACTGACAGTTGTGGTTGCTTCGCGTGATATATTGTTGCCTCTACCTTTTGCCCCATTATTGTCTGTGCCTAATTTTGTCCAAGTTTTGTGCTGCTACCATGTTGTGCTGCTGCATGTTGTGCTGCTACCATGTTGTTATCATATTGTGTTGCTACCATGCTGTGTTGTCATGTGTTACTGCCATGCTATGTTGTTGTCTTAGGTCTGTCTTTATGCAGTGTTGTGTGTCTCTCTTGTCGTGATGTGTGTTTTGTCCTATATTTTTATTTTTAATCCCAGCCCCCGTCCCCGCAGGAGGACTTTGGTAGGCCATCATTTTAAATAAGAATTTGTTCCTAACTGACTTACCTAGTTAAATAAAGGTTAAATAAAATTACAAATAAATAAAAAAAATGATGTAACTATAAGCTCTACATTTAATTCTAAATGCTTACTGCTTGCAAAATGTAATTTGTTCAACTATAAAAATGTCTTATTGCAGGACAAGGATTGTCCTGACTTTCAAGAATTCCTGAATTGCTTCGCCTTGCTTGTTGGCTGGCATATTTCACCATCCAATTATTTCCGATCTACAAGGGTGCACGTTTCACCATGGCACGGACTAGCCTAGGCAGCCGGTAGTGCATGCCCATTTGTGCTAGATCCATGGCGATACGTTGGCACATGAGAATTATTAGAATAAGGCAAATACTAGTAAATTATTGCATTCTATCCGTGCTGGCTTTCGCTGGCTACTTGAGACATTTAATCAGATACGTGGGAGGGCTTACAGGATGTCGCCAATTTACTAATGCGCAATTTGTCTAAATGGCTAATGGAAACACTTCAACCACAAAAAATGTATTCAACACTGTAGGTTTTGCAATTTTTTACGTGTGACGTTATAATGTCCGGCTGTTTTTATCGACACAAGATAGTTAAATGGCAACGCATGCTAGCAGGCAAATATCACATTTGTTGTCAATGCCAAATTCTAACTGTCGACCAAAAAAAATCACTGGACAAGTTAATAGAAACGGATCTACTGTCACATTCTGTTTCAGTATGATATATTGGATAAAGTAACAAAGACAGACACCAATGTCTAGTTCAATAGCCTTGTTCATGCATTGTACAAATCCCTACACGCGGAGTCCGGGGAACAGTCCGGCTAGTCGATTACCTATCAACTAGACTCCGTAACATCATCCTTTTCAATAGAAAGTGCAAACATAACAGCATAACATAAAATTCTTAACAATCAAGTCATAACAATTAAAAACGCATGACATTTTCTTTTTACTTCAGTTGTCATCTTCCTTTCTTTTTAAATTTTATTTATTTTTATTTATTTATTATTATTATTATTATTATTTTTATTTTATTTTTATAAACAGGAGGACAAGTTAACACAGTCTCTTGCTTACAGAGTAAGCCTGTCCGGTGGCTTGCACAGCCGACCCACCCGTGAGTAAGTATGGGCTCTGACAGGGGTAGGATTAGGGCCACGAGCTGGAGAGCTTGGTGGGGTAGAAGCCTCACCTTCAGTTGGCTCATGTCTCAATTCTGCACCTCTTACCCTTAGGCCTGGACTGTGATCCAGCTCATCTAGGTGAGTGGATGGCGTGTTCTGGCTTGTCTGCTCTGCTACGCGCAGATCCACCCGATTGCGACGATAGAGGGAGCCACCAACATCCACCAGGTAAGAGCGTGGTGCAACTCTCTGTAGGCACGTGCCCAGCCTCCAAAGTCCTGTGTGGTCTCCCGGCAGCGGTTTCATCCTTATCGTTTCACCCACCTCCAGCTCTGGTAGGTCTCGAGCAGTCCGGTCGTAGAAGCACTTAGCGAGCTGCTTTCTGCGACGCAGTTTGTCCGTGACGCCAACCATGACGCAGGGCTCAAGTAGCTTGTTAGCTACGGGGATGGTAGTCTTCAGACGTCTGGACAGAAGGCGTTGTGCTGGGCTGCTGTCCATGTTTTTGGTGGGTGTGTTCCTCCACTGTAAGATCGCTTTCCATGGGTCGTTGCTGTCGCGTGTGGCCCTGCTTAACAGGTTTTTTGCAATTTTGACAGCTGACTCTGCCTTGCCATTTGCTTTTGGGTGTCTTGGAGAGGAAGTCACGTGGTCAAACTCCCATTCTGAGGCGAAACGCTTGAACTGTGCAGTGAATTGTGGGCCATTGTCCGTGATTACCTTGTCAGGCTGACCTTGCCTGGCAAACTGCGCCTTGCAGCGCTTTATGACCGTCTCTGCAGACAAGTCAGGGAGCAGTTCAATTTCCCAAAAGTCAGAGTAGTGATCAACAATGAGAAGATAGTCCTTTTGTCTGTGGCTGAATAAGTCCATGCTGACGATTTGCCAGGCCCTTGTGGGCAGTTCGTGTGACATCATGGTTTCCTTTTGCTGTTCATGAGCGTACTCGTTGCACGTGGTACAGTTGCTGACAAAGTCTTTCATTTCTGCTTGCATGTTTGGCCAGTATAATGTTTCACAAGCCTGGCGGTAACATGCGTCACCTCCAACGTGACTGGAGTGTATGCGGGTAAGCATCTCTGGACGTAGTGATTTGGGAATAATGACCTTCTGACCTCTGAACAAGACGCCATTTTGCACGCTGATCTCATCTCGAAAGGTCCAGTATTCTCTCACTGTGAAAGGTGTCTCCTCTTTCAGGAATGGCCAACCTGCGAGAGCCATGGACTTCAGTGATTGTAGGTGTTCGTCCTTGTCAGTGTGTTGCCTGATCTGGGCTAGGCGGTGGTCTGTGACGTTTAAGTAGTCTGCCTGATTGATCTGTTGAACATCTTGTTGTTCCTGCTGTAGCGAACAGATGGCCTGCCGCTGATAGGCAGTGCCTCTGCCTGTACATTGTGCCGTTGCCCTGCTCAGTGTGTCGCTGATGTACATCTCTGGTCCTGGCTTGTAAATGACCTTCAGGCTGTAGTTTTGCAGAGTCAGGAGCATGCTTTGAAGCCTCTTGGGCGCGTTGAGGAGAGGTTTACTGAATATGGCAATGAGTGGTTTGTGGTCAGTTTCAGCGATGACCAGCTCTCGACCATATAAGTAGTGATGGAATCGCTGGCAGGAGAAGACGATGCTGAGGCACTCTTTCTCAATTTGTGCATAGTTCTGTTCGGTGGGGGTGAGCGCTCTCGAGGCAAACGCAACGGGTTGGCCTTCCTGCATAAGGCAGCATCCAAGTCCCCTTTGGCTGGAGTCGCTCTAGATTGTGACAGGCTTCGTGACGTCGTAGTAGCGCAACACTGGCATGGATGAAGCCAGAGATTTCATCTCCTGCACTGCGGCCTCGTGCTTGGGTAGCCAGTGCCATGGTGTGTCTTTGTCCAGCAACCGGCGCAGAGGCTCACAGACTGCTGATAGGTGTGGCATGAACTTTGCAAGATAGTTTGCAAAATCGATGAGACGCTGTACTCCTTTTGCATCAGATGGGTTTGGCATGTCGAGGATCGCTCGAACCTTGTCTGGGTCCGGCTTCAGGCCTTTTGCCGAAAGAATGTGGCCATGGAAGTGGACGTCTTTCACCTTGAACTGTAGCTTCTTCAGGCCAAGACGAAGCTTAACTGATCGACAGCGCTCCATCAGTGCCAGGAGCTTCACATCGTGGTCGCGTTCTGCTTCATCGTCTGTGTCACCACAGCCTACGATCAGGACATCATCGGCGATGGGTTCTATGCCCTTGAGCCCAGCCAGTAACTCGTGCTGCTTGCGTTGGTATACCTCAGGTGCCACTGAGACACCAAACGGGAGCTTGAGCCAGCGTTTCCGACCCCAGGGGGTCCAGAAGGTAGTCATGAAGCTGCTTTCTTCGTCCAGCTTGCATTGAAGGAATGCATCTCGGGCATCCACCAAGGTGAAAATCCTGGCCTTGGGAAGCTTGTGGAGGACATCCTCTAGTGTCGGCATGATGTAGTGGGATCGTTTCAGTGCTTGGTTCAGATGCTTTGGGTCGATGCAGACCCTCAGCTTCTCTGGTTTTTTCACTATGACCATATTGCTGATCCAGTCCGTTGGTTCGGTCACAGATGTCATGTGGCCATCGGCCTCATACTTGTCCAGCTGGGCCTTCACAGCCACTTTCATTGCAATGGGCACATTGCGAGGAGCACACTGGACTGGAGTGAAGCTCTCATCCACTTCAAAGTGTACCTCCCCAGGCACTGATTCAACGGGCATGTTGAATACATCGTCATATCTGCTGAGTAGTTGTTCTTTGGACAGGGGTCCATGCTGGACATGATCCACAACGTGCAGGTCATTTGGTACAGTGAACTGCATCAGTCCAAGGCGTTCACATGTAGAGCCTGAGAGGAGAGGATGTTGACTGGTTTTCACAATCTCAAACTCCAGCTTGTGTTTGCGTCCACGAATAACACATTCGGTCTCAAAGGTGCCCATAGAGCTCATTAGCTCTCCTGAGTACAGCTTTAGTCTAGTGTCGCTGGGCAATAGATGTGTGTCAGGTGCCAGATTGATTTTGTCTTTGTAGCTCATTACATTGCATGTAGCACCGGAATCCAGTTGACATTGTTGTTGCTTGTTGTGTAATCGTAGTGTCACAAACCATTTCTTCCCTCTTGAGTGTACAGCCCCAATGGATTCATGCATGTAAATGTCACTTTCACTGTTCAGCTCTGAACATTGAGTGACGTCATCAACACAGTGAATCTTGCCCTGACTCACCCTTCTTTTGCTTTTGAGACACACTTTTGCAAAATGATTATTAGTTCCACAAGCTCTGCATGGTTTTCCATAGGCAGGGCAGTGCTCTTTGCCACGTGTGTGCGTATTCCCACAGTATTTACATGCTACTGGGCTCTCTGTGTTCACCGTTCGTGGTGAATTACTCTGCCTTGATTGGTTTTGCCTGAATGTCTGCCTAGCAACAGCGTGAACAGTATCAACGTTGGAGCGTGGGGTTTCGATTTCCATTGCTCTCATTCTCATGTCAGTGACTTCGGCAGTGCGGCACATTTCGATGGCAGTTACTAATGTTAAGTCTCTCTCTCTCAGTAGACGCCGGCGTGTATCCTCATTTGCAATTCCCAGTACTATTTTGTCACGAATCAATTCATCTTTCAATCCCCCGTATTCACAAGTGGCAGATTTTTCTCTCAAACGGGTTGCAAAGTTGTGTACTGACTCACCCTCTTCCTGTTTGCAGCTTCCGAAAACGAACCGCTCGTAAATTACGTTTCTGGCGGGTTTGAAGTAATTCTCCAATGCATCCAATATAGCCTTTGCATCACACTGTTGTCGCGCTGTGAGGGTGAGATTGTGCCGGTAGATATGCCTGCATTCGCTGCCCATTAAACTCCTCAGAGTTGCCGCTTGTACCTCGTTGGGTTTCTCATGTAGACCGGTCGCCAGCGCATAGTCCTCGAATTCATCCCTGAAATTGTCCCAATTAGTATTCCAGTCCCCTGTGAGAACCATGGGATTTGGTGGCGGAATGTTCGCTGCCATAGTGATGGAATAGGAGATTTCTTTGCCTTCAGTCATCGAGGTAGGTAGTGATGCTAGCTAACAACTAGTTGATCAGTGTTGTGAGTAGGAATCGGCGTGTGTTCGCATATGGAACGTAACCGCGCCTATACTGTACTTAGCTACAAAAATAACAAACGTGTGGTTTTCGAGCCACTTCTGATACCATGTTTCAGTATGATATATTGGATAAAGTAATAAAGACAGACACCAATGTCTAGTTCAATAGCCTTGTTCATGCATTGTACAAATCCCTACACGCGGAGTCCGGGGAACAGTCCGGCTAGTCGATTACCTATCAACTAGACTCCATAACACATTCGTTCTGAAGTTATCATCAGTCACAGAAAGACAGAAAACATCTTGATTTTGTGTTTAGCGTGGAAGGGCAAAAAGCATCTAAAAATATACTTAGCCGACTTCACAATGATTTCTATTTTTTATTTTAAATGTATTAGTTTGTCTAGTGCAATTTATCACTTAACAAGTCTACCTTCTTCACTGTTAGTATTTTAAAATCCCTCTAATGAATGACATCCACTGCAGGCTGTGGTGCATCTCCACTTGCTCTTTCCACTATTTGCACTGCCTCCACATAGGAGACCTGTTGGATAGCCCAGATCCTAGATACTGCAACCTCTTTTATCCTAACAGGACACTCCTGGAACTAGGAAGCATGACTCCCATTACAATTACAGCAATGTGCTTCCTCAGACTCTTCAACAAGAAAATATTTGTTTCTTCTGCAAACGCTTACCACATGTCCAAACATTTTACAACTATGACACTGAAATAACTTTTGTTCATACGGTCTCACCGCATATCTCACATACCCAAATTGTACATGAGTCGGTAGAAAAACTTAATCAAACGAAAGCAAAACCGATAGTCTTTCCTCCTTCAATCATTCATGTTAAACGACGTGTGTCAACCACTCGAAGCATAAATGTTACTTCTTCTTCTTCTCTGGTATAATGGAGTTCACACACATCTAATGCCCATTCCGCCATCTACTGTAGGGTAGTAAACAGTATAAAAAATAAATGTCCATTGCGGAATGTCATTTTTTGTACAAAAAACAACAGATAAATCAAAAAACCATCTCACTCCTCTGGTAAAAGTTCAAATCAAACTGCTGCACAGGTTCAGGGGCTTGGGCAGGGGGAACATCTTAATTCAGTATTTCCTGCAATGCTTCGCCTGCTAAAACAACACATTTCACTGCACCAATGAAAACCCATTCAAGGGTTTTTCTTAATTTTTTACAGTTTTTTACATTGTAGAATAATAGTGAAGACATTAAAACTATGAAAAAACACATATGGAATCATGTAGTAACCAAAAAAAGTGTTCAAAAAATCGAAATATGTTTTAGATTCTTCAAAGTACCCAACCATTGCCTTGATGACAGCTTTGCAGACTCTTGCAGACAGCTACCACATACGCTAAGCACTTGTTTGATGCATTTCCTTCACTCTGCAGTCCAACTCATCCCAAACCATCTCAAATTGGGTTGAGGTCGGGTGATTGTGGAGGCTAGGTCATCTGATGCAGCACTCCAACACTCTCCTTCTTGGTCAAATAGCCCTTACACAGCCTGGAGGTGCGTTGGGTCATTGTCCTGTTGAAAAACAAATTATATTCTCACTAAGCGCAAACCAGATGGGATGGCATATTGCTGCAGAATGCTGTGGTAGCCATGCTGGTTAAGTGTGCCTTGAATAAAATAAAAAAATCACAGACAGTGTCACCAGCAAAGCACCATCACACCTCCTCCATGCTTCACGGTGGGCACCACACATGTAGAGATCATCCGTTCACCTACTCTGCATCTCACAAAGACACGGCGGTTGGAACCAAAAATCTCAAATCTGGACTCATCAGACCAAAGGACACATTTCCACCAGTCTAATGTCCATTGCTCACGTTTCTTGGCCAAAGCAAGTCTCTTCTTATTATTGGTATCTTTTAGTAGTGGTTTATTTGCAGCAATTTGACCATGAAGGCCTTATTCACGCAATCTCTTCTGAACAGTTGATGTTGAGATGTGTCTTTTACTTGAACTCTGTGAAGCATTTATTTGGGCTGCGAATTCTGAAGCTGGTAACTCCATTGAACTTATCCTCTTCAGCAGAGGTAACTCTGGGTCATCCTTTCCTGTGGCCGTCCTCATGAGAGCCAGTTTCATCATAGTGCTTGATGGTTTTTGCAACTGCAATTGAAGAAGTTCTTGAAAGTAATGAAAGACTACTGTTTCTCTTTGCTTATTAGAGCTGTTCTTACCATAATATGGACTTTGTCTTTTACCAAATAGGGCTATCTTCTGTATACCACCCTTACCTTGTCACAACACAACTGATTGGCTCATACACATTAAGAAGGAAAGAAATTCCACAAATGTACTTTGGCCACCTGTTAATTGAAATGCATTCCAGTTGACTACCTCATGAAGCTGGTTGAGAGAATGCCAAGAGTGTACAAAGCTGTCATCAAGGCAAAGGGTGGCTAATTTGAAGAATCTCAAACATAAAATATATTTTGATTTGTTTAACACTTTTTTGGTTATTACATGATTCCTGTGGCATTCTGCATTTGCATCGAATGGCCCCTGCGATATGTAACTTTTCAGGGAAGTCAGGAACCGATATACTCAGTCAGTTAGGAAAGCTAAGGCTAGCTTTTTCAAACAGACATTTGCTTCCTGTAGCACCAATTCCAAAAAGTTTTCGGACACTGTAAAGTCCATGGAGAATAAGAGCACCTCCTCCCAGCTGCCCACTGTACAGAGGATAGGAAACACGGTCACCACCGATACATCTACGATAATCGATCATTTCAATAAGTATTTTTCTACGGCTGGCCGTGCTTTCCACCTGGCTACCCCTATCCCGGCCAATATCTCAGCAGCCCCTGCAGCAACTTGCCCAAGATCCCCCTGCTTCTCCTTCACCCAAATCCAGACAGCTGATGTTCTGAAAGAGCTGCAAAATCTGGATCCCTACAAATTAGCTAGGCTAGACAATCTGGACCGTCTCTTTCTAAAATTATCCACCAAAATTGTTGCAACTCCTATTGCTAGCCTATTCAACCCCTCTTTTGTTTCATCTGAGATCCCCAAAGATTAGAAACCTGCCGAAGTCATCCCCCTCTTCAAAGGGTGTGACACTCTAGACCCTAACTGTTATAAACTTATATCCATCCTGCCCTGCCTTTATAAAATCTTTGAAAGCCAAGTTAACAAACAGATCACCGACCATTTTGAATCCCACCGTACCTTCTCCACTATGCAATCTGGTTTCTGAGCTGGTCATTGGTGCACCTCAGCCACGCTCAAGGTCCTAAACGATATCATAACTGCCATCGATAAAAGACAGTAATGTGCAGCCGTCTTCATTGACCTGGCCAACACTTTCAACTCTGTCAATCACCACATTCTTATCGGCAGACTCAACAGCCTTGGCTTCTCTAATGACTGCCTCGCCTGGTTCACTATCTACTTCTCAGATAGAGTTCAGTGTGTCAAATCGGAGGGCCTGTTGTCCAGACCTCTGGCAGTCTCCATGGGGGTGCCACAGGGTTCAATTCTCGGGCCGACTCTTTTCTCTGTATATATCAATGATGTCGCTCTTGGTGCTAGTGATTCTCTGATCCACCATCTACGCAGATGACACCATTCTGTATACTTCTGGCCCTTCTTTGGGCACTGTGCTAACAAACCTCCAAACGAGCTTCAACGCCATACAACACTCCTTCCGTGGCCTCCAACTGTTTTTAAATGCTAGTAAAACTAAGTGCATGCTCTTCAACCGATTGCTACACCCACCCTCCCGCCCGACTAATATCACTACTCTGGACGGTTCTGACCTAGAATTTGTGGACAACTACAAATACTTAGGTGCCAAACATACCCTCTCAAAACTGACTATCCTACCATTCCTTGACTTTGGCAATGTCTTTTACAAAATAGTCCCAACACTCTACTCAGCAAACTGGATGTAGTCACTCACAGTGCCATCCGTTTTATCACCAAAGCCCCATATACTACCCACCACTGCGACCTGTATGCTCTCGTTGGCTGGCCCTCACTACATATCCGTTGCCAAACCCACTGGCTCCAGGTCATAAATAAGTCTTTGCTAGGTAAAGCCCCTCCTTATCTCAGCTCACTGGTCACCATAGCAACAACCACCCGTAGCACGCGCTCCAGCAGGTATATTGCACTGGTCATCCCCCAACACTTACTTTGGCCGCCTTTCCTTCCAGTTCTCTGCTGCCATTGACTGGAACGAATTGTAAAAATCACTGAAGCTGGAGTCTAATAGCTCCCTCGCTAACGTTAAGCATCAGCTGTCAAAGCAGCTTACCGATCACTGTACCTATATACACCCCATCTGTAAATAGCACACCCAACTACCTAATCCCCATATTATTGCTTACCCTCTTGCTCTTTTGCACCCCAGTATCTCTACTTGCACATCATCATCTGCACATCTATCACTCCAGTATTAATGCTAAACTTTAATTATTTTGCCTCTATGGCTTATTTATTGCCTACCTCCCTACTCTTCTACATTTGCACACACTGTGCATATATTTTGTATTGTGTTATTGACTGTACATTAGTTTATGTGTAACTCTGTGTTGTTGTTTTTGTCGCACTGCTTTGCTTTATCTTGGCCAGGTTGCAGTTGTCAATGAGAACTTGGCCTACCTGTCCTACCTGGTTAAATAAAGGTGAAATAAAATAAAAATAAATAAATATGTGTAATTTCATAGTTTTGATGTCTTCACTATTATTCTACAATGTTGAAAATGTTAAATATATAAAAAACCCTGGAATGAGTAGGTGTGTCCAAACTTTTGACTGGTACTGTACATCACAGAAGACTGAAGTATAACAAAACTGATTGACTTAGAAATACCAGACTTTTCTCAGTTTAACCTGTTGGGGCTAGGGGGCAGTATTTGCACGGCCGGGTAAAAAACGTACCCGATTTAATCTGGTTACTACTCCTGCCCAGAAACTAGAATATGCATATAATTAGTAGATTTGGATAGAAAACACTCTAAAGTTTCTAAAACTGTTTGAATGGTGTCTGTGAGTATAACAGAACTCATATGGCAGGCCAAAACCTGAGATGATTCCATACAGGAAGTGCCCCCTCTGAAAATCTATTGTCCTTCTGTTGCCTCTCTATCAAAAATACAGCATCTGTGCTGTAACGTGACATTTTCTAAGGCTTCCATTGGCTCTCAGAAGGCACCAGAAAGTGTAATGAGATGTCTGCAGTCTCTGGGTTAAGTACAGCAGCTCTGTTTGTTTCTAGCCTGCCTGGGGACAGTGACACTGGAGATACGCATTCATGTGAATTCTCCATTTTGTCCTTTCAGTCTTTCAATGAATACAACGTCGCCCGGTTGGAATATTATCGCTATTTTACGAGAAAAATCGCATAAAAATGTATTTTAAACAGCGTTTGACATGCTTCGAAGTACGGTAATGGAATATTTTGAATTTTTTTGTCACGAAATGCGCTCGTGCGTCACCCTTCGGATTGTGACCTGAACGCATGAACAAAACGGAGCTATTTCAATATAACTATGGATTATTTGGAACCAAAACAACATTTGTTGTTGAAGTAGAAGTCCTTGGAGTGCATTCTAACGAAGAACAGCAAAGGTAATACAAATTTTCTTATAGTAAATCTGAGTTTGGTGAGGGCCAAACTTGGTGGGTGTCAAATTAGCTAGCCGTGATGGCCGGGCTATCTACTCAGAATATTGCAAAATGTGCTTTCGCCGAAAAGCTATTTTAAAATCTGACACCGCGATTGCATAAAGGATTTCTGTATCTATAATTCTTAAAATAATTGTTATGTATTTTGTGAACGTTAATCGTGAGTAATTAAGTAAATTCACCGGAAGTTTGCGGTGTGTGTACTAGTTGCTAGTTCTGAACATCACATGCTAATGTAAAAAGCTGTTTTTTGATATAAATATGAACTTGATTGAACAAAACATGCATGTATTGTATAACATAATGTCCTAGGAGTGTCATCTGATGAAGATCATCAAAGGTTAGTGCTGCATTTAGCTGTGTTTTTGGTTTTTGTGACATATATAGACATCCCTCTAGTGTGTGGGGGCTGTGCTTTGGCAAAGTGGGTGGGGTTATATCCTGCCTGTTTGGCCCTGTCCGGGGGTATCATCGGATGGGGCCACAGTGTCTTCTGATCCCTCCTGTCTCAGCCTCCAGTATTTATGCTGCAGTAGTTTATGTGTCGGGGGGCTAGGGTCAGTCTGTTACATCTGGAGTATTTCTCTTGTCTTATCCGGTGTCCTGTGTGAATTTAAATATGCTCTCTCTAATTCTCTCTTTCTCTCTTTCTTTCTTTCTCTCGGAGGACCTGAGCTGTTAGGACCATGCCTCAGGACTACCTGGCATGATGACTCCTTGCTGTCCCCAGTCCACCTGGCCATGCTGCTGCTCCAGTTTCAACTGTTCTGCCTGCGGCTACGGAACCCTGACCTGTTCACCGGAGGTGCTTGTTGCACCCTCGACAACTACTATGATTATTATTATTTGACCATGCTGGTCATTTATGAACATTTTAACATCTTGACCATGTTCTGTTATAATATCCACCCGGCACAGCCAGAAGAGGACTGGCCACCCCTCATAGCCTGGTTCCTCTCTAGGTTTCTTCCTAGGTTTTTGCCCTTTCTAGGGAGTTTTTCCTAGGGAGTTTTTCCTAGCCACCGTGCTTCTTTCACGTGCATTGCTTGCTGTTTGGGGTTTTAGGCTGGGTTTCTGTACAGCACTTTGAGATTTCAGCGGATGTACGAAGGGCTATATAAATACATTTGATTTGATTTGACCTACTGTACTGGAGTGTGTAGTCACAGTTTACAGACTAAATGGATAAAGAACCAAACATTAAGAACAACTAAACCCTCCTATCTAATCGTGTACTACTAAGAAAATAAAAAAGAACCCTACTAACTTCTAAGAAACCACAATCCAACCCCCATCCATTCTCCATAATGCTACACATCAATCATTCCGTCTTCCACATACCGCTACTTACAACAATAACTCAACACATGCTTCACTGTTTCATCAACAATGCACTCCGTACACAAACCATTCACATGCTTGCCAACCAGATGTAATGATTAGTTCAATGTACAATGTCATAGGTGCAACCGAGCAAACACCACCTCTTCCCTCCTAATCTAACTTTTGAATCTTGGTCCACCAACCTTTCTTTGGAGGGCATCAAAATGCCGGCCCTTACATGCTGACCAGATGTTTGCATGCGCTATCACGCGCAAGTTGATTTTATCCAACCACACCAGACGCGATCAGGACACACAGGTTCAAATATCAAAACATACTCTGAACCAACTATATTAAGGGACAGGTCGAAAAGCATTAAACATGTATAATTTGTCCTGGGATACAAACATCGGGTTGTTGTTTTAACTGAAATGCACAAGGTCTTCTACTCCAACAACTAATCCACAGATAAAAGGGTAAACCGTTTCTAGTAAACCGTTTCTAGTAATCTCTCCTCCTTCAGGCTTCTTCTTTAGACTTTTATATGGTGGTTGGCAACCATCTTTAAGGTGCATTACCGCTACCAACTGGACTGGAGTGTGGACCTCAGTTCATCTTTCAATCACCAACAAGGGTATATACTCCTAAATACCAATAAGGAGATGGCACATGGGTATATGCTCCTAAAAACCAATGAGTAGATGGGAGAGGCGGCACTTGCAGCGCATCAAGCGTCACAAATAGAATCAAGTTCTATTTTAGCGCCTGGCTATGCAGACGCTTGTTGACGTCGGAAGCACTGTGGGTGCAATGATTGAATAACATGTATGCGTAAATGTATTTAGCAACGCGAGCATTATCAAATCAAGTCAAATTTATTTATATAGCCCTTCGTATATCAGCTGAAATCTCAAAGTGCTGTACAGAAACCCAGCCTAAAACCCCAAACAGCAAGCAATGCATGTGAAAGAAGCACGGTGGCTAGGAAAAACTCCCTAGGAAAAACTCCCTAGAAAGGGCAAAAACCCAGGAAGAGAAACCTAGAGAGGAACCAGGCTATGAGGGGTGGCCAGTCCTCTTCTGGCTGTGCCGGGTGGATATTATAACAGAACATGGTCAAGATGTTAAAATGTTCATAAATGACCAGCATGGTCAAATAATAATAATCATAGTAGTTGTCGAGGGTGCAACAAGCACGTCCGGTGAACAGGTCAGGGTTCCGTAGCCGCAGGCAGAACAGTTGAAACTGGAGCAGCAGCATGGCCAGGTGGACTGGGGACAGCAAGGAGTCATCATGCCAGGTAGTCCCGAGGCATGGTCCTAGGGCTCAGGTCCTCCGAGAGAGAGAAAGAAAGAAAGAGAGAAAGAGAGAATTAGAGAGAGCATATTTAAATTCACACAGGACACCGGATAAGACAAGAGAATACTCCAGATGTAACAGACTGACCCTAGCCCCCCGACACATTATGGTCAGCATGTTAGGCTCGCTGTCCCACCTCTTCTGCCACATGTCTATCATAGTGGCTTGAATTTTATATTTGGCCTCACCTACCTCTCCCGGTCATACTCTCTGAACTAACTTGACAGTGTATCAGTGTTCCCCAACTGGCAGCTTGCGCGTGGTGTATTTTTTTGTTGTATTCATTGTATTTTCTTGCATTTTAAATTTGTGTGACTGTCCAAGTCTATCAGTGTATCAGTGCTTTCTTACTTGTCATGTTTTGTGTTTTTTTGTGGACCTTGGGAAGAGTAGCTGCTGCTTCTGCAAAAGCTAATGGGGATCCAAATAAACAGGTAAAAGGCTGTGTTCGGCCCAACGCAATATTCAGAAAATCTGTAAGACCTTTTCACAGTTGGTCTAGTAGCAGTAGCTTAAACTGTTAAAGAGCTGTACCATTTTGAAAACCAACCACTTTAGGCTGCCATTGACAGCCATGTTGTTTTATGCAATTTCAAATAGTTCTAACAAATAGTAATAATGTTTGGTGGTAGGACTTGTGCATCAATCTACACAAAATATACCCCATAAGTACCCCATTAAAGTTTTGCAAACATTTTAAAAATAAAAACAGAAATAAATGATTTACCTAAGAATTCAGACCTTTCACTATGACATCCAAAATTGAGCTCAGGTGCATCCTGTTTCCATTGATCATCATTGATATGTTTCTACACATTTATTGGAGTCCACCTGTGGTAAAATACATTGATTGGACATTATTTGGAAAGGCACACACCTGTATATATAAGGTTCCACAGTTGACAGTGCATGTCAGAGCAAAAACCAAGCCATGAGGTCGAAGGAATTGTCCGTAGAGCTCCGACACAGGATTATGTCGAGGCACAGATCTGGGGAAGGCTACCAAAACATTTCTGCAGCATTGAAGGTCCCCAAGAACACAGTGGCCTCCAACATTCTTTAATGGAAGACGTTGGGAACAACCAAGACTTTTCCTAGAGCTGGCCGCACGGCCAACTGAGCAATCGGGGGAGAAGGGCCTTGGTCAGGGACGTCACTCTGACAGAGCTCCAGAGTTATTCTGTGGAGATGGGAGAACCTTCCAGAAACCCAAGCACCTCTGCAGCACTCCACCAATCAGCCCTTTATGGTATAGTGCAGCGAATCTCCCCATCCAACCTGACCGAGATTGAAAGGATCTGCAGAGATGAATGGGAGAAACTCGCCAAATACAGGTGTACCAAGCTTGTAGTGTCAAACCCAAGAAGACTTCAGGATGTAATCGCTGCCAAAAGTGATTCAACAAAGTGCTGAGTAAATGGTCTGAATACTTCTAGCTGTTTTTAATAAATGTGCAAAAATCTCTAAAATTCTGTTTTTGTTTTGTCATTATGGGGTATTGTGTGTCGATTGCTGAGGGGGGAAAAACTATTTAATACATTTTAGAATAATGCTGTAATGTAACAACATGTGGAAAAAGTCAAGTGGTGTGAATACATTCCAAATACTCTATATGCTTGTTCTGCTGTAGACAACAATTTCATTTGAAACAAATACTGTTTAGCCTCTGAATGTGGATAAAATTGTCATTTTGTATCCGTAGCTCTGTCAATGAGTTTGAGAGGGGTACATTACTATTATTATTATTAAATGTAACAAAATGTGGAAAAAGGGAAGGGGACTGAATACTTTCCAAATGCACTGTATATAAAAATATGATTTCATGAAAATGTTTATTTGGCCTTACTGCTAAAAATGCATTCATTTACATTTACATTTACGTCATTTAGCAGACGCTCTTATCCAGAGTGACTTACAAATTGGTGCATTCACCTTATGATATCCATTGGAACAACCACTTTACAATTGTACATCTATAAATCTCTTTTTTTGGGGGGGGTGGGTTAGAAGGATTACTTTATCCTATCCCAGGTATTCCTTAAAGAGGTGGGGTTTCAGGTGTCTCCGGAAGGTGGTGATTGACTGTGGTGGCGTCGTGAGGGAGCTTGTTCTACCATTGGGGTGCCAGAGCAGCGAACAGTTTTGACTGGGCTGAGCAGGAACTGTGCTTCCGCACAGGTAGGGGGGCCAGCAGGCCAGAGGTGGATGAACGCAGTGCCCTTGTTTGGGTGTAGGGACTGATCAGAGCCTGAAGGTACGGGGGTGCCGTTCCCCTCACAGCTCCGTAGGCAAGCACCATGGTCTTGTAGCAGATGCGAGCTTCAACTGGAAGCCAGTGGAGTGTGTGGAGGATCGAGGTGACGTGAGAGAACTTGGGAAGGTTGAACACCAGACGGGCTGCGGCGTTCTGGATGAGTTGTAGGGGTTTAATGGCACAGGCAGGGAGCCCAGCCAACAGCGAGTTGCAGTAATCCAGACCAGAGATGACAAGTGCCTGGATTAGGACCGGCGCCGCTTCCTGTGTAAGGCAGGGTCGTACCCTATGAATGTTGTAGAGCATGAACCTACAGGATCGGGTCACCGCCTTGATGTTAGCGGAGAACGACAGGGTGTTGTCCAGGGTCACGCCAAGGCTCTTAGCACTCTGGGAGGAGGACACAATGGAGTTGTCAACCGTGATGGTGAGATCATGGAACGAGCAGTCCTTCCCCGGGAGGAAGAGCAGCTCCATCTTGCCGAGGTTCAGCTTGAGGTGGTGATCCGTCATCCACACTGATATGTCTACCAGACATGCAGAGATGCGATTTGCCACCTGGTTATCAGAAGGGGGAAAGGAGAAGATGAATTGTGTGTCGTCTGCGTAGCAATGATAGGAGAGACCATGTGAGGATATGACAGAGCCAAGTGACTTGGTGTATAGCGAGAACAGGAGAGGGCCTAGAACTGAGCCCTGGGGGACCCCAGTGGTGAGAGCACGTGGTGCGGAGACAGATTCTCGCCACGCCACCTGGTAGGAGCAACCTGTCAGGTAGGACGCAATCCAAGAGTGAGCCGCGCCGGAGATGCCCAACTCGGAGAGGGTGGAGAGGAGGATCTGATGGTTCACAGTATCAAACGCAGCAGATAGGTCTAGAAGGATGAGAGCAGAGGAGAGAGAGTTAGCTTTAGCAGTGCTGAGAGCCTCCGTGACACCGAGAAGAGCAGTCTCAGTTGAATGACCAGTCTTGAAACCTGACTGAGTTGGATCAAGAAGGTCATTCTGAGAGAGATAGCAAGAGAGCTGGCCAAGGACGGCAAACTCAAGAGTTTTGGAGAGAAAATAAAGAAGGGATACTGGTCTGTAGTTGTTGACATCGGAGGGATCGAGTGTAGGTTTTTTGAGAAGGGGTGCAACTCTCACTCTCTTGAAGACATTCACTACATGGAACAACAGATAGTCCCCTAAAAATACTAAGCTACAGTTGAAGTTGGAAGATTACATACATTTACATTGAAGTCATTAAGACTCATTTTTCAACCACTCCACAAATTTCTTGTTAACAAACGATAGTTTTGGCAAGTCGGTTAGGACATCTACTTTGTGCATGACACAAGTCATTTTTCCAACAATTGTTTACAGGCAGATTATTTCACTTCTAATTCACTGTATCACAATTCCAGTGGGTCAGAAGTTTACATACACTAAGTTGACTGTGCCTTTAAACAGCTTGGAAAATTCCAGAAAATGATTTCATGGCTTTAGAAACTTCTGATAGGCTAATTGACATAATTTGAGTCAATTGGAGGTGTAAATGTGGATGTATTTCGAGGCCTACCTTCAAACTCAGTGCCTCTTTGCTTGACAACATGTAAAAAACAAAAGAATCAGCCAAGACCTCAGGAAAAATATTCCAGACCTCCACAAGTCTGGTTCATCCTTGGGAGCAATTTCCAAACACCTGAAAGTACCACGTTCATCTGTACACACAATAGTGCGCAAGTACAAACACCATGGGACCACGCAGCCGTCATACCGCTCAGGAAGGAGACGCATTCTGTCTCCTAGACATGAACGTACTTTGGTGCGAAAAGTGCAACTCATTCCCAGAACAACAGCAAAGGACCTTGTGAAGATGCTGGAGGTAACCGGTACAAAAGTATCTATATCCACAGTAAAGCGAGTCCTATATCGACATAACCTGAAAGGCCGCTCAGCACGGAAGAAGCCACTGCTCCAAAACCGCCATAAAAAAGCCAGACTACGGTTTGCAACTGCACATGAGGACAAAGATTGTACTTTTCGGAGAAATGTCTGGTCTGATGAAGCAAAAATAGAACTGTTTGGCCATAATGACCATTGTTATGTTAGGAGGAAATAGGGGGAGGCGTGCAAGCCGAAGAACACCATCCCAACCATGAAGCACAGGGGTGGCAGCATCATGTTTTGGGGGTGCTTTGCTGCAGGAGGGACTGGTGCACTTCACAAAATAAATAGCATCATGAGGAGGGAAAATTATGTAGATATATTGAAGCAACATCTCAAGACATCAGTCAGGAAGTTAACCTGTCTAGGCTAGGGGGCAGTATTTTCACAGCCGGATAAAAAACATACCCGATTTAAACTGGTTACTACTCTTTCCCAGAAATTGTTAGTAGATGTGGATAGAAAACACTCTGAAGTTTCTAAAACTGTTTGAATGGTGTGTGTGAGTATAACAGAACTCATATGGCGGGCAAAAAGCTGAGAAAATAACAAGCAGGAAGTAGCCTGTCTGCAATTTTGTAGTTCTCCCTTTGCTTCTCTATCGAAACTACAGTGCCCGTGGGGTTATGTAGCACTTTCTAAGGCTTCCATTGGCTCTCTAAAGCGTTCAGAAAGCGGATTGACGCGTCTCCTGTCTCCGGGCAGATAACAGAAGCACAGTTTGTCAGTGGACTGCTTGGTGGCTAAGAGATGGGAAATGCTCATTCACGAGACCTCGCCATTTTTTCTCTTCCATTTTGAAAGAATACAGCATTGTCCGGTTGGAATATTATCACTATTTTACGAGAAAAATACAATAAAAATTGATATTAAACAGCGTTTGACGTGCTTCTAAGTACCGTAAAGGAACATTTTGACATTTTTTGTCTCGAAATATGCTCGTGGGTAACCCTTCGGATAGTGACCAGAACGCACGAACAAAACGGGGATATTTGCACATAACTATGGATTATTTGGAACAAAAACAACATTTGTTGTGGAAGTACCAGTCCTGGGAGTGCATTCTGACGAAGATCAGCAAAGGTAATCACATTTTTTTAATAGTAATTCTGAGTTTAGGTTGCCCCAAACTTGGCGGGTGTCAAATTAGCTAGCCGTGATGGCTGAGCTATGTACTCAGAATATTGCAAAATGTGCTTTCGCCGAAAAACTATTTTAAAATCTGACATAGCGATTGCATAAAGGAGTTCTGTATCTATAATTCTTAAAATAATTGTTATGTATTTTGTCAACATTTATCATGAGTAATTTAGTAAATTCACCTGAAGTTTGCGGTGGGAATGCTAGTTCTGAACATCACATGCTAATGTATAAAGCTGTTTTTTTATATAAATATGAACTTGATTGAACAAAACATGCATGTATTGTATAACATAATGTCCTAGGAGTGTCATCTGATGAAGATCATCAAAGGTTAGTGCTGCATTTAGCTGTGTTTTTGGTATTTGTGACATATATGCTTGCTTTGAAAATGGCTGTGAAGTTATTTGTGGCTATGTACTCTCCTAACATAACCTAATGTTTTGCTTTCGCTGTAAAGCCTTTTTGAAATCGGACAATGTGGTTAGATTAACCTCTCTAGGATAGGGGGCAGTATTTTCACATCCGGATAAAAAACGTACCCGATATAATCTGGTTATTACTACTGCCCAGAAACTAGAATATGCATATAATTGTTTGATTTGGATAGAAAACACCCTAAAGTTTCTAAAACTGTTTGAATGGTGTCTGTGAGTATAACATAACTCATATGGCAGGCAAAAACCTGAGAAGATTCTGTACAGGAAGTGCCCTCTCTGACCATTTCTTGGCCTTCTACACTCTCTTTATTGAAAACTGAGGATCTCTGCTGTAACGTGACATTTTCTAAGGCTCCCATAGGCTCTCAGAAGGCGCCAGAACGTTGAATGATGACTTTGCAGCCCATGGCTGAAAAACAGTAGCGCATTTGGTAAGTGGTCAATCTGAGAACAATGAGACGGGGGCGCACGAGCACGTGCAGAGTCCATTTTAGATTTTGAGTCTTTGAACGAAAACAGGGTTTCCCGGTCGGAATATTATCGCTTTTTTACGAGAAAAATCGCATAAAAATTGATTTTAAACAGCGTTTGACATGCTTCGAAGTACGGTAATGGAATGTTTATAATTTTTTTGTCACGATACGCGTCCGCGCGTCACCGTTCGGATAGTGTCTTGAATGCAAGAACAAAACAGAGAATATTTGAACATAACTATGGATTATTTTGAACCAAAACAACATTTGTGGATGAAGTAGAAGTCCTGTGAGTGCATTCTGACGAAGAACAGCAAAGGTAATCCAATTTTTCTTATAGTAAATCTGAGTTTGGTGCGTGCCAAACTTGGTGGGTGTCAAAATAGCTAGCCCGTGATGGTGAGTTATCTACTCAGAATATTGTAAAATGTGCTTTTGCCGAAAAGCTATTTTAAAATCGGACACAGCGATTGCATAAAGGAGTTCTGAATCTATAATTCTTAAAATAATTGTTATGTTTTTTGTGAACGTTTATCGTGAGTAATTTAGTAAATTCACCGGAAGTTTGCGGTGGGTATGCATATTACATGCATATTCTAGTTACTGGGCAGGAGTAGTAACCAGATTAAATCGGGTACGTTTTTTATCCGGCCGTGCAAATACTGCCCCCTATCCCCAACAGGTTAAACAATTTATAGGCAACACTACCAAATACTAATTGAATGTATGTAAACTTCTGACCCACTGGGAATGTGATGAAAGAAATAAAAGCTGAAAAAATCATTCTCTCTACTTTTATTCTGACATTTCACATTCTTAAAATAAAGTGGTGATCCTAACTGACCTGAGACAGGGAATTTTTACAAGGACTAAATGTCAGAAATTGTTTAAAACTTTGTTTAAATGTATTTGGCTAAGGTGTATGTGATCTTCCAACTTATACTGTATATGGAATTGTTTTAAGAAGGTCATATCAAGGATAATTTTCCTTTTTGACCCCTTGAGATCAGGAAACATTTAAATTTTATATCAGGGCGGCAAATTCAAAAACAACAAATGTCATAATTCAACTTTCTCAAACATACAACTAATTTACACCATTTTAAAGATACACTTCTCCTTGATGTAACCACATTGTCCGATTTCAAAAAGGCTTTACAGAGAAAGCAAAACATTAGATTATGTTAGGAGAGTACATAGACAAAAATAATCACACAGCCATTTTCCAAGCAAGGACATGTGTCAATAAAACCCAAAACACAGCTAAATGAAGCACTAACCTTTGACGATCTTCATCAGATGACACACCTAGGACATTATGTTACACAATACATGTATGTTTTGTTCGATAAAGTTCATATTTATATCCAAAAACAGCATTTTACATTGGCGCATGATGTTGAGAAAATGTATTCCCATGTATTCCCACCAAAACGGCCGGTGAATGTGCACATCAATTTACAAAAATACTCATCACTCATCATAAACGTTGACAAAATATATAACAAATATTTAAAGAATTATAGATCGACTACCCCTGGATGCAACCGCTGTGTAGACATTACAGATAATTAAAATATCCGACAGGAAACACATTTAACATTCAGTTGCTACTTTCTATTTGCTGTCCAGTCATATGGTCTATCACATTAGATGTTCTTTTATTTTTTTCTTGAAGGTGGATTTATTTTTTGCCTGAGAAATATGGATTGGTAAAAAGTTCCATTCAACTATAGCTCTATATAAAACTATAGATTTAAGGCGATTTGTCCTTGTCTTGAGCTGTTTTAGCTGCCCTGAATTTGCCTGTCTGGTTTGGTGGTTATGCGTGTTGCTAGTATGTACTAATTGGACTGAAAAATAACGTGTTTTTTTGACAACTATAACATTCCTAAAGAAAACCAGAAGACTAGATAGTAATTTGTTTTTAACGTGAAACGATGAAAGATTCTGATGCATTTTAGTAATATTCATTCGGTTAGAGCAATGAAGAGATAATCTGGCAGCCCTGTTTTGAGCCATTTGGAGCTTTTTTATATCTTTCTTTGCTGCAAATGACCATATAACCGGGCAGTGGTCTAAGTGTGATAGGACCAGGAATTGAATCACCTGATTCAGTGTGCTAGATTTGACATACTCTGAACATTTTCTTGTAACAGTAATTCCCTTACCCATCTTAATAACAATATTATCTATGTGTTCCGACCATGATAAAGCTGAGTCCAACATGACACCTTGTAGATTTGTTTTTTTCACTTGCTCTACATGTGTTCTATTCATCTACAAATTCAACTGGGGATCATAAGCAAGCATATATCTTGAACCAAATACAATACATTTAGTTTTAAAATGTTCAACACCAATTTGTTCATATCAACCCCCTCAGACACCATTCTTAGTTCACTACTCAGTACATCTGTTAGCTCATTACATTCTGATGCTGCACTATACATTGTAGAGTCATCGGCATACATGACCACTCTTGCTTTGTTCATTACTGAAGGTAAATCATTAGTGAAGATAGAGTAGAGCAGTGGGCCTAGGCAGCTTCCTTGAGGAACACCACAATGTATATCTTTACTATTTGAAAAGCTACCATTAAAGAATGCATCTTTAAAACAATAACGTTTGAGTTTTCCTAGTAACAGTTCATGATCAATTACATCAAAAGCAGCACTGAAATCCAGCAACACTGCACCAACTAACTTCCTATCAACCATACTCTTTAACCAATCATCTGTCATTTGTGCTAAGGCCGTACACGTAGAATGACCTTCTTTGTATGCATGCTAGAAACCCTTTATCAGACAATTACATGAGAAATAATCCTTGATTTGTACAGATATCATTTTTCCAATCATTTACTTAACACAGGCAGCAAGCTTATGAGATGACTATTAGGACCAACGAATGCAGATTTTTTATCCTTACATAGTGGACTCTTTCCAGACTTCTGGGCACACCCCATACATCAAGCACTTATAAAAAAGATGAGAGATTGGGGTAGATATTTGGTTAGCTGTAACTCTAAGCAATTTGGCGTCAAGATTATCTCTACCAGGCGACTTGTCATTTGAAAGAGATAACAGCATCCTTTCTACCTCTTCCATTTCTACTTGATGACATTTAAACTTGCATTGCCTCTCCTTCATGATACAATCTTTTATAAGGGTATATGACATGGAGCTATCAGTTGGAATCGTAGCATTCCTCAACTTGTCCACTTTGCCTGTAAAATATTAATTAAAGTAGTTTGCGATGTCATGTGGTTTTGTAATAAATATACCCTCTGATTCAACAAAAGAGACGGACATGTTTGAATTCCTACCTATAATAGTGTTCAATGTTCTCCACAGCGTTTTCCCATCACCCTTTACTTCATCAATTTTGTGCTGATAGAATCCCTTCTTCTTTCCTTTGTTTAGCTTGGTCACAAGATTTCGTAATTTACAATAACTTTGCTTATCAAACAAAGTACCAGATTTATCTGCTACTTTTTTGGCATCATAACGTTGAATCATTACATATCTCAGCTCATCATCAATCCATGGGGCACCATTTGACCTGACAGTGCATTTTCTTAAAGGGGCGTGCTTATCAGCTATACTCATAAATAATTTCATAAACAAACTTAGTGACATTTCAGGATCATCCTTACTACATACTTCTAACCATTGCACATTCTTAATCTCATCCACAAATGATCCCTGACTGAACCCTCTGTAGGACCTGCGGTAAATTATCTTAGGGCCAGCCTTTGGTATTTTAGTTTTCCTAGTGAAAATAACCAAGTTATTTTCACTGTAACCTGGTGCCACTGATACAGCTTTAGAACAATGTTCAGCCATGTTAGTAAAAATGTGATTGATACAAGTTGATGATGTAATACCAGACCTATTAGGGAACGTTCTGGTTGGTGATGTCATAACTTGGGTTAGGTTATATTAATTGGCAACAGAAATAACTTTCTTTCTCTTTGGACAGTTCGTACTCAAAAAATCGATATTCACATCTCCCAAAAATTATATTTCCCTGTTTTCATCAGATATCTTATACAACATTTCGCAAATTACATCAAGATATTTCACAACAGCACTAGGTGGCCTATAGCAGCAACCAACTAGTATAGGTTTCAAATGTGGTCAATGCACCTGTACCCATAGAGCCTCTAATCCATTCAACATTAAGTCCTTACGTTGTTTTGCTGGAATATGATTCTGGATGTAAACTGCAACTCCACCCACATATCTATTTCTGTCTCTCCTGAACAAATTGTCTTCATGTATAGAGATCTCAGCATCCTCAAAAGAAGAGTCCATGTGAGTCTCTGATTTTGCCAATACATGAATATTGTTTGACTGGACTAGACAGCATATTTCATAAATTTTGTTCCTTAAACTGCATATATTCAAGTGAGCAATTAACAGTCATGGTATTAGTAGTAAATTGTTTGGATGCTACAGACAGAAGTTGGCTGATCGGCTTTACCGAATTCAGACGAGTCCCAAGACACTTGTGGGGGTCATAGAGCAAAACAGAGAACACCATTGTGTTTGTGAGAGTCTCATCTTATCGTTCAGATGGTACAGACGATTTTGTGAGAAGGCTGATTTTCGGTCTGACAAACTCATGGTCTAACAAACACCACTCTAGCTGTCACCTTTTTAATGCAGTACAATTAATATTAGCTATACACTTTTTGTCAAATAGACCTAATATCTGATATCTACAGAACATTCTGCATTTGTGGATACCATCTGGCCTCACCAAAGAGTCTAGAGATGACACGGTTCCACTTTGCCCTATTTCAGTTTTTCTCCACCACCTGATGTTTTGATCTGTGAGTGACGACCAGAGAAGAAGCCACTTGTAAGGCTCCACTCACACTTCAAATATCAACGTTTCTTTTGAAGGGAAAAATGGTAAGATTGTTTTGCTCTTCAAATTTCGCTGAAGTCATCTGTGGCCCTCAAGGGGATGCCCATTTTCGGTACTTTCCACTATATGCCCACTGAATCACACCGTGCTTATATCATTCATGTCTTCAAGTCAAATACACAGCTAATCAGGTCAATTTTCACCAAGTCGAGTAGCTTAATTTTATAGAATAGCAAGACAATGTGGCCTGGGTGGTCTAATGTAAATGCCAGTGCAGCGTCCATGTAGAGTTGTGCCCGCCCATGGCCTGTTTGACACACTCTCCTCCTGTCTTTCTTGTCCTCTGTCCTATCAATAAAAGCATATAAAATACAAAGGGAAAATATCAAGACCAAATATACCAACTCTTTAAGACCAACGACATAGCGATATCTACAGTATGCGATCTATTGTGATCATTCAATTCTAAAAGTTTATCAACAGAAAAGTGTGACTGGTGTTTTACATTATCAGGATCTCTTCAACGGTTTTCGCACCTTTGAATGACTCATGCCGATTTCACACCATTAAACAACTTGTGAACATTGCCTTCAACATACAAAAAAAATACTTAAGATCAGTGTTTTCATTTCCCTCGTCATTATCTATAACATTTATAACCACTAATGCTCTGGCACATGGTCCTGTGTGGATCACTAAGCGATAACAATTTGTTGTGCGAAACACCTACCGACTTATTTCCTGTTACATCATCAGTCCTCATCATGCAACATTGAATGTAGTGCCATCACTGTTATTGGAAAACAATATAAACATCAGACTTGGGCTCAAATAGTATTTGTTTTCTTTTCAAATACTAATATCTGCATTTGATTTTTCTTTCAAATACTTCATATACTTTATATACTCTTTCAAATACTTAAAATACTTTGTCATAGACGCTTGCTAAAAACTTAAATGAGCAAACATTCCTTCATGACCTGGCCTCTGTAAACTGGGATAAAATCAGCTTGACCACCTTTGTTGAAGATGCTTTGAAGACGCTTGGACCTTCTTTTTTGACATTTTCAGTGGTATTGTTAACAAACACGCCCCCATTAAGAAAATGAGAATTCAAAACAGGTTCAGCACCTGGTTCGACCATGATCTTGCAGAGTTACTCCACCTCAAGAAGTGCATTTGGCGAAAGGCTCGGCACACGCATACTCGGGCTGACTGGCTCTCGTTCAGGCAAATGAGAAATAAGTGCACTCAGGCTATCCGGAAGGCCAAAGTGAATTACTTTAAGGAGTTAAGCAGTTCTCTCTCTGTGGGTCTAACCCCAAGAAGTTCTGGAAAACGGTTAAAGACCTGGAGAATAAACCCTCCTCCTCACAGCTGCCCATGTACCCTAATGTTGATGATGTGGTTGTTACTGACAAGAAGCACATGGCTGAACTCTTTAATCACCACTTCATTAAGTCAGGATTCCTATATGACTCAGCCATGCCTCCTTGCCCGTCCAACATTTTCTCATCTCCCACCCCTTCTAATGTGACTAGCCCCGGTGCTCCTCTCTCTTTTCCCCTTGCCCCGCAACAAATTTTCTCCCTGCAGGCGGTCACTGAGTCCGAGGTACTAAAGGAGTAGCGCATTTGGTAAGTGGTCGATCTGAGAACAATGAGACCGGCGCACGTGTGCACAAGATGACTCCATGTTTTTATTTTCAGTCTTTGAACGAAAATAGGGTTTCCCGGTCGGAATATTATCGCTTTTTTATGAGAAAAATTGCATAAAAATTGATTTTAAGGTTGCGGCCCCTATCATCGCCAAGCCAATCTCTAACCTTTTTAACCTGTCTCTCCTCTCTGGGGAGGTTCCCATTGCTTGGAAGGCTGCCACGATGCGTATTTTATTTAAAGGGAGAGATCAAGCTGTTTATCAAAAAACATAATAATAAAAACTCAATAATCAACTGGCTGGCTTTCTTGATGTCTACAGTATTCTCTATGGTATGCAATCTGGGTCCGCTCAGGTTCTGAATGTGTCACTGCAACCTTACACGTCCTCAATGATGTCACCATTGCCCTTGATTCTAAGCAATGTTGTGCTGCTATTTTTATTGACTTGGCCAAAGCTTTTGATACGATAGACCATTCCATTCTTGTGGGTTGGCTGAGGAGTATTGGTGTCTCTGAGGGTTATTTGGCCTGGTTTACTAACTACCTCTCTCAAAGAGTGCAGTGTATAAAGTCAGAACATCTGCTGTCTCAGCCACTGCCTGTCACCAAGGGAGTACACCAAGGCTCGACCCTAGGCCCCAAGCTCTTCTCAATTTACATCAACAACATAGCTCAGGAAGTATGAAGCTCTCTCATCCATTTATATGCAGATGATACAGTCTTATACTCAGCTGGCCCCTTCCTGGATTTTGTGTTAACTTCTTACATCTAGACGTTCCGCTAGCGGAACACCGCTCCAACATCCAATGATAGGGCGTGGCGCGAAATACAAACTACAAATCCGAAAACTTCAATTTTTCAAACATATGACTATTTTACACCATTTTAAAGACAGGACTCTCCTTTATCTAACCACACTGTCCGATTTCAAAAAGGCTTTACAACGAAAGCAAAACATTAGATCATGTCAGGAGAGTACCCAGCCAGAAATAATCAGACACCCATTTTTCAAGCTAGCATATAATGTCACAAAAACCAAAACCACAGCTAAATGCAGCACTAACCTTTGATGATCTTCATCAGATGACACTCCTAGGACATTATGTTATACAATACATGCATGTTTTCTTCAATCAAGTTCATATTTATATCAAAAACCAGCTTTTTACATTAGCATGTGACGTTCAGAACTAGCATTCCCACCGAACACTTCCGGTGAATTTACTAAATTACTCACGATAAACGTTCACAAAAAACATAACAATTATTTTAAGAATTATAGATACAGAACTCCTTTATGCAATCGCGGTGTCCGATTTTAAAATAGCTTTTCGGTGAAAGCGCATTTTGCAATATTCTGAGTAGATAGCCCGGCCATCACAGGCTAGCTATTTTGACACCCACCAAGTTTGGTACTCACCAAACTCAGATTTACTATAAGAAAAATTGGATTACCTTTGCTGTTCTTCGTCAGAATGCACTCCCAGGACTTCTACTTCAACAACAAATATTGGTTTGGTTCCAAATAATCCATAGTTATATCCAAATAGCGGCGTTTTGTTCGTGCGTTCAAGACATTATCCGAAGGGTAATGAAGGGTGACGCGCCCGCGCGTATCGTGACAAAACATTTCTAAATATTCCATTACCGTACTTCGAAGCATGTCAAACGCTGTTTAAAATCAATTTTTACGTGATTTTTCTCGTAAAATAGCGATAATATTCCGACCGGGAGTTGTTTTCGTTCAAAGACTGAAAATGTAAAATGGACTCTTCACGTGTACGCGCGCACCCGTCTCATTGTTCTCAGATCGACCACTATCCAAATGTGCTACTGTTTTTCAGCGATGGACTGCAAAGTCATCATTCAACGTTCTGGCGCCTTCTGAGAGCCTATGGGAGCCTTAGGAAGTGTCACGTTACAGCAGAGATCCTCTGTTTTCAATAAAGAGGCTAAAGAAGGCCAAGAAATGGTCAGAGAGGGCACTTCTTGTTTGGAATCTTCTCAGGTTTTGGCCTGCCATATGAGTTCTGTTATACTCACAGACACCATTCAAACAGTTTTAGAAACTTTAGGGTGTTTTCTATCCAAATCAAACAATTATATGCATATTCTAGTTTCTGGGCAGGAGTAATAAACAGATTAAATCGGGTACGTTTTTTATCCGGCCGTGAAAATATTGCCCCCTATCCATAACAGGTTAAACGCTCTACAACAAAGCTTTCTTAGTGTCCAACACGCTTTCTCTGCCCTTACTGAACACCTCCAAAACAAAGGTCACGTGGTTTGGTAAGAAGAGTGCCTCTCTTCCCACAGCTGTGATTACTACCTCTGAGAGTTTAGAGCTTGAGATGGTCACCTCATACAAGTACTTGGGAGCATAGCTAGACGATACACTGTCCTTCTCTCAGCACATATCAAAGCCGCAGGCTAAAGTTAAATCTAGACTTGGTTTTCTCTATTGTAATCACTCATCTTTCACCCCAGCTGCCAAACTAACCCTGATTCAGATGACCATCCTACCCATGCTAGATTAAAGAGATGTAATTTATAGATCGGCAGGTATCGGTGCTCTCGAGCGGCTAGATGTTCTTTACCATTCGGCCATCACATTTTCCACCAATACTCCTTATAGGACACATCACTGCTCTCTATACTACTCTGTAATCTGGTCATCTCTGTATACCTGTCGCAAGACCCACTGGTTGATGCTTTTTTATAAAACCTTCTTAGGCCTCACTCCCCCCTATCTGAGAACACCCGTTCTGCCAGTCACATTCTTTTAAATGTCCCCAAAGCACACACATCCCTGGTTTGCTCGTCTTTTCAGTTCGCTGCAGCTAGCGACTGGAACGAGCTGCAACAAACAGTCAAACTGGACAGTTTTATCTCAATCTCTTCATTCAAAGACTCAATCATGGACACTCTTACTGACAGTTGTGGCTGCTTTGTGTGATGTATTGTTGTTTCTACCTTCTTGCCCTTTGTGCTGTTGTCTGTGACCAATAATGTTTGTACCATGTTTTGTGCTGCTACCATGTTGTGATGCTACCAAGTTGTTGTCATGTTCTGTTGCTGTGTTATGTGTTGCTGCCATGCTATGTTGTTGTCTTAGGTCTCTCTTTATGTAGTGTTGTGTTGTCTCTCTTGTCGTGATGTGCGTTTTGTCCTGTATTATTACTATTATTTTTTATCCCCGCAGGAGGCCTTTTGCCTTTCGGTACGCCGTCATTGTAAAAAATGATTTGTTCTTAACTGACTTGCCTAGTTAAATAAAGGTTAATAAAAAAAAATACAAATACAAAATCTGCACTCTGTACCTCAGGCAGGCTCAGTTAAACGCTCAAGGTATTTGGAAGAAAACAAGTACTTTTAGAAACCAGGTCTGGACATTCTCAACATGCGTGCCAATAGCAAAGACTGTTGCATATATTATTTGGCAGAAAGGTCAGGTGTGGTCAAATCCAATAGGATCATCCCTGACCCTAAATCTTGAACACTCTTCATTCATTTTTTTATTTGTTCATTCATTTACACATATAAATAAATGCTTATGAGAGTGGAGTTTACAGTATGAAAGAACAATAATCTCACAATTACAAATCCAAATGTTTTCAATACTATTTTCTCTTTTTGTCAATTTCTCTTTTTCACACACAGGCATACCAACTTTAATTTTCCTTGGGGATAGTGGGGGGCAGTGTCTTTGTTGCAGGGGAAGTGGGTAACTTCCTCTTGCCCTGGCCTTGAGTGTCTGACTCACTGGTGCTAAGACGCACAGGTCACTCCCTGTGCTGACAGACACCCAGCAATCACACACAAGCACTTACACGTACACACACACACACATACACACACACCAGGCAAGAGACAAATGGCTATTCATAGACCAAGTTGGCTGAGTCTGAAGGAAGGTTCAGTTAGAAAATATCAATTACAAGACAATTGTAGGGCTTTTAATAAGGAGTTGGTCAAACTGATTTGAACGTTAGTTGATCAAAATGTATTTAATTTCATATTTGGTGGCCATAGCAATCTCTTCTAGGCCTGACAGGAAAATAACTGAATGCTGCTCAGTCACGGCTGATCACCTCGACCTTTAGCGATAAGTAAGTGATCAGTGATCTGCAGAACCTGTGGATAGGAAGTTATGAAGGACTGTGTTCGTGGAGGATATCCTCTTGTGGAGAATCTGTTGAAATCTGTTGCAGCTGCTTGTACATATACAAAAAACTGTTTGCAGGTGAACCACTGTGAAAAACAAGTAAGTCAAGTGTGTGATTATCATTTGTAGACCAGAATACATACATTGGAATTGAACTGAGATGACTGCTCATATAAAACCAACACCCCATGCAAGCAGTTCCTGTCACACACATTAGATATTGATGAGAAACCACACCTATCCTTAAAATACGTTGCAAACATTTAGCCTGAGGTGTGGTTGTTTTATCAGTGTTGACTGAGTTAGAGCCTAACTTATCATTCTGGCAAGAGTGCATTCCTTTTCTGAATCAGCAACAGTACATTGAGTACAGGAAACAAATGTTGTATCCCATTGTTTTAATCCCTTTATCCAGTGAGCACCTTATTATAAACTTTAAAACTACCCACAGTAAAACAAATAATTGATTTTCTGCCTTTAACATATATTGAAATGAAAGTAGGCAACTCTGTATGTAGTATGGATTTGGCATGTCTTCATATTGATGTTTTTGCCCTCGTGCTGCAGGCATGACAACAGTTTTGACAGAGTTTGGTGAAGGCACGGGCGGCAAAGATAAGGTTGCAACACTTGCACAGGAAACCTCTCTTTTGTGGTTGTTCTTGCTGACTTCTTTAAAGTCAACACCGTTGAGTAACATGTTACGACGTCAAACTGTCAAACACATGTTGCATTTTCCTTATTCTATTAACCAGTCAAATATGCACCATTTTATGTATTAACAGAAAGGAAGAGGCAAAACAAGTGTTTACTCCGCCCAAAAGCTGTCCACAAAAAATGACCACGAAGTGAGGAATTTTTGTATGGAGGTGATTGAGAGTGTCGAATTTGGTCATAAAAAAATGGTATTGCTAATTTCCTATGTGAGGCTAATTTGATGGAATATACGTTTTGTAATGGTTAGGTTGTTACAAATGCACTGATATAAGTGGACGGATGTGGCTTTTCGGCAATTACTTTATGCCTGTTGTTCACACGCGTGTCTGCCCTCCTTGGCTAGAATTGTCCCACCTGATCTCGCCTCCTCCTGCCTGCTTTGAAGACATGTATTTCCATTGTTAGGGCAGTCACTCGATCATCTTGTCAATATAACAGATAATCTTAGGTATAACTGGTGATTGACATTAAAACCTATTTTATGGGGAAGCCATGCTTAAATGACATGTCTAAAGCAAATATTCATTATAATGGTTCTCATCAACAAACCCTTGGTCAGCCATGATGACAACGTGATAAAATAATGACACATATTCCCTCAAGACCACATTTGGGATTCCAATATAGACTAATGAGTACAACTTAATCTGTTCAGTCAATGCCTCCCTCTGCTGGTAGAGAGTAGTACTACAACATCACCATATAATACAGTATATGGGTGAAATTGCCCTAAAGGCTGATCTTCGGTCAGTTTTGCATTTTCCCCACTATGATTAGGAGTGGGGAAGGGGAAGCTGATCCTAGATCTGTACCAAGGAGAAACTTCACCCGGAGCTCTTATCAGTCAACATCAGTATGGCCTCGTTCGAATACCTCCAAAATACATCACTCCTTTCTCCCTCCGTAGTAATTACTGATCTGAAATGGCTGGGTCTATGCAAGCTATAGAGGGGCTATTTTGCTTTCACCTATTCAGTTGTGTCAGCTCAGTGTTCATATGATGGAAGGGAGGAAGGATACATTTTAGAAGTATTCAAAACAGGGACATTGTTTTTGGTATTTGAACAGGGTGAGGATACTCATTTTGACACGTGTGTCTTGACACTGTGCTGCTGTAACAACAGAAAGACATAAGATGGCAGCAGAGCTACTGTATTTTCATTTTAGCAATATTTTCTCCTCCAAATGCATCTTAGCAGGGATGTGCATTCAGGGTAGGCAAGGTAGGCAAGGTAGGCAATTCCTCCAAATCAAAAGAGAGAATAATGTAACTGGCTATTTTGCTTTGTCACCACTTTCGCAGCCAAGAGCGTATCTCAATAGTCATATGTCGCAATATTGACATTAAATATCTTAAATAACAGTTATTGCATTATATTGCATCAAGTAAAAACTCCAATAAGACCATGATGCACCAACAGATGTGTCAGCTACAACCACAGAATGGAATAGAACATACAGTGCCTTCAGAAAGTATTCACACCCCTTGAAAGCTACTGTGTTGTTCAAGGTACATGTAACCAGGTCAAAAATTGCTCCCATTTACAGAAATAGATCCTGTGAGAAGAGCCCTGTGGCTTCAAGCTATTTGGTGAGGGAGAGTGGGAATTTATGGGGACCCGGTTTCCAAGTAAGCTACCTGTACAGTGCCTTCAGGAGGTATTCACACCCCTTTACTTTTTCCACATTTTGTTGTGTGACAGCCTGAATTTAAAATTGATTAAAATAAATGTTTTGGTCACTGGTCTAGACACAATAACCTCTACTGTCAAAGTGGAATTATGTTTTTCCCCAAATTGTTTTTACAAATGAATTAAAATTGAAAAGCTAAAATGTCTGGGGAAGGCCCTTTCCTGTTTCAGCATGACAATGCCCCAGTACACAAAAGGAGGTCCATACAGAAGTGTTTTGTTGAGATGGTGTGGAAGAACTTGACTGGCCTGCACAGAGCCCTGACCTCAACTCCATCCAACACCTTTGGGATGAATTGGAATTCTGAATGCGATCCAGGCCTAATCGCCCAACATCAGTGCCTTACCCCACTAATGCTTTTGTGGCTGAATAGAAGCAAGTCCCCGCAGCCATGTTCCAACATCTAGTGGAAAGCCTTCCCAGAAGAGTGGAGGCTGTTATAGCAGCAAAAGGGGGGACCAACTCCATATTAATGCCAATGATTTTGGAATGAGACGTTTGACGAGCAGGTCTCCACATACTTTTGGTCATGTAGTGTATCTAACAATACACAACAATATGCACCAACATAAAAATAAAATCATTTTAAAAAGTCTAATAAATCCATGCAATATAGCCTACACTTCACAATAAATCCATTATTTATTTTAGAGAGGTCCAAAGAAACATAATATGAGGAAAATGTAGTCTATTTCAGAAGAACAGAATAGCACACTCTGACAAAGAACATATTCAATGGGTGTTGAGTGTTCAAAAATTAATCAGTTATTCTGCGCTCTGGCACACTAAGACTAGTCTTTTGTTAAGAAATGTAGCTACATAGCTAGTTAGGTAAACAATTAATCCCAATGCATGACGTAACGTTCGTTAGCGAGCCAGACAGCTAACGTTAGCTAGATGACAGTGCACTTTAACTTGAAATGAAAATATACTGCTCAAAAAAATAAAGGGAACACTTAATAAACAACACATCCTAGATCTGAATGAAATAAATAATCTTATTATTTATTACGTATTTTCTTTACGTAGTTGAATGTGCTGACAACAAAATCACACAAAAATAATCAATGGAAATCCAATTTATCAACCCATGGAGGTCTGGATTTGGAGTCACACTCAAAATTAAAGTGGAAAACCACACTACAGGCTGAACCAACTTTGATGTAATGTCCATTAAAACAAGTCAAAATGAGGCTCAGTAGTGTGTGTGGCCTCCACGTGCCTGTATGACCTCCCTACAATGCCTGGACATGCTCCTGATGAGGTGGCGGATGGTCTCCTGAGGGATCTCCACCCAGACCTGGACTAAAGCATCCGCCAACTCCTGGACAGTCTGTGGTGCAACGTGGCGTTGGTGGATGGAGCGAGACATGATGTCCCAGATGTGCTCAATTGGATTCAGGTCTGGGCCAGTCCATAGCATCAATGCCTTCCTCTTGCAGGAACTGCTGACACACTCCAGCCACATGAGGTCTAGCATTGTCTTGCATTAGGAGGAACCCAGGGCCAACCGCACCAGCATATGGTCTCACAAGGGGTCTGAGGATCTCATCTCGGTACCTAATGGCAGTCAGGCTACCTCTGGCGAGCACATGGAGGGCTGTGCGGCCCCCCAAAGAAATACCACCCCACACCATGACTGACCCTCCTCCAAACCGGTCATGCTGGAGGATGTTGCAGGCAGCAGAACGTTCTCCACGGCGTCTCCAGACTCTGTCACGTCTGTCACATGTGCTCAGTGTGAACCTGCTTTCATCTATGAAGAGCACAGGGCGCCAGTGGCGAATTTGCCAATCTTGGTGTTCTCTGGCAAATGCCAAAATTTCCTGCACGGTGTTGGGCTGTAAGCACAACCCCCACCTGTGGACGTCGGGCCCTCATACCACCCTCATGGAGTCTGTTTCTGACCGTTTGAGCAGACACATGCATATTTGTGGCCTGCTGGAGGTCATTGGCAGGGCTCTGGCAGTGCTTCTCCTGCTCCTCCTTGCACAAAGGCGGAGGTAGCGGTCATGCTGCTGGGTTGTTGCCCTCCTCCTCCACGTCTCCTGATGTACTGGCCTGTCTCCTGGTAGCGCCTCCATGCTCTGGACACTACGCTGACAGACACAGCAAACCTTCTTGTCACAGCTCGCATTGATGTGCCATCCTGGATGAGCTGCACTACCTGAGCCACTTGTGTGGGTTGTAGACTCCGTCTCATGCTACCACTAGAGTGAAAGCACCGCCAGCCTTCAAAAGTGACCAAAACATCAGCCAGGAAGCATAGGAACTGAGAAGTGGTCTGTGGTCCCCACCTGCAGAACCACTCCTTTATTGGGGGTGTCTTGCTAATTGCCTAAAATTTCCACCTGTTGTCTATTCCATTTGCACAACAGCATGTGAAATGTATTGTCAATCAGTGTTGCTTCCTAAGTGGACAGTTTGATTTCACAGAAGTGTGATTGACTTGGAGTTACATTGTGTTAAGTGTTCCCTTAATTTTTTTGAGCAGTGTACTTTGTAAAAATTAGAGTGGAGTCTTCTGTTAAGACATGTAGCTAGCTAGCTAAACAATGGACCAAAATCACAACTCATGACATTACAACCCTGCATGAATCTGCAGGTAGCTAACCAACCAGGTTCTATGGCTATAACTAGTCAAGCAAATGTGTCTGAGATACAAAGAATAAGATCATACACATAAATCTTAACTAGCGACCCAGCTAGCTAACATTACACTTGAAATGAAACCACTTTCTGTGAAAATTAGAAACGTGTAATATTTTGTACAGGCTGTACACACTTCATCATTCTCTCATTCACAATTTGACAAGCACTTGATAATGCCTCAAATTTCCAGGCAGCATTCCATTTGTGTGGCTGTAATGCCCCCTAAACGATCCTTGCCCTTGGAATATAATAATTAGAATTCCCTTCTCCCTGCATGCTGTGTTCTTCGAAGCACCTCTCACTCACATGGCTCTCCGTCATGTGATCAGGTCAATCTCACAGGGTACAAGTGAAGACAGACACATGTGACTCACCACCTGGATTCGGTCTCATGTAGCAACATTTGAATTTCTGTTTTTTACATTGGATAAAGCTAGCGACTCAGAGCTACAAAATGGTATATCATACACAGCATTTGAGGAAACAATGGGAAACTAATTCTGCTTTGAAATATGATCAACTTGTAAACTCACTTTTGAGAAAACCGTCTTTCAATGTTTTGGTACTGCTATTGAATTGCCCTTCTTTGTCGTCAACACCCATTCAGCATTGTTCACATTCTCTTAAGCCTTAGCCCCCCCCATCTCTTTAAGGGGTGATCCAACCGTTCTGTACTAACTTGCCAGCTACTTCCAGACATCTAAAAGAGAGAGAGAACAGCTCACTGAACATTACTCGTCCTAGTCAGATTGTCCGTTAGTAAAGTCAGAGTGCACACTGGATGCTCTGGCCAATAAGTAGGGTTGTTTCGAAAGCTCTGACCTCACAACTACAGTCAAGCACCCAAGCTAACTGGCTAACATTGGCTAGCTACTTCCAGACACATTATGAGAGAACGCCCCACTCTGACCATTTTACTTGCCGTAGCAGAGCTGGTTAGGCTTTTTTCATGTTATGCAGATCGTTGGTGACTGTAACTGTGCTGCTGGCAACAATTGAATTACGCTTTGTTGCCGATGTTTACTGACACCAGACATATTCAATGGGTGTTGAGCGTTCAAAAATTAATGAGCTATTCTGCGCTCTGGCACACTAAGAGGAGAGTATTTTTACAAGGAATGTAGCTAGATAAACAATGAATCCCAACGCATGACGTAAAGTTAGTTAGCGGGCCAGCCAGCTAACGTTAGCTAACTAACAGTACACTTTAACTTCAAATGAAAATACTTCGTCAAAATTAGAGTGGAGTCTTGTTAAGACATGTGGCTAGCTAGCTAAGCTAAACAATGGACCATAATCACAACTCATGACGTTACTACCCTGCATGAATCTGCAGGTAGCTAACCAACCAGGTTCTATGGCTATAACTAGTCAAGAAAATGTGTCTGCAATACGAAGAATAAGATCATACACATAACGTTAGCTAGCGACCCAGCCAGCTAGCTAGCTAGCTAACAGTACACTTGAAATTAAACCACTTTCTGTGAAAATTAGAAACGTGTAATATCTGAAAATCTTACCACTATACATCATGGTTGGACACGTCTCCAGTCTGATGCCATGCATGGTTGCCCTTATTATAACAATGAAATCCAGACTAGTGTTTCCTCCATCTCCTTAGCTGTCATATTCGAATTCCACTGATTGCAAAACTCGGTCCTCCAGAAAGCATATACATAATGTTAGCTGGCGAGCCAGCCAGCTAACATTAGCTAGCTAACAGTACACTTTAACTTGACATTAGGTTTATGCCGTTTTACTACGCGATAAAAAAAAATAAAAGCCGCATTCATCACGATTACCTGAACATACTGACCAGTTCCAATAGACAGACGCGCTCTATATGGCAGACCAATCCAAACTCATCTCTCGGCATATCCAGCCCACTCATTATCTCAGCCAATTATGGCTAGCGGGAAGGTTGCTACTTTTTCTGTGGCTAAACCAACTGGTCTCGTAAATTAACAATTGTATTCATATATACAGATGGCATACAAGTTTGATATTAAGGCACATGAAAGCTCATATTTTTGAGACAGCATTTCTGATAAAAAAAAACGCATTTTGATTAAAAAAAATGTTTATCGTTCAAACAGCTGTCCTGTGAAGTCATGACTTGCGACATACGCCAAGTTTCCTGAATCGGGTCACATATCAGGGACGCAACTGCACGCATCCTTATCCAATTCCGAGGTGCATATTGAAGATATTGGAAGAACTGTCCACATTTACTTTTTGTCAGCCAACAAGATGAGTAGGCCTAACAAACAGCAAAAGCACTAGCCTAAGTCAATCTATTATCCCCAAAGTACAAAAATTGACCTATTCTGTGTAATAAATAAATATTCTGAACATAGTCTGGGATAGTTGTGGGGTGCGATAGATCCCAAATGAATAGGGATAGGGTCTATTTTTCTCTATTTCCGCCTGACTGATCTTCCCAAAGTAAACTGCCTGTTACTCAGGCCCAGAAGTCAGGATATGCATATATTTGGTAGCATTCGATAGAAAACATTTTGAAGTTTGTAGAAATGTTAAAATAATGTATGAGACTATAACACAATTGATATGGCAGGCGACAATCCCCCAAAAAACAACCAGAATAGTTTTTTTTTTAGCTCCCAGGCTCTTATAATGAAAAGCTATGGGTTCCAACTCCCAGATTGAAATTCATATGGCTTCCACTAGATGTCAACAGTCTTTGTTCATTGTTTCAGGCTTGTTTCTTCAAAATGCAAGAATTTTGAGTTTTTGTACAAAGAGTTCCGTTACAATATCAGTCTGTTGGAACGCGAGGAAGAGGACCCGCGCTTATTAATTTTACTTTTCTATTGAACATACTTCTTTCCGCATTAACTTCTTTGGGCTAGGGGGCAGTATTTTCACATCCGGATAAAAAACGTACCCGATTTAATCTGGTTACGACTCCTGCCCAGTAACTAGAATATGCATTGACTTTGGATAGAAAACACCCTAAAGTTTCTAAAACTGTTTGAATGGTGTCTGTGAGTTTAACAGAACTCCTATGGCAGGCAAAAACCTGAGAAGATTTCATGCAGGAAGTTGCCTGTCTGACAAGGTGTTGTTGTTCTTGCTTCTGTTTATTGAAGAGTCAGGATCTTAGCTGTAACGTGACATTTCCTACGGCTCCAATAGGCTCTCAGAGCCCGGGAAAAACATGAACGATGACGAGGCAGCCTCAGGCTGAAACACATTATCGCCTTTTCCAAGTGGCCCATCAGAGGACAATGGAATTAGGCGCGTGCCCGATTCGACCCCGTGCAGTATTTTCTTTCGGCTGTTTACCTAATTGCAGATTCCCGGTCGGAATATTATCGCTTTTTTACGAGAATAATGGCATAAAAATTGATTTTAAACAGCGGTTGACATGCTTCGAAGTACGGTAATGAAATATTTAGAAATCTTTTGTCACGTTATGCGCCATTATTTACCATTGGGCTAGTGTCTAGAACGCACTAATAAAACGTCGCTGATGGAACATATCGAAGGATTATTTGGGACCAAACCTACATTTGTTATTGAAGTAGAAGTCCTGGGAGTGCATTCTGACGAAGAACAGGAAAGGTAAGACCATTTTTGTTATAGTAAATGTGATTTTGGTGAGTGCTAAACTTGGTGGGTGTCTAAATAGCTAGCCCTGTGATGCCGGGCTATCTACTCAGAATATTGCAAAATGTGCTTCATCCGAAAAGCTATTTTAAAATTGGACATATCGAGTGCATAGAGGAGTAATGTATCTATAATTATTAAAATAATTGTTATGCTTTTTGTGAACGTTTATCGTGAGTAATTTAGTAAATTGTTAGGGGGTATGCTTTTTCTGAACGTCACATGCTAATGTAAAAAGCTGGTTTTTGATATAAATATGAACTTGATTGAACAGACATGCATGTATTGTATAACATAATGTCCTAGGTGTGTCATCTGATGAAGATCATCAAAGGTTAGTGCTGCATTTAGCTGTCTTCTGGGTTTTTGTGACATTATATGCTAGCTTGAAAAATGGGTGTCTGATTATTTCTGGCTGTGTACTCTGCTGACATAATATAATGTTTTGCTTTCGTTGTAAAGCCTTTTTGAAATCGGAAAGTGTGGTTAGATTAACGAGAGTCTTGTCTTTAAATAGCTGTAAAATAGTCATATGTTTGAGAAATTGAAGTAATAGCATTTCAAAGGTTTTGAAAATCGCGCCACAGGATTCAACTGGCTGTTACGTAGGTGGGACGAATTCGTCCCGCCGGTCCCATAGAGGTTAAATATTATAGTTTATTTACATTTTAGGATACCTGAGGATTAAATGGAAACATAGTTTGACTTGTTTGAACAAAGTTTAGCGGTAGATTTTTGGACTCCTTTGTCTGCATGTTGAATGAGTGGATTACTGAAATCGATGGCGCCAACTAAACAGGCTTTTTGGGATATAAAGAAGAATTTTATCTAACAAAACGACCATTCCTGTTGTAGCTGGGACCCTTGGGATTGCAAACAGAGGAAGATTTTCAAAAATAAGTGATTTATTTAATTGCTATTTGGGATTTTATTAAGCCTGTGCTGGTTGAAAAATATGTTGATGTGTGGTGCCGTCCTCAAACAATCGCATGGTATGCTTTCGCTGTAAAGCCTATTGTAAATCGAACGATGCAGTTAGATTAATAAGAATGTAAGCTTTTAAACGATGTAAGATACTTGTATGTTCATAAATGTTTAATATTACGAATATTTATTTGAATTGCGCACCCTCCAATTTCACCGGATGTTGTTGACAGGTGTCCCACTAGCGGGACGCCTAGCCTTATTAATAGAAGCACTCCTATTAAAAAAAATATTTTACGCAATGAGGCTGATGCAACAGATCAGAAAGTTTAGCTTGAGATGTTGATAAACCATTACGCTATTTCTTCACATTATAAGTGCAGCAATGCGCACACAGCAGTAGGCTATGAGCGTGAATGTTCCATTAGTAGGAAAACACCATTCTCAAATGTGATTATGCATGTTAGGCTTTTATTATAAAGGTGCATTTTTATAGTGAAAATGATCTTCCCAAAACGTGCGTATGTATGCCAGTTAGGCTCTACACCCATTGTAAAGCAGATGAATGGCTTAATTTTAACCTCTACGGAATCAGTTATGTACTTGAAACTGTATCAATAAACCAATTAGGCTTATTTGGGCAGACTTAATACAACATTTTGAACAGCAATTCAATGGTTCATTGGATCAGTCTAAAACTGTGCACATACACTGCATACACTAACATACACTAAATTGCGCCTAAACTGCAATACTACATTGTGGCCCTTCTCTTGCATTTCAAAGAATGATGAAAAAAACTAAAGAAAAAACATTATCTTGTATTGTCTTTTGCCAGATCTATTGTGTTATATTCTCCAACATTAATTTCAAATTTCCACAAAATTCAAAGTGTTTCCTTTCAAGTGATATCAAGAATATGCATATCCTTGCTTCAGGTCCTGAGCTACAGGCATTTAGATTTGGGTATGTCATTTTAGGCGAAAATTTAAAAAAAGGGTCAGATCCTTTTAAGATGTTATTGGGCTACTTTAAGTTGTGATACAAACCTTTTCAAAACATATAGGCCTATGGGCTAGGCTACACCAGGTGTGGGACTATGATTAGATGTTTTGCCAAATACTGGGCATTCACAACTGATAATACAAAACCATTCAAACGTTTGGGGTCACTTAGAAATTTTTAAATTTAGGACATTTAAATAACATCAAATTGAACAGAAATACAGTGTAGACATTGTTAATGTTGTAAATGACTTCTGTAGCTGGAGAAAGCTGATTTTTATTGGAATATCTACATAGGCGTACAAAGGCCCATTATCAACAACCATCCCTCCTGTCTTCCAATGGCACGTTGTGTTAGCTAAAATCAGCCTCTTCCAGCTACAATAGTCATTTACAACATGAACAATGTCTACTCTCTATTTCTGTTCAATTTTATGTTATTTTAATGGACAAAAAATTTGATTTTCTTTCAAAAACAAGGACATTTCTAAGCGACCCCAAACTTTTGAATGGTAGTGTATATAATTCACAAGTAATAGGCTAATACTGTCACTCATTAGACTATTGATTTAATCTTGTCTTTAAATACAGTGCATTCGGAAAGAATTCAGACCCCTTGACTTTTTCCACATTTTGTTATGTATAGCCTTATTCTAAAATTGATTAAAAACAATGTTTTCCCCTCATTCATCTACACACAGTACCCCATAACGATAAAGCAAAAACAGGTTGTTAGAAAAACAACTGAAATATCCCATTTACATAAGCATTCAGACCCTTTACGCTGTACTTTGTTGAAGCACCTTTGGCAGCGATTACAGCCTCGAGTCTTCTTGGGTATGGCGCTACAAGCTTGGCACACCTGTATTTGGGGACTTTATCCCATTCTTCTCTGCAGATCCTCTCAAGCTAGGTCAGGTTGAGAGGATAGCTATTGTCAGGTCTCTCCAGAAATGTTTGATTGGGTTCAATTCAATGCTCTGGCTGGGCCTCTCAAGGACATTCAGAGACTTGTCCCGAAGCAACTCCTGTGTTGTCTTGGCTGTGTGCTTAGGGTCATTGTCCTGTTGGAAGGTGAACCTTCACCCCAGTCTGAGGTCCTGAGCAGTTTTCATCTTTCCCTTGATCCTGACCAGTCTCCCAGACCCTGTCGCTGAAAAACACCCCCACAGCATGATGCTGCCACCACCATGCTTCACCATAGGAATGGTGTGAGGTTTCGTCTAGACGTGAGGCTTGGCATTCAGGCCAAAGAGTTCAATCTTGGTTGCATCAGACCAGAGAATCTTGTTTCTCATGGTCTGAGAGTCCTGTATGTGCCTTTTACTGAGGAGTGGCTTCCATCTGGCCACTCTACCATAAAGGCCTGATTAGTGCTGCAGAGATGGTTGTCCTTCTGGAAGGTTCTCCCACCTCCACAGAGGAACTCTGGGGGCTCTTGGTCCTTCTCCCCTGATTGCTCAGTTTGGCTGGGTGGCAAGCTCTAGGAAGAGTATTGGTGGTTCCAAACTTCTCCCATTTAAGAATGATGGAGGCCACTGAGTTCTTGGGGACCTTCAATGCTGTAGACATTTTTTGATACACTTCCTCATATCTGTGCCTGGACACAATCCTGTCTTGGAGCTCTACAGACATTTCCTTCAACCTCATGGCTTGGTTTTTGCTCTGACATGCACTGTCAACTGTGGGACCTTATATAGACAGGTGTGTGCCTTTCCAAATCATGTCCAATCAATTGAATTTACCACAGGTGGACACCAATGAAGTTGTAGAAACATATCAAGAATGATCAATGGAAACGAAATTTACCTGAGCTAAATTTCGAGTGTTATACTAAAGGCTCTGAATAGTTATGTAAATAAGGTATTTCCCTTTGTTACATGTGGATACATTTCTAAAAACCTGTTATCGCTTTGTCATTATGGGTTATTGTGTGTAGATTGATGAAGGCTGTAACATAACAAAATGTGGGAAAAGGGTAGGGGTCTGAATACTTTCCGAATACACTTCTCCCCTCCTGACTGCCTGACTTGGCTAAATAACTTTGTATTTAGCCAAGCTGACAGCAGCTAGCTAGCATAGCTTGGTGATAGCTTCAGCTATTCTATCTAGCTGATATACCAGCTAGCACATTTGGTTCCTTGTAAGTTGTGGGAATGTACGTTTTTGGTTTGCCATTGGTTCTGGGAAAGAAGCCCTCAGTTTCCTGACAGGTAAAACTGAATGTTTTTTTTTTATTTTCAGAGAAAGGAAGTGAATATGTTGCCTGTTCTGGGAACATACATTTTTAGGTGGTTTTCTTGGGAGGTATAATTAATGTTCTCAGGACAGAAGGTATAGGTTATTTGAAGGTAATTAAATAACGTTCTGGGAATATGTTTCAATAAGACTTTTACTAACACTGCTAGCTTAGTTTGGGTTAACTGTTTTGAACTCTAAGCACAGATAGGACACATGTCAATTCAATTGCTTGGATATTAAAAGGATACTTCTGTATTTTGGCAATGAGGTCCTTTATCTACTTCCCCAGATTCAGATGAATTCCTGGATACCATTTTGATGTCATTAGCGCAATGACTGGAAGTATATGGGTATCTGCTAGCATGCTAGTAGATACCAACAGACTTCCAGTCATTGCGCTAACGCTAGTTAGCATTGGTTTCTTGTGGTTTTTATGCAAAGTTTTCTTAACGTTCTCTGAACAATTTGAGAACATGACTTTAAATGTAACAATGAAGAAATCTGTAGGAAACGTTTTGCTGAAGTTCAAATGAGAGCCATTTTACCTACCAAGAGAATTCTCGTCAGTTATAGTCACAACTGTGTACATTCCCCTTCAAGCAGACACCAAGATGGCCATCAAGGAACTGCACTGGACTATATGCAAACTGGAAACCATATATCCTGAGGCTGCATTCATTGGAGCTGTGGATTTTAACAAAGCAAATTTGAGAATAAGGCCACCTAAATTCTACCAGCATATTGATTGCGCTATGCGCATGGGCATTACCCTCAACCACTGCTACTCTAACTTCCGTGATGCACACAAAGCCCTCCCCCGCCCTCCCTTCTGCAAATAGGACCACGACGCCATCTTGCTCCTACCATCTTATATGCAGAAAGTCAAAGCGGACGTATCAGTGACGAGAACCATTCATTGCTGGTCCGACAAATCGGAAGCCACGCTTCAAGCTTGTTTTGGTCACGCGGACTGGAATATGTTCCGGTCCCCTTCCCTCCCCAACACAGGAACACCCCCCTCCCTCCCCTCTACCGGTATGAGCTTCACTGATTAACAACAAAAAAAGAAACAGAATGACCTTCACATTCCATGCTAGAAAATAAATTATTCAACACAAAAACAAATAATATGTCACGTCCTGACCCTTGTAAGATGTCATTTTCTATAGTAAAGTAGGTCAGGGCGTTTTTCTATTTCTATCTTGGTTTTTTGGGGGGTTGATCTCCAATTGGAGGCAGCTGGTCCTCGTTGCCTCTAATTGGAGATCATATTTAAGTTGGTGTTTTTTCTATTGTGTTTGTGGGTAGTTGTTTTCCGTTTTGTTGTCTGTTGCCTGACGGAACTGTTTTCTGTCATTTTGTTTCTTTGTAAAAGTGTTTCGTTTTTATTAAAGAATATCATGAGCACTCAACACGTCGCGCCTTGGTCCCCTTTATACGACGCACGTTACAGAACTACCCACCACGATTGGATCAAGAAGCGTGCCCGGGCAGAGATGGATACCTGGTCAATGAAGGAGTGGACCGAAAGGAGAAACTGGACTTGGTGCCAGGTAACAGACAGGTATCGTAGCCTACCGGGGAAGAACGAGAGGCAGCCCTGAGCCAACTCCCCGGGCTTATTGTGGTGAGCCTGTGGCTGCTCCTCGCACTCTCCCTCCAGTGCGCCTCCATAGCCCAGTACATCCTGTGCCTGCTCCTCGCACTCTCCCTCCAGTGCGCCTCCATAGCCCAGTACGGCCGGTGCCTGCTCTGCGCACCCGGTCCTCAGTGCGTCTCTCCAGTCTGGTGAGACCTGTTCCAGCTTCACGAGAAAAGCCTCCAGTGATAATCTATGGTCCGAAGCCTGTAGAGATGATCCATGGCACGAAGCCTATAGTGATGATCCATGGCCCGGAACCTGTAGGGATGTTCCATGGCACGAAGCCTCCAGAGGTAATCCATGGCCCGGAGCCTGCAGAGATAATCCATGGCAAGAAGTCTCCGGCGGCGGCCTGCAACACGGAGCCTCCGGCAATGATCTACAGTCCGGTTCCTCCGACGATGATCCACGGTCCGGTGTTACAGAAGCAGAGGGATCTTTTGATTTGTGTAACACTTTTTTGGTTACTACATGATTCCTTGTGTGTTATTTCATAGTTTTAATGTCTTCACTATTATTCTACAATGTAGAAAATAGTAAAAATAAAGAAAAACTCTGCAATGAGTAGGTATGTCCAAACTTTTGACGGGTACTGTATGTAATGTATTACAGGTTATGGACATGTGCAGTCAGGTGGCAGGAGTGGTGGAGTGCATGAGTTTGCCTCATGGGTCCAGCAGGCAGAGTTCAATAACTACAAGCAGATGTGAGATACAGGAGGATGGAACTTTTCTCATACTGAGTAGCCTACAGAGTAATATAAGAGGAATGCAATTGCGAACTTATGTAGATTCAATAATAACAAAAGAGAATAAAAAGTAATAGATGTGTCTTGCATCATTTTAATGCTGAGAACAAGTTCTTTCCCATTTCAGACAACAGTATCAACCTGTCTTTCAGTCAGAGAACTCCATGACCAAAGCTTCGCTCCTGTCCTCCATGCAGGTTGATGTTTATTGTCATGAGTTGTCCTCGAGGCAGAAATGAGCGATTTCCCCTTAGATAGGCCAGCTGAAAAGTCGAATTTGGATATATTGTACAAATATAGCCAATTTAATGTTCTAAATTTAAGGATAGGGTTAGGCATTAGGGTTAGCAGTGTGTTTACCTCTTAAGTATCGGCCACTTTTTTCCAATTTAGCCTAAAATGACATACCCAACACTGCCTGTAGCTCAGGCCCTGAAGCAAGGATATGCATTTTCTTGGTACCATTTGAAAGGAAACACTTTGAAGTTTGTGGAAATGTTAAAGAAATGTAGGAGAATATAACACATTAGACCTGGTAAAAGATAATAGATTGAAAAAAACAAGCGTTTTTTTGTATTTTTGTACCATCATCTTTGAAATGCAAGAGAAGGGCCATAATGTATTATCCAGCCCAGGTGCAATTTAGATATTGGCCACTAGATGGCAGCAGTGTATGTGCATAGTTTTAGTCTGATCCAATGAACCATTGTATTGCTGTTCAGAATTTTGTGTCAAGACTGCCTAAATGTGGCTTATTTATTTATTAATAACTTTTCATGTTCAAAACTGTGCACTCTCCTCAATCAATAGCATGGTATTATTTCACTGTAATAGCTACTGTAAATTGGACAGTGCAGTTAGATTTACAAGAATTGAAGCTTTCTGACAATATCAGATATGTCTATGTCCTGCGAAATGTTCTTGTTACTTACAACTTCATGCTAATCGCATTAGCCTACGTTAGCTCAAACGTCCTGCAGGGGACCCACCAATCCTGAAGAAGTTTTTAAGATAAGGTTAGGTAAAAAAACTATATATGTAATTTATATATATGACTTTGTGGCTTTGCCAGCTAGTGAGCATTCTGTAGAGCTGCCTCCAGAACAGATTCATGATTTAAAACCTACATCCTCCATCTGTAGAAAAACTAGGAAGAGTTGATGAGTGACACGTGTTGAAAGGGTGGTGCCATCTGTATATTCAGTTTATTTTCTGTCTGTAAATTCAGTTCATTGTGGCAGCACTATTTCACTGAGTCAAATTCCTGTACATGCAAATGTATTTGACGAATAAAGGTGATTGTTATATTACTAAACAATTGTGATATCCTCTGTTATTAGTCATAACTTTTTGTCCCTTCTGAGGTGTTTGCCAGCGCCAGTAGATCAGCTCCAGGCCCCTCTCGTCACAGATAATGGTCATGAAGGAGCCTGACTTACAGATCAGACCCAGCTCCTATCACAGAGGGAGGGAGGGAGGGAGGGAGGGAGGGAGGGAGGGAGGGAGGGAGGGAGGGAGGGAGGGAAAGGCTGTCATCATACAGTCATGGAAGCCAACAGTAAATATAGAGTTGAACCTAGCCAATCAGAGATCCTGATTCACAGCTAAAATCACAAGGTACATATGCCAGTACGGCAATGACTGGTTGCCATTATTCACTTAGGCCAGGGACTAGTCCATTGGGGGGCACCTCCTTACAACATACAAGACACACACATACACACAGCACGGATTACATCATCAATAGCGGTTAGGTGAATTCCAGGACAGATCGTATTTTGACCATTGACTAGATCAAATGTGACCAACCTGATTCAAGTGTCCTCCATTACTCTGAAGCGGGACTGGTGTCTTGCCACTGCCTCGGCTTTCTGTAACAGCTCCTGATATGGTAGGGGGTTTCCCATAACGCTGCTGAACAACAAATCCACCAGGTTTTGTATGTAGCCTGTGAATTAAATAAAATATCATCACTCAGTAAACATATAGCGAAAAAATGTACTTTCTCTAGTTTGGAAGTCCTTTAGATGCTGATAGAAGGATTGTAACTACAGAATAGATTCACGCCGGTGACGCTTACGCCCTTACTATGCAACCAGCTGTGTACGTTGCCGAATGCTTGCTAATATGTTTTGCTATTTGCTGCCAGAGCCATAGTCTATATTTGTAGTAGACATGTACCATCCTTCATTTATTTTTGCACTAGAAAAAACACAATACACTTTTATGAGCCAGGCATGTTGTTTTGGGCCGTTAGCTTGCCAGTTCGAGTTGAAATATTATTGAAAGCAAGCTGGCAAGCTGGCTGCAGTCTATGATTAGCTAACAAGCTACTGTTGACTAAGACCATTCCGTACAAATTTTCAAAACTGCTGCATTCAAACGAAGCTGCAATGAAAACGAATGGGACTGTAGCGACTGTGTTGGCATCAAAATCTGGGGTGTGAACTACGTGTCTATTAAAGCATTGATTGACATGGTAATGGACCGATAGTATTGGAGAAAAGTTGAAAACACTGACCCCTCTGACGCTGTACGTTAAATTGTGACGTGTATTGACGTAACGTACAGCAGCATAATGCAACTCATTCTGTTTCGTACAGCCTCTCTCCACCAGGTGTAGCGCTTCTCTCGCAGATTAAAAACAAGAAAGGGACAGGGTAAAGGGGATACCTAGTCAATTGAACAACTGAATACATACATTTTTTGCATCATCACTGCAAGCCATCATGACTCTCAAAAGCCGCTACTACAGATCGGGTGAAAAAGCAGTTTCCCCACACAGCTTATCTCCCCCTTTCCCTATCACGCAGTAGGGTTCGCTTCCCCACCCGTCATTTTTAAAAAGACCCGACGGAGCTCATTGCCTTCTTTAATCATGCAGAGACTGGCAGCATGAAGGTGTCGTCATTGATTTTGCTGGAAAGGGGATAAATTGTGCTTTACAATGGTATTCATAATACAGTTGACCTGGAAGTATTACGTTTTTCAGGCACTAAAATAAGTTAAATTGTACGTTACAGCGTGTTAGTTAAAGTGTGTTAGCTAATTATAGTATCCAAGTGCCTGCCCTGTATTGACCCTAAATGTGACCCGATTCAGGAAACTAGACGTATGTCGCAAGTCACGACTTAACAGGAGAGCCGTTTGAACGTAAAAAATATATTTTTATCAAAATGAGTTTTTTGGCAGAAATGCCTTCTTGAACATGTGGACTTTCACGTGCCTTAATAACAAACTTGTATGCCATCTGTAAATACAAACAAAATTGTTAAATTACGAGCATTGCTGGTTAATCCACAGAAAAAGTGAGAAACCTTCCCACTAGCCATGATTGGCTGAGATAATTTGTGGGCTGGACATGCCGAGAGAGGAGTTCGGATTGGTCTGCCATAGAAGCTCATCAGTCTGTGTTGGTAATCCTGTTGAACGCGTTTAAAAAAAATTTTATTGTGTAGTAGAGCTGCATAAGTGTGGTTATCCACTTTCTGGAGGATCAAGTTTTGAAATCAGTGGAATTAGAGTATGATAGCTAAAGAGATGGAGGAAACACCTGTCTCTGGATTTCATCTTCAAACTAAGGGCAACCGTGGCATGGCATTCCTGACAGGGAGACTCGTCCATGCACGATGATATATACAGGTAAGACTAATGTTACATTTTCAGATATTAAAAATATATATATTTTTTTAATAGTTTTCTAATTTTGACAGTGGTTTAATTTAAAGCTAACGTTAGCTGGCTGGCTCCCTGATGTTACTACTCATATCTCAGAGCCGTTTGCTGTTCTAGTTAGAGCCTAATGTTAGCTAGCTAACATTGAACATGGTTGGTTAGCTTCCAGCACTGTGGCATTGTTGTCACTGTTCATTGTTGTTTGACTAGCTGATGTTAGCTGGCTGGCTCGTTAGCTAACGTTATGTGATGTGTGTGAACTTCCACGTTGTTTTCCTAGCTAGGTACATTGTTTACCTAGCTAGCAAGCTATATGTCTTAAGCTAAAGTGTAGCTGGCTGGCTCCCTAGCTGACTTTATTATTCATATCCCAGAGCCATGTGCTGTTCTAGTTAGAGCCGGATGTTAGCTAGCTAACATTGAACATGGTTGGTTGGCTCCCAGCACTGTGGCATTGTTGGCACTGTTTATTGTTTAACTAGCTAATGTTGCCTGGCTGGCTCATTAGCTAACGTTACGTGACGTGTGTACAACACCCGTTGAATATGGCCAGTGTCAGTAAATGGCTACAAAAAAACATAATGAAATTGTTGCCAGCAGAACTGGTTAGGCTGTTTTCATGTTATCCAGAGTTAAAAAATATCATTGGCCAGAGCATCAAATGTGCGCTTCGAGAGCGAAACGAGATGGGTGAGGGTGTGAACAATGCTGAATGGGTGTAGACAAAGAAGAGCTCTTCAATAGATAGCAAATCATTCAGAGGCAATTTCCCATTGTTCCTCAAATGCTGTGTATGATATACCATTTTGTAGCTCTGAGTCTCTACTTTTGTATAATGTAAAAAACACAATTTCAAATTTTGCTACACAAGACCGAATCCAGGTTTTGAGTCACAAATGCCAATGGGCTATGGACAGTTAGCTGTTGTTAGCAAGGTAGCTAGCTAATGTGAGCTATGGACATCTTCCTCTGACATGCTATATCACATTACACATTATCTTGATGTATTTTGCTAGCTAAAGTATTATTCCCCTTTCATCTGTGGTGTCATAGCTAGACTGGCTCGCTAGCATTTTTAGCTACTAGCTAGCTAAACTCAGCAAAAAAAGAAACGTCCTCTCACTGTCAACTGTGTTTATTTTCAGCAAACTTAACATGTGTAAATATTTGTATGAACATAACAAGATTCAACAACTAAGACATAAACTGAACAAGTTCCACAGACATGTGACTAACAGAAATGGAATAATGTGTACCTGAACAAAGGGGGGGTCAAAATCAAAAGTAACAGTCAGTATCTGGTGTGGCCACCAGCTGCATTAAGTACTGCAGTGGAATGGTACCACATGAGGTAGGAGGATGTCTTCCCTGTAACGCACAGCATTGAGATTGCTTGCAATGACAACAAGCTTAGTCTGATGATGCTGTGACACACCGCCCCAGACCATGACGGACCCTCCACCTTCAAATCAATCCCGCTCCAGAGTATAGGCCTCGGAGTAACGCTCATTCCTTCGATGATAAACGCAAATCCGACCATCACCCCTGGTGAGACAAAACTGCGACTTGTCAGAGAAGAGCACTTTTTGCCAGTCCTGTCTGGTCCAGCGACGGTGGGTTTGTGCCCATAGGCGACGTTGTTGCTGGTGATGTCTGGTGAGGATCTGCCTTACAACAGGCCTACAAGCCCTAAGTCCAGCCTCTCTCAGCCTATTGCGGACAGTCTGAGCACTAATGGAGGGATTGTGCATTCCTGGTGTAACTCGGGCAGTTGTTGTTGCCATCCTGTACCTGTCCCGCAGGTGTGATGTTCGGATGTACTGATCCTGTGCAGGTGTTGTTAAACGTGGTCTGCCAGTGCGAGGACGATCAGCTGTCCGTCCTGTCTCCCTGTAGCGCTGTCTTAGGCGTCTCACAGTACGGACATTGCAATGTATTGCCCTGGCCACATCTGCAGTCCTCATGCCTCCTTGCAGCATGCCTAAGGCACGTTCACGCAGATGATCAGGCATCTTTCTTTTGGTGTTTTTCAGAGTCAGTAGAAAGACCGCTTTAGTGTCCTAAGTTTTCATAACTGTGACCTTAATTGCCTACCGTCTGTAAGCTGTTAGTGTCTTAACAACCGTTCCACAGGTGTATGTTCATTAATTGTTTATGGTTCATTGAACAAGCATGGGAAACAGTGTTTAAACCCTTTACAATGAAGATCTGTGAAGTTAATTCGTAAAAATCCAAATATCTTTCTTTTTTGCTGAGTTTAGTAACAGCTATCTCCTTAGCTAACGTACTCACCAACACCAGTGGTTTGACGGTTGACACTGGCAGCAGAAGTGACCATGTCGGATGTAATCCATTCCCGGCCATTTGGCCATATTGTTGAAATGCATTGGATGTGTGCACCAACTTTATGGAAGTCCATTTTCATTCCTATTTACAGAGCTTAATGTGTTGCACCCATATGCAGACTTGACAACAAATGTGCATGGCAGCAGGGGGCGGACTACAATGTGTTGTCTATGGGCAACTGGACATCTTTGGCAAAAGTGGGAAAGTAATCCATTCCCAACCCTCCAGTAAGTCGTGATTCTGCCAAAATTCTCCTATTTACACTTTGTAGTCAATTTTGACATTAGTATTCATGTTTCTGACTCATATCGAAGTCACATAGGCCATTTAAAACTAGAGAAGTTGGTTCTAAGGGGCAGTTGACCTTTAAACACAGTACACCCACACATGTGGATACAGTACAGTGCCATTAAAATCATAGAGGATGACACAAAAAAGTTTATATGAAAACAAAATATACACAAGATTATAACATGAAAAGAAAATACATCTCAAATACATCATCATTAGGGAAGAAACCTTAAAAGGAATAAAATAGATTACCAAGTAACGTTCATTGAAACAATGATACTTTCTTTAAGCCTGTGCAGTTTTAAAGCATTTTGCCCATAAATTATTTCTTAAGGTTTATGGATTACATATGGTTTATACACCACTTCATTCCTCTGCAGCAGTGTTATGTATGAGAAGCTCACCAAACAATTCTGAAAGCAATTTGCACATGTTCCACCACAAACGGTCACAAGTATCAGACACTGCATGCTCCCAGCTACTACCTAATCAACGCAACATTGGCATTATCCCACCCCTGGTTAGCCACTATTGGCTTGTCCAACCTAACACAATATCTGCCGATTAATTTCCATCAATGTTGCCCATGGCTATCACTCTGTGTGTAGCAAGGTGATGTGATTTGACAGAAATACTTTCCCCAAAACCTCAATTAAATGTTAACTGCAAAGTAGGCTTACCTGGCAGAAGTATATCATCAGTAAGTATATAATTTGCATCTATTATTTGTTATTTGCAAACTTTGCCATGAAATTAGCAGCAGCAGTGCAGAATCACAGCTAGACCAGCACATTAGATGGTGCATTCTTCACTCGCTAGATGCACAATTAAATGGCCAGATGCGCAAATAAAGGGGAATTACACCAAAAAATCTACATTTGTTAATTTTCTTCCAGTCGAGAAAATGGTATACGGATGTGATTTAAGCATTGACATGGACTCAGAACATCCAATTTAGTTGTTTCGATATGAACAATTGTAATTTTAAGAGTGGAAAAACTAGAAAAAATGAAGAAACTGAGAAAACATAATTTGGGGAAATATAAAACATAATTTGTGCGGGGGGACAGATTTATTAACCATTATTTTACCAGGTACAGTATATTGTCAGGAAACACAGTGCATTACTTTCTCTTGTGCACTAACTACCTGGGGAAGAGTTGTGGGAAAGAGTTGCAGGGAAGAGGAGAAGAGAAGAGCTCGCAACATGTTTATTTTTTTTTTAAAGTTGCTCACATACTAGAAAAGGTTGGCGACCCCTGCTCTAATGAAATGAAAATAACCAGACAGGTAACTGGGGACAAAGTAATTAACTTTAAAAACCATCAACAGTTTGATCTGTACCACCTGGAGATCAACTGAAAGCCAGTTCATTTCCCTGAGATTTTTAGGACCAATGTGCGTCCTTGGATTGAGCTTGAGTATAGTTCTCATTAGTTTGTTTTGGGCCGTTTGAAGTTTGTCCTTCAGATTTGTTGTTATGCCACTGAACTATAGTCATAGTGACACTATCAGAAATGTTGAGAGGGTCCTCATAGTCTCTGTATCCAGAAACTTGGCTACCCTTGCCATGAACTTTGTCCTGGAGTGAAGCTTCCCAGTTAACTTCAGAGCCATGAGTTTACCTGTCATGGGTTGGTCCAGTTCACATCCCAAGTACTGTATATAACAGAGCATTGTTCCTTCACCGTTACATGATTAAACTAGACTGAGAAGTTGGAAGTTTCTCACCTTGTGTTTGGAACCAAACAGGAAGGTAGCCTAGTGATTAAGAGCGGTGGACTAGTAACCAATATGTTGCTGGTTCAAATCTCAGAGCTTATTAGGTGAAATATCTGTCAATGTGCCCTTGAGTAAGGTACTTAACCTTAATTGCTCTGGATTAGAGCACCTGCTTAATGACAAAAGTGTCCATGTCAATTGGATGCAGTCTGTCTTGCCTAAATGCAAAGACAGTTTTTTGTTGGATAACTACTTACTGACTTTAGTCAGTTAGCTGCTTAGGGTATTTTCAATGGGCTCCTTCTTATTCTGTGAAACCAAGTGGGCAAACTCATCCACATACAGGAACAGAGGGAATGAACAGGCAGTCCATGTCATTTACTTAGAGCAAAAAAGTAAAGGCCCCAAAATGCTCCCTTTGGGGACACCACAGTTTATCTCCTTAGCATCAGACAGTGTCACGCCCACATCCACCTTTGGACCCTATTAGTCCTGCATGTTTTTAGCTCTTGTGGTACCTTTCCATGTTGAATGGAATCAAATGGGGTGGCAGGTAGCCTAGCAGTTAAGAGCATTGTGCAAGTAACCGAAAGGTTGCTGGGTCAAATACCTGAGCCGACTAGGTGAAAAATCTGTTGATGTGTCCTTGAGCAGGCACTTAACCCTAATTGCTCCTTTAAATCGCTCTGCATCTGCTAAAGGACTGAAAGGTAAGTTGGTGGTTGTAGATATCCCTCTAGTGGTGTGGGGGCTGTGCTTCGGCAAAGTGGGTGGGGTTATATCCTGCCTGTTTGGCCCTGTCCGGGGGTATCATCGGATGGGGCCACAGTGTCTTCTGATCCCTCCTGTCTCAGCCTCCAGTATTTATGCTGCAGTAGTTTATGTGTCGGGGGGCTAGGGTCAGTCTGTTACATCTGAAGTATTCTCTTGTCTTATCCGGTGTCCTGTGTGAATGTAAATATGCTCTCTCTAATTCTCTCTTTCTCTCTTTCTTTCTTTCTCTCGGAGGACCTGAGCCCTAGGACCATGCCTCAGGACTACCTGGCATGATGACTCCTTGCTGTCCCCAGTCCACCTGGCCATGCTGCTGCTCCAGTTTCAACTGTTCTGCCTGCGGCTACGGAACCCTGACCTGTTCACCGGACGTGCTTGTTGCACCCTCGACAATTACTATGATTATTATTATTTGACCATGCTGGTCATTTACGAACATTTTAACATCTTGACCATGTTCTGTTATAATATCCACCCGGCACAGCCAGAAGAGGACTGGCCACCCCTCATAGCCTGGTTCCTCTCTAGGTTTCTTCCTAGGTTTTTGGCCTTTCGCAGGAGTTTTTCCTAGGGAGTTTTTCCCAGCCACCGTGCTTCTTTCACATGCATTGCTTGCTGTTTGGGGTTTTAGGCTGGGTTTCTGTACAGCACTTTGAGATTTCAGCTGATGTACGAAGGGCTATATAAATAAATTTGATTTGATTTGATTTGAAATGTAATGATGTGTGTTACATAAGATCATCAGCAGCATTACTCAGGAGTCTAGCTGGGATTGTAACGATCGTCTGACAGAGGGGACCAAGGTGCAGCGTGGTAAGTGCTCATATTAACTTTAATGACACTTTAAATAAAACAAGAAAACGAAAGCCAACAGTTCTGCCAGGTGAACACACAAGACAGAAAACAACTACCCACAAAACCCCAAAGGAAAACAGGCTGCCTAAGTATGGCTCCCAATCCGTGACAATGATGTACAGCTGTCCCTGATTGAGAGCCATACCAGGCCAAAACAAAGAAATACAAAGCATAGAAAAAAGGACATAGAATGCCCACCCTAGTCACACCCTGGCCTAACCAAAATAGAGAACAAAAACCTCTCTATGGCCAGGGCGTGACAGGGATGTTATCCATTTCATGTGGCTTTCTATTTCAAGATCCTAAAGCAACTTTGTAACATCTGAAGTTGAAACCTGGGAAAATGTATACTTTCCTTCGGAAATTCCCTTGGCTGAATAATACAGTGAACAAAAAGAATTTGAAAGACTTTACTGAGCTACAGTTCATAAAAGGAAATCAGTCAATCAAAATAAATTAATTAGGCCCTAACCTATGGATTTCACAGGACTGGGAATACAGATATGCATATTTTGATCACAGTTACCTTAAAAAAAGTAGGGGCGTGGATCAGAAAACCACCATATACTGTACCTCATGCAGCGTAACACATCTCCTTCACATAGAGTTGAGCAGGCGGTTGATTGTGGCCAGTGGAATGTTGTCCCACAATGACTGTGCGAAGTTGCTGGATATTTGCGGGAACTGGAACACGCTGTTGTACACATTGATCCACAGCATCCCAAACATGCTCAATGGGTGACATGTCTGGTGAGTATACAGGCCATGGAAGAACTGGGACATTTTCAGCTTCCATGAATTGTGTACAGCCAGTCAATATTTAGGTCCCCCAGAAAATATACCTCTCTGTTGATATCACATACATTATCACGCATTTCACACACATTATCCAGATACTGACTTTTAGCACATGGTGGTCTATAGCAGCTACCCACAATAATGGGCTTTAGGTGAGGCAGGTGAACCTGTATCCATATTACTTAAACAGTATTTAACATGAGATCCTCTCTAAGCTTTACATGAATGTGGCTCTGAATATAGACTGCAACACCGCCTCCATTGGCATTTCTGTCTTTTCTGTAGATGTTATAACCATGTATTGCTACCACTGTATCATCAAAGTTAGTCAGAATATGAATGTAATCTGTTACTAGCAAGTTATTGATTTCATGAAACTTGTTTCTTAGGCTACATATGTTAATGTGGGCTATTTTTAGCACTTTTCTGGGATGCTTGATTGTTTTTATTGCTTTACTGGGAACCTTTTCAGAAGTAGACATGACAATGTTATTTATGTTTGAGCTGATAGCGCAGGGTGAGCTGCATACATTGGACTTCCTACTAGGGCACAGTGCCTCATGCTAACAGTATAACTCTGGTTCATAGGCACATGATTATTGTATACAATAGCTTTTGGATTGACAGCTTGTTGCGAGTAGATAAGTCCAAGAGAGTATTCCAGAGCTCTCTGGGGTCATTTTTATTGTGCTGGATTTTGCTCTTACAGAGGACTCTTTCTCTTTGTCAATCAGCCTTTGAACTGTATTTTTTAGGTGTTTGTATTGAGTGAAGGAATCTGGCAATGTTGACCTCTTAAAGTATTTTAAGATAGAGCCTATGTGACAGTACCCTGGCACGCGGCTCCAGCCGCAGGACGCCAACCACAGGGACGATCCCGGGGATCAGGAGCGGGCTGGTCGCCTCCGGTGAGGGACAGAAACCTGACGAACCGGCTAAGGCGTGAGAGCCTAACAAGCCGGCTGAGACCTCCCCGGTTGCCTCGGTCGAGGCACGGGAACCTGTTCACCCAGCTGAGGCATGGGAGCCTATTGAGCCCGCTGAGGCATGGGAGCCTGTACAGCCAGCTGAGGCACGGGAGCCTATCGAGCCATCTCCCCACACAGTAACAACCTTAATAATGAATATATCCTAAATTGCAAACTATTCCCTAAAAGTGTAATGCTTTTGTCCATAGCTTTGTCCATAGCCCCCTGGTCAAAAGCAAAAGTAGTACATAATATAGAGAAATGGGTGCCATTTGGAACGTAACCAATGTCTTCCACAATAACCACACAATGCCTTTATGGCACAGTTTGCAGTGCGGGTTAGTGTTTTTTGTCATGAATCTTGTTTTGGAGGCTCTCATGATCTGGCACAGCCACAAAGTCATAAAATCTGATGTTAAGCCTAACCCTGACCTTAACCCCAACCTTAAACACACTGCTAACCATAATGCCCAACCCTAACCGTAAATTAAGACCAAAAAGCACATTTTTGTTTTCATTAGTTTTTACAATATAGGCAATTTTGACTTTGCAGCTGTCCCATCTAGCAGAAATTGTTCAGTGCTGCCTCCAGGGCACAACAATAAATATCAGCCTGCATTTGCAGTACTGCAGCCTGTGTGCCTTACTCTGATTTTCTCTGAAAAGTAATGCACACTCCGGCAATGTTCTACGTCTAAATATAGAGATGGAGCTATAAGATAATTACAGTGCACTATAAACAGACCACTTCCTGGAGATAGAGAAATGTAACACCACCTCAAGGTAAGCAGGAAAGTGTGTGTGTGAGGGGAAGTATGGCAGGTGGGTGAGGATGTAGAGAGAGATATGTGTATCTGCATACCCCCCACATACAGACGCTCCGTGTGTGTGTGTGTGTGTGCACTGTATGTGGATGTGTTTAACTATTCTTGTGAGGACCAGAAGTCCCCACAAGAAGAGTAAACAAACAAAAATTTTACCAACTGTGGACATTTTGTTAGTCCCCACGAGGTCAAATGCTGTTTCTAGGGGGTTTATGGTTATGGTTAGAATTAGTGTTGGAATTACATTAAGGGTTAGGATTAGGAGCTAGGGTTAGTTTAGGTTTAGGAGCTAGGGTTAGGTTTTTGGGTTAGGGTTAAGGTTAGAGTTAGGTTTAGAGTAAGAGTATGGGTTAGGTTTATGATAAATTCTGTTTTTGGAGGTTTTGCACCTTGCGTTGCACTGGCCTATTGTGATCTCTGTTATTGTTTCCATTCTGGGTTTATTGGGAGGTTTGTGTGTGTGAAAATGTGAGATGTATGAATAGTTTACTTACACTTACATTTTGCCATTCAATCCAAGTGGAGCCAAAGATCTAAGGGTGGCTATCCACTTGGATTCTGCGGCCTTTCTCTGGGCTATGGTCCAGGTGGAGACAGTTTCTAGCCCAGTGATGTTCAGGTGTATAATAGGGTGTGTTTGGAAATGTGTGACTAGATGTGTGGGCAATTTATTATTAGTGATTGCATATAGATGTTGTTTGAGACGTGTTAAAAAAATGTATCCAGTTTCCCCCACATAGATTTTTTGACATAATGCACAGGTGATTGCATAGACAATGTTGGTGCTGTTTATGTTCATCAGTTGTTTGATTGGGCTAAAGTTGTGTGCGTGTGGGTTGTGTATGTTTGTCAATTGTCTGTAGTAGTGATTTTCCATGGGTACTGAGGGAGAGGGACTGTTCGAAAATGTTGCATGGACTAGGAGGTCCTTCAGAATGGGATTCCTCCTGTATGCTGAGATGGGTCGGAATGGTTGTAGTGGGGGGAAGACATGTTGTGTATTTAAAAATGCGATTTTAAGTCTTGAATGTATGCGTTGGTTTGTGTGTGAATAGGTGCTGATGATTGGTAACCTCTGGGGTTCAGGCCCTGTAACCAAAATGGGAGTGGGATTTCTAGGGAAAGTTTGAGGGTAGCGGAAGGGAATTGGATTGGGATTTTGGGAAAATAGGATTTTGAATGGGACTGAATTGTGTGTCCCGACAAGGTTAGCTGTACAAGACTGTGTGTGTGTGTGTGTGTGTGTGTGTGTGTGTGTGTGTGTGTGTGTGTGTGTGTGTGTGTGTGTGTGTGTGTGTGTGTGTGTGTGTGTGTGTGTGTGTGTGTGGGTGCATGCCAGAGGAGCTATAGGAGGACAGGCTCAATATAATGCCTGGAATGGAGTGAATGGAACGGTATCAAACAGAGTATGTAAACCACGTTTGACTCCATTCCAAAAATTCAATTTCAGCCATTACAATGAGACCGTCCTCCTATAGCTCCCACTCCTCTTGCTCAGTTGTGCACCGGGGCCTCCCACTCCTCTTTCTATTCTGGTTAGAGCCAGTTTGTGCTGTTCTGTGAAGGGAGTAGCACACAGCGTTGTACGAGATCTTCAGTTTCTTGGCAATTTCTCACATGGAATAGCCTTCATTTCTCAGAACAAGAATAGACTGACGAGTTTCAGAAGAAAGTCTTTGTTTCTGGCCATTTTGAGCCTGTAATCAAACCCACAAATGCTGATGCTCCAGATACTCAACTAGTCTATAAAAGGCCAGTTGTATTGTTTCTTTAATCAGCACAACAGTTTTCAGCTGTGCTAACATAATTGCAAAAGGGTTTTCTAATGATCAATTAACCTTTTAAAATGATAAACTTGGATTAGCTAACACAACGTGCCATTAGAACACAGGAGTGACACAGGAGTGATGGTTGCTGATAATGGGCCTCTGTATGCCTATGTAGATATTCCATTAACAATCAGCAGTTTCCAGCCACAATAGTCATTTACAACATTAACAATGTCTACACTATATTTCTGATCAATTTGATGTTATTTGAATAAACAAAAAAATTGTTTTTCTTTCATAAACAAGGACATTTCTAAGTGACCCCAAACTTTTGAATGGTAGTGTGTGTGTATATATATAAATATGTATATTTTTGTATATTTTGTATATTTATACTGTATATTTTTTCACTACAAATATTATAAAAAATTTTGGTTGACCAATCAAATGCTTCTTCATTTATTTTTATCACAAGTGGGACGGCGTCCCTAACGCCCCAATGGGTGGGCTGCCGCTGGTGCATGCGTGTGTGCGTGCATGTTGGTGTATGTGTGGTGAGGGAGAAAAGGAGATGCATTTCATTCAGTATCATCTTTTTATCTCCTTTTCATGTCTTTGTGTGTTTACAGTTTGCCTGCATATAAATAATGTGTTTATCAGTATGTTAAGCATTTCTCTGGAAAGTATGACATTCTAAGAAGAACTCTGATTAAGATCAGTATTATCAAAGGGTTTCAATGTGTATATCTTAAAGGATTCACTCTGTTCTATGTTACATATATTTGAGTTGTGAAAAAACTGAAGTGTTGCAGGAAATTGATTCGTTAGCACTTAACATTCTGAAATGCTCACTGAACATAAGTCATGATGCCATATGCAGTGGTGTAAAATACTTGAAAGTACTTCTTACTGTAAGTTGTTTTTTGGGGTATCTTTACTATTTAAAGAAAATGGTTTACTTTTTACTCCATACATTTTCTCTGACACCCAAAATTACTCATTATGAATGCTTAGCAGAACAGGAAAATTGCCTAATTCACACACTAATAAAGAGAACATCTCTGGTCATCTCTACTGCCCCTGATCTGGCAGACTCACTAAACACATGCTTCGTTTGTAAATTATGTCTGAGTGTTGGAGTATGGCCCTGGCTATCCGTAAATTAAAAAACAAGAATATTATGCAGTCTGGTTGCTTAACCTTTTGGGGCTAGGGGGCAGTATTTGCACGGCTGGATAAAAAACGTACCCGATTTAAACTGGTTACTACTCTTGCCCAGAAACGAGAATATGTATATAATTAGTAGATTTGGATAGAAAACACTCTAAAGTTTCTAAAACTGTTTGAATGGTGTCTGTGAGTATAACATAACTCATATGGCAGGCCAAAACCTGAGAAGATTCCATACAGGAAGTGCCCTGTCTGACAATTTGTTCTCCTTCTGTGGCATCTCTATCAAAAATACAGCATCTCTGCTGTAACGTGACATTTTCTAAGGCTTCCATTGGCTCTCAGAAGGCGCCAGAAAGTGGAATGACGTCTTTGCAGTCTCTGGGCAAAAAACAGCAGGAGTTTTTGTGAGTGGTCAGGCAAGGAACAATGACACTGGAGATGCTCGTCCATGAGACAACTCCATGTTTTTCTTTCAGTCTTTGAATGAATACAACGTCGCCCGGTTGGAATATTATCGCCATTTTACGAGAAAAATAGCATAAAAATTGATTTTAAACAGCGTTTGACATGCTTCGAAGTACGGTAATAGAATATTTTGAATTTGTTTGTCACGAAATGCACTCGCGCGTCACCCTTCGGATACTGACCTGAACGCACGAACAAAACGGAGCTATTTGAATATAACTATGGATTTTTTGGAACCAAAACAACATTTGTTGTTGAAGTAGAAGTCCTGGGAGTGCATTCTGACGAAGAATCTTATAGTAAATCTGAGTTTGGTGAGGGCCAAACTTGGTGGGTGTCAAATTAGCTAGCCGTGATGGCCGGGCTATCTACTCAGAATATTGCAAAATGTGCTTTCGTCGAAAAGCTATTTTAAAATCTGACACCGCGATTGCATAAAGGAGTTCTGTATCTATAATTCTTAAAATAATTGGTATGTATTTTGTGAACGTTAATCGTGAGTAATTTAGTGAATTCACTGGAAGTTTGCGGTGGGTATGCTAGTTCTGAACATCACATGCTAATGTCAAAAGCTGTTTTTTGATATAAATATGAACTTGATTGAACAAAACATGCATGTATTGTATAACATAATGTCCTAGGAGTGTCATCTGATGAAGATCATCAAAGGTTAGTGCTGCATTTAGCTGTGGTTTTGGTTTTTGTGACATATATGCTTGCTTTGAAAATGGCTTTGTGATTATTTTTGGCAGGGTACTCTCCTGACATAATCTAATGTTTTGCTTTCGCTGTAAAGCCTTTTTGAAATCGGACAATGTGGTTAGATTAACAAGAGTCTTGTCTTTAAAATGGTGTAAAATAGTCATATGTTTGAGAAATTGAAGTTATAGCATTTATGAGGTATTTGTATTTCGCGCCACGCAATTCCACTGGCTGTTGAATAGAAGCAACCATCCCACCTTGCCCAGGGAGGTTAATATAATAACTTTGAGATGATTTATACTTTTACTTTTGATACTTTTGATACTCCTCGCGACATCCCTCTAAGGCCCTTATGCTAGCTTGCTAGCTCCGGCCTGCTAACTGCTAACTTGCTAGCCCCGGCCTGCTAACTGACTGAATCGCCGTGTCCCCAGCCAGCCCAACCACTCACTGGACCCATACGATCACTTGGCTACGCATGCCTCTCCCTAATATCAATATGCCTTGTCCATTACTGTCCTGGTTAGTGATTACTGTCTTATTTCACTGTAGAGCCTCTAGCCCTGCTCAATATGCCTTAACAAACCATGTTGTTCCACCTCCCACATATGCGATGACATCACCTGATTTAAACGTCTCTAGAGACTATATCTCTCTCATCATTACTCAATGCCTAGGTTTACCTCCAATGTTTTCTCTTCCTACCCTACCTTTGTCTGTACATTATGCCTTGAATCTATGCTATCGTGCCCACCCCGGCCATCCAACAATCTAAGCTTGATGCCCCTTGATGACCTCAATCTCACAAATTATCAATGAACCTACCAGGTACAACCCCAAATCCGTAAACATGGGCACCCTCATTGATAACATCCTAACTAACTCGCCCTCCAAATACACCTCTGCTGTTTTCAACCAAGATCTCAGTGATCACTGCCTCATTGCCTGCATCCATAATGGGTCTGCGGTCAAACGACCACCCCTCATCACTGTCAAATGCTCCCTAAAACACTTCTGCGAACAGGACTTTCTAATTGACCTGGCCGGGGTATCCTGGAATGACATTGACCTCATCCCGTCAGTAGAGGATGCCTGGCTATTCTTAAAAGTGCCTTCCTCACCATCTTAAATAAGCATGCTCCATTCAAAACATTTTGAACTAGGAATAGATATAGCCCTTGGTTCACTCCAGACCTGTCTGCCCTTGACCAGCACAAAAACATCATGTGGCATTCTGCATTAGCATCGAATAGCCCCCGTGATATGCAACTTCTCAGGGAAGTTAGGAACCAATATACACAGGCAGTTAGGAAAGCTAAGGCTAGCTTTTTCAAACAGAAATTTGCATCCTGTAGCACAAACTCAAAAAAGTTCTGGGACACTGTAAAGTCCATGGAGAATAAGAGCACCTCCTCCCAGCTGCCCACTTCACTGAGGCTAGGAAACACTGTCACTGCCGATAAATCCACAATAATTGAGAATTTCAAGAAGCATTTTTCTACGGCTGGCCATGCTTTCCACGTGGCTACCCCTACCCCGGTCAACAGCCCTGCGCTCCCCACAGCAACTAGCCCAAACCTCCCCCACTTCTCCTTCTCCCAAATCCAGATAGCTGATGTTCTGAAAGAGCTGCAAAATCTGGACCCTCTCTTTCTAAAATTATCTGCCGAAATTGTTGCAACCCCTATTACTAGCCTGTTCAACCTCTCTTTCGTACCGTCTGAGATTCCCATAGATTGGAAAGCTGCCGCGGTCATCCCCCTCTTCTACTAATCTCACTGCAACTCCCCTCCAAGTCTCCGACCACTACCTTGTATCCTTTTCCCTCTCGCTCTCCTCCAACACTACTCACTCTGCCCTTACTCAGATGGTATTGCGCCATCGAAACCTTCGCTCTCTCTCTCCTGCTACTCTCTCCTCTTCCATCTTATCATCTCTTCCCTCTGGTTGGAGAAGGATTGAGCAATCTCCTGATTCTGCTTCCTCAACCCTCCTCTCCTCCCTTTCTGCATCCTTTGACTCTCTATGTCCCCTACCCTCCCAGCCAGCTCGGTCCTCCCCTCCTGCACTGTGGCTTGATGACTCATTGCGAGCTCACAGAACAGGGCTCCGGGCAGCAGAGCGGAAATAGAGGAAAACTAGCCTCCCTGCGGACCTGGCATCTTTTCACTCCCTCCTCTCTACATTTTCTTCCTCTGTTGCTGCTGCTAAAGCCACTTTCTACCACTCTAAATTCCAAGCATCTGCCTCTAACCCTAGGAAGCTCTTTGCCACCTTCTCCTCCCTCCTGAATCCTCCTCCCCCTCCCCCCTCCTCCCTCTCTGCGGATGACTTTGTCAACCATTTTGAAAAGAAGGTTGACGACATTCGATCCTCGTTTGTTAAGTCAAACAACACCACTGGTCCTGCTCACGTTGCCCTACCCTATGCTTTGACCTCTTTCTCTTCTCTCTCTCCAGATGAAATCTTGCGACTTGTGACGACCGGCCGCCCAACAACCTGCCCGCTTGACCCTATCCCCTCCTCTCTTCTCCAGACCATTTCCAGAGACCTTCTCACCTCGCTCATCAACTCATACTTGACCGCTGGCTACGTTCCTTCCGTCTTCAAGAGAGCGAGAGTTGTACCCCTTCTCAAAAAACCTACACTCGATCCCTCTGATGTCAACAACTACAGACCAGTATCCTTTCTTTCTTTTCTCTCCAAAACTCTTGAGCATGCCATCCTTGGCCAGCTCTCTTGCTATCTCTCTCAGAATTACCTTCTTGATCCAAATCAGTCAGGTTTCAAGACTGGTCATTCAACTGAGACTGCTCTTCTCTGTGTCACGGAGGCTCTCCGCACTGCTAAAGCTAACTCTCTCTCCTCTGCTCTCATCCTTCTAGACCTATCTGCTGCGTTTGATACTGTGAACCATCAGATCCTCCTCTCCACCCTCTCCGAGTTGGGTATCTCCGGCGCAGCTCACTCTTGGATTGCGTCCTACCTGACAGGTCGCTCCTACCAGGTGGCGTGGCGAGAATCTGTCTCCGCACCATGTGCTCTCACCACTGGTGTCCCCCAGGGCTCAGTTCTAGGCCCTCTCCTATTCTCGCTATACACCAAGTCACTTGGCTCTGTCATATCCTCATATGGTCTCTCCTATCATTGCTACGCAGACGACACACAATTAATCTTCCTTTCCCTCTTCTGATAACCAGGTGGCGAATCGCATCTCTGCATGTCTGGCAGGCATATCAATATGGATGACGGATCACCACCTCAAGCTGAACCTCGGCAAGACGGAGCTGCTCTTCCTCCCGGGGGAAGGACTGCCCGTTCCATGATCTCACCATCACGGTTGACAACTCCATTGTGTCCTCCTCCCAGAGTGCTAAGAGCCTTGGCGTGACCCTGGACAACACCCTGTCGTTCTCCGCTAACATCAAGTTGGTGACTCGATCCTGTAGGTTCATGCTCTACAACATTCGCAGAGTACGACCCTGCCTTACACAGGAAGCGGCGCAGGTCTTAATCCAGGCACTTGTCATCTCCCGTCTGGATTTCTGCAACTAGCTGCTGGCGGGGCTCCCGGCCTGTGCCATTAAACCCCTACAACTCATCCAGAACGCCGCAGCCCGTCTGGTGTTCAACCTTCCCAAGTTCTCTCACGTCACCCCGCTCCTCTGCACACTCCACTGGCTTCCAGCTGAAGCTCGCATCTGCTACAAGACCATGGTGCTTGCCTACGGAGCTGTGAGGGGAACGGCACCTCCGTACCATCAGGCTCTGATCAGTCCCTACACCCAAAGAAGGGCACTGCGTTCATCCACCTCTGGCCTGCTCGCCTCCCTACCTCTGCGGAAGCACAGTTCCCGCTCAGCCCAGTCAAAACTGTTCGCTGCTCTGGCACCCCAATGGTGGAACAAGCTCCCTCAGGACGCCAGGACAGCGGAGTCAATCACCACCTTCCGGAGACACCTGAAACCCCACCTCTTTAAGGAATACCTGGGATAGGATAAAGTAATCATTCTAACCCCCCCCCAAAAAAAGATATAGATGTACTATTGTAATGTGGTTGTTCCACTGGATATCATAAGGTGAATGCACCAATTTGTAAGTCGCTCTGGATAAGAGTGTCTGCTAAATGACGTAAATATAAATGTAATACTGCCAAACATACCGTCGTAAAACTGACCATCCTACTGATCCTAGACTTCGGCGATGTCATTTACAAAATAGCCTCCAACACTCTACTCAACAAATTGGATGCAGTCTATCACAGTGCCATCTGTTTTGTCACCAAAGCCCCATATACTACCCACCACTGCGACCTGTATGCTCTCGTTGGCTGGCCCTCGCTTCATACTCGTTGCCAAACCCACTGGCTCCAGGTCATCTACAAGTCTCTGCTAGGGAAAGCCCCGCCTTATCTCAGCTCACTGGTCACCATAGCAGCACCCACCCGTAGCACGCGCTCCAGCAGGTATGTCTCACTGGACACCCCCAAAGCAAATTCTTCCTTTGGCCGCCTCTCCTTCCAGTTCTCTGCTGCCAATGAGTGGAACGAACTGCAAAAATCTCTGAAGCTCTTATCTCCCTCACTAGCTTTAAGCAGCAGCTGTTAGAGCAGCTCACAGATCACTGCACCTGTACATAGCTCATCTGTAAATATCCCATCCAATCTACCTCATCCCCATACTGTATTTATTTATTTATCTTGCTTCTTTGCACCCCAGTATCTCAACTTGCACATTCATCTTCTGCACATCCTACCATTCCAGTGTTTAATTGCTATAGTGTAATTAATTTGCCACCATAGCCTATTTATTGCCTTACCTCTCTTATCCTACCTCATTTGCACATGCTGTATATAGATTTTTCTAATATATTATTGATTGTATATTTGTTTATTCCATGTGTAACTCTGTGTTGTTGTATGTGTCGGACTGCTTTGCTTTATCTTGGCCAGGTCGCAGTTGCAAATGAGAACTTGTTCTCAACTAGCCTACCTGGTTAAATAAATAAAAAATATTTTAGCATATACATTATCAAAATACTTTTTGACTTTTACTCAAGTAGTATTTTACTTGGTGACTTAACTTTACTTGAGTAATTTTCTATTAAGGTATATTTACTTTTACATCTCAAATCTGTTTAATTTGAAAACATTATGTTTGACTTTTATGCTCTGGTGTTTTTCCCGTATTCTGCCTGTGTCGTATAACTAAATATGGAATGGAAATATACAGAGTGTCTGAATACAATCGGATGAAATTCAATTATACGCTTTGATACATTCAGATTGTTTCTACTTGGCTTGGTCCACATATTTATTTTTCTCCACACAATGAAAATGAACCCACTCATTATCGTACCTTCTGTCTGTTTAATGGCCACCTGCAACAAATGTTATACATCAGAGAGATGACTAATACGTTTATTCAGCTGCAGATTATATTATTCAGTACAGTAAAATGATACAGAAAATGTCCCCACCTCCACCTCCAGCCTATATCTCTAGCCAGACATTTACAGATTACAAATATACATGTTGTAAATCAAGAACTTGTCACCTTAGAACTTTTACATCATTTCCATTAAATATTTACTCATTCAGTTTTCAGCAAAATATTGTAACATTTCTTTGTACAATAACAACTGAATTATATATACATATTTGAGTCATATTAAACCACTTAACGTGGGAATCTAATTAGCATAATATACAAACTCCCCATAAAATTCTGTCAGTGTCACGCCCTGACCTGAGAGATCCTTTTTATGTCTCTATTTAGGTTTGGTCAGGGTGTGATTTGGGTGGGCATTCTATGTCTGTTTTTCTATGTTTGGGATTGCTTTGTTTCGGACGGGTATGGCTCCCAATCAGGAAAAGCTGTACATCGTTATTGCTGATTGGGAGTCATACTTAGGCAGCCTGTTTTTCTGTTTAGTTTTGTAACCTGACAGAACTGTTGCTGGTCGTTTTTTGGTTTATTTTGTAAGTGTTCATTCGGTCCATTAAAATCTTTCAAGATGAACACATCCTCCGCTGCACCTTGGTCTCATTTCGACGATGGCCGTTACAGTCAGTTTAAGCTAGAGATTTGTTTTTGCATTAGATGCGTCTCAATCCACCGCATCCGCCTATTTTATACCTCCCCGTCTGCGGTGAAAGGTGACAGAGCTAGAGCGGTGTTTGTCAGATCATGACACATCCCAAAATGTAGTTTTCTCACAAAATCGTCTGTAGCGTCCGAACGGTTTGGCCTACAAACTATTATCTTTCCCTCTATGGAAAGATGGGTCTCTCATGAACACTATGGTGTTCTCTGTTTTGCTCTACGACCCCCACAAGCATCAGAAGTTGGTACAGCCGATCTGCCAACCTCTGTCTGTAGCGTCCGAACAGTTTGACCCATCTGTGTAAAGGTGAGACTCTCACGAACCCATACATATCGGTTGTTTTTGTAGGATTTCCACAGGCCTCACAAGACTTGTCTGAAGGTCCCCCGGTACCAGTCGAAAAAATGTATGGAAGTACACTATATATGGAGTATGTTTAGTGCCAAAAATATGGGGTTAAATACATAAAAATGTTTCCAGATTTTTCTTATATCTTAAAGATATAGGACAGACACTTCAGAACAAGCTTCCTTTAGATTTTTTGGGTGGGGGACTATCTATTGTTCCATGTAGAGAATCAATGTGTTTGTATGGGCTAATAGCAGTAAGGCCAATGTTTTCTTCTTTTTTTTCTATTTTTTTCAAATTCAAAATAAAATAACAAAATGTTCCATGGTATGACGTTCTTAAACCAATTCCATATTGCTTAGTAAGTACCCCCCCCCCCCCCCCCCCACCAGCAGCTTAGACAGGGCATAGCAATATAAAACACATAATGGGATATGTACAGTGTAAACCATTTACACCAACTGTATAGGCATTACATAAATGAAGAAACACATATGGAGTGATTTGAAATGAATTAATGGGTAAATTTGATATGGACCCCATGTCAATATACTCCCCTGCCTTAAATATAAGCGATAAGCGTACTTTGACCTTTGCCTTTAGGCTCAGTTTGCAATTTTGATAGTTCAAGCTGAGCTCAAAATCAGGCTGCTCCATATTAATTGCATCTTATTAAGCCTTGTTCACACTGGTTTGAAGTGACAAAAAAATGCATATCTGATTTGAATATTATTTTTTTCTGCAGTCTGAACAGACAAAAAGCACAATGAATTGGATTTTTCAAGACACAATTTGGACCATATTTGTAGGTGATGTGACTTGTGTCTGAACAGTCAAATCTGATTTATTTGCCCTCTAGTTTGTTTTTTACTGTTATTTGGCATATCGTGTTGTTTGCAGGCTTCTCAGTTGACAGTTTGACAACATGTGGTAGCTATCTAGCTTGTTAATTGTTTACAAACACATTAGCTTGCTAGCACAAATCACTAAACGGCTACCTAGCAAGCTTGTTGACTGCTTTGGTTAGCCAAAAATGACTAGTTCTGAAAGTTGGATCACCTTATCCTTTGAGGCTTTAAAAGTGTTCTTACGCTATGATTTTGAACATTCAAAGCAACTGGGAGACTTCTATGGCAGGCATTGTTGTCAGTCACCTTAACTTAATACAGTACACAACAACTGGACACACTCACCATTACAATGACAACTTGCGTAACCATGTAAGCAAATGACTACAGTCATAGTCATGACTACAGTCATTTGTACAGCCAGTATTCCAAAATGGATTTGAAAAACCAAATGGATTTGAGTATTAAGGCCTGCAGTGAGAACAAAGCTTTAGACAGTCTAGCACCCAAACATTGGTTACAGCCTGATAATTCTTTGCTCACTATCGCAAAACAAAATTCTCAGTTTGTTACACAAATATAACACCCATGATCACACCTCAAATCAAACCCTAGATGCAGAAATCAACTAGGTGCAATCACCTTCAGTGGCTTCCTCAACTTATTTCTGGATAATAAAGAACTACCACAGTCTCTTCCTGCTGGTGTTGATGTTTAGGTGTTGCTGCTGCTGTTGTTGACTGTGGCAGTTTTGGAGAAAGGAGCAGGGGTAGAAAGGTAGCCCTTGAACAGACTCATCACCCTCTGCTTGTACGTCTTAATGGCAAAGAAGTAGATGACAGGGTCCAGACAACAGTTAAGGTTCATCATGGAGACAGTCACCTGCAGGGACACAATGCCTTTTTAATTAAAAATGTTGTTGAGGATTTCAATGTATCACAAAGAAAATAAACTCACAGTTCCCTAAACAGTCGGACATACAGACACACGCACGCACACACACACAAAGGGATGCATCTCGGGCATAAATGTAAATCTACCATGTTTTATAGACAGACAGACCCACCAACAGTCTCCCGGACCAACAGACAGACAAATAAACAGACCAACAAACAGACCAACAACTGACATACAGACATTCACTTTAGCAGGTCCTACCTGTAGGGAAACCTTGAATGCCCGCATCTCGTCACACTTGGGCTGGCCCAGCATCTTCCTCAGCATGAACTGCATTATGTTGAGGTGGTAGGGGCTGAAGCACAGGACGAAGGTGAGGAGGATGAGGAGGATGATATTGTTGGCTCTGCGGCTACGACCCGAGCGGCCCGTCAGCGGGTTCTGTTTGGCCGTGCGACTCAGTTTGAGATTGATCCGGGTGTAACACACAATGATGACCAGTAGGGGGAGACAGAAGGAAACAGTACAGGCCAGGAGGAGAAGATAAGGGGTGGAGCGACTACCCTCAAAGGTGAAGTACTCCATGCAGGTTCGTCGGCCTCTGTGGTCATGGAGCATGGTACGGAAGAGCAGGGGGGCGGTTTCCAGAGACACCAGTAGCCAGACGAGGCAGCAGACCCCTCGCACCACTTTGACGCTCCGTAGATACTGTAGCCGGTGGGGGTGGACCATGGCCAGGTACCGGTCTAGACTGATACATGTCATGAAGGCAATTCCTGGTGAAAGAGAGGGAGATGGGATATTGGATGAGTGGATGAATAAACAGAAGACACAAGCCGGCAGACAGGCAAGCAGACAGAGAAAAACATTGACAGACAGACACACATACAAAAACTAGGGCATAGATGTAAATGTTTTATATAAACCTGTGAGAAAAAGTTATTTTTGACTATAACCACATCCCACTGCGGTATGCTGCAGTTCTTACACAGTTTTCTCCATACAATACACACACACACACACACACACACACACACACACACACACACACACACACACACACACACACACCTTACCTGAGTATGTGTTTGAAAAGAACAACATAGTAGCCAGCCTGCAGAGCAAATCCCCAAAGGGCCAGTCAAACTGTCTGATGTAGTAAGTGACTCTCCCTGGCAGTGCCAATGTGAACAATGCATCAGACACAGCCAGGTTGACCAGGTAAAGAGACGTGGAGTTGAACTTCTGCTTCTTCTGACAGGTCACATACAGGACAAGGCTGTTGCCACATAAACTGATGAGGAACACCAGACAGTAGAAGATTGGGAAGATGATTAAGGCAGCTCTCTGGTAGACAAAGACGTCACACATCTGGTTGGTGTCAGAGGTGTTTAAATCCACAGGGTCCACAGAGATGTTGGTAGACATTTCTCCTGTTGAGAAAAAAATATGTTTAAGAAAATACAGTTTGATGAACCCTGATGAGTAACCCAAAATGTTGGTTGAGAGCCAATGAACACTTCATGGAGAGCACAATAATCTAGTGTGCTGGAGTTTAAACTATGTAACAGCTAATTACATTCAAAAAACTGATTTGTGCACAAGGGACACAAATAAATAAATACTGAGCTAATACATATATTAACAATACATATATTAACTTCTACAACTATAGTTCATCAATACTGAATTAAGACCTTTTTGCTTTGAATATAGATGATTGCATATCTAAAATGACAAATATGCAAAAGACTTCAGCGTTTTACCTGCTATCCAAGACAGTCTGTTAACTCTGGTGTTTGAAAGTAAAGTGACTTGGAGAACTGTTTGTCAACACTTTTGAAGAGAATGACTGTGCCGCAAATCCCACCCCCACTTTCTTCAGAAGATCTTTGTCATTCCTGTCAGAGGTAGTGCAAAGTTACAGTTTTGGTCACAACGAGTCATATGCCATTTTCAAGGCAGAAGTGCCTGGTATTAAGTTGAACACTTTAACGATGTGTATTCTTCCAGTTTATCTAAGACCATGATCTATCAATGTAGATGATCTGATCAATTATATAAAGATTACATCTAGAAATCAAGTTGAGGTATATAATGATGATCTCAACATGGCCAGTGTTTTCTCTGCAAAACACACATGCTAAATCTAGTGCATCAATGTACCATGTTTTACATAGTCCTGTGAGAAGATTGTCTTTTTGACAATAATGTAACGGCTGTCTTCAGAAATGAACCAAGGCGCAGCAGGTATGTGAATACTCATATTTAATTACCCAAAAAAGGAGTAACGCATCCACAGGAAACAATAAACAAGACAGCAGCAACAGTTTGCAGGCTAACAAACGCAGTGCAAAACAACCACCCACAACCCCAAAGAAAAACACACACACCTATATAGGTCTTCCAATCAAAGGCAACTCAACACACCTGCCTTCAATTGGAAGTCCCAATCAACAATACAAACATTCCCATACACAAAACTGTCACGTCCTGATCCCAAAACTAAAACAATAGCTCCATCTGCTGGTCAGGACGTGACAAATAACCACAAGCCATTGCGGTATTCTGCAGCTCAAACAAATTTTTTCAAATTTGAAAGCCAGGTGGGGTAAAAAATAACACAACACAACTTTCCATCTACGAGACATCAAAAAATATTATTGATGTCCATATGAAAGTGTCAAGTATACTCATTGATCATACTCAAAAGTACCTTAACCTAATACAACAAAAAAAATTAAAGTTGGACCAGGCTAGGCGTTAAGTGCCTTGCTCAAGGGCACAATGAAAGTAGGCGGCACCTGAGATTCTGATACCAGCAACCCTTTGGTTGCCATCTCACTCCTCCCCATCAGCCCTGGGATTTGAAACAGTAACCATTCGGTTACTGCCCCCCCCCCCCTCTCTAACCCCTGTCTATACCTATACCAAGGAATTTCATATAAGGTTAAATGAATAGCTGATAAGATCTGAGGCTGTGTATCCTGTGTTGGGTCTCGTCTCTGGGGTTGACTGACAGCTAGCAGAGTGCCTACATGAGGTAAAGAAAGTTGGAGATGATGAAGAGATTGGGGAAAAGCAGAAAGCGTGTGGTTCGTTGCGTAAATGTCAAAATGTGTGTGATGTTGACAAATCATTTTCGTTTTGGCCACACCGCTCCCTCAACTGCCAATATAAAGATTAAACAATGCCAAGAACTGAACTAAAATGAATCAAATTTAGACTGAAATCACTGACTGACAAGTCTTTTTGTGGGTGACTATTTAAACAAGAATTTAAATAAATCTTAGCATGTGTTATATAGCATAGTCTATTTATGGTATTCACTATTCCCTTCATTGGTCCTATGCTGTATTTTTTTCAATAGTGTGTCCATCCATACACTGGCATTCAGTGAAACCAGAGCCTTCTTACAATGCTCACAGTCAAATAATATCTTCTGATGACAGGAAGTGTCTATACCTGATGGTAAAAGTGATATTTACATCAACATTGTTTTACTTATTTCAGATTTAGGTAGGGTGCATTAATGTGTTTATTTGGAAAAAGTATTTCCCAGAGAACATTGCCTTTTGGTCACAATCTCTGCCACTCTGAACTTCAAATGCAAAATTACATTAAACTAAGAGAAAAGCTCAAACAAGTTTAGCGGGTGCATGTGAGTATTATAATGCCTCTACTGTGGTACAGGTTGTTAGGTGTGTCCCCCACCTCCCTACAGGGTCTTCAAAGTGAATCCCCCTTCAGCAGTTTCTCTCTATGCGTCTCCATTCACTCAGACATTTTGTATTGAGTGTAACCTCTGCCTCTCACATTGAGGATGCCCCCAACTAAACAACCGTATGATACCCAGGCAAAGATCCAAATTATGGAAAACAATGTATTACCCTTAAGAAATACTTCAAATATGCCTCTGATTATGAAAATGTTATGGCATGAAAATATTGTGTTTAGAAAACTGTAAAATTCTATAAAAATCGTTGACATGATGGAAAATATGTCTGAAATATAGTCATATTTTGTCTGAAATAGCTAAATTGATCAACTTGATCTATCCAAATGTGAGTATTTTACTATCAAAACATATATTTTTGAAAGGATCAACTATTTTGTGGGTTTTCCACTTTTAGTAATATTTGGTTGTCGTTTTTGGATTAACTTGAAGAGATAATCTCCTATCATCCCACTGCGAACACACTGGTTCAATGAAATTATGTTGAACCAACTTGGAAGAGACGTTGAATTGACGTCTGTGCCCATGGAGTTACTTCTTTAACATAAAATGAAAGATTGTCAATGGCAATTGTTTGACCTCATAAACCCAATTTTTTTTTAAAGATATACATTTTTATTATTTTGATGTGTAGAGTGAACATCAAAGTTACTCCTGGAGTATTGGGTTTTTCATATTTGCATTATTTGGAAGAAAAACAATGCATCTTACTTGTCTATCAACATATGAATGTGGCCATATGTCTCAGTTATTCAACCCTTTAAGCCCAAAGATTACTTTTATCAACTTACAACACAACCTGTAGCTCTGGCTCAGAATGTTTGTTTCTCAATGTATTTTTTCTACATAATCATTACATATTAGAGAAGACAGGAAAACGTATTTCAAGTCATGTACAGTACTTGCATGGATGGCTACCAATATACAGCGGGGGGGAAAAGTATTTGATCCCCTGCTGATTTTGTACGTTTGACCACTTACAAAGAAATGACCAGTCTATAATTTTAATAGTAGGTTTATTTGAACAGTGAGAGACAGAATAACAACAAAAGAATCCAGAAAAACGCATGTCAAAAATGTTATAAAATGATTTGCATTTTAAGTTGCTACCACAACAGTTGTGCAATAGTACAATACATACAGAAACAGCAGGGTTCAAATAAACTGCGGGAGCCAAATCCGGATTTGTTACATGAGTGCCAGGGAAAGTGTAGGGGGATTCCATTTGAGTGGCGATGCAAAATATTTTTGGTATTTCACAAAGATACTTAATCATGAGGAAGGATGTTTGACATGCTTTTTACATTTGTATCAGAAACAGTTTTCTAGAAAAACATGATGAAGTGGCCGTTAGGCTCTTTTTCGACCTACTGTATACATGCCTCCTGTAAGACCCTATGATCTGTGAACCAGACATGATGCAGACAACATCTTGGTGTCATACTCCTTATAGTGTGCTCTAAAATAAGAACTAAATATATTTTGGATAAATAATTTATTCAAGATTAAAAATAATATTAAAGCTGCAATATCTAACTTTTTGGCAGAACCAACCAAATTCACATAGAAATGTGTGTTATAGATCTGCCATTCTCATTGAAAGCAAGTCTAAAGTGGTAGATCTGTTCTACAATATGTGCGCCATTTCTATGCTTACCATTCTTAAGTCCAAAACATGTCACTTCCTGTTGAATGCAAAACAAGGGATAGCTCGGTTTGTTGTTTTGGAAAGTTTATTGTTTGGATCCCGTGACGTAGTTGGCATCAGTTGCTGGGACCGCTACTACTGTATCTGTCCAGTGATCCTGCCAACCAAGGCCGGGTCTGCGGAGCTGTTTGGCCCAGCTGCTAGCTAGCCCAGCTGCTAGCTAGCTGCCTATCAAGCTAGTAGGATTTTCTTGAGGCTTGAACGGGGCCCGCAACGCAGTTAGCCATTGAGGCTGGGACCACGGATTGTCCCGGGCTGTCTAGATCCCTGCTGTTTGTTGTTGTTGTTTCCAATCTTCCCTGCTACCTGCCCTATCTGGAACTGCGAGGAGTAACAGCGTAACCTACGTTGCTTCCATGAGTAAGACCAAAGCCGGCGGGATTACTGTTGAGGACAGTGGTGTCTCACAGGTGAAGGATCTTTTAAACAAACAAAAAGAGTTCTACAAGCAGTTGTTACAACAACAAGAAAATAGTCTCAAGTGTTGTGTCCAAATACTGGTGGAGTCAACTAATAAAATAATGGACGACATGATCAGAGAGATCCAGGACCTGCAGAACAGTTTGCAGTTCTCCCAGGGTCAGCTCTATGAGTTTAACCTGTTATGGATAGGGGGCAGTATTTTCACGGCCGGATAAAAAATGTACCCGATTTAATCTGATTATTACTCCTGCCCAGAAACTAGAATATGCATATAATTATTAGCTTTGGATAGAAAACACTCCAAAGTTTCTAAAACTGTTTGAATGGTGTCTGTGAGTATAACAGAACTCAGGCCAAAACCTGAGAAGATTCCAAACAGGAAGCGCCCTCTCTGACCATTTTTTGCCCTCCTTGATCATCTCTATCCAATACAGGGGATCTCTGCTGTTGCGTGACACTTCATACGGCTCCCATGGGCTATCAGAAGGCGGCAAAAAGCTGAATGACGTAATTCCAAGCCCTGGCTGAAAAGCTTTAGCGCATTTGCTAAGTGGTCTATCAGCGTACAATGGGACTCATGCTCGTGCATGAGACGACCCCATGTTTTTATTCTATCGTCTTTGAACGGATACAACGACTCCCGGTCGGAATATTATCGCTTTTTTAAGAGAAAATTAGCATACATTTCTTTTTTAAACAGCGGTTGACATGCTTCGAAGTACGGTAATGGAATATTTAGAATTTTTTTGTCACGAAATGCATCGTGCTCGTAACCCTTCTTTACCATTCGGATAGTGTCTTGAACGCACGAACAAAACGCCGCTGTTTGGATATAACAATGGATTATTTGGGACCAAACCAACATTTGTTATTGAAGTAGAAGTCCTGGGAGTGCATTCTGACGAAGAACACCAAAGGTAATAACATTTTTCTTATAGTAAATCTGACTTTGGTCAGGGCTAAACTTGGTCGGTGTCTAAATGGCTAGCCGTGATGGCTGGGCTATCTACTGAGAATATTGCAAAATGTGCTTTCACCGAAAAGCTATTTTAAAATCGGACATATCGAGTGCATAGAGGAGTTCTGTATCTATAATTCTTAAAATAATTGTTATGTTTTTTGTGAACGTTTATCGTGAGTAATTTAGTAAATTCACCGGAAGTTTGCGGGGGGTATGCTAGTTCTGAAGGTCACATGCTAATGTAAAAAAGCTGTTTTTTTATATAAATATGAACTTGATTGAACAAAACATGCATGCATTGTGACATAATGTCCTAGGGTTGCCATCTGATGAAGATCATCAAAGGTTAGTGCTGCATTTAGCTGTGGTTTTGTTTTTTGTGACATTATATGCTAGCTTGAAAAATGGGTGTCTGATTATTTCTGGCTGGGTACTCTGCTGACATAATCTAATGTTTTGCTTTCGCTGATAAGCCTTTTTGAAATCGGACAGTGTGGTTAGATAAAGGAGAGTCTTGTCTTTAAAATGGTGTAAAATAGTCATATTGTTGAAAAATGGAAGTTTTCGGATTTTAGAGGAGTTTGTATTTCGCGCCACGCCCATCATTGGATATTGGAGCAGGTGTTCCGCTAGCGGAACGTCTAGATGTAAGTTAAACAGAAGAACGGCAAGATGACAGCAATCTGTTAGTCATTGAGAGAGGACATCAGTTCTGGATGTGAATCCATCATAACAATGACAGAGATATCCAATTATCTCGAGGGACAATCAAGGCAGAACAACATTATTGTGGACGGAATTGCAGAATCTCCACATGAGCCCTGGACGGAATCTGAGGACAAAGTGAGGGAAATGATCTCGGAGAAACTGAAGATGGACTACAGGAAGATTGAGGTGCAGCAGGCCTGAAAAACCCACCACCGGCCCAGGTGACAGGCTCAGGCCGATAGTAGTCAAGTTCCTGAGGTTCAAGGACAATGTAGCTGTTCTGGAAATAGCCAAATACATCTTCCTCAACAAGAACTATCCTGAAGCTGTGTGCCAGAAGAAGAAAGAAGTTACCCCATCTGTGAAAGCTGCCAGAAGGCGTGGGGAACTTGCTTACATCCGTTATGACAGGCTCATTGTCCACCCTCCCTCCCAAAAGCATGGAAGGGATGAGAGAGCCAAGCCTTTGGGTTCGTACCTTCAACCCCGCAGCACACAGACACACTTACACACACCAACTGATTAATGACTGCTGAATGTATTTTTTCTCTTGCTTTGTTTGTTATTTTCTATATTATGTCTATCTCTGATAAGCTCTGAAAATTGCCCATATTAATATACGTAGCGTTAGAAATAAGGTTAATGAAATCAAAAACTTGCTAACATCAGATAACATTCTTATATTAGCCATTTCTGAGACTCACTTAGGTAATTAATTTGATAATACATCCATAGCAATACAAGGATATAACATTTATAGAAGAGACAGAAATGATTATGGGGGAGGAGTTACTGTATATATTCAGAGCCATATCCATGTAATGCTTAGAGAAGATCTTATGTCAAGTGTTGTGGTTGCAGGTTCACCTGGCACATCTAAAGCCTTTTCTTTTGGGGTGTTGCTATAGGCTACCAAGTGCTAACAGTCAGTATCTAAATAATATGTGTGAAATGCTTGATAGTGTATGTGATGGAGCCAGTGGGTAGGGCTGCCGTCTTATTGGCCCTCAACCAATCATGCTATTTTGTTTGTTTTTTTGCATTGTTCATAACTTGTTTTGTACATAATGTTTCTGCTATCGTCTCCTATGACCGAAAAGAGCTTCTAAACATCAGAACTGGGATTGTTCACCTCAAACTGGATGAAGAGTTTTTCTTCAATGAGTCAGACGCGAGGGATATACTGTTGACACCCGACCAGGCCCAGATCCCTGCAATTCGCTGGAGAAGGAAACGACGATTCTGAGGCAAAAGATCAGGGTGCCTTGTGAGGACCAGGCGACGAGTGGCTAATCTGCCCTTGCCCTCTGTTCTGCTAGCTAACGTTCAATCGCTAGAAAATAAATGTGACGAACTGAAAGCACGTATATCCTACCAACGGGACATTAAAAACTGTAATATTTTATGCTTCATAAAGTTGTGGATGAATGACGACATTAAGAACATAGAGCTGCCGAGTTATACACTCTATCGGCAAGATAGAACAGCAGCTTCTGGTAAGACACGGGGCGGGGGCCTATGCATTTATGTAAACAACAGTTGGTGCACAATATCTAAGGAAGTCTCAATGTTTTGCTCGCCTGAGGTGGAGTATCTTATGATAAGCTGCAGACCTCACTATTTACCCAGAGAGTTTTCATCTGTTTTTTTATATACCACCACAGAGGGAGGTTGGCGGAGAGGCGTTCCTAGTGCCCGGTGACTATAATGCAGGGAAACTTAAATCAGTTTTACCGAATTTCTATCAACATGTTAAACATGCAACCAGAGGTAAAGAAATTCTAGACCACCTTTACTCCACACACAGAGATGCATACAAAGCTCTCACTCTCCCGCCATCTGGCAAATCTGACCATCACTCTATCCTCCTGATTCCTGCTTACAAGCAAAAATTAAAGCAGGAAGCACCAGTGACTCGTTATATAAAAAAAAGTGGTCAGATGAAGCAGATGCTAAACTACAGGACTGTTTTGCGAGCACAGACTGGAAAATGTTCCGGGATTCTTCCGATGGCATTGAGGAGTACAACACATCAGTCACTGGCTATCAATAAGTGCACCGAGGATGTCGTCCCCACAGTGACTGTACGTACATACCCCAACCAGAAGCCATGGATTACAGGAAACAATCACACTGAGCTAAAGGGTAGAGCTGCCGCTTTCAAGGAGCGGGACTCTAACCCGGAAGCGTATAAGAAATCCCGCAATGCCCTCCGACGAACCATCAAACAGGCAAAGCATCAATACTGGACTAAGATCGAAATGTACTACACCAGATGTGGCAGGGCTCGCAAACTATTACAGACTGCAAAGGGAAGCACAGCCGAGAGCTGCCCAGTGACACGAGCCTACCAGACGAGTTAAATAACTTCTATGCACGCTTCAAGGAAAGTAACACTGAAACATGCATGAGAGCCTCAACTGTTCCGGATGACTGTGTGATCACGCTCTCTGTAGCCGATCTAAGTAAAACCTTTACACAACATTAACTTCTCGTTATTGTCCTTTCCGGAGAAAAATACCAAAGAACGCACTCTCATTCATGCGCTTGGAAACACTACAAAAAAATGGGAGCCACCTAGAAAAACTACAATTTCTGGCTCATTTTTCCAAAAACCAGCCTGAAACTCTTTCTAAAGACTGTTGACGTCTAGTGGAAGCTCTAGGAACTGCAATCGGGCACGATTTCGCCCTATTATAAAAGTGCCAGCCATTGAAATCAGTGGTAGGAGGGGGGGTGGTTTGTCCTCGGGTTTCGCCTGCCATTTAAGTTCTGTTATATATATCCAATGGTAGAGCGTGGCGCGAATACAAATACCTAAAAAATGCTATAACTTCAATTTCTCAAACATATGACTATTTTACACCATTTTAAAGACAAGACTCTCGTTAATCTAACCACATTGTCCGATTTCAAAAAGGCTTTACAGTGAAAGCAAAACATTAGATTATGTCAGGAGAGTACCCTGCCAAAAATAATCACACAGCCATTTTCAAAGCAAGCATATATGTCACAAAAACCAAAACCACAGCTAAATGCAGCACTAACCTTTGATGATCTTCATCAGATGACACTCCTAGGACATTATGTTATACAATACATGCATGTTTTGTTCAATCAAGTTCATATTTATATCAAAAACCAGCTTTTTACATGAGCACGTGATGTTCAGAACTAGCATACCCACTGAAAACTTCCGGTGAATTTACTAAATTATTCACAATAAACGTTCACAAAATACATAACAATTATTTTAAGAATTATAGATACAGAACTCCTTTATGCAATCGCGGTGTCAGATTTTAAAATAGCTTTTCGGCGAAAGCACATTTTCCACTTTCTGGCGGCTTTAGAGAGCCAATGGGAGCCTTAGAAAGTGTCACGTTACAGCACAGATGCTGTATTTTCGATAGAGATGCAACAGAAGGACAACAAATTGTCAGACAGGGCACTTCCTGTATGGAATCTTCTCAGGATTTGGCCTGACATATGAGTTCTGTTATACTCACAGACACCATTCAAACAGTTTTAGAAACTGTAGAGTGTTTTCTATCCAAATCTACTAATTATATGCATATTCTACGTTTTTTATCCGGCCGTGCAAATACTGCCCCCTAGCCCCAACAGGTTAAACCCCTACAACTCATCCAGAACGCTGCAGCCCGTCTGGTGTTCAACCTTCCCAAGTTCTCTCACGTCACCCCGCTCCTCCGCACACTCCACTGGCTTCCAGCTGAAGCTCGCATCCGCTACAAGACCATGGTGCTTGCCTACGGAGCTTTGAGGGGAATGGCACCTCTGTACCGTCAGGCTCTGATCAGTCCCTACACCCAAAGAAGGGCGCTGCGTTCATCCACCTCTGGCCTGCTCGCCTCCCTACCTCTGCGGAAGCACAGTTCCCGCTCAGCCCAGTCAAAACTGTTCGCTGCTCTGGCACCCCAATGGTGGAACAAGCTCCCTCAAGACGCCAGGACAGCGGAGTCAATCACCACCTTCCGGAGACACCTGAAACCCCACCTCTTTAAGGAATACCTGGGATAGGATTAAGTAATCCTTCTAACCCTCCCCCCCTACCCTCCCCCCCAAAAAATATATAGATGTACTATTGTAAAGTGGTTGTTGATATCATATGGTGAATGCACCAATTTGTAAGTCGCTCTTGATAAGAGCGTCTGCTAAATGACGTAAATGTAAATGTAAATGTAGCACTCACTCCCGTCATCATGAAGTGCTTTGATAGGCTAGTCAAGGACCATATCACCTCCACCCTACCTGACACCCTAGACCCACTCCAATTTGCTTACCGCCACAATAGGTCCACAGACGATGCAATCGCCATCACACTGCACACTGCCCTAACCCATCTGGACAAGAGGAATACCTATGTAAGAATGCTGTTCATCGATTATAGCTCAGCATTTAACACCATAGTACCCTCCAAACTCGTCATTAAGCTTGAGACCCTGCGTCTCGACCCCGCCTTGTGCAACTGGGTCCTGGACTTCCTGACGGGCCGCCCCCAGGTGAGGGTAGGTAACAACATCTCCACCCCGCTGATCCTCAACACTGGGTCCCCACAAGGATGCGTTCTCAGCCCTATACTGTACTCCCTGTTCACCCATGACTGCGTGGCCATGCATGCCTCCAACTCAATCATCAAGTTTGCAGACGACACCACAGTGGTAAGCTTGGGAGGAGGTGAGGGCCCTCGGAGTGTGGTGTCAGGAAAATAACCTCACACTCAATGTCAACAAAACAAAGGAGATGATTGTGGACTTCAGGAAACAGCAGAGGGAGCAGCCCCCATCTACATTGACGGGACAGTAGTGGAGAGGGTGGAGAGTTTTAAGTTCCTCGGCGTACACATCACGGACAAACTGAAATTGTCCACCCACACAGACATTGTGGTGAAGAAGGAGCAGCAGCGCCTCTTCAACCTCAGGAGGCTGAAGAAATGCGGCTTGTCACCAAAAACACTCCCAAACTTTTACAGATGCACAATCGAGAGCATCCTGTCGGGCTGTATCACCGCCTGGTACGGCAGCTACTCCGCCCATAACCGGAATGCTCTCCAGAGGGTAGTGAGGTCTGCAAAACGCATCACCGGGTGCAAACTACCTGCCCTCCAGGACACCTACACCACCCGATGTCACAGGAAGGCCAAAAAGATCATCAAGGACAACAACCACCCGAGCTGCCAACTGCCTGTTCACCCCGCTATCATCCAGAAGGTGAGGTCAGTACAGGTGCATCAAAGCGGGGACCGAGAGACTGAAAAACAGCTTCTATCTCAAGGCCATCAGACTGTTAAACAGCCATCACTAACATTGAGTGGCTGCTGCCAACATACTGACTCAACTCCACCCACTTTAATTATGGTCAAATTGATGTAATCAATTTATCACTAGCCACTTTATATTATATAATGTTTACTAACCCTACATTACTCATCTCTTATGTATATACTGTATGCTATACCATCTACTGCATCTTGCCATCTGTTGTAATAAATGTATCACTAGCCACTTTAAACAATGTCACTTCATATAATGTTTTCATACCCTGCATTGCTCATCTCATATGTATATACTGTACTCTACACCATCTACTGCATCATGCCTATGCCGTTCGGCAATCACTCATTTATATATGTTTATGTTCATATTCGTATTCATTCCTTTACACTTGTGTGTATAAGGTAGTTGTTGTGAAATTGTTAGGTTATATTACTTGTTAGATATTACTGCATGGTCGGAACTAGAAGCACAAGCATTTTGCTACACTTGCATTAACACCTGCTAACCATGTGTATGTGACAAATAAATTTGATTTGATTTTTATCCAATGCTACCAACTATATGCATATCCTAGCTTCTGGGCCTGTGTAACAGGCAGTTTACTTTGGGCACACTTCTCATCCAGATGTCGAAATACTGCTCCCAAGCCATAACAAGTTTAACAAACCTACCTGCATGTACATAATTATCTCAATTACCTCGACACCGGTGCCCCCGCACATTGACACATTGACTCTGTACCGGTACCCCACTATATAGCCCCACTATTGTTATTCACTGCTGCTCTTTAATCATTTGTTTTTCTTATCTCTTACATTTTTCTTAATTATTATTTTTTAGGTATTTTCTTATTTTTTAGGTATTTTCTTCAAACTGCATTGTTGGTTAAGGGCTTGAAGGTAAGCATTTCACTGTAAGGTCTACACCTGTTGTATTCGGCGCATGTGACAAATAAAATTTGATTTGATGTAAACAGAGAGGTCTACTTTCTTGGGTACCTGAATATTGACTGGTTTTCATCAAGCTGCCTGCTCAAGAGGAAGCTTGTCACTGTACCAGTGCCTGTAATCTGGTTCAGGTTATTAATCAATTTACCAGGGTGTTTACAAACACTACAGGAACAAGATCATCCACATCATCACATTTTGACTAATACTGTATCCGTACCCATTGGATGCAGTGTACACAATATTATGGCTATATCCAGGAAAGCCAAAGTTCCAACAGCTGTGCCTAAAATAGTGTATAGGAGATCATACAACAGATTTAGCTGTGACTCTCATGTGGAAGATATTAAAAATATATATTGGTTTGATGTGATTAATAAGGTGCATCCAGACGCTGCACTTGATGAATTTATGAAATTGCTTCTTCCAATTATTAATAAACATGAACCTGTTAAAAAACTGACTGTTAGAACTGTTAAGACTCCATGGATTGATGAGGAATTGAGCAACTGTATGGTTCAACGAGATGGGGCAAAAGGAGTCGCTAATAAGTCTAGCTGCATGTTTGACTGGCTGACTTACTGCAAATTGAGGAATTATGTGACTAAACTCAACAAAAAGAAGAGGAAACTGTATTATGAAGCCAAGATCAATGATATAAAGAATGACGGAAGAAAAAATGTAGAGTAATTTAAATGAAATTATGGGCAGAAAGACAAATTCAAATTTATTTTTCATCGAATCAGATGGCTTATTCATCACAAAACCATTTGATGTTGGGAATTATTTTAATGATTACTTCATTGACAAAGTGGGCAAACTTAGGCAGGAAATGCAAACAATGAACAGCGAGCCAGCGCAAACTGGCTCTAACCAGAAAGAGGAGTGGGAGGCCCCGGTGCACAACTGAACAAGAGGACAAGTACATTAGAGTGTCTAGTTTGAGATACAGACGCCTCACAAGTCCTCAACTGGCAGCTTCATTCAGGAAAATGTAAGAAGTAAAAAATACATTATTTTCTTTAGGAATGTAGTGGAGTAAAAGTAAAAGTTGCCAAAAATATGAATAGTAAAGTACAGATACCCAAAAAAATTACTTAAGTAGTACTTAAAAGTATTTACACCACTGCCTATAGGCCTATCATGGTCACAGTAACAGCAATATTCAGTAGAGTATACAGTCAAAACGTACTGTATGCTTTTCAGCTGGGCACTCCAACTATTTCTGACTTAGCTAGCCCCGCTACAGTGTTGTAATTGAAATGGATGGCTCCAGACTAGGGAAAGGTCACTAGTCATCAGCAGTCACATGCAGTTATGATATAGCTCACTTAGGTCACGATACATGGACCCACGTAGACTAGTGTCACCTGCGAGTTGGGAGCCCACTGCAGATCATGGCTACATCACATGCTCCATTAATTCTGGTGCAGGGAGTTAAAGATCCCCCCCTCTACGTCCAGTGAGCAAGCCCCAAAAGGAAAAGACAGTTGTTTTTCTGCCCTCTCAGAGGGGTGTCCTGTGACTCTCTCAAACTGAGTTTGAGGTTGTTGGATGGGTCGAGGAATAAATGAAACAAATGGGCGGATGGGTTCAGTCTCTCCCTAAAGTACAGTTCCCTTTTAATACAGTTGTAGATGACAAAGTGGCTCAGTTGGTAGAGCATGGTGTGTGCAACGCCACGGTTGTGGGTTGTGGGTGTACGGAGAAGAAAAAAAAATGTATGAAATGTATGCATTCACTACTGTAAGTCACTCTGGATAAGAGCGTCTGCTAAATGACTGTAATGTAAATGTAGATACTGTAAAATATACTGTATGTGTAGAGTGTTTTTATGAATGTCGGGAATGAATTCCCTTTTGCTCTCTTAATGTTCATAATCAGTTCAGGTTTGGGAAGTCATCAGAAAAAAAAGTAGGAGGCCCTGACAATTCCACCCCTGACTTGAGGCTCATAGAATAAATCAGTGCGAACTGCGGTATAAATGTATTTACCTTATAGAAAAAAATGGCACAATCTTGGATAGTCACTGGTGCGCCATGAGGTGGAGCATGTACCGTTCCGTGAGCTTGATGAGTGTGTGACACAAAAGTGTATTAGGAAATTGAAAGTGACGACCCAGCATGGAACACGCATTGAAGTCACTTCTCAAAAATGTGACCTTTTTCTGGTCGTTAAATCGGGGAGTGTGTGTTGGGGGGGTCGGGGGGTGAAACTGATTTGGAGAGAATTACACATAGTCAATGGTGCAACAACAACAGCCTATGCTAACACACCCCCAGAAGGCATCTCGTTTTAAATGGACGAGATGGTGGTGGGGGGTACTACCAGTGGTGTTGGTGAGGCAAACTGGGGGTGACTTTTAGTGTCCCAACATGCCTGTAATCACCAGCATGGCTCCAGAATAGGTGCCTGAGTTTTTTTTTTACTGCCAAAATCAATTGAATATGAAGCATTTCCAGTCAAGAATTTGTAGATTTCCTCTCAGGTCTGTTGAATTAGGAAAAACGACATAAAACGTAGTATTAAAAAGTATTTTAAACTTACTTAAAACAGTAATTAAGTGCTTTGGCTCAATTTAGTACAAAAGCAAATGTTGTAAGACTAATACATGAAATAGATACTGTTGTTCAATCTGTATTCATGAAGAAATGGATCATTGAGGGATGAATAGCTTTAGTGTTTTGGTGAATCCGTTACATATGGTCTATCTCTTATTGTTATGCAAAGCCTTTTCACAAGCTTTGTGATATGTTTAGTTTCCATATCATAAAAATACAGTGGTTTTCTGTGGTGTTTCTATGAAAATATTAAGGCTCTCTCATCAAAGTAGTGGTTGCTATTTGTATTTTAATACCACTAGAGGGTGTGTAACCATTGACTAAAAACAAAGACGAGGAAACAGTACAGTACAGTCTTATGCCCTGATTTTATATGTAGTTTTTTCGTGAGACCTAAAGTGTTGCAGAGTTTCCTCTTCTATTACTTGAGTGGGCTGCGGTATACACATAAACTTTATTTCATTGGAATTTGTATGCTACAGAAATGTATATCATGACAATAAATGTATATGATTGCATTCAGTGATATATAATGGGAATTTAATGTTTGTGATTTTCTTATTACTAATTTCTGTGTTCTATTTATGTGTTGTTCTATAAACCAATTTCTGTGTTCATGCAAGTGGCTGACTGAACGAATCCTCACTATCAGTAGCTGCAATTTGGCAGACCTTGTTTTGAGAACGAAAGATATCTCAGTTTTAAGGCCTCAGCTTAGAGAGAAGATGCCTTCTGAGGTATTGGTCTGTCACATGTTATGAACTAGTATTGGTCAGTCACATGAATGAAACAAAATGGTAATGATTAATTAATTATACTAAATCTTGAAAATATAACTTGTCTGTGTATAGCCGTATATAAGACCACTGCTGGATCTGCCCAAGCAGAGCTCCTGATTGACATGTGTACTATGGTGCATTGAGTTGGTTGGAACCTCTCCAGCGCGCTGACAAATAAACAATGATTCAATTTAGATTGACTTTGAGTGTCCCTGTGTAAGAATTTCCACAACAGATATATTATCATAATGTAGAGTTATGCTGAGTGTTTAAGCCCTTAGCATTGGTATGTGCAATTCAAAGGTACCACAGGGCACTCCTCCTTTGTCAGAGGGCCTCGTGTGGCTCTTATCTGTTCTCATCTTTACCATCTCCCCCGATAGATCAGATACTAGATGCCCAGCCCAGGCCCCTGTGCCCTATCCCCCTGCTCCCATGAAGGCTCCTAGCTTATGCCTACTCAACCGCTTGACAGGTTCTCCCCCCATAGATCAGATACTGGCTGCCCAGACCCTTTTTCACCATCCCCCTGCTCCTGTGAAGTCTCCTCGCTTATGCCTGCTTAACCATTTGACAGCTTTAGCACTGTGTTTAGCTCATTACTGTAACAGTTTGCTTTTCAGGAACACCCGATTATGAGTGGTAATGTGTGGATGGTAAGGAAGGGAGGGCTGTATGGTGAGGGAGGGTGTGGTGTGGTGTGTGTTTCACTCTGCAGTCCCCAAGTGGGGGTGGAAATAGAGGTATGTAAGAGTGCATAGTATGTGTACAGTATTACCGAGAATTTGGCCTTGATTCAATCCATATTGCGGAAGTCCAGCGCTATAGCGCAATTTGAATTCAAAGGTAATTTCGATTAGCCGACATGTGCAGCATTTACCGTAGATGAAGTCTCTGCGAAAGCAGGAACATTGCCTTTAAGTTTAAATCGTGCTATAGCACTGAACTTATGTGATACCGATTGAATCAAGACCTTAGTGACCTAGTCACACACAATAAAGCATAAAGGAATTCAATGAATAATTATCTGTGCAGGTCTCCATACGCAACACATACAGGTAACTGCCAAAATAAAGGAAACACTTAGGAATACAAAGTATATTGAAAGCAAATGCTTCCACACAGGTGTGATTCCTGAGTTAATTAAGCAATTAACATCCCCTCATGCTTAGGTTCATGTATGGCTAAAGGAAGAGCTCTCAGTGACTTTGAAAGAGGGGTCTCAAAAGGAGCATTTTGTGTGTGTGTGTGTGTGTGTGTGTGTGTGTCTCTCTCTCTCTCTCTCTCTCTCTCTCTCTCTCTGTCACCCGATCTCAAGCCAATTGGGAAATTCTGGAGCGCCGCCTTAGACAGCATTTTCCAACAAAACACCAAATGATGGAATTTCTCGTCGAAGAATGGTGTCACATCCCTCCAATAGAGATCCAGACACTTGTAGAATCTATGCCAAGGCTCATTGAAGCTGTTCTGGCGGCTCTGGCTGGATTGAACAGAAATGAGAATCTGTGCATTTAATATTTCAAAATCCTATTCCTGTTAATAAAAATATATATTTTGTCACACACCCTTTAGATTTTTGTAATTTCTGTGAACCTACTGCATTCTCCTATCTAGCATGGTGGGCCATGTCATGGTAACTCTATACATAAATGTGCAATGCATACAAACTTGCACAAAGACGCTCTCTCTTCACACACATTATCGTCATAATTTGAAATGGTAATTTAATGAATAATGAAGAGGGATGTTGAACCAGAACAGCTTCCTAATGGCTGTGGCGAGTGAACAGAAAGATCAAAACTCTGATTTGCTATGAACACAGGTGTCACGTCCTGACCAGTAATATTGGTTATTTGTATTGTAGTTTGGTCAGGACGTGGCAGAGGGTATTTGTTTTATGTGGTTCGGGGTGGTGGTTTGTTTAGAAGGGTGTTTGATTTATTATTTCTGGGTTTTGTGTTATGTTCTATGTTTTTGTATTTCTATGTTCTCTTTAGTTTAGTATTTCTATGTCTAGGTATTGGGTGTTGGACTCTCAATTGGAGGCAGGTGTTTTTAGTTGCCTCTGATTGAGGGTCCTATATATAGGTATGTGTTTGTATTAGTGTTTTGTGGAAGATTGTTTCTGTGTATAGCTTCAAGCCTTACAGGACTGTTATTCGTCGTTGTTTCTTTTTGTGTACGTGTTTATTTTTGGTTCACTTTCATTGCCAACTAAATAAAAAAGAAGATGAGTGCACATTTCCCGCTGCGTCTTGGTCCGCTTTATCCGACGACAACCGTGGCAACAGGGTCATAACCAAAGGCTTCCACCAACAATTGCTATATTTTGGGTAGCTGTTCCCTTCTCCAACAATTGCTATATTTTGGGTAGCTGCTCCCTTCTCCCTAATGTTACCTCAATGAAGACATATTATCATGAAACAAAGCCAGTTTTTTTCTTCTTCCAGTGTCGAAGGCCTCGTTTGAAGACACTTGTCCTTGTTCCCCAGTCTGTGTGTGTGTTTGGGATGCACTGATATGACATTTTTGGCCGATACCGATATCCAATATTTTCCTTGCCAAAAAAAACGATACCTAAAACCGATATTAAAAAATGTGGCAGCCTTTTAAGCATTCTAGCACAGTTAAATAGTTGAAACGCACACACACACACAGACCAAAAAGTTATTTTGTTGGCAATTATGTCTTACCAGTAAAATATAATCAAAACATTTTTCTTTCACTTACTTGTTGTTCATTTGTTCAGTCTCAACCAGGATTGCATCATACAGGTCAAGCACTGAAGTTGTAGCTCTGTCTGTCCGTGGCCTCTCTTCATTGGTGTGCACTGTCACTGTGTCTGATTCTATCTTGTCCAGCTGTGTCTAACATTTCACCTAAACCCTGTTTCTTGTCTACATCGAAGTAGCTGTACTTGTACCCAGCATCGAGCATGGTGGCGACACAGTAAAGAGAGAATGCCACCGAATCACTTGTTCACAGCCTCTTGTAGAGTACTTTTGCAAGTTTTAACCCCACGGTCTGTGTCGGCAGTTTTGTTGTGCAGGAGTTTCAATGCCATGACAGAGGGTATCACGTCTGCTGCAGACACAGTTGATGAGCTTATTTCTCGAGTCAGTTGTTCGAATGGAGCTATGAGTGTGTTCATGTTTCCAAGTTTCAAACATGTTCTCAAATGCCATTGAAATGGCCATAGCAGTATGAGAACCAGCACATTCTTGAGCATGCAATACGGCTTTCCTCAGTACGAAATCCTCGTCGACCCACTGTGCTGTCAGACTCAGTATGCTCATGGGGCTGACATCGCTGGTCCAAATGTCAGTCGTGAAGCTAATAGCAGTGATGTCCATAGCAAGTAGCTCAGGGATGTGTGTTCCAACAATACTGGTTAACTCCAGTAGGGCAACATCTAAAAAATAGCGCCTACTTGGTAGTGTGTACAGGGGCTCGAGGTGCTCGACCAGTCAGCAAAAGCCAACATCATCCACGACAGAGAACGATTGATTGTCAAGGGCAATGAATTCCATTATCTTGGCGTTAATGGATTTCGCCTTTGAGTTGTCATGCTGAAATTTTCGTACTCAAATGACTGCTCGACTTGAACTTGTTTAGTTGTTGGAAGTGTGCGCTTAGTATTTTTCTGCTTTTGTTCTGTGTAGCGCTGTATTTTTCGTGACGTCATTATGTCAGCTATCTACATTATATAGGTATGCACATCAGCTTTGACATTGGTTTTGCACATCAGCTTTAAACTAGACATCGGACCGATGCCGATGTTAGCATTTTTAACTAATATCGGCTGATTCCAATATGCTTACCGATATTTTGTGAATCCCTATTTTGAAGACCTGGCCTTGTTCCCCAGTCCATTTATGTGTGTGTTTGCGCATGCATCTGTGTATGTCTGAAGACGCTGTACCCCGGTCCGTTACAGCACCAGCGGCAGCCAGGTTTTCAGGCAGAGGTGGCATGACAGGTTCAAAAGTGGTGTGTCAAAATTTTTCCTGATCTCATGAGCTGGTCAGGTAAAACTCTGCGTCCTATTCATAGGCTATGATAAAAAGATGATTATTATTAATAGCTTCCCTTTTCATCAGGGCTATGACTAGGGCTGGGTATGGGAATTGGAAACACTCCTGACCTAAGGTGGATCAAACCCTTTTAAACTACCACAAACCTTGTTATTATACATTTTGAATCTGATATAAAAAAAAAAGCCAGAGAGAACATCAATGGACAACATACTCTGTAGTTTAGTGAACTACTATAGCAGGCTGAGCGTTTTGCAAAGAATGGTTACAATTTCTATAAATATTAATTTCATTCTAGAAAAGTATTTACATTTTATGTCATAAAACATTATTTGTTCATCTGATTACACTGCTCTTCTGCAATTATTCATTCTATAAGCTTTATTTAAGGTAGGATTACAATTAACACTAAACACAGTAGACTTTGTAACAAGGCAGGGTTACATTTAAACACTATACATACGTTAGTTGCTTGCTGCGTGATTGCATAAACCTAGCTAGCTAAAGTTAGCTAGGCAGCTATCAAGCTAGCTAGGCTACTCTAAAGTGAACATTAGAAGTCTTGTAAGCTAGCTATAGATTGGATCATTCTAGCTAGTTTTAGGGGACGATAAACTGCTTATATTAACTGCTTTTATTAACACATAACTTGTTTTCAGTGGCCGTTTGTGTTCGCTGTCTCATAATGCATGCAACCAGGCAGGCAGGAGAAGAGGGTTTCCACTAAATAACACAACCACAAAGTCAGATACCACAGACCGGAGAGGAGAGTTGCTGATGCAACCAAAGATAATTGTTGAGAGGCATGGTTGATAAGGCTCTGTAGGCTGTACCTAGGAGACCACTGTGAATGACACATGAATCCACCTGTCGCAGTGAGCGTGGGAGTTACCACGTGAAATATATATTTTGGCATTAATACATGTCACATATCAGTTTGCAAACAATGTAAAACAAAATCATTGAGTTAATGAAGCCACATACAAGCGTGGTTTATTTTTTGCTTTCCTGAGAAAGACAGCTCCAAAAAGCAGGTGTTTCAGCCTAGCTCTGTGTTTTCCTTGGTGGAGGGGCAGCCAGCGTAAAATATAGAGCGCAGAGGTTGGTAATGTTCTCTAGCTGCACCGTGATTGGCTCATTGTTCTGTCACTCATGGCGACACTACATCACTACAAAAATATACAGGGAGAGCTCAAAAATTCAAGCCCCCTAGGGGCTGCCATAGATTTACATTAGAAGTGCCCATCCAAGAAGGCTCAATGTCAAGGTCATTGGCCATAGATAAAATGACGTCAATCATGTTATGTCTACCGTAGATTTGATTGGACCGATTATGTCAACGTCATACCTTCGAAATCTTAGTTAGTGAGCTAGACAAGCAGTCATCATCATGAATCAAGTCGACAATCTACTGGTACTGTCACAGGATCCAACGAAAGTGGCGCCCCTCCTCGGTCGGGCGGCGCTCGGCGGTCGTCGTCGCCGGCCTATTAGCTGCCACCGATCATTGTTTCTGTCGTTTAGTTTTGTCTGTCTGTTCCGCACCTGTTTTGTGTATGTCATTAGTGGGGACTTATTTAAGGTGTGTTTTCAGTTGGGTTTTTTGTGCGGGATTGTTGATTGTCCACTCAGGACGGTGGTCCGTGTTTTATTTCTGACAGTTTAAGGAAGAGAGGATTTACCGGGCTGCGCCCCGTGCCTTTTTGTGCCGCTTATATATATATAGTTTGTTCGCAATATTGGGAATGTGTTTTTCCCAGGCAGTCTGTCTGTAGCGCCCTGTGCCTCGCGGTTTTGTTTTGTGTGTCAAATTATTAAAAGGACACTCAACTCCAGCACCTGTCTCCTGCATCTGATTCCACCTTACACCAGTCCAAGTCAACTTTGACAGAATCCCGCACCGTCAACCTATGGAGTCAGCAGGAGCAGAAGCGCCATCCATGGCTGAGCAGGTCTCCCAACATGCCGGCCTCCTCCACCGCCTAGGCTCGGCCATGGATCAGGTGTTGGCCCGGTTGGAGAGCTGGGAGAGAGGTGCCTCCCCAGCCAGACCAGCTCCGGTCCCTCACCCTGCGCCCCTACCCACACCCACTGAAGCGGGTGCCGGCGGAATCCGGATTTCACCGCCCAGGGAGTTCGATGGGACGGCCGCTGGGTGCAAGGGGTTCTTGCTCCAACTGGAACTGTACCTGGCGACCGTCCGCCCCCCTCCCTCCGACGAAGAGAGGGTGAGTGTCCTCGTCTCGTGTCTCACGGGTCGAGCCCTGGAATGGGCCAATGCGGTCTGGGATGGTCCAGACTCGGCCCGGGGTGACTTCCCGGAGTTCACCCGCCGCTTCCGGGCGGTTTTCGATCATCCCCCGGAGGGCAGGGCGGCGGGTGAGCTACTATTCCATTTGAGGCAGGAGACGAGGACCGCTCAGGATTTCGCATTGGAATTCCGGACTCTCGCCGCTGAATCGGGGTGGAACGAGCGGGCCCTGATAAACCACTATAGGTGCAGCCTTCGCGAGGACGTCCGCCGGGAGCTGGCATGTAGGGACAACACCTCCACTCTGGACCAACTGGTGGATTTGTCCATTAGATTGGACAACCTGCTGGCTGCCCGGGGACGTTCCAGTCGGGGCCTGTTCGTTCCGCCTACCAGTCCTCCCGCTCCACAGCCCATGGAGATAGGGGGGGCTGCATCGAGGAGGACCGGAGGGAGGGGTCTCTCCTGCACCCGATGTGGACACAGAGGACACACTGTGGACCGGTGCTGGAGAGGTCCCTCCGGGAGTTCGGAGGGCAGGCAGAGCACTGCTTCGGCCCCCCAGGTGAGTCCGCACCAGCCACACCCAGAGCCCCCTGTCGACCACTTGTACACCTCCGTTTGTTTTCCTAATTTTTCCCCTCACTTCCAGTATAAGGCGCTAGTCGATTCAGGTGCAGCTGGGAGTTTTATGGACCATGGGTTAGCGAAGAGGTTAGGGATTCCCCTGGTTCAGCTGGACCACCCCTTCCCCGTGCACGCCCTAGATAGTCGACCGCTAGGGTCAGGCCAAGTAGGGGAGATCACAGTGCCACTGGTTATGCAGACGTGGGGGGGTCATGTGGAGCGTATCAGCCTGTTCATCATTGACTCCCCAGCGTTCCCAGTGGTACTGGGAATCCCCTGGCTAGCCACACACAAACCCCAGATTTCGTGGGGGCAGAGGGCTCTAACGGGGTGGTCGGGGGAGTGCTCAGGTAGGTGCATAGGAGTTTCCATCGGTGCGACTACGGTGGAGAGTCCAGACCAAGTCTCCACCGTGCACATTCCCTCAGAGTATGCCGATTCGGCTATCGCTTTCAGTAAGATGAAGGCGACTCTATTACCACCCCATCGATGAGGGGATTGTGCGATAAACCTCCAGGCTGACGCGGTTCTTCCTAGGAGTCACGTGTATCCTCTGTCTCAGGAGGAGACAGTGGCTATGGATACATACGTCACTGAGTCCTTGAGACAGGGATACATTCGGCCCTCTAAATCCCCCGTCTCCTCGAGCTTCTTTTTCGTGAAGAAGAAGGAGGGAGGTCTGCGCCCGTGCATTGACTATAGAGGTCTAAATGCTATCACAGTGGGTTTCAGTTACCCGCTACCTCTCATTGCTACGGCAGTGGAGTCATTTCACGGGGCGCGCTTCTTCATGAAATTGGATCTCAGGAGTGCGTATAACTTGGTGCGTATCCGAGATGGAGACGAGTGGAAAACCGCATTTAGTACCACATCTGGCCATTATGAGTACCTCGTCATGCCGTACGGGTTAAAGAATGCTCCCGCCGTCTTCCAATCCTTTGTGGACGAGGTCCTTAGGGACATGCTCGGGCAGGGTGTGGTGGTGTACATCGATGACATCCTGATCTGCTCCGCCACACGCGCCGAGCATGTGTCCCTGGTGCGTAAAGTGCTTGGGCGGCTGCTGGAGCATAACCTATACGTCAAGGCTGAGAAATGTGAGTTCTTCAAAAGAGCCGTCTCATTTCTAGGATATCGCATTTCCACCTCGGGGGTGGAGGTGGAGTGTGACCGCGTGACGGCTGTGCGTAATTGGCCAACCCCAGCCACTGTGAAGGAGGTGCAGCGGTTCTTGGGGTTCGCTAATTATTATCGGAGGTTTATCCGGGGTTTTGGCCAGGTGGCAGCTCCCATTACCTCACTGATGAAGGGAGGGCCGGTGCGGCTACGATGGTCAGCAGAGGCGGACAGAGCCTTCCATCGTCTGAAGGTTCTGTTTACCAATGCACCTGTCCTGGCGCATCCGGACCCCTCTTTGCCATTCATAGTGGAGGTGGACGCGTCCGAGGCTGGGGTAGGAGCTGTGCTATCGCAGCGCTCGGGCGTTCCTCCGAAGCTCCGCCCATGCGCGTTCTTTTCTAAGAAGCTGAGCCCGGCGGAGCGCAATTATGATGTGGGGGGCCGGGAGCTGTTAGCCGTGGTCAGGGCTTTGACGGTGTGGAGACATTGGCTTGAGGGGGCACGTCACCCTTTTCTCATCTGGACCGACCACCGTAACCTGGAGTATATTCGGGCAGCGAGGAGGCTTAATCCCCGTCAGGCGAGGTGGGCCATGTTTTTTACGAGGTTTAACTTCACTCTCTCGTACATTCCAGGTTCCCGGAACCGGAAGGCTGACGCACTGTCGCGTCTCTTCGACACCGAGGAGCGGACCATCGATCCTACTCCCATACTTCCCGCCTCCTGTCTGGTGGCACCGGTGGTATGGGAGGTGGATGCGGACATCGAGCGGGCGGGTCGGTCAGAACCTACTCCGCCACAGTGTCCCGTGGGCCTGAAATACGTTCCGCTTGATGTTCGCGATCGCCTGATCCGATGGTCCCATACTCTACCCTCCTTGGGTCATCCTGGGGTGGAACGGACAGTGCGGGGCCTGAAGGGGAGGTACTGGTGGCCCACCTTGGCTGAGGATGTCCGGCGTTATGTCTCGTCCTGTTCAGTATGCGCTCAGTGTAAGGCTCCTAGGCACCTACCTCGAGGGAAATTACAGCCCCTCCCTGTTCCACAGCGGCCCTGGACTCACCTCTCGGTGGATTTCCTTACGGATCTCCCTCCGTCTCAGGGGAACACAGCGATCCTGGTCGTTGTGGACAGGTTCTCTAAGTCCTGCCGTCTGCTCCCTTTGCCCGGTCTTCCTATGGCCCTGCAGACCGCGGAGGCCCTGTTCACTCACGTCTTCCGGCACTATGGGGTGCCCGAGGACATCGTATCTGATCGAGGTCCCCAGTTTACGTCCAGGGTGTGGAAATCGTTTATGGAGAGGCTGGGGGTCTCGGTCAGCCTGACCTCGGGGTTCCACCCCGAGAGTAATGGGCAGGTAGAGCGCATTAACCAGGATGTGGGCAGGTTCCTGCGGTCGTATTGCCAGGACCGGCCAGGGGAGTGGGCGCAGTTCGTGCCATGGGCCGAGATGGCCCAGAACTCTCAGCGCCACTCCTCCACTAATCTGTCACCCTTCCAGGTGGTGCTGGGGTATCAGCCGGTCCTGGTGCCATGGCAACAGAGCCAGACGGAGGCTCCTGCAGTGGAGGCATGGGTCAAGCGCTCTCAGGAGACCTGGAACGCGGTCCAGGAATGTTTAAGGAGGGCGAGCGAACGGCACAAGGAGAGCGCTGACCGCCACCGCAGTGACGCCCCCGTGTTTAACCCGGGGGATAGAGTCTGGCTCTCGACCCGGAACCTGCCTCTCCGCCTGCCCTGCCGGAAGCTGGGTCCGCGGTTTGTGGGGCCGTTTAAAGTCCTGAGGAGGATAAACGAGGTGTGTTACAGGTTACAACTTCCTTCGTATTACCGTATTAACCCCTCGTTTCATGTGTCTCTCCTCAGGCCGGTGGTAGCTGGTCCGCTGCAGGACAGTGAGGTGCTGGAGGCCCCCCCGCCCCCCCTGGACATCGGGGGGAGCCCGGCGTACACAGTCCGAGCCATCCTGGACTCCCGACGTCGGGTAGGGGGCCTGCAGTACCTCGTGGACTGGGAGGGGTACGGTCCGGAGGAGAGGTGCTGGGTTCCGGCGGCGGACGTTCTGGACCCCTCTATGCTGCTGGACTTCCACCGTCGCCGACCGGATCGGCCGGCGCCTCGCCCTCCGGGCCGTCCCCGAGGCCGGCGTTGGCGTGCGGCAACGGTACTGTCACAGGATCCAACGAAAGTGGCGCCCCTCCTCGGTCGGGCGGCGCTCGGCGGTCGTCGTCGCCGGCCTATTAGCTGCCACCGATCGTTGTTTCTGTCGTTTAGTTTTGTCTGTCTGTTCCGCACCTGTTTTGTGTATGTCATTAGTGGGGACTTATTTAAGGTGTGTTTTCAGTTGGGTTTTTTGTGCGGGATTGTTGATTGTCCACTCAGGACGGTGGTCCGTGTTTTATTTCTGACAGTTTAAGGAAGAGAGGATTTACCGGGCTGCGCCCCGTGCCTTTTTGTGCCGCTTATATATTTTTAGTTTGTTCGCAATATTGGGAATGTGTTTTTCCCAGGCAGTCTGTCTGTAGCGCCCTGTGCCTCGCGGTTTTGTTTTGTGTGTCAAATTATTAAAAGGACACTCAACTCCAGCACCTGTCTCCTGCATCTGATTCCACCTTACACCAGTCCAAGTCAACTGTGACAGGTAAATCCTTGTCATATGAAGAGAAATTGTAGATTAAACATATTGGTGTTCATCGGCCATTGGACATAAACATTATACAACAAGTTGGAAATCGCAAATAACCCTAACCCAACAATGAATGGCTTGGAAGGAATCAGTGGGTAACTGCAAGTGTTGCAAAGCAATCACTAGCCTGCTATTCAGTGGAGAGAGTGTGTGATCCAAGTCTTGGTTTAAGGGTCTTTTTTCCAAGCTTAAAATTATAAATATTCGCATGCAACACCATGGGCCAGAAAAGGTGGAATACATTGGCCATGCTGTTAATCCAGCATGATTTCTACAGCGTTCAAAACAACTGGAAACTCGGAACTGGGAAATCTCAGACTTCAGTGAGTTCAAGAAAACTGGGAACTCTGAAAAAATCTAGCTACGAATGGGAAAATACATTTTGAACGGTCATCCAACTCAGAATTCCAAGTCGGAATATCGGGCCTCTTTCTAGAGCTACAACCTGAAGATCACTGACAATTCAACCTTGTTTTTTCCCCCCAAGTTCCCAGGTATCTTGAAAGCACCATAAATCCAGAGAACCCCAGACTTCGATGAAAAAGTTTGATGCAAAATAATTGCCCACATCAAGCACCACTACACCACCTTCCTTTTTAAGCACAGCCTACTCTTCTGACTTGGTGGTGCACATGTACTGTAGCCTATAGCCTGTTTTAGAGAAATGTAAACATCGAATATTGTAAGAGCTTTCTTTGTCTGGTGATAAGCCCCCTTTATTTATCCTACAGTTCTAACTTGGTATACAGGGAGAATACTGTAAGTACGGCCCATGCTCTGAATTCTGTCGCTGTACATTTCAAAAGTGCTGAACAAATAGTTATATTGACTACGCCCATCTTAGTTTGCTCATTAATGTCTTAATCGAAATTACGGATTGCCTCTTATCCGCTCATCATTCCCTTGTGCCATAGTTTGTACATCTCCATTGTCAGTAGAAACCACATTTGTTTAAGCAAGTCAGCCATATCAGCAATGTTTTTTAAAAAGACAGTAAATGAGGATGAATTAACTGTTATGCTGCCAGACAAGGCTCCGCTCATAGTCAGGTGTACCGGTGGTAAGGATTCACTCCATGGTGCTGAAAAGAAATCTGTGTAGGACCTAACAGTTTGTGGGAACTGTTTGTCACCGTTATAGTGCAATGAATGTATTTTTTTGTGTTGTGTTGTGTATTGGCTTTGCTGGCATGCATAAAAAAATTTATCAATAGTTTGCCCCACCACGAATTACATGCTAATATCGCCACTGCATCTGAGGCTATGAATATTTTGGACATCGTCTCGGCTCGTTGTATTGTTGTTTTATTCACAGGCATGAGCTAATTATTTTAACAGCTGGAGCTCGGCGGTGAGCAGACTGACAGTTGTCGTCATTGTAATGATCAGTCTTGTTTTCACGGGTCCCGGCCCAGGACCTATTTGATATACCAGTAATTGGCGCCACAGCCAATGACCAAGTTAAGTAATCCTCTGTGCCATTTTCCAGGACAGTGCCCATGAGAAATTCTGGGAAGCTGGTCCGTCCATCTGTTGGAGGAGGAGTTGGAGAAGGAGACGTCTTGAGAATGAAGATGGGATTGGGAAGGCTTCTGTCTGTAGTCTGTTGTACCATATCTTATTCATCATCCTTACCATCATCATCATCACCAGTAAATAAGACTCTAGCTCTCTTTCTCTCTCTCTCTCTCTCAATACATTTTACATGAAAACCTGTTGGAACAGCTTTACATTTGAACTTTATCTTAAACAAAGAAGATAGAGTACGTCTGGTATGTTTCTTTCTGTATAGTTTACGTTCGTTTACGTCCTCGGAGGCCAACCAAGTCGAGCTAAATACCAGACTCTAGCCACGCAAGCCACAGATTGTTCTCTCTGCTACCACACGGCAAGCGGTACCAAAGCACCAAGTCTGGAAGCCAAAAAACTTCTAAACAAGACTGCTCAATAGCTAACCAAATGGCTACCTCTATTGACAATTTTTTACACTTAACACTCTTGCACTGACTATGTACACACACTCATGTACGTACACTGACACACATCCTACATACACCCACACACATAACATGCTCACACATGCATACTGACACCACACACACATACACACATAGTTCGTTGGGGCATGGACTCTACAACGTGACTCCAATGCTGTCCACAGTTGTGTCAAGTTGGCTGGATGTCCTTTGGGTGCTGGACCATTCTTGATACAAACGGGAATCTGTTGAGAGTGAAAACCCCAGCAGTGTTGCAGTTCATGACACACTCAAACCAGTGCGCCTGCCACCTACTACCATACCCCGTTCAAAGGCACTCAAATCTTTAGTCTAGTCCATTCACCCTCTAAATGGCAAACATACACAATCCATGTCTCAATTGTCACAAGGCTTAAAAATCCTTCTTTAACCGGTCTCCTCCCCTTCATATGCACTGATTGAAGTGGATTTAACAAGATATTAAAATAAGGGATCACACTGTAGCTTTCACCTGGATTCACCTGGTTGGTCTATGTCATGGAAAGAGCAGGTGTTCCTAATGTTATATACATTCAGTGTATGTGTAGCCATGTTATTTTTACTCTTTATTTTTATTCATTATTCGCAGTGTCACTATTTATATTTTAGTTTTTTATCTTTAACTCTGTTGGAAAAGAACCCATAAGTAAATATTTCACTCTTAGTTTACACCTGTTGAGAATGCTGTGATCAACTGTATGAAAAGCAGCGCTTAAATCGAAAAGAATGAGAACAGAGACCTGGCCACGGTCAGAGGACAGCAGTAAATAATTTACAACTTTAACAGTGCAGTCTCAGTGCTATGACATGGTCAAAATACTGACTGGAGTGTTTTGAATTCAGGAAGGACATAAGCTGCTGAGCAACAGTTTTCTCAAAAATCTTTGAGAGAAAAGGGAGAATTGAGATGGGCCTGTAATTTTTCAGATCATCTGGATCAAGATTAGGTTTCTTAAGGTTAAGGAGTGGTTTCATTTCAGCCAATTCAAAAGACTCAGACACTATCCCAGCTAAGAGAGATTTGTTAATGATGTTCAACATTGTTTGGCCTAAAACTGGAAGAAGTTCTTTCACCAGCTTTTATGGGTAGAGGGTCGAGATGGCACATGGTAGACTTAGTGCATATTACAATCTCTAACAAAAAATACCACAGATGTTTCAGATAGCATACACATACAAAGTCCACACATATTTTTGACTTTAATGGAACGGTGTGGTATTTAATGGGACAAAATGTCCCATTAATGTAGCTTAGCTAATCCCACTTTTTCCCCCCAATGTCGTAATATCCAATTGGTAGTTACAGTCAAGTCCCATCGCTGCAACTCCCATACGGACTCGGGAGAGGCGAAGGTCGAGAGCCAAGCATCCTCCCGAAACACAACCTTGCCAAACCGCACTGCTTCTTGACACACCTCTTGCTTAACCCGGAAGCCAGCCGCACCAATGTGTTGGAGGAAAAACCATACAACTGGCGACCAAAGTCAGCATGCATGCGCCTGGCCCGCCACAAGGAGTCGCTAGAGCACAATGGGACAAGGACATCCCGGCCCGCCAATTGTGCGCTGCCTCATGTGGCCGGCTACGACAGCCTGGGATCGAACCCGGGTATGTAGTGACACCTCTAGCACTGCGATGCAGTGCCTTAGACAGCTGTGCCACCAGCTAATCACACTTTTTAATGACAAGTGGATGACCAGGCGTTGTGGGAGTAAGCATTTCCTAGTTTAATTATTTGTTTATTTATTTGTTTGTTTGTCAGGACGATAGTGGCTATTATCGCCAGGACCTCAGTGCTTGTTGAGCGGTATGGTGCTGATCTGGTGACGAGCCCAATGCTCGTGGAGTTACAGTGTCTGGCAAGTGGGGTGGGGGTGAGGCTGGGGAGTGGAAATCTAGCAGGTTATCGGCTGCCAGATCCTACAAGTGTACACGGGCCAAATGTGGGGTGACAGGGACCTGCTCATTAGACTGAATCAGCGTCACGGTGTGACAACTGGACAACTTGAGGCTTCTCTGGTCTCTCCGGCACCTACTCTATTCACCCTCAGTCTGGACCAGACCAGATCATAGCCCCAGTATTGGCCTGTACCCCAGCACCAGCTTGGCAATGGGATAACCATTAACCCAAAGCCCAGATCCAGACCCAGCCTCAGCCCCATTACCCAGGCCTATAAGCTGCTTTTAAAGCTATAAGGCTCCAGCCTTTTCTCTCAACTCCAGTCCCAAGCCTAGTAGACCAGCCCCATACCCCAGCTATATTTCCCAACCCATCCCCATGCAGCCCCCATACAGCCCCAGCCTAGCCCCAGCTGTGTGTCTGGTCAGCCCTGGTCCCTCTGTGTCCCCCTCCCCAGGCCAGAATCGTGGTATCTATATCAGTCTGCCCCGAGACTAGACAACAGGGCGCAGTGTGGCTCCAGAGAATTCCCCCTGTCTGCCGACGACTAACTGTAAGCACTCCTCTGCTCATATGCTTCAGCATGTCCCATGTCCAAACCGTTTAGCATCCAACGGGTCACTTCGCTCTGAGCCATTCAGGCCAGGTCACAATTATAAATGTGTGGCTGTTGGTTGGCAAAACAGATGTGCTTTGATCTATTTACGGTGAGATGTAAGGGAAGGGGGAAAGAGGGAGGGGTCGTTACGGTCTCTTTCTATGAGAGGTTCGGATCACGCACCTCTGACATCGCCTGACAATCAACTGGCTTGACATCCTCTCTGTAACAGTGGATGATGTCAAGTGGTGAAAGTAGTATTAGAGCAAATCAGTAAACATTGTAAAACTTTACATTATGTTATCTGTGTGTGTGTGTGTGTGTGTGTGTGTGTGTGTGTGTGTGTGTGTGTGTGTGTGTGTGTGTGTGTGTGTGTGTGTGTGTGTGTGTGTGTGTGTGTGTGTGTGTGTGTGTGTCTACATGCGTCTGTGTGTCCATTTGTGTGTCCACAATACACATAAACTGCCTTTGGAAAGTTTGTTACATTACAGCCTTATTCTAAAATTGATTCAATTGGTTTTTTTCCCTCATTAATTTACACACAATAGAAATGTTTGCAAAATAAAGAAATATCACAGTTATTCAGACCCTTTACTCAGGTCTTTTTTGAAGCACCTTTGGCAGTGTCTACAGCCTCGAGTCTTCTTGGGTATGATGCTACAAGCTTGGTACACCTGTATTTGGAGAGTTTCTCCCATTCTTCTCTGCAGATCCTCTTAAGCTCTGTCAGGTTGGATGGAGAGCGTTGGTGCACAGCTATTTTCAGGTCTCCCCAGAGATGTTTATCGGGTTCAAGTCTGGGCTCTGGCTGGGCCACTCAAGGACATTCAGAGACTTGTCCCGAAGCCCCTCCTGTATTGTCTTGGTTGTGTGCGTAGGGTTGTTGTCCTGTTGGAAGGTGAACCTTCGCCCCAGTCTGAGGTCCTGAGCGCTGTGGAGCAGGTTTTCATCAAGGATCTGACTGTACTTTGCTTCTTTCATCTTTGCCTCGATCCTGACTATGGTCTGAGAGTCTTTAAGTGCCTTTTGGCAAACTCCAAGCGGGCTGTCATGTTCCTTTGACTGAGGTGGCTTCCGTCTGGCCACTAAACCATAAAGGCCTGATTGGTGGAATGCTGCGGAGATGGTTGTTCTTCTGGAATGTTCTCCCATCTCCACAGAGGAACTCTAGAGCTCTGTCAGTGACCATCGGCTTCTTGGTCACCACCTTGACCAAGACACTTCTCCCCTGACTGCTCAGTTTGGGCGTTTGGCCGGTTCTCGGGGACCTTCAGTGCTGCATAAATGTTTTGCTACCCTTCCCCAGATCTGTGCCTCGACACAATCCTGTCTCATAGCTCTATGGATAATTCCTTTGACCTCATGGCTTGATTTTTGCTCGGACATGCACTGTCAACTGTGGTAAATTTTATAGAAAGGTGTGTGCCTTTCAAAATCATGTCCAATCAATGGAATTTAGGACAGGTGGACTCCAATGAAGTTGTAGAAACATCTCAAGGATGATCAATGGAAACAGGATGCACCTGAGCTCAATTTTGAGTCTCACAGCAAAGGGTCAGAATACTTATTTGAAAAGGTATTTCTGTTTCCTTAAACCTGTTTTTGCTTTGTCATTATGGGGTATTGTGTATAGACTAATGAGGGAATTTTTTAAAAATAATTATTTAATAAAGGCTGTAACGTAACAACATTTGGAAAAAGTCAACGGATCTGAATACTGCAACCAAATGCAGTCGCTGACTTTGGGTTGTCAGTTGGATGGTGTTTCCTCTGACACATTGGAGTGGCTTTCTTCCGGGTTAAGCGAGCAGTGTGTTAAGAAGCAGCATGGCTTGGCAGGTTCTGTTTCGTAGGGGAGTTGCAGCGATGAGACAAGAACGTAACTACCAATTGGATATCATGAAAAAGGGGCAAAAAATAAATAAATAATAATTTCTTCCAAAATGAAGGAGAAGCAAGAAAGAGAGTCATTTTTTTCACTTTCAGTTTCACTTACTTTGCTAGCAAATGCAGCTATCTAGTTTACTCTACTCAAACACCCTGATCAAACAAAGTGATGCTATGTTAGCTAGCTGGCTATGACTATCCAACACAACAATAGAACTCTTCCAAGTCATCTTCCATGTAAGCTTTAGGTTTTACAAATGTATTGCCACCGGGGCCTGCCAGTGTAAGTGCTAAACTGCTTACTGACTGTACACTGTTGTCACGTCCTGGCCAGCATAAGGGTTAATTGTTATTGTAGTTTGGTCAGGACGTGGCAGAGGGTATTTGTTTTATGTGGTTCAGGGTGGTGTGTTAGTTAGGAGGGCGTTTGATTTATTATTTCAGGGTTTTGAGTTGTGGTCTATGTTTATGTATTTCTATGTGTAGTCTAGTGAGTGTGTTTCTATGTTGGGTTAATTGGGGTAGACTTCCAATTGAAGGCAGCTGTTTGGTGTTGTCTTTGATTGGAAGTCCTATATTAGTTGGGTGTGTTTGTCTGTGCATTTGTGGGAAATTGTTTCTTGTTCTGTGTTGAGCCTTATGCTTTGCCGGACTGTTTGTTCGTTCGTTTAATTTTGTTATTTTTGTATGTTCATTTTGAGTAAATAAATGTCAAGATGAGCGTACACATACCTGCTGCGTTTTGGTCCTCCAATTCCAACGACAAGCGTGACAACTGTAACATTACTGCATGATTGTAACGGGTTTACTATCGCGTTAATTCTATTAGCTACAGTATGTTGACTATAACGTTAATTTAGCTAATATGGTGACAACGATGTAGGCTGTGTGTAGTGGTTATGATGTGGTTTGGCTTGGAAAGGTTTATTCACCTGGTCACATACAGCTGATGTATTGTGCATTGAAGTCCACAAGCGAAGGGAAAGTTGAGAGGAGGAGAGCGCATAGAAGGAATAAAATGCAAATCTATTTATAACATTTTTGACATGCGTTTTTCTGGATTTTTTTGTTGTTATTCTGTCTCTCACTGTTCAAATAAACCTACCATTAAAATTATAGACTGATCATTTCTTTGTCAGTGGGCAAACGTACAAAATCAGCAGGGGATCAAATACTTTTTCATGCTCATGAGAAAAACAAATGGTGTCCTCCCTCATCTGAAACGGCACCGACCGCCACTGACCTGGATGATCATCAAGACTCTTGGAAGAATGATCTATGGACAGATGTTGGAGCGTTGGGTGTTGGATAAATCTGTGATTAAATAATTATTCTGTGGTGAGAAGTTATTTACTGTCCTTTAACCCAAAGTTGGACATAACTGAATTATAAAGCTGCCTTTTTTATTGTCAGTGTTACAGAGGTCTGGGGCAGGGGTCTGGGGCAGGGGATTTAGATGCACTATTGTAAAGTGGTTTTTCCACTGGATATCTTAAGGTGAATGCACCAATTTGTAAGTCGCTCTGGATAAGAGCGTCTGCTAAATGACTTAAATGTAAATGTAAATGTGGGTATAGGGCTGTGGCTGGAGTAGAGAGCCGGGGCTGGAGATGGGGTAGCGCCAATTAATCAATCACGCTTATTTTATGAAGCCCTTTTTACATTTTTCACACTGTGCTTTACAGATACCCAGCCTAAAACCCCAAAGAGCAAGCAATGCAGATGCAGAAGCACAGTGGCTATAAAAAACGACCTAGAAAGCAGGAACATAGGAAGAAACCTAGAGAGAAACCAGGCCAATCCTTATCTAGCTGTGCCGGGTGAAGATTTAAGAGTAGCCTACATGTGGAAATGTAAGAGTACATGTAGAGGGCTGGGAATGGGGCATTGGGCTGGGGCTTGTGTCCCTGTCTGTGTCCCTCTCTGTTTTTGTGTTTGTAGTTGAGGCTTAAGGCAGGCTGTGTCAAGTGTTTGGTATTTGGAGCTTACCTTCAGTGTATCAGCATGTCCTTGCTAACTAGTTAATTGTGACCACTTTGCAAAGCTGCTCCGGCGGTGCCTTGGGTGAAAGTGTGACTTCCAAATGTTTATCCTGTAAGTGACAAGCCTGATGGAAAAAAATATAATGATTCCACCCCGTATATGAATAATGAATTAACTCATTTCATTCATAAATCAGTGGGACGTACAACACATGAAAATAAACTCTGTTGGTATCTCAGACAAAAGGGGAATGCTTACAAACATTAAAAGTATAAAAACACTGAGCATTTACTAAGAAACAATGATAATAAGACATTACAATCGGGTCATATATGATTATGAGAAGTCTTATAACGTATTGTAACTGCACAATAATGTATTATACCAGTCAGCCAAAGTGTAACCAAAGTGTTACATGAATCCAATGAATTATTGTAAGAATAAAGCTTATGTACATACACAACGTAAGGACACAACATTTCTATCTTTAGTCGCATCTAGTCACTTTTCAGAGAGGGACTCCCCTGACGTGAATGCGTGTTACTATACGTGTAGATGTGTCCTGCGGTGAACCGAGTGTACACAGCTATAGTTCCTCTCTGATGTTCTAGATGTCTCTCAGTCCTGTGGTCCCATGTCACGCTGCTACCCTCCCACTGCATTTGTTCTAGCTCAGTGCAGTTAGAGTAGAGTACTATGGTAGGGTAGTAGTTCAGGCTCTCTCATTCATAAACAGACCCTACAGGCCTATAGTCCTCAGTGTTGTTTAAACTGTGAGGGTTAGGTTGAGCCAGTGACGCTCACCTGGGATATAAATAGGGGAAAAATAATATAGGTACTCATATTAAATTAAATGCACTTTGTTTATGCTATATTTTAAGGTAAGCAGTAGCACATAGCATACTGTGTATGTTTTTATTTAATGTTTTTATTATTTCACCTTTATTTAACTAGGTAAGTCAGTTAAGAACAAATTCTTATTTACAATGACGGCCTACCCCGGCCAAACCCGGACAATGCTTGGCCAATTGTGCTCCGCCCTATGAGACTCCCAATCACGGCCGGATGTGATACAGCCTGTATGTAAGTAGCCTGAATAGCGTAAGTCAGTCAGGGCTACTGTTTCAGACCTGGGACACCAAATGAGTGGACTCTATGGCCAATCAGTGTCAATAATCAATAAATGAACTACCAGAAAAAATAATTGCAGTACTTCGGCCCACTGCCCCTACTGTAAAAAGTAATACTAGTAATATACAGCATTCCAAGAACTGAGCATCCCTTCAAGGACCGAGCAATCTAGGATTACCGCAAATCACGTCTTTGACATCATTCCCAGGTAGCCTATGTGTGCATCCATAATTGTGTTTTTCTCGTAACCCCTCAAGCAACACAAATGCAACCTGTAAACAAAGTGACTGGTTCTGAAGATGGTGATTTTCTGAGGTCGGCCTGGACCAGCTCATTAATTCAGTTAAATGAAGTGAGATAGTGAGAATCAGGGTGAACCCAATGGGAAAACCAGCCTTTAAAACCATTTCCTGTAATTTGGTTAATTTCTACAGAGCAGCTCTCTCTCTCGACTCTCTCCCTCTCCATTTTATGTCTTTCCTTCAGTTCTCTTTACATCTCTCTCTCTCACACACACTTTCTCTCTTCTTCCTTCCTCTCGCATATCCCACCAACTCTCTCATCCTCCCTCCCTCTCTCGCTCTCTCTCTGTCAGTCTCTCTCCATTGCTGGGTCAGTGACTCCTGCGTTCGGTCGGTGCTCAGTCTCATGACGTCCACCAGTTCTTGGCTGCAAGGGCTTAATGCCTCCTGACACTCCCATCCTTGTCACTCCCCGTCGCATCATTCCAGCAATGTAGGAGGATTTCAGGGCCTGGGGATCGCGTGAGGGGCTTTAATCTGAAAAGTTTAGCAATCTAAACTCAAACACTGAGAGACTACGGACAGAAATGAGAAATTTGCTCTGGCACATTTACATATTGATGAGAACAATAATGCACACTGTCCCAGTGAAATAAATTCCTTTAATATATTGTTGGAGAGTCACATAAAATTACTGGATGAATGTGCTGGATGAATGTTCTTTTGTCTCACATTTTCACAGAAGTGTCTTCTGATTTGTGTCTAGAGAAACAGAAAGTACAAGAGTTGTCATGCTAATATTACCATTTTCTGAAATCTCTCTAGGAATGATTCTAACCAGTAAGCAAAGTTGTTCTGCATGCACATGGACAGCTTAATTATAATTTTGCCACTTCAACCACATACCCCTGAGTTTATACTGATTTCTTTGGCCTATGTACAGTAACTCTAACTAGTAAGCAGGCCTATAGCAATACCTGTCCCCTCTTCTTTAAAGGAGCACCACTCTGAGTTGTTTATTAACCGAAGCACTGACCCTGCCACACACAATATCCGTCCCTCCATACCAGATTCACCACTACACTATTCCCCTTCTTGCCAAAAGGGATTCACCCACTGCGTGTTAACCGTAGGCCTCTGAAAATGAAAATCCACAAAGTTGTTTTAAAGAGAGGAGGGGGGGGGGCAGTGCCTACTCATCTGTTAAAAGCAGAAGTGATCTGGAAAGTTTGTATGGGAGGGTTTTTGACGGTGCCCTGCTGCTTTGTCAGTGCAGCACATGCTACAGGCACTGGCATCCCCTATTGCTTTCCGTGTCATTGGACAGGCTCAGTGAGGGGGGGTTGGCCTCCAGCCATGTGACAAGTTCCTGATTCGCAGCTGGACGCGTAATACGGTATCATAGTAAATGAGTCTGTAAAACATCACTGGTTTGAAGAGCGTGAACAATTGTCATGATATTATTTGCTATTCCTGATCTGCCGGACTTCCGGTGGTAGTGGTGGAGGAGAGGATAATGGGGGGGGGGGGCAGAGAGAGAGAGAGGGAGAGAGCAGCAAGCCTCTGTCTCTGGTAATGAAGGGTTTGATTTCTCTCCTCTGCTCCTCTCACTCTCTCTCTCTCCCTCTCACAGACTTTCCCGCTAATGCGAGAAGGCAATCATTAAGCTTCCCGTGCGTCTCAGCCGTGTGGGTTAGGTGTTGTGGCCTTGACATGAGAGCTTTATGACACCTTGTCCTGTTTGGGGATTTGGGCTTTGCTCTTCATCATACATAAGTCATTATGAGCAGTCATGAGGCTTCAGTTTGGATCGGGGTTTTTCCAAATGACACAAGCGTTCCCTCGGATTGTCTCTGTCCTACTGAGAAGTAGTAATGGTAGTGATGTGGGGTTGTCCTGAGACTAAGGTTTACTAACCTCTGCTATAGAGTCGTGTTCAGTAGTGAAAAAAACATTTTGGAAAAGCGTCCAACACAGGTTTCCGGTTTGTTTTGCAAAACGTTTTGGTACGATGTGCCCTTCTGAACACGACCCAAGTTTCAACAGTGTCAGGCCCTGCTACAATAAGGACATTTCATCCCACAACCTTGGTACATCTCAGACAAAAAAGTTAAAATGAGTCTTTTAAAACTGGAATATACAGTGAAATAATGAATATGCAAACTATTGGCTGTTATCAAGGTGACGCATTGACAAACCATACTTGTAGCGTTCTATTCATTTTATTCCTACCATTTACGATATTGTCTTTCTGTAGTTAGGTTTCCATCCACAGACTATTATTTGAACATGATGCAAGAAAAATGCTAATATCTATCCCATGACTTGAATGGGATTCGTGCAACAAATGCTAAAATGTTAGCATGTGGCAACAGTGCCAGCGAAACTAAACCTAAGCATGAATTGCTGTCAAACCTTGTCCATAGAATATGTACAGTGTAAGGACCAATGTAATTTTAGAATTTGGGTGAACTATCCTTTTAACCACCATTTGAAGTTCATCATAACTTCCAACTGGGCAAAACTGGTTGAATCCACATCATTTCAACCAAAAAAGTACATGTTAAAAACTGAAACTGAAAACTGATTGGATTTTTTAGAAGTCATCAACCTAAGGGAATTTCATATTTTTTTCAACCAACTTTGAACCTAAATCCTATAACATGGTTAAATGTTTTGTTGATTTCAATTTGAATTCACGTTAGTTGACAACTTATTAACCAAATGTAAATCAAAACTAGACGTTGAACTGATGTCTGTGTTTAGTCGGTTACTTCATCTGCCCTGCTACAATCTCTTCATGCTTTTCCACGACTTAGTGTCATCGTGTGACTCCAAGTTTACTTTGACATGATGGTTATTACATCAATATATGTACAAATATTAACTATGATTATGTGGAAGCCTGTAGACATGAATTTGTAAAATGCATTTTGGCAACTCATTTATCTTAATTTATTACACAATCATACATGTTGATTATATTCAAGGACTTCATCCATATTGGTTTTCAACTACAAAAAAAGAGGAATAGTTCCAATATTTCAGGTTTTTATAATGATGTACAGTGTGTCTATGGTACTATAGTCCTGTGCTATTTCTTAAAATATTTTTGTCTTCTTCTTTTTTACTTTGCACTGACAACAAAGTGACTCAAACAACTCAAATCCTACCAACAAATATTTGAAGAAAAACATATATAAAATAAATTGCATACCATATTGGAGCTGTAAATGTATACTGTAAATATATTTTGTCAAATCATTACTGTAACTTCCATTTATTGTTTGTTCAACAAAGCAACACGTGGTGTTCTATTTTACCTATAGAAGTTCACATCATTATTTGGGGGATTTCTTGCTTTTTACTGTATTATAGTCCTTTTGCACAAATGGTCATACTGTATCATAATCAATGTATTACCTTTTTCCATCATTAAGAAAAGAAAACCATGACTGTTTCTTCCAAAAAATGCACAAGAATTAAAGTATTCTTAAGTAACAGAAATCCCTGACGTATTTGAAATTCAATCTTGTGATCTTTAATGTTTCTATGTTTAGACGTGTGTGTGGGTGTGCACAAGCATATGTGTGTCTGTTGGAAGGGGTACTTATAATGGACAAACACCAGCCTCCTCTCTACAACCACAATGGAGACCTTGGATCTAAATGTCATGGTTTCATAACGGATCTACTGACATTTGTGTGATGGGATTTAGCTATGGGTTAATGTGGCCGACACTGGCACGCTGCATTGATGTCAGTCTGACCCGGGCCTGTGAAGTCTCTTTCCATGTTTTTGGGTACTCCCCCACCTCCCATCCCAGAACCATCTCTCAAAGACATGAATTGGATTCTATGATGGTTATGGCCAGTTAATTTCTCAGGCAAGTCTGTTTGATATGTGGGTTTGTTTTATATCATGTCAATGCGCCTCGGAGTTGTTGTTTTATTTTTAGGGGAGGCGATACGTATTAAAATCAGAGCCATGTAAATATAATCAATTATACCATTTTGCTGATAAAATATTGGTAAATCAAAACACATTTTCCAAAAGTCACAGTATAATGAGAAATTTAAATTGGAAACAGAAACCATTTGTTTATTATAAATGCCAGGGTGCGGTGGTGACGTGCCATCCATACATTTTGTCATCCTTTTATGGTCCTTTTATCTCTGACTACAGCCTTGGCACTAGTTCAAGATTTTTAATGAACCCAGACATCTGAAGCATCAAGGCTGGGTGATGCATTGTCCATTTGGATTAGGGAGTACAGAGGGGGGGGGACAAAGGGGATGCAAATTATTATTTTCTTTATACCAAATGTAATATTCCAGTAGCCTTAGACATCGGTCATTAGATATATCCTATGTCTGAGACTGACAGCAAAATAGCATGTCTTCAATATGCATTTTACAGCAAAATAGTATGTGTGTGATGGGACAGGGTGTCTGTCTGTCTGATTGATTGATTTTATTTGCCAGTAAAAGAAAACACATACACAATGTATATACATTTTAAAACCCTGACAGGGATATCACAAAAATGTCATAGACTTAATTCCATTGTGGTCCCTATATTCCATGGTGCAAATAAAAAATAAAAAATACAACATTAGATAGATAAAGATACATTACATAGATTATCCAGCTTTTGCCATTCTTTTTAATTGAAGTAATGGATGACAATCGGCATGGCTTTGAGTTGCTATGGTAGTTTTTTCCACTGAACAGTGTTGGTATATAAAAAGGTGTTCTCTTCAGATAGACTCTTACATTTAAAACAGACAATATCAGAGCCTATGGCTCTGGTGTTGTACTGGTGGACATCTTTAATATAAGTAAAATAATTTGATATGTACCTGGGGGCTGAGTCAGCAATCATTCAGACCAGACCAAGTTGAACTAAGATTACCCTTTTCTCTACAGATAGCCAACCTGCTTAAAATGCTCAACCTCCAGATGAGTACGAGGGGGGAGTTTTGGCTGGTTTGTTTTGGCTGGTCTGTAGCTTATTTCTTTTAGATGTTTGGGGCTGGTGGTGAAGCATGGGTAGGGTAGCCAGAGTAGCCTAGTGGTTAGAGCATTGGACTAGTAACTGAAAGGTTGCAAGATTGAATCCCTGAGCTGACAAGGTTAAAATCTGTTGTTCTGCCCCTGAAGGCAAGTCTGTTGTTCTACCCCTGAAGGGTAGTGCGTACAGCCCAGTACATCACTGGGGCTAAGCTGCCTGCCATCCAGGACCTCTACACCAGGTGGTGTCTGAGGAAGGCCCTAAAAATTGTCAAAGTCCCCAGCCACAGACTGTTCTCTCTACTACCACATGGCAAGCAGTACCAGAGTGCCAAGTCTAGGACAAAAAGGCTTCTCAACAGTTTTTACCCCCAAGCCATAAGACTCCTGAACAGGTAATCAAATTGCTACCCGGACTATTTGCATTGTGTGCCCCCCCAACCCCTCTTTTACGCTGCTGCTACTCTCTGTTTATCATATATGCATAGTCACTTTAACCATATCTACATGTACATACTAGCTCAATCAGCCTGACTAACCGGTGTCTGTATGTAGCCTCGCTACTGTATATAGCCTCGCTACTGTTTATCACTGTCTTTTTACTGTTGTTTTTATTTGTTTACTTACCTATTGTTCACCTAATACCTTTTTTGCACTATTGGTTAGAGCCTGAAAGTAAGCGTTTCACTGTAAGGTCTACACCTGTTGTATTCGGCTCACGTGACAAATAAAGTTTGATTTGAACAAGGAAGTTAACCCACTGTTCCTAGGCCGTCATTGAAAATAAGAATTTGTCTTAAAACTGACTTGCCTAGTTAAATAAAGGTAAAACAAATCATTTAAAAAAAGTGACACTGAACTAGTGTCCCTATCAAGATATTTTGAGGTCCGAGCTATGTCTGTCTGTATGTTTTCGTGTGTATTTGTATGTGTGTGCGTGTGAGTACCAGTCTGTCTGATTGTCTATGTGTGTGTGCGATGGGTTGGCTTGAATTGAAAATGAACAACTCTGCTACGAGCAGACAAACAAACTCCACCCCACCCCGCCCATGCTTCCACTCCTCCCGCTCTGGTTCCTAAGGGAGACCAGAATGGTGTGATCTTATTACCAATAAAAAACATAATAGCATACTGTCATTTATTATCAGTTATATTCAATTTGTACCCACACAATATCAGTTTTCTATAAATTACTGTGTGAAGTCTAATAGTTCACACATAACAGTTTTCTATTCTAAAGGTACAATGATTCATTATATTGTGATAAGGAAAGGAAAATTCCTCATATTTGAATGTCACCATTAGTCATTTTTAAAGCAGTATACTGTAGGTTCATATTTTCCTCGACACATATTTTATCTAACTATGGCTATGCTTTTGTGTAAAAGTCATTGGTTCATATTGACTTACTAATCATTTATGGGGAAATAATTTAAAAATGATTGGTGTTATGTAAGTATAAGAGATAATAATGTACAGTTCAGCTATCCAATGACAAGACATTTGTGTAGAAGGCCTAATTAGGAAGAGGAACAGTAGACAATGTATTATTGACCAACTTTTACAGCAGTTCCTACCAAACCTTCCACATCAATAAAAAAAAATTACAACACCTTTTAGTAAACTGTTTCCTTCAAAGAAAAGAAAGACAAACTATTTCCTAAAAATTTAAAACAGTTCAACCTTGTAATCTAAACAATGTGGTCTAAGAGCATTAAGTTTTATTCTGTACGTAAATCTGTGACACTCCATTTAGCATGATATGCAACATTTCTTATGGTATGTGTTAATTTGTGGATATCCATCATCCATTTCGTATGATATGTTACGAATTACAATTCGTATGATACATTACCAATTGCAATTCATACAATATGTTACGAATTTGTAAAACGTATGGTATGTTACGAATTCCAATTTGTTGTGGGTAACGTTTGATTGGTGGCTAGGTGGCTAATGCTAATGTTAGATAGCTGGCTAACGTGAACTCTAGGAGTTGGGGTTAAGGTTAGGAGTTAGGTTAAAGGCTTAGGGGAAGGGTTAGTTAAAAGGGTTAAGGTTAGCGGAAGAGTTACAGTTTGGGTTATGGTTAGGGGAAGGGTTGGCTAACATGCTAAGTATTTGCAAGTAGCTAAAAAGTAGTAAGTAGTTGCAAAGTTACTAATCTGCTAAAGTTGTCTGTGATGAGATTCGAACACGCATCCTTTGGGTTGCTAGACATTTGCATTATACACCCGTTGCTCGACATTTGCGTTATACGCCCACCCATCCATCCATCCTAACCAACCACCATCCTTTTTGCCTTAAGTAACCTTCTATCTTATGTAACCATACCAAACATACATCATACTAATTTGAGTGTCCAGGATTTAATTTGACTATGTTACGACTAGCCTATGAGACCAGTCTGATCTGAAACTTAACCCTGGACCACAGTGTCTGAGGCACTGCTCCCTGGCACCTCCAAGCAGGGGGTACTAAAATTGGGATAACTACACTAAATTAGCTCAAGGCACCTTGTAATAGATTTGTGTGTCTCTTTCCTCATCATCTTCCATACGTTACTGTAGAACCTGCCCAACACCACAGTATGCAATCAAGAGTGCACGGGCCGGGCATCCGTCCTCTGAATACTGACATTTGGAGTGAATCCCCTGCTGACTTAATCATGGAAAATATTGCGTGTCTTTTTTTACGCCACACACGGACCTGGCTGATGGTAGTAATTCACCGCGGCTGTGAGATGGGAAACCCAGGGTGCTGTGTCGTGCTGGTGCTCTCTCTCTCTCTCTGTTTCTCGCTCTTATCTCTCTATATATACATTATTATTATTTATTTTTTATTCTACCTCCCACTGAAAGCCTCTCCCATCCTCAGTCACTTTCTCCCTGTGTCTTTGTATAGCTCTGTCTCAGGCAGGTCACCCGTGATACAAGCCATTATTCGACGTCCATCCATGTCTGAGGACGTCTGGAGATAACATGGAACCAGCCACTAGGGGCAACAGTGAGTGTTGTTACCTTCAAGTAGGCTTTGGTTTTATCGGGGTATAAGCATTTGCCTGTGGTTTCAAAGGTTGCATGTTTGAATCCAGTGATAGAATGTTTTTTTTATATTTTTGTTTTAAGGCTATCCCAAACCTTAACCCTTACCTTAAACATTCAGAGTTAATGCCTAAACTTAACCTTGGACGATACAGAGAAGTAAACTCTCTCTCTCATTTTTGTTGATGTGAGACGATTATTCCTATTTTCCTCTTTTTTCAAAGCTAGAAAAACTATTTTCTGTCAATATTTGGAAAACTCTCAGTGATTGTGCAACCATCCAATTTTCATGGGTGGATAACACTTTCACATGAGCTGATGCTGTCAGAGGTTTCAAACTTTGTCAGCATGTTACTACACTTCTGTTAATTGCATGCAGTTTTACAATGTTTTCTCATTTATTATTGTATTTATGGCAATTTCAAACTATACGTCTCAGCTAACATAGAGGACCTGTCGGATGTACCAAAAATCCATATAATTTAATTCTCATGCTTTATCTGTTGTAGGAATTGATTTACTTTTTGTATGAAATGACTAAACAGTCCATATTATTGACAAACAACTGTAGATATAAGTTATAAAAAAAAACACTGAAAATAACTACAATTCCTATTTGAAACCATAACCCTAACCCTGTTATACAAAATGAACTCAACTTAGATATCGTTTATCTAGAATCATTTTGATGGCTATTTTAGAACATCCTATTAAATAGTATATGAAGTGTGAACGACAACTAAATATATAGAGATTTTTTAAGATAATCATTCATTTACATCCCAATAGGGCCTCTTTGAAACCCCTCTTAATCCTAATCCTAAATAGCCCTGACAGCACTAAGCAGACAAGGCTGCAAAAACAACAATAGGTAAAATCCTGAAACCTTTTCACTTGTGACTGTGCAAACTTGTTGGATGCATTTACTGTTTGTTTTAGTTGTGTTTGAGATTATTTTGTGCCAAACAGAAATTAATGGTAAATAATGTAGTGTCATTTTGGAGTCACTTTTATTGTAAATAAGAATATAAATGTTTTTAAACACTTCTACATTAATTTGGATGCTACCATGATTATGAATAATCCTGAATGAATCGTGAATAATGAGTGAGAAAGTTACAAACGCATACATACTGTATCATGCCCTCAAATTAAAGATGACAGTCTGCACTTCAAATCAAATTTTATTTGTCATATGAACGAATACAACAGGTAGACCTTACAGTGAAATGCTTACTTATAAGCCCTAACCAACAATGCAGTTTAAAAACCAAGAAAATACATAAAAACAATAAGAATAAGAAATAAAAGTAACAAATAATTAAAGAGTAGCAGTAAAATAACAATAACGAGGCTACTGTATATACAGGGGGTACCGGTACAGAGTCAATGTGCGGGGGCACCGGTTAGTCGAGGGAATTGAGGTAATATGTACATGTAAGAAGAGTTATTAAAGTGACTATGCATAGATAATAACCAATCACAAATATGATGACTTGCAACTCGACTTTGGCTTTAACACCAATGACTCGTGACTTGACTTGGACTTGAGCCTTATGACTTGACCTGACTTGACACCCTCCCCAAGCCCAAATATAAAAAACTAGGCAATTTAAAAAAGTGTGCAGCGCATCAACTCTTCATTTAACAGATTACAGTTCGAATCTGTCTCGACTTCTGCCAAAGTCGGTCCCTCTCCTAGTTCGGGCGGCGTTCGGCGTTCGACGTCACCGGCTTTCTAGCCATCGCTGATCCACCTTTCATTTTCCATTGGTTTTGTCTTGTCTTCCCTCACACCTGGTTTCAATTCCATCAATTCCATGTTGTGTATTTAATCCTCTGTTCCCCCCCATGTCCTTGTCCGGAATTGTTGATTGTAAGAGTTTGTGCACGTTATGTCTGGCGTGCGAAGGGTTTCGTCCCATTGTATTTATTTATTGTTTTTGTTCACGGTGATTTTTATTATTAAACTGCACCGTTGTAACACAGTCTTTGCTCTCCTGCCCCTGACTTCTCTGCCGCCAGTACGCACGCATTACAGAATCGGACAGCAGCCAATCAAATTGTGCCAGCTGAGAAAACGTCGGCGGGTGAATTCAGATGGAGCCCTTGGAAAGATGATACCCAAAATTATTATTTTAGGATATAAAGACAGCACTGTATCAACAAAAAAAATGGATTGGAACTTGCAAAACATGCCGGAAGAAAATAACAGACAGAGGCGCAACAATTTCCAACTTTGCTCGACATTTGAAGCTGCACAAAGAATGGTAAGTTGTGGCTAATATAGCCGACAGCTATATACACTGCTCAAAAAAATAAAGGGAACACTTAACAACACATCCTAGATCTGAATGAAAAAAAGAATCTTATTAAATACTTTTTTCTTTACATAGTTGAATGTGCTGACAACAAAATCACACAAAAATAATCAATGGAAATCCAATTTATCAACCCATGGAGGTCTGGATTTGGAGTCACACTCAAAATTAAAGTGGAAAACCACACTACAGGCTGATCCAACTTTGATGTAATGTCCTTAAAACAAGTCAAAATGAGGCTCAGTAGTGTGTGTGGCCTCCGCGTGCCTGTATGACCTCCCTACAACGCCTGGGCATGCTCCTGATGAGGTGGCGGATGGTCTCCTGAGGGATCTCCTCCCAGACCTGGACTAAAGCATCCGCCAACTCCTGGACAGTCTGTGGTGCAATGTGGCGTTGGTGGATGGAGCGAGACATGATGTCCCAGATGTGCTCAATTGGATTCAGGTCTGGGGAACGGGCGGGCCAGTCCATAGCATCAATGCCTTCCTCTTGCAGGAACTGCTGACACACTCCAGCCACATGTGGTCTAGCATTGTCTTGCACTAGGAGGAACCCAGGGCCAACCACACCAGCATATGGTCTCACAAGGGGTCTGAGGATCTCATCTCGGTACCTAATGGCAGTCAGGCTACCTCTGGCGAGCACATGGAGGGCTGTGCGGCCCCCCAGAGAAATGCCACCCCACACCATGACTGACCCACCGCCAAACCGGTCATGCTGGAGGATGTTGCAGGCAGCAGAACGTTCTCCACGGCGTCTCCAGACTCTGTCACATGTGCTCAGTGTGAACCTGCTTTCATCTGTGAAGAGCACAGGGCGCCAGTGGCGAATTTGCCAATCTTGGTGTTCTCTGGCAAATGCCAAACGTCCTGCACAGTGTTGGGCTGTAAGCACAACCCCCACCTGTGGACGTCGGGCCCTCATACCACCCTCATGGAGTCTGTTTCTGACCGTTTGAGCAGACACATGCACATTTGTGGCCTGCTGGAGGTCATTTTGCAGGGCTCTGGCAGTGCTCCTCCTGCTCCTCCTTGCACAAAGGCGGAGGTAGCGGCCCTGCTGCTGGGTTGTTGCCCTCCTACGGACTCCTCCACGTCTCCTGATGTACTGGCCTGTCTCCTGGTAGCGCCTCCATACTCTGGACACTATGCTGACAGACACAGCAAACCTTCTTGCCACAGCTCGCATTGATGTGCCATCCTGGATGAGCTGCACTACCTGAGCCACTTGTGTGGGTTGTAGACTCCGTCTCATGCTACCACTAGAGTGAAAGCACCACCAGCATTCAAAAGTGACCAAAACATCAGCCAGGAAGCATAGGAACTGAGAAGTGGTCTGTGGTCCCCTCCTGCAGAACCACTCCTTTATTGGGGGTGTCTTGCCAATTGCCTATAATTTCCACCTGTTGTCTATTCCATTTGCACAACAGCATGTGAAATTTATTGTCAATCAGTGTTGCTTCCTAAGTGGACAGTTTGATTTCACAGAAGTGTGATTGACTTGGAGTTACATTGTGTTGTTTAAGTGTTCCCTTTATTTTTTTGAGCAGTATATTTTATTACTTTACTGGTGTATCATGTAGGCTAACGTAATGTTAAATCAATGAGCCTCCACACAGTCAGTCAGTGCGAGAACGTGCAACCAAGATTGAGCTACAACTGACTAGGCAGTTGGTAGCCTAAATCCTGCCTGATATTACTGCTGTTCCTGAAACCATTGACATATGTTAGCCTACTGTAACCACACACACAGAGAGAGACAGAGACAGAGACAGAGAGAGAGAGCGACAGAGAGAGTGTGTGTGTGTGTGTGTGTTAAGGTTGGGCAATTGTGTACAAGCCTACACCGCCTGATTGCGCCCCATAGTGATCCTCGATAGTCGATCACTATTGGGGGGGTGTATCTTTCTCATGACTACCCAAATATGTTTATTTGGAAAGTAATACATATACAGATATTTTTAAAAGCATTCATGATTTGCGTAAATGTAATATAATAACTATAACTCTTGTTAAAAATATGAAATGGCATTACATTTGGTGAAGAGCACATTATGACTTGTTTAGGACTCGAAACTCAAAGTTTAGGACTTGAGACTTGACGTGAGACTTGACGTGAGACTTGACTTGGACTTGCCTGTTTTACCCTTGGGACTTGAGTGCTAAGACTTGAGACTTACTTGTGCCTTGTAAAACAATGACTTGGTCCCACCTCTGATAATAACAGAGAGTAGCAGCAGTGTAAAAGAGGGGGGGGGGCAATGCAAATAGTCTGGGTAACCATTTTATTAGATGTTCAGGAGTCATGGCTTTGGGGTAGAAGCTGTTTAGAAGCCTCTTGGACCTAGACTTGGCGCTCCAGTACTTGTGCCACTTTAACGTCATAGTCATGTATCATTACAAATCCAAAGTGCTGGAATACAGAGACAAAACAGCAACAAATGTGCCACTGTCCCAATACTTGTGGAGCTTACTGTATAACAGTGGTAATACCCTGCAAAGGAAAAGAATATAGGTCAAAGCCATGGGCTGCAGTGCCTAAGTTGACTTTGCACAGAGTGGTATGGTGATTTGGACCACAAATATATCTGTTTTTACATATCTTGGGCTTGAAACAAGATACAGTTAAGCTACTTTCAACACCATTTCAGGACTAGTTCCCAGTTGACATATCCAAAGTGCGTCTCTACAACTAAGGCTTCCTATTTTGCAAAGAGGTCAGGGGTTGCTCCGGTTTTCTAGCATTAATGGTTCATAGTTCACAGGGGGACATGGGATGTGCCAATAGACATGAATAGATCATTCAAGTTACAAGGAAGCGTTTTTGGTGAAATTGTTACATAGAAGCCCTATAGAGTTATATGTCCCATAGATCTCCAAAGAACGCAAAGTGCAAGGAGGCCCTATAAGTTTACAAGTATCAAAGAGGACCTATAGGTTTCAAAGAGGCCTTTACAGATGCATAGACTCACACTCTCTCTCTCTCTCTCTCTCTCTCTCTCTCTCTCTCTCTCTCTCTCTCTCTCTCTCTCTCTCTCTCTCTCTCTCTCTCTCTCTCTCTCTCTCTCTCTCTCTCTCTCTCTCTCTCTCTCTCTCTCTCTCTCTCTCTCTCTCTCTCTCTCTCTCTCTCTCTCTCTCTCTCTCTCTCTCTCTCTCTCTCTCTCTCTCTCTCTCTCTCTCTCTCCCTCCCTCCCTCCCTCCAACCAGTGAAAGGAAATCTAGTAAATTAATTAACTATACTGTATGTTATAAATAAATACATTTCTGTTTGCTGTATTTTTTTCTAAATTAACCGTTAGCTTGTGCTAGTCGTATTATCGACCTCACGTTATGAGACCTAACTAGTGTAGCTAAAGCTAGACTATACCATTTCTAGTGCTGACACCTTATGGTGATAATGTTGAACTGCATATCATTACACCAGGATGATACATAACATGAAGCAAACAAATTGCTACTTTATTTCAAGCAACATGGCGATGCATTTTGAAATTAAAACAAATGAACATTAAAATATTCCTTTCTGCATAACCTCATGATAGTGATAATTGCTAATCATGTCTTTCCAAGGGCATGTCGTCCTTAATACTGTCATGACTCTCTCCTTTGTGTGGATCATGGGTGCCAGGTTAGCCCAAACCTGGCACCCATGAGGGGGGGGGGGGGGGAGTTGGGCCAGTTTTATGACTTAATGACCAGTCGTAAACTTTCTCTCTCTTGCCCCTGCCCTATGGAGAAATTAAAATCACTTTGTTACAACAGAGAGAGACGTTGCCAAAACTTCAAACATCAAACAATGAACATTGGCACAATATATTTCAATATCCAATTGTTTGGAATTATGACAGATGGAATATGGAAAATGTATGTATTTTTTGTAATGTCCTTAAAATAATGAGAAAGACGTTGTAACAGAAACATAGTAACTTTAAGAGCTTTCACAATGTACATGTCAGATTTACATCTAAATGTTGTAAAACTTATGTCCTGCCTTCACTATCATTCATGTGTTTGACTGTTATTTTATAAAATGATTACATAACATGTTCAATTATTACGCAATTAAATGAATCATATAACAATTAAGTAGTAATCTGGTGCACCACGGAAAAAGTGATTTAACGAGTTACTATCTCCCAACTAAACTCTAAAGATATATCTCTTACATCAGTCACAGTCAATTCATTAATTCATATTTACCTTCAGTCTCATTCTGAATGTCGCAAAACTCTTGGATATCTGCACGAACCCTAGCATAAATGATTCATCAAATTGGCTTAATTCTTTATTTACTAACTAACTAAATAATCACACAGAATTACATAAACACATAAACAGGATAGCTTAAACATTGATTACTACACAAAGCAATGAAAAGCCCCTAGCGGACTAACCCGATATGATGGCTTGTTACAAAAATTAAAAGGGAGGGGCATGTAAGAAAGAGTGGGAGAAGAGACAAAGGACTTCACTATCGTACATACAGTTGACAACTATGCTCATGGAAATGCGAATGCTTTGCACATGAACGACCGCTCATTCAAAAATAATTGTGTATGTTTTGTTGTCCCTCTGTTGAAATCGCCGGTCCGTCTGGGGAGTAATTAGACAGAAAGCCTCTGGTTTGTCCATCAGAGATCAAAGTCTTTCGTAGTTGTAGCTTGTTCAGCAGCTGTGTTATTATGGAAACGTCAGCCGTACCAATGGTCGGTTGATAAGGAAATGTTCTTTAGAATGGATCTTTCAGAGTACCACCCAGTGGTTCTCGGTCGAGTTTACTAGACTAAGAGAATTTAAAAACTGCAGACTGAATGTTCCTGTGTAGTCTTCATCTTCTTCACTCGAGAGAGTTTCAGAGTGTCTTACCATTTTCTGGTCTTGTAGTTTTAAAACCCTTTGTAACGTATTCAGCTGGAACTACTTCACACACCGGGAGCATCCCGGCATGTTTTGGACAAATATGTTAATTCTTCAGAGAGTCCTTTTAAACACTTGGGGAAAAGGGGCATTCCATTACGTTTGAAATGGTGCTCACGTGGGCATGGTTACTGACTGGATAAACTTTACATGAAAAACTATTTTCTCATTTAGAAGGCCAAGATCACATGTCCTCTTCTCACAAATAGTTTAATATAACTATAAATTCCACAACATTTGGATGTAAACCTGACAACTGGGAAATATACTGTACACATTCAGAGATACAGTTATGTTGTTATACTGTCCTTAATGAGATCCCAAAACAACAACTGATATGACATAATTGTTCTTCAAGTACCCACGGACCCTTCCAACTGTTTGGATTACAGAAATATTGTCTCACTATCCAATCTTGGATGTCACAAAATCTCTCTCTGTTGTAATGAAGGGATTTAACTTCCCTTTCATTACATGAGAGAGAGAGTTCCTGCTGGTATTTACGACCGTCATAAAATGGCCAACTTCACCCCCTCCCCCACTGCGGGAGATAGAGGGTACTGTAGAGTGGACCCACTATAGCCTGATCCTTCAGGTCTCCACAGGAGAGTCATTCATCTTATATGATTAAATATGAAACTAATTGTAAAAAGATAGAAATGTGATTTTAGCTTTCTAAATGAGAATTGTTTTTCTTGCAAAACTTGTGCCAGTCTGTAGCCACTCACAAGTGAGCTCAGAGTTCGTGTTAACATGATGGAATCGCAATTCAGGCCAGAGTGCTTACGAGAACTCATAAAGAAATTTACATGAGACCAAGCAGGCAGACGGTGTAAGCCGGATATCATGAAATGGTTAAAACTACAAGACCAGAAAATGGTAAGACCCTCTGAAACTCTCACGAGTGAAGAAGGTGAAGATTAGACCAAACATTCTCAGTCTGCAGCTGTGTATTTTGAAGTAGTCTAGGACAATTGATCAAGACGAAAGGGCTGAACATTCCCCTCTCACCACCATGTGGTACACCTCTGATGTATCCTTTCCAAGGACATTGTGACCTCTGGTGAACAACCAAGGACTTGCATCGAGCTACTCGCCAAAGACGGATAGAGTGGTTTCAACAGCGAGATGACAGAGAAAGACATCTACACATAAATATATGTTGCATTTCTAATCCGAATGAACGGTTGTTAGGGTGATAAATATTCATATTTATGGTGAGCATAGTTTCCAAATGCATGTACGATAAGTCCACTCTCTGTCTCTCCCGCTCTTTATCTTTCCCTTGTGTAACAACACATCATATCAGACTAGTCCACTAGGGACCTATCATATGCATTATGTGCACTAGTCAGTTGTACAACTGAATGCCTTCAACTGAAATGCATTTAACCCAACCCCTCTGAATCAGAGAGGTGCAGGGGGCTGCTTTAATTGACATCCACGTCTTAAGCGCCCGGGGAACAGTGGGTTAACTGCCTTGCTCAGGAGAAGAATGACTGATTTTTACCGTGACCGATCAGTGATTCGATCCAACAACCTTTCGGTTACAGGCCCAACCCTCTAACCACTAGGATACCTGCTGCCCCACTAGGCTACCTGACGCCCCATCGATAACCCATACCGTGTGTGTGTGTGTTTATGTATTTCTGTGTGATTATTTAGTTAATAATGTTTACTAAGACTATTTGTGTATCGCTGATTCCTCACTTAGGTTAGGGTTCGTGCAGATTTATGGAGTCGCCGATATTCAGAATGAGACTGATATGAGGAAATGATTGATTGATGACTGGTATATCAATATATATTCTTGAGTTAATTCGGGAAACAGTAACTCATTAAATAAACTTTCTCATGGTGCCCCAAATTACTAATGGATGAATTGTTACATGATTAACTTAATCCAGTAATAATTAAAAGTAGTAGGTAATTATTTGATAAGTAGCAGTCATCACATTAATGATGGTCACGTCACGACAATGCCTTCTTTCATTACAAGGGTAGGTAGGGCTTGCGCTAATCCATTTCTTGACAGCATGTACAGTAGCTGTAGAAGGAAAATCAGGTATCCATCAATATGGTTAGCCTCATTAATTGTCTAATGAAAAAGAAAAACCCACACACTTATCTTGCCAGTATCAACCTTTTATTTTCTTTCAAATTATTATCAAATGATTCCCATTCACAGAAGTTCCCTCAGGTGTGTGAGTGCTTTTACTATTTCTAATAGTATCATTCCAAATGGAGAAAACATCTTAAAATGTAAACAATGTGTGAGAATTTGCTAATCCTGTTTCAGCACAGAAATGACAAGTGCATTTCTCATGCCCACAAGGCCAAAACTAATTCCACCATACACTATATATACAAAAGTATGTGAACACATCTTCAAAATTAGTGGATTCGGCTATTTCAGCCACACCCATTCTGACAGGTGTATAAAATTTAACACACAGCCATGCAATCTCCATAGACAAACATTGGCAGTAGAATGGTCTTACTGAAGACATCAGTGACTTTCAACATCATAGGATACCACCTTTCCAACAATTCAGTTTGTTAAATTTCTGCCCTGCTAGAGCTGCCCAGGTCAACTGTAAGTGCTGTTATTGTGAAGTGGAAACGTCTAGGAGCAACAACGCCTCAGCCGCAAAGTGGTAGGCCAGACAAGCTCACAGAACGGGACCGCCGAGTGCTGAATCACGTAAATATCGCCTGTCCTCAGTTGCAACACTCGCTACAATGTCAGCAAAAGAACTGTTCATCGGGAGCTTCCCGAAATGGGTTTCCATGGCTGAGCAGTTGCACACATGTCTAAGATCACCATGTCCAACGCGTAGCGTTGGCTAGAGTGGTGTAAAGCTTGCCGCCATTGGACTCTGCAGCAGTGGAAACACGTTTTCTAGAGTGATGAATCACACTTCACCATCTGGCAGTTCGACGGACAAATCTGGGTTTGGCGGATACATTCCCGGATGCAGTGCCAACTGTACTGTTTGGTGGAGGAGGAATAATGGTCTTCATGGTTTCATTCGGAAAGTATTCCACATTGTTACATTACAGCCTTATTCTAAAATGGATTAAACAAAACATGTTCCTCATCAGTCTACATAGAATAGCCCATAATGACAAATCCAAAATAGGTTAAGAAATGTGCTAATTTATTAAAAGTAAAAAAACAGAAATACTTTATTCACATAAGTATTCATAATCTTTGCTATGAGACTCGAAATTGAGCTCAGGTGTATCCTGTTTCCATTGATCATCCTTGAGATGTTTCTACAACTTGATTTTAATCGACATGTGGTTAACTCAATTGATTGGACATGATTTGGAAGGGCACATGCCTGTCTATATGAGGTACCACAGTTGACAGTGCATGTCAGAGCAAAAACCAATACATGAGGTCGAAGGAATTGTCCGTAGAGTTATGAGACAGGATTGTGAGGCACAGATCTGAGGAAGGGAACCAAAAACGTTATGCAGCATTGAAGGTCCCTAAGAACACAGTGGCCTCCATCATTCTTAAATGGAAGAAGTTTGGAACCACCAAGACTCTTCCCAGAGCTGGCCGCTCGGCCAAACTGAGGAATTGTGGGAAAGGGCCAATGGTGTTTTGGGAAACGGATCTTCAGCCGTTGTGGGAAAGAAGCAACGTAAAACCAATTGTAAGCTTAAACTCCATTGCTATCTGGAAACCGGGCCTTGAAGTGTTGTTAGCAATCCCCGATCACACTTGTAGGGGATGTCATGGCGACACTGACCACGTTTACAAGCGCACAGTTTTCTGGATAGTAGCTCATATTTTTTATTTATTTATTTTTATTTCACCTTTATTTAACCAGGTAGGCAAGTTGAGAACAAGTTCTCATTTACAATTGCGACCTGGCCAAGATAAAGCAAAGCAGTTCGACAACATACAACAACACAGAGTTACACATGGAGTAAACAACATACAGTCAATAATACAGTAGAAAAAAATAAAAATAAGACTATATACAATGTGAGCAAATGATGTGAGATAAGGGAGGTAAAAGCAAAAAAATGCCATGGTGGCAAAGTAAATAAAGTATAGCAAGAAAAACACTGGAATGGTAGATTTGTAGTTTGAAGAAAGTTCAAAGTTCAAATATAAATAATATGGTGCAAATGAGCAAAATAAATAAAATAAATAAATACAGTAGGGGAAGAGGTAGTAGTTTGGGCTAAATTATAGATGGGCTATGTACAGGTGCAGTGATCTGTGAGCTGCTCTGACAGCTGGTGCTTAAAGCTAGTGAGGGAGATAAGTGTTTCCAATTTCAGAGATTTTTGTAGTTCGTTCCAGTCGTTGGCAGCAGAGAACTGGAAGGAGAGACGACCAAAGGAGGAGTTGGCTTTAGGGGTGACCAGAGAGATATACCTGCTGGAGCGCGTGCTACAGGTGGGTGCTGCTATGGTGACCAGTGAGCGGAGATAAGGGGGGACTTTACCTAGCAGGGTCTTGTAGATGACCTGGAGCCAATGTGTTTGGCGACGATTATGAAGTGAAGGCCAGCCAACGAGAGCATACAGATCGCAGTGGTGGGTTGTATATGGGGCTTTGGTGACAAAACGGATGGCACTGTGATAGACTGCATCCAGCTTGTTGAGTAGGGTATTGGAGGCTATTTTGTAAATGACATCGCCGAAGTCGAGGATTGGTAGGATGGTCAGTTTTACGAGGGTATGTTTGGCAGCATGAGTGAAGGATGCTTTGTTGCGAAATAGGAAGCCAATTCTAGATTTCACTTTGGATTGGAGATGATTGATGTGAGTCTGGAAGGAAAGTTTACAGTCTAACCAGACACCTAGGTATTTGTAGTTGTCCACAAATTCTAAGTTAGAACCGTCCAGAGAAGTTATGCTGGATGGGCGGGCAGGTGCAGGCAGCGATCGGTTGAAGAGCATGCATTTAGTTTTACTTGTGTTTAGGAGCAGTTGGAGGCCACGGATATCCCGCTAAAGGTTTTATTCGGATAAGCTGTTTACATGCACCTTTGATATCCAGGTCATGAGTAGCGCTGTTATCCATGAATAGACAGAATATTCCTAATTTAAGTTCATATGAGTTAAATGGAATAGTAACTGGAATATGGACACTGATTGTAGGCCTATAACCTCTCACATGTAGCGTAATATAATATTAACTCCTGCAGAATTATGCATTTCTTGCATTGAAATGATAGAACAAATGTTTATTTTGTCATGGGAACAGGAGTGGAGAAACATTATTTTCTTTCAGCATCTCTTGAGAAATTGTGAATGTGCCTGTAATGTGTTATCTTTGACACTCTTATGCAAGCAGACAGTATTTCAACTGCATAAAATATGCACCCAAGACCAACTGAAGTCTTACCAGAAACGTGTTTCATCATTTTCTCAGCTTTTCATTTCCTTTAAGATGGTCAAACATTTTTGCACAGGACCAATCTTTCCACTGTTTTGTCGTTTATGCATTTTCTCCCCGGTCCCTTAACAAAAAGATAACTCGATTGCTAATGCATTCAATCTATCGATGTAAGACATTCTGGAGAGCACTATTTTATTTTGTTTCATTGGGCAACAAGTTATGACAGAAGAGGCGATACCTGTATTTAATTATAGTTGACAAACAAATGGCCTACCAAATTTCAGAAATTATAATATGGCCTACCAAATGTCAGAAATGATGAGCAGTAGGCTATACGGTCCAGTATGGACTATCAGTCAAATAAACTAAGGTGGATCAAACTGCGCAGGTTGACTACTTTTTGAAGTGATTTGTTTGACAATCAGATGAAAACATCACCACACAACATTCATGATATGCGAAACTGATCCTGTGCAGACCACGAAAAACAACAGTAAAGGGGATAAGATGTTTACATGCCACAGTATCCTGTTTAAGACGGGCATACCTCAGACAGTAGTTAGCCTGGTGCCCGCTAACTTATGCACCACACCTCGCATTTGTAACTGGTTAGCAAACATGTAACATCAGCTATTGTAAATAATTTTACTAGCTAGCTATGTAACATAATTGAATAGGTTTGACATTGGTTATGATTATGACCTTGGATACAGTTCAAATCACATAAAATTATAGGCATGACGCAAGATAGGATTCCAAATAGATGTAAATAACAAGTATTGCATATCCAGCATGTTAGCTAGCTAAGTTTACTTGCAAACAGTGAAGAGAAACAATAATACAACAATTTACTGTCTTAAATCTCTAAATCTGAAGCTGGTTTTACTATACAAATATTTGCTTAAGCTGCCTGTTATACATGGCTGTAGGCAGATACTGTCTGCCTACCTACCTAGGCTCATTTGTACAGTCTGGTCACTGTGCAAAGGTTGAGGGTTATGCCATATTTCCTTCTATAAAGCTAGATATTGTTTTAAATGTAATCTCGGTGCATGTGCACATGTATGCATGTTCAACTAGTCTACCCTAATGTTGATGTTATGCTGGCATGATTCAACACTTGTTCAAACTGTACAATAGAGTATAATATTGTTTTTTTCTCTTGCAGACAATACTGTGTGGTGCCTGGGCTTCTTCCTGGAGTGGATTAAAACATAATTCCTTGCCTGCATGTGTCAATGTAGCATAATTGTATCCCTTTAACTGTGTCCCTCTCGAGGGATTAGACATTATACTGAATTTCAAACAGATGACTTATGTGGAGCTGAATGGCAGTTTGATCATGACAACTCCTCCCACAGCTTTACAAGGGGTTCCCGAGTGGTGCAGTGGTCTAAGGCACAACATCTCAGTGCTAGAGGCATCACTACAGAACCTGGATTGATTCCAGGCTGTATCACAACTGGCCTCGATTGTCCCATAGGGTGGTGCACAATTGACCCAGGGTCATCCGGGTTAGGGTTTGGCCGGGGTAGGCCGCCATTGTAAATAAGAATTTGTTCTTAACTGACTTGCCTAGTTAAATAAAGGTTAATTAAAAATAGAAAAGTATTCCCTGAACTTACTCTATAATTTTTTGGAAAGTAAATGTCACCACCTCTTCCATCTGCTGACCAGCAGTTCTCTTAGCTACAGATTTTTAAACCAGATAATGTGATTTAACCAAAGATTTTTGGTATCTATTACTGGAAGTTACAGGATAGGTACTGATTGGTGTAGACCAACCTTAGTGATGCCCTCTTCGTCCTCGGGGAAACAGGAGTCTCAAAAAATGTCTGTGTCCAATTGTAGGGGGTCAGATAGAATTTAACAAATGCTCAGTTATTAAAATAAAAACAATTATCCATAAAGTAATCCAACAATATGTGTGCCATCGTGTCTATTTAAAGTCTTCTCACTAATTGATCGAGACAAGGCAGTTCTTACACAATATGAATTGTTGTGTATGGGAGATTGAGGAGAAATGGTACCTCAATCGCTCTCATATCCAACAATAAATGTACTGTCTAAGCACAACCCTGCACAACCAAAACCCCTTTCCTCATCTCAAAATACTGTCTATAAACCTCCACCAGCCCATTGATTTTAACTGATCATTCTTGTCAATAGTAGCCCTTTGCATGTGAATTTTGTAGACAAGTCTTTGTATTGTGTTTTGAGAATTACTGCTGTAATCTTGATTTTATACCTTTCAGTGTCCCTTGATGGTTTCTGTCCCACAATCTTGTTGTGCTCCATATCCGCTCCCTCATGCTTGTGTACCCAAAATGCCCTCGCTTTGGGGTATTTTTTAGCAAGGCCCTTTGGAATGACTCCAGATAACCTGAGTTTTACAAAAAGAAAAATGTAAAGAGAGAAGAGAGGTAGACTAAATTGATTACATGGTCTGGAAGGTACTCTGTGGTTCTCAGGTTACCTCTAACCACCTGTAACCCCATCACACAAACCATACAAACACTACCCAATTAATGTTTATACCATGCTTACAGTAAATTGAGCTATCTTAGTCATCAGCTTGTAAATATTTTGCCCAACTTACCTTCACTTTGTGCAGAGCTAGGGGTCGGAAGCGCGTGTTGGTGGAATTAGATTCTCTACCACCTGATCTCTATTAGACTGGCTATCTAAGTATACCTAACATGGACATTTCAATATTGTTAGCTTGCTGTTAGCTAACTAGCGTCACTAAATTGGCAGCTAGCTGAGACTGGCTGAGAACTAACTAACCAACCATAGACGATTTATACACATTCACCATTGCTACCAACACACAAACAGAGAGTGAGTTAGCTATATCGACAACTATATTTTAAGTAACAATGTTTTCCAGACAAGGGTGGAATAGATGGCTACAAAATTGAGACGCTCTTTATTTGGTATCATTAGCTAGCTTGCGTTAGCTAATGTCAGTCAAAGATAGAACGAACGAAGAAACAAACAAACATGTTTACTCTGCTGAAGGTAGCTACCAATCTAACAATGACTACCATGGAATAGGCGGAATTGATTGACAGTGTGTATACCAAAAGATAGCTATTTTATTTAGCTGATGGCTTTCAGAGTTCAGTACAGGACTGTAACGTTAGCTAGCTAGCTAATTTACCCACCTAGGCTAGCAAGCTAGGTAACATTAGTTTACCTCTAATTGAGAATCTTCCATTTTGTTGTGAAGAAAAAAACGGAACAAAACCCAAAAAACTTTCACATCACTTCTCTGCTGTCGTCGAAATGGATTCCCCATCAGTTCAGCCTGAAAATCCCTCTGATAATCTTTGGGCACCGCATCGTTCTTGATAGCTGCAAGCCACTGGCAGAATCGGGGTGAATCTCTGGTAGGTAGAATGGTGAAAGAGAACTCATTTTCGAACTTGTTTGTAATTAGCACAGAACACTAAAAAAAAACTATAGTTTAAAAAAAAACATTTGCCTAGAGAAGTTGGACGTTCGAAGTAAGCAACACCATTATTCAAGTCGGCAGTACCTAGCGGGTGGTATCAGCATTCGCTATGAATGCCGGACTTTGGATAATTGTGATGTTTATGATAAAAATGTTGTTTCAAAAATATAAATGCAACATGTAAAATGTTGGTCCCATGTTTCATGAGCTGAAATAAAAGATCCCAGAATTGTTAAAAATGCACCAAAATCATTTTTTTACATCAGTTATTGATAATTTCTCCTTTGCCAAGATTGTCCATCCACCTGAAAGGTGTGGCATATCAAGAGGCTGATTAAACAGCATGATCATTACACAGGTGCACCTTGTGGTGGGGACAATAAAATACCACTCTAAAATGTACCGTTTTGTCACAATGCCACAGATTTATTAAGATTTGAGGGAGTGCGCAATTGGTATGCTGACTGCAGGAATGTCCACCAGAGTTGTTGCCAGAGAATTGAATGTTAATTTCTCTACCATAAGCCGCCTCCAACGTCATTATAGAGAATTTGGCAGTATGTCCAACCGGCCTCACAACCACAGACCAAGTGTATGGCGTCGTGTGGGCGAGTGGTTTGCTGATGTCAACGTTGTGAACAGATTGCCCCATGGAGGCGGTGGGGTTATGGTATGGACAGGCATAAGCAACGGACAATGAACACAATTGCATTTTAACAATGGCAATTTCAATGCATAGAGATACCGTGACAAGATCCTGAGGCCCATTGTCATGCCATTCATCTTCCGCCATCATCTCATGTTTCAGTATGATAATGCACAGCCCCATGTCACAAGAATCTGTACACAATTCCTGGAAGCTGAAAATGTCCCAGTTCTTCCATGGATTGCATACTCACCAGACATGTCACCCAATGAGCAGGTTTTGGATGCTCTGGATCTATGTGTACAACAGCGTGTTGAAATTCCCTCTAATAGCCAGCAACTTCGCACAGCCATCGAAGAGGATTGGGACAACATTCCACAATAAACAGCCTAAACAACTCTATGCGAAGGAGATGTGTGGCACTGCATGAGGAAAATGGTGGTCACACCAGATAGTGACTGGTTTTCTGATCCACGCCATTACCTATTTTTTAAAAAGGTATCTGTGACCAACAGATAACTATCTGTATTCCCAGTCAGGTGAAATCCTTAGATTTATAACAGACAGTTTTAGAAACCTTTACTTTCACATCAAATCAAAATAATTTCACAAATGCAAAATATACACTTACTGTACACTCTTTTAACCGGCTTTATCACAGTCGCAGCTGACAGTATTTGTCAATGCCAACATGTTTCTGGCGGCCTTCTTCCATTACACACAAGTGTTCGGAGAATGCTAATGAATTTAAATCAATTACATGAACTTTATATGAACTGTAACTCAGCAAAATCTTTGAAATTGCTGCGTATACATTTTTGTTCAGTAGAGTAATGATCAGAACTTAAAATACACCAACGAACACACACAGGAGAGAAAGCTCACCACTGTTTTGATTGTGGGAAGAGTTACCCCATTTAACAACTAATGAGAATGTTTTCATTTCTCTCATTGACCTATCAAACCCTGGCCTGTTTGGCAAGACTTCGTGTTGCAGATGCACCTCCCCCAACATTCGTCTACAGTAGGTTGTTTCAGCCTAACCTCTCAAAACAGACCAATGACACCTGGAACGAGATATATATATATTTTTATTTTTATTTTGTCTCGAATCAGTTATGCCTGTAGACATATTTATACCAAAACATTTTATATAAATAAATATTTTTTATATATAATTTCACTGGCCGAGAGCATCAAAACCGTGATGTATCACGGCTAAACTGTGACTGACTGATCTACAAATAATAATAATAATAATAATGGGTCGTTATTTATGATGCAAGGTGATTTGTAGGTGATTTCCGTAGTTAATTTTCTATGTCTACAGGCATAGCTGATTCGAGACAATCTCTTAAGTAGTTGTACATGTTACTACTCCAACAAACACTCTGTAAATTGAGTTAGTTTTGCATGGCCCGGAGATCCGAGTACGCAGACTTTGTGTATTTCCATTGGTCCTTAAATGAAATTTTCTCATTGTCCCGTGGCACCGGGCCATGCAAAACGAACTAACCAACTGTATTTGACATGTGCCACGAGGAATCTGCCTCTTAGCTGACTCAGAGGCCAATCAGAGCTCTTCGTTTGCTCAACAGAAATACACCAGTAGCCAATCCCGTTGTACCTATAGAAAAACGTTGAAACAAAATGGCGCAGTCCATAATTCGAGCTATCAGACGAGCTGTCCCACAGTAAGTTAGAAATTCAACAATCAATGCTGTTGTGAACGAGGCTTTGTGTGACTGCAAATTACTACGAGCTTCAGTAAACCGAAACTGAGGTATTGTGTCGACTGGCATGTCGTAAAAATGCAGCTGTCGTTTACTTACCAGCATTAGCTAGTTATAGCTACTTTCAGCTAGCAGAGTTAGTCAACAAAAGTGACATTCAGAAGTAGTTCAATCACATTATACTTCCATTGTAATTACAATTCGAGTTGATTAATCACCTGCGTCTTGTTACAATGTTTCGTGTCCGTGCCACGCGTAGTAGCTACTGTAGTTTCAATTTGCACATGTATCCAGCATTGTCATTATTTATAATAATGTAAATAGATCACTTCACGCTATATCTTCATACCTATTTTATTGTGAACTGGTTTGATGCATTTGGAGTCGCATGTGCTGTGTTTCTCTGCAAGCTAGATTATTGACAACTTGACATACTGTAGACCAGGGGTGTTAAACTCACTCCATGGAGGGCCTAGTGTCTGCAGGTTTTTCCATTTAAGTCCACGACAATCAGGTGTGGGCAGTTCCTTACTAATTTGTGAACTTAATTCATCAAGTACAAGTGAGGAGCGAAAACGCGCCGACTCTCGGTCCTTCGTGGAATGAGTTTGACAGGTGTGCTGTAGATCCAATGGGATTTGTTGTCAGAGAGGGATAACCATAGAGCGTGCAAATATTTTCGTCATTCTTAAACACACTTCACCTGATACAATGCTTGGGTGATATGAGTTCTTAACATTGCATAAAACTATAATGGTGTAAGTGTAATGAATAGAAAGGACACCATAGGTTTCAAATGAGTTGCATATTTATTGTGTAGTAGGCCAATCCTACATAATTGCACTAATGCCTTCAGCCCAAGATGTACTCGTAAGGAGCCCACCGTTACTCCTTAAGGTTCAAGGACCTTATATTATTTTCAGAGGTAGACTGGCTCTGGCAGCCAAAATGGCCAAATACTCCATCTAAACGTGATTCTGAATTGTGATACGGTTTTAGATGTATTTTTATTTAACCTTTATTTAAGTAGGCAAGTCAGTTAAGAACAAATTCTTATTTACAATGACGGCCTACCCCGGCCAAACCCGGATGACGCAGGGTCAATTGTGCGCCGCCCTATGGGACTCCCAGTCACAGCCGGTTGTGATACATCCTGGAATCGAACCAGGGTCTGTAGTGATGCCTCTAGATCGGAGATGCAGGGCCTTAGATCGGGAGCCCTAAGGACACAGAGTTTCTCAACCCAGAGGTGCAACATCACAAGACTTCCAGGAAAGCCAGACTAAAACGTAAAGCGCTTAACTTTCATATCACATTAAAATAATTTCACAAATGCAAAATATGCACTTACTGTACACTATTTTAACCGACTTTATCACAGTTGCAGCTGACAGTATTTTTCAGTGAAAACACGTTTCTAGCGGCCATCTTCCATTACACACAGGTTTTCGGAGCATGCTCGATAGTGACCACTTGTGCTAATTAGCTGTCTTCAGTCTGTCTTCTGTAAACACACACTGTAACATGGATATGTGGCTGTGTGTGAACACTAACCCTATAAAGGTGTATCAATTTAACCTTTTGTTTTTAGAAAATTATTTCTCACTGATGAGAAAGAGAAGTTCCTTATGGTTCCAAAACCATACCACAAGCGATGCGTGTTAATGTTCAGACCGAGCATATGGGCTCTTAACAAGACTCCACTCTACAGAAGACGCCTTTGTCCAATGACTCTTATGTGTAATGGAACTGAGTCATAATCAAGGGCTGTAAGGGCCCTACACAATTGTTTTGTTTCGGCCTGTCACATCTGCACTTAATTCCTTTGGTTGGACTTAATGAGGAACTTCAAACTGTTTAAACGTCAATTACAAAGGTGGCAGTGTGGTTTGTAGTTCTAGTAATCTGTCTGTATTGGTCATTGGGAAACATGGTGCGAGGTGGCTCTACTTCAAGGCAGATTAATTTCCAGAGGTGCAACAGTGCTAATCTGCAGCGTAAAGTGACTGTCACACCAATCTACTGTTGGAGTGTGTGTGAGGTGTACAGTGATAGTGTTTTATGCCTGAAGGGTTTTAAGGATATGTGCTTAGTGTCAGTAATTAGGGCCACCAGAAGAAAACAACTAGGCTAAAATCATTTGGGATTTTCATGCTGTTTGAAATGTGATTGTATTGTAAATTGTATTTTAAAGTTTGTTATAGACTCTTGGAAGATTCGTCCAAACGAGGACTAAAAGAGATCAAATCTAAAGGACCCTGTTGCTTAGTCTGTATTTAAAAAAAAATATATGTATTTTAAAGTGTTATGTGTCCACAGATAATCAGCAGGGGGAAAAATCCTATCTTAGACTAGATATAAACCCGAAACTTCATGAAATACACAAATTCTCAGTGGATGCGAACTTGGTCCATGCAGACTGCCTGTGTTATAGCAGTGTAAAGATGCAGCCGGGAAAGGAAGCGTAATCCCACTTGGCATAGACGTTCAACGTCTAGTTTTAATTTACATTTGGTTGAGTTGTAAACTAACATGAATTAATCGTAAAGTGTACAAAAGTCACCATGTCATTGGATTTAGGTTAAAAGTTGGGTGGAAAAAATGAAACAATTCCCTCACGTTGATGAACTTTTGCAAATCCAATCAGTTTTCCATGTTAATTCAACATCATCACATTTCATTTTTTGGTTGAAATGACTTAGAAACAATGTTTTTTTTCAAGCAGTAGGATGTGTGTTTTGTTTTATGGAGAGACCTTGAGCTGTAGCCTTGGATTTGGCGCCAAGGCCGACTGCTCTTTGTCACAAACACCCTCATGTCAAAGATGCAACAGCATCCTGGAGGAAATATTGACTGCCGCTATGAAATCGACAAGTGATGAAAGTCACCTAGAGCTTGTCAATTAGGTAGCCGGGGCCTGGACCTTATAACTTAATAGGCAGTTTCTCCTTTCAGGGTCTGCCAGGCTTTTATAGCACAGGTTATTAAAAAAAACAGGTTTAATGTCCCCCTATAACAACATTTTAAATTAAGACCTACTGCATAAAGCTGTATGGCTACTTGGCAATCATGGCAGACTGTTTTGTAAAGTGGCGTTTTGCCTAAATTGGGAGGTAGGTTTCCGATCAAAGCACCGCCACAACACGTTATATTTTACAGTGAAGGCTGCAGCAGAAGCAAACTCCTTTGTTGGTGACTCTTTCTTTCTTCCGTCCGCGCGCGATTGGTTGGGGGAATGGCTGGCTCACTGAGAAACTCTTGAAGGCTCACGTTATTGGGATTAAGTAGGCCATGTTAATATTATTATTTCACACCTTTATCTCCTCCCACTGTGCAAAAACTGCTTAAATCAACGTTGTTTCCTCGTTATTTCAGCAATAAAAAAAATACAATGTTGAAACAACATAGGAAACTGATTGCATTTGAAAGTCCTCAACGTAAGGGAATTGTCATTTTTTCACCCAACTTTTAACCTAAATCCAATGACATGCTGAAATGTTTAGTTGATTTCATGTTGAATTCACATTAGTTGACAACCAAAAGTATATCAAAATTAGACGTTGAAATCAAAAATTATCTGAGCTGCATGCGATTGAACAAGTCACAGGAAACATGCGCTGCATTCATTCATATGGACAGAATATTGTGTGTATATATAGCCTACAGGCAATGTCAGAGGAAGGCCCTAAAAATCGTCAAAGACTCCAGCCACCCTAGTCATAGACTGTTCTCTCTGCTACCACACGGCAAGCGGTACCGAAGCGCCAAGACTAGGTCCAAGAGGCTTCTATACAGCTTCTCCCCCAAGCCATAAGACTCCTGAACATCTAGTCAAATTGCTACCAAAACTATTCACATATCCCCCCCTCTCCACACCGCTGCCACTCTCTGTTGTCATCCATGCATTGTCACGCCAATTAACTCTACCTACATGTACATACTACCTCAACTAACCGGTGCCCCCGCACATTAACTCTGTACCGGCACCTCCTGTATATATTATTTTTTTACTGCTTCTAATTAATGACTTGTTATTTTTATCTCTTATTCTTATCCATATTTTTTGAAACTGCGCTGTCGGTTAGGGGCTCGTAAGTAAGCATTTCACTGTAAGGTCTACTACACCTGTTGTATTCGGCGCATGTGACTAATACGATTTGATTTGAGTAAGTATTAGCTTGGTTGCCACTTGTTGTTCACCATTTGAAATTGAACCTCAGTTCATGAACATAAATAACTAGCCAGCTACTTAACCCTGTTGCCCAAAGCTAACGTTATAAGCAGCCAGCTAGCTTCATCTAGCTAGTGAAGCTCGACCGGACCGGGTTATGTGTTGTGACGCTAGCCACAATAAGGATTAGGCACAATAGTGGAATTTGCGGTTTGCCTTCAAAGTAAAAGTATATAATTGACAGTGATGCAAATGAATACAAATAGTAGAATTATGCCAAACTTTTATTTTGAAGGCTAACCGCAAAGTCCACTGCGTGGCTAATCCTTATTGTGGCTAGCTTCACGTAGATGGGTCCGACCACCATTAATCAAATAATAACTGTCTTATAAATTAGGGTTATTTTAGATGACACCTAGCTATATAGTTTGCTAGCTAACTATAGCTACTGAAACAAATTGTCGTTTTGCTATGTTTTTGGGGAAGAACATTGTTTGCATCCATGAGCTAGCTATCTTTTTTTTATGACAAGCACTGTAGGCGCACAAGACAACTTTACCAGCATCATAGCATACATATCGATGAATCATTGTGACATTTGAAATACAAGTGGTAGTGTAATAACTAAATATAACATTTATGAACGCATTAAATAATGTGACGTGCAGTCATATTCAGGTCCTGATTGGTCAACAAGCTTATTTGACATGTCAAATAGTGTTAAATAGTATATTTTGACACACAAAGACCCAAACGTTGTTCCATAGAAATACTGGTTGAGAATGAAATGACTGAACAAATGAACAACAAAATAGCACAGTAAGTAAGTGAAAGAAATAGGTTTTGATTATGTTTCACTGGTAATGGGGACATATGTAAATGCCACCAAAATGTATTTGTGTGACCTTTATTTAACTAGGCAAGTCAGTTAAGAACAAATTTTTATTTACAATGACGGCCTACCCCAGATGAGGCTGGGCCAATTGTGCGCCGCCCTGTGGGACTCCCAATCACGGCCGGATGTGATACAGCCTGGATTCGAACCAAGGACTGTAGTGACACCTCTTGCACTGAGATACAGTGCCTTAGACGGCTGCGTCCGCGTGTGTGTTAACTATTTAACTTTACTAGAATGCTTAAAAGGCCGCTAAAATTTAAAATATCTGTATCGTTTTTTTTGGGCAAGGAAAATATTGGATATCGGTATCGGCCAATAATGTCATATGGGTGCATCACTGGAATAAACAATAAAATCAAAAGAAAAGTTGACATCCTCTATTGTTGTTGCTTTATCTGAGGACCACTGTGGATTTTTTACTAACTTGTTGACCATAGCACAGGGTAATACTGAATGCATCATTCAATTTATACTGAATAAATCATTGAAATAAAACATTAAACACTGTCTTACCTCTGAAGTTGCTACAGATTTTAATGTGTACTAACAATACACCATCCCCCATTCTGCTTTCCTCCAGTGATGATTTTGTCTAACTTTAATAGCAAATTAAAGCCAACCATTGATGCTGTAGCTCCAGTAAGGTTGAAAAAGGCCACATCCAAACGGATGAGGGAAGTTAAGAGAAATTGCAGAAAGGCAAAGCGGAAGTGGATAATAGTCAAAGTTTCCAGTCCATTATGATATTCTGAGAGAGCAACTTGGTATATATAACAACGCAAATAGAAATGCAAGATCAGCTCATTTTTGTAATTTGATCACTAAAAATCAGAATAATTTACGAGTGCTCTTCTTGACCATTGATGGCCTGATAAATCCTACCCCTTGCAAACCTATGTGAACTTTCCACCACATCTAAATGTGATGAGTTTGCGGCATATTTCAGAGATAAAATAGCAAACATTAGGCTGGGTATCAGTGAAGCAAGACCTGATAAGGAGTTTGATATGTGCCCTAGCCTACCACGCAAAGGCACTGGATTTATTTTCACTGGTTGACACAGACATGCTCAGGAAAGTGATAGAACTTGAGCCTTCTACCTGCCTTCTCCATCCTATCCCCAACTCCTTCAAAACAGTTTTTAATTGCTTATCTCAAGACGTGCATGCTATTGTTAAGCACTCCCTGTTCACAGGCACTTTCCCTACTGCACTAAAAACTGCTTTGGTGAAACCCCTTCTGAAGATGAGTGATTTAGATTCTTCAGCTGTTTTCGTCTAATCTCCAACCTTCCATTCTTAAGCAAAAGTCTGGAGGAATTAGTTTTCAAACAGCTAAATGACTTTAAGTGCCAACTATGCTTTTGGAATATTGCCAACTACATCAGAGACAGCCTTAGTTAAAGTGGTAAATGATCTTAAAGCCAACACCGATGCCAAACAGTTCTCAGTCCTTGTACTGTTGGATTTAAGTGCTGTATGACACTGTTGACCATGATGTCCTTCTGGATGGCCTTTGGTCCAGTTCTAAATTGGTTTAGGATCTATTTAACCGGTCAATATTTTTATTTTTTTTGGTGAACATAACTCAGAGAAAATGGATACACATGGTGTTCCATAAGGTTAAATTTTGGGTCCGGTACTGTTCAGTTTATATATGTTACCCCTTGGCAGCATTATTAGAAAGCACAGCATTGATTTTCAGTGCTACACAACTTGACATTTCTGTGTCGCCATAGGGTTTTAGCTCTACTGATACATTATTAGACTTTATTAGTGATTTAAATACTTGGAAGGCTCACTACTTCCTCCAGCTGAATCAAGACAAGACTGAGGTACTTATTATTGGAGCCAAAGTACAGAGAGAGAATCTGGCCGCACATTTGAATTCCCAGGCAATACAGATAAAACACCAGGTAAAAAAATCTAGGTGCCATTTTTAGATTCTGAACTCAAAATAGCTTTTTACCACCTGAGGAACATTGCCAAGGTGTGGCCGTTTCTTATCTCAGGACGATACAGAGCGACTCATCCATGCATTTATTACAAGCAGTCTTGACTACTGTTGTCCTCCTGTCTGGTCTACCCAAGAAAGCCATTGGTCAACTTCAAAACATACAGGATGCTGCAGCACGGGTACTGACCAAGACCAGACGGAGACCACACAGACTTCTTTGGTATGATGTTACAAGCTTGGCACGCCTGTATTTGGGGAGTTTTTCCAATTCTTCTCTGCAGATCCTCTCAAGCTCCATCAGGTTGGATGGGGAGCGTCGCTGCACAGCTATTTTCAGGTCTCCCCAGAGATGTTCGATCGGGTTCAAGTCCGGGCTCTAGCTGGGCCACTCAAGGACATTCATAAACTTGTCCCGAAGCCACTCATGCATCTGTCTTGGCTGTGTGCTTAGGGTCGTTGTCCTGTTGGAAGGTGAACCTTCGCCCCAGTCTGAGGTACTGAATGCTCTGGAGCAGGTTTTCATCAAGGATCTCTCTGTACTTTGATCCGTTCATCTTTCCCTCGATCCTGACTAGTCTGTCTCCTAGTCCCTGCTGCTGAAAAACATCCCCTCAGCATGATGCTGCCACCAGCATGCTTCACAGTAGAGATGGTATTGGCCAGGCGATGAGCGGTGCCTGGCTTCCTCCAGACGTGACGCTTGGCATTCAGGCCAAAGAGTTTAATCTTGGTTTCATCGGACCAGAGACTCTTGTTTCTCATGATCTGAGAGTCCTTTAGGTGCCTTTTGGCAAACTCCAAGCAGGCTGTCATGTGCCTTTTACTGAGGAGTGGCTTCCGTCTGGTCACTCTACTATAATGGCCTGATTGTTGGAGCGCTGTAAAGATGGTTGTCCTTCTGGAAGTTTCTCCCATCTCCACAGAGGATTTCTGGAGCGCTGTCATTGACCATCGGGTTCTTGGACACATTCCTGACCAAGGCCCTTCTCCCCAGATTGCTCAGTTTGGCCGGGTGGCCAGCTCTAGGAGGAAACAAACATCTATTTAAGAATGATGGAGGCCACTGTTCTTTGGGACTTTCAATGCTGCAGATGTTTTTGTTACCCTTCCCAAGAAGTCTCGGAGCTCTATGAACAATTCTTTTGACCTCATGGTTTGTTTTTTTTTCTCTAACATGCACTGTCAACGGTGGGACCTTATATAGACCAGTATGTGCCTTTCCAAAACATGTCCAATCAATTGAATTTACCACAGATGGACTCCAATCAAGTTGTAAAAACATCTCAAAGATTGTCAATGGAAACAGAATGCACCTGAGCTCAAATTTGAGTCTCATAGCAAAGGGTCGGAATATTTATGAAAATAAGGTATTTCTGTTTAAAATTTTGCGTAAATGTGTAAAAAAAAAAAAGATGTTAGATTTGTCATTTAGGGTATTGTGTGAAGATTGATGAGGAAAAACATGTATTTAATCAATTTTAGAATAAGGCTGTAACGTAACAAAATATGGATCCTGAATACTTAACGAATGCACTGTACTAGTATTGACATTTTCTGAACTAAATATCCCATATTACATGGAGAGTATGTCTTCTTGCATTTCTTTGTAACTATACAAAGGTGAAGGTGTCTTTCACAATGTTGTAAGTAAATCCTCCCATTCATGTGGTGGCTGGCAGCATAGGGCCAGCCTCTGCATCCCATAGAAAAACAAATGAGCGCTGAGTGACACCTAATTTTCTCATTGATTGGTACTGGTAGCCAGCCAGGCAGAGGTAAACTGTGGCCATAATCCAATCGGGCAAGAAAACACTAACAACCTGAGTCGCTCTGGAACCATGATTGGGATAGCCGTGGTGAGGTTCTTTAGGGCACGCCTTAACAAAATGTTTACAAACAGTTTGCAACGGAAAAGGAAAACAAGTGTTCCTTATTGGACAAGCTCCCTGTTTGAGACGTTTCTTCTGTTTCGTGCCTACTGAACCCGACCCAGGGTTGGAAAGCAGGAGGCCAAGAAAAACTTAAGTCACACATGCTCGGCCCTATTTCTTACTGTATCCTAATGTTTTTAACCCTATTTCATCTGTTTAGCCTACTGCTTTAATGCCCGCCCGGGGCCTGGTGAGACCAAATAATCATTTTTAAAAGCCGATCGCCCTCGTTTTTCCCCCTTGTAAAATACATTAGACGTTGAAGCCTAACTCAAGCGGGAGATCATTTATTTTGTATATTCGTATTTAACAGTAGTGCCCCGAAAACATGGAGTGAAACGGCAACATCTGTGTGTTTGTGTGCACATGTGCTCAGAGTACTTTTTCTTCCTCTTACTTCTTTTCAAGCCAGTACATCAATAAATCGCTCTATAACCTGTTGTTGACCCAACTTAAGCTGGCCTTTGAAATGCATTACAGAGCATTAAGTTAACATATGTTGCAGTTGGATAACAAGGCTCTCGTAGAACAGGGCTTGGGTGACAAGCGGAGTAAATTGTGCTGTGGATGGGATGGCAAGAGGGAGACCGAGCAGAGATGGAGGCCTGCACTTGTCCCAAGGCACACACACACACACACACACTGTGGAGGATCCCATACAGCTAGCTGATAGATCTGTAGCTGATGGATCTGTTACCCTGGGTCCCCACAGACACAAAAAAACAACCAGCTCCCCAAAATAAGTGCCTGGGCTCTGGGAACAAGGGCCTTTGATCCACGGCAACATTCTTGGCCGAGGAGCAGGGGCTTCCTTGCGTCTTCAGAGCCCAAGCATATGGGATTGCATCTGTACAAACAGGGCCGCAGTGGAATGTGGAACAATGCAACAAAATAATCTTGTTCTGGAGAAGAACGTTGGGGGGTGGGGGGGCCTAACAGGGCCGTTTGTGTGGTTTAGAGATTGAGCGTGGTTGTAGGATGGGAATGATCAATGTTGGCAAATATGCACAGTGTTTTTAATGATAACAAGAAAGTGGGAGATTTGTGTGTTTGGCTTAAAATTACATGTGGTGAGCCAGTGAAATTGGTGTGATGAAATCTCCTGTAAAACAATAAACCTTTTTGGATTAGCCAAGAGTATAGGCCTGTAGCAGGGTTTTTAACATGGAACATGTTTGCTATCTTAGCTAAAACTGCATTGTGTGTACTTTTTGCTAAATGTACCTTTTTGAGTCCATTGTTTGGTTGGATAATAGCCTTTTCCCAAGGCCTGTTTTTCTCATGTCAGTCACTGAGAGTCACTCAATTAGCTGATGTTAGCTAACATTTATTTATTTTTGGTAGATTTGTAGTAATCATGGTCAAATAATTGACTGGGGGGGGCATTCATATCATATTCAAAACTGCAAACATTTCTCTGCCCCGTGGCAAAGTGAGTATAATTTACGGGAGCGCTATTTGGACAAAATATCAAATTGCTAATTTTTGCGATTGCGGTTATGAATTGCGATTTTCAAACACTTGGGTGAAAACTTGGCAATTCAATCAGACATGGTTAAAACAAGTGTCAGGTTAGAGAACATCTCTTTTTAAAATGATAATATGAATACATACTGTGCTAACTGAATTAAAAACCAAATGAAACAACTCTTTTCCAACATTGATAATATGTAGGATTATTACACACCTACATATAAACAAACATACATTTTTAACATGATCATCAAAATATAGTGTGCTATAAGCGCAGTGCTTATTCATTCATTAATGAATAAGATAATAAGTTCCTATTTCACCATTATAAGTTGTTAAATAGCATAAGTTATTTATTTATTCAGGCAGCCATAGGCTGCAGATGGAATAGGATGTTTATGATTGTGTAATTTTTATAAGACAAAGTGCCTTAACATGTAAAACGTAGCCTACCGATTGTAAGGTGCAGCCTGTGTCCAAAACATTGAAGTCTGGTCCAGTTATTTAACGCAACATGTTTCTACCTTCATTTTGTTATACAGTGTTGGGATGGAGACTTGGGAGAGCTATGTGCGAGACGGAATCTTGTATCTCCTGTCCAGCTTGTTTATCATCATCTTCAAGCAGTCTTTGCTGACTCTGTAAATAGGAATCATGTCTTTGGCTCAGTGATTTCTATGTGTCTATAGGATGCTTTTTTGTAGGGTGTTACACTTAAACGCATTGGCAATCAATGCCTGTTTAGCGTAGGTGCCTGGTTGCAGAGTATGTGAGCAGAGCTGGAATGGAGTTGGGCCAATTTGCCTGGAGCGTGCGCAAGTTTTCCAAAGGGTGGAGCGTCGGCCTTCTCGCCCGCACCAATTTTGCTCCAGTAGTGCTCACTTCCCGAGCTTAGGCCCAACATGCATTTGTAGTCTACTTTAGTGCTGCTATAGCCCCTTGCTTTAGCTACAGTCATGGAGTTCGCTAAAAATATTCATAAAGAAACTGATAAAACACACAGCTTCAAAATCAAAGTGACTTACAAAGATGAGGAGGAGCAAGAGTGAGGTGACGTGGTGTCCACAACCAAAGAATCATTGTGGAATCTGAAGACACATGTCCCAAAAGCATGATTGTGTACTTACTATGTGCACAAGATCTCTATTTTTTTTTCTTCTCCATTTTCATTCTATTATCTATACAATAGGCCATCATTGACTTTGACCCAGTAGGCCTGGGATATTGCCTCTTTCAAAGAGCTTTTCATTTTGATAGGTATGCCTAAAGGTTTTTAGTCAAAATAACCCTATAGAAAAAAATGAAAACTGCATCCCTGCCCAGTCTGGCAAGAGTGGCCCGATGGGTGTTTAGCATCCCCAGTGGCAAGCACGGAGAGGGTATTCTCCACTGTTGGCCTGTTCTCCAGGCACCAAGCACGGAGAGGGTATTCTCCACTGCTGGCCTGCTCTCCAGGCACCAAGCACGGAGAGGGTATTCTCCACTGTTGGCCTGTTCTCCAGGCACCAAGCACGGAGAGGGTATTCTCCACTGCTGGCCTGCTCTCCAGGCACCAAGCACGGAGAGGGTATTCTCCACTGTTGGCCTGTTCTCCAGGCACCAAGCACGGAGAGGGTATTCTCCACTGCTGGCCTGCTCTCCAGGCACCAAGCACGGAGAGGGTATTCTCCACTGTTGGCCTGCTCTCCAGGCACCAAGCACGGAGAGGGTATTCTCCACTGTTGGCCTGTTCTCCAGGCACCAAGCACGGAGAGGGTATTCTCCACTGTTGGCCTGCTCTCCAGGCACCAAGCACGGAGAGGGTATTCTCCACTGCTGGCCTGCTCTCCAGGCACCAAGCACGGAGAGGGTATTCTCCACTGCTGGCCTGCTCTCCAGGCACCAAGCACGGAGAGGGTATTCTCCACTGCTGGCCTGCTCTCCAGGCACCAAGCACGGAGAGGGTATTCTCCACTGCTGGCCTGCTCTCCAGGCACTATCGCATGAGCCTGAAGCCACAGATTTTGGCCCAATTCGTTTATAAAAATGAATTCAAAGGCACTGAGCCTAATAGGGCAATTTTTGTTTAATTTGTATTTAATTCTAAGTAAGTCACATGTTTAAATGCTGAGCGCTTAATGTCCCTTCCAGCCTAGTGTGTCGCACTCGCTTCACAATTTATTTATTTGAAGGCTATAGCTTGAAGCAATTTAAATAATATAGCCTAAATAATTAATATTCATTCGCTCCTGACCTATTTAGTATTTATATGCTGTTTTAATACCTATTAGCCTATTTGAAATGATCGCTTCTTAAAGTCACCTTTTCATATTTATTAATATACTTTTCATTCAAATCATATTGTTTGGTTTCAATACTTCAAAACCAAATGGTAGATCCAGGTATTCACAAAAATAGATGGGTGTTGGTTAGGGCTGTGCCGGTCATGAAATTTTGTCAGCCGGAGATTGTCAAGCAAATAACTGCCGGTCTCATGGTAATTGACCGTTAATTAACATAAACATATTTAGCATCTCCTGGCTTCCACACACAGCCTACAAACCACTGATGCAGACCTTTGGAACGTCTACACTTTAAAAGGTCTAATAAATCCATTAGATATAGCCTACACCGTCACAATAAATCCATGATTTATTTTACACAGGTCTAAAGAAACATGATATGAAGAAAATGTAGTCTGAGTTATGATAGGCTATGATCTGGCTATGCCATATGTCTGTGGGTTACACTAGATCATTTAGCAGACAAGACTCCGTGGTATTATTTTATAGTGTGAAGAATACAATTGAACATGGCTCATGAAGTGTTTGATTAGATTTTCCTTAACATTTGCATTGATGTCAGAGTGATTAGAGGGACAATGGAGTGCTGAGTACCAGGCAGTTAACAAGTTTGGTAGGTTACTAATGACCATCAGCAGCATCAGAGCTTGGAGAAACCTAATTACCGTGGCTAAATGGTCACACATGACTGCCGGTATGGTTACCGTAACAGCCATAGTGTTGGTTAAATTTGTGATTTTAAGGAATGGAGTGAATTTAGAATTGCAGTTTCTGTTGGGGGTGAGTGAGGATTGTTTTTTAGGGGAGCGGTTGGAAAAGCCAGAGGGATGAGCGGGATTTCCGACTCTGCTCACATACTCGAGCTTGTTGTGGCTTTGCTGCTCTCAGGTGCTTTAACAAAAACAAATCATGCAATCATCATAAAGCAGGGCAGACTGGCCAACTGGTAAATGCCAGATGGGCTGGTCTGTTTTTAGCCCAGTGGGCCTGTCTAACTTATATATATTTTTTGCATAAAAATGTTATTATCTGGCTAATAATGGGGGCCTCAAGGGAAAAAATGGGCCAGTGCTGGGGCTTTGAGTAAAAATGGGCCGGTGTGTTAGTAATGCCAGGACTGTTTTTTATTTATTTTTATTTTTTTGGTCCCAGTCCCCACCTCTGTTGTAAAATAGTGGATGGTTGTTCTTCAAATGATTGAACACATTGTCGTGTTGTCTCTTGTTGTCGCCACAACTCTGAAGCACTTTTTGCACAACGCTTGCATTTGGTTGACATCGGTTTTCCTGTAGCTGAAATATTGCCATACCACTTAAGATGTGCCCTTTTGCACCAAATCAACATTTTCATCACTAGCAGCACTCTTGTTTCTGACACAGTGTGAGGTAAAGCCACAGAGTTTCTGAACCTCATACTTTGGTAAAGCCCTTTCTCTACTCACCAGCATCTGACTGCGTGCTCTTGTGATTGGCCAGTATGTGCATGCCATGCAGAATGAGAGGGCCAGCTTGTGATTGGTCAGCATCCTCTGTGTATGTAGAGAGTGAAAGAACGCAGTCTAGCACATCTCATTGGAGGAGGTACGTAGTCTAGTTTTTGTCGTATTTGTATTTATTATGGATCCCCATTAGCTGCTGTCGAGGCATTAGCTACTCTTCTTGGGGTCCAGCAAAATATTGGCAGTTAAAATGGCAGTTAGATACAATTAAAAACATTACATTTCACAAACGATTTCACAACACATTGTCTGCCCTCAGGCCACTACTCTACTACCACATGTCGACAACACAAAATCCATGTGTGCGTATAGTGTGTCTCATATTAACAGAGTGTTAAAGAAAGGAGAAAATTGCAGCCTCTTCCGATATGGATATTGCATATGTCAATATTGCAATTTCAATCTGAATTTGATTAATCGTGCAGCCCTCGTAGATTTACAGGGAAAATATATATATTCTCTTCGTCCCATAGCAACGTGTGGGTATGGTTAGGGCTGGCTCTGACTTTATGGGTATGGTTGTGGGTAAACAGACCCACGAGCCACTGCGGCCCCTCATGATGAATTACATTTTTTGGTGGCTCCTACCCCCATCAGTTGCCCAGCCTTGCTCTAGGCTATTTGTTTTGTTCAAACATTGAAATCTTTTATTGAATGAAACGTACTGTTTGCCTGTATGCTCTACCCCTATGAGTCCTCATTGTAAAATGTTCCCCTGAAGTTGTTTGCTTAATGGCTGAATTGTAATGTTCTGTTTATAGCCATCCCATTTATTTTGAATAGTACCTCTTCTGAGAAGCCCACCCAGTCTCCTTTTGAGGGGGAGGACGGAGGGGTTAATGTAAGGCCTATTTAGTGGACCTGCATTGGAACATGCAATGTAGGCATGATTAGCATTCTCGAGGCCTAATAGGCCCCTGATGGAGAGCATTGAGTCGGTACAGTACATACCCCACTTAGTATTAATTGGGTAGCAGGCATATTTGCGTGTGGGCTGGGATATTACTTACAGGTTCAGTCTGAGTCTGTCTGGATTTGCCCTTAGGCACAGATCTAGAATCAGTTTATTGCTACCTCCCCTAATTGTAACTATTAGGGGGAGAAATCCCACAAACTGACCTTAGATCAGTGACTAAAGGGAACGTCATCACCCATCTCACTGACTCCGTTTGCACGGTGTTCCTCCGGTCTTCTCACGGCACCTGGGTTGGATTCGTCGCCACAGTGATGGTTACATGACTGTTGCCAGGAAGATGATGGAGGTGTAATTTGGGCCTGCGTTTCCTGTCTGATGTAGCCAACTAAAACACCTAATGAGTCACAATGTTGGGGTTTACAGTACACACTGTTTGTTGAGTGGCCTTGGTGGGGGTTTTACCGAAGAGTTGTGTGTGCACACCTGAATGGGTCAGTGGGTAGATGGGCCGAGGGATTGTGTATGTTTGTCATTCAATATCTGTGTGTTAGTGCTGTTGTTTTGTGTGTGGGTGGGTGTGTGCATGCATGCAGGTGACTTGTGAGGGGAGGTTAACATGGGTTACATTTATGGCAGTGGTTAGTAGTAGTTGCAGTTCCACGTCTGGCCTCTAGGTGTCAGTGTTGACAGTGTTCTGTGGAGAAATCAGCTGTGAGGGGTTTGATAGATTCTCCTCAGTTGTAGCAAGTGTCTCACTTCTGAATGTCTTTATATTAATGAGACACACAAACTCTCAAAATTATTGATTGAATATCTGAGTCTGTTTTGCCTGGACTGTCAAAAAGGTTCAGCACTGCAAAGTTATGCACCTCAGAAATCAGTATACCTGACCGAGCCGTCGTCATTAAATGGGTTATCAAATGTTGAAATAATAATAAAACTCTAAGCGCTGGATGGATGGATGGGGTCTGTATTTTTTTTTTATGGACATTGAGAGGTCTTGGAGAAGTTTTTCAAGAAGGCCAACACAACCCTGTCAGATGTTTTCTCTGTTCATTGCCAATGTCAAAGTGTATAGATGAAAAAATAACAATTTATGTATAGCTCTACTGTACATTAGTCCTTCGATATACTCCCTTGGTTGACCGTATCAGGGCACATTTCTTTTGACTTGAAGGCTATTCTATTGCCATGACATGTAATATCACACTGAACTGATTGCATTTTACATAAAATAGGCATGCTTATTACATTTAAATGTAGACTATAGAATTATATCCTCTCTGCCCTTTTAAGCTCATGAATTGCCAATACTGTAGGCTTATATTGTGTAATTACAACAAATACTAGTCACAGGACAGGAATTTGAAAATGAGGGTCTTAGAATTCATGGACGTGTAATTCTCCATTTTAATAGCCAGATGTAAAATGAAATATTAAAAGAACATAAGCAGTAAGAATTCTGGTAATAATGGGAACATATTTCCCATGGTGAAGCAGAATGTAAATGAGAAAATGGGACCCTGAGGATGGGGGTGGGCAGTGTGTGTGTGTTGGGGGAAGGTATTGGTTAAGGGGTCTTGGGTGTGCGTGTGTTTGTGTGTGAACTTGCAGCAGTGTAGGTTAGGTCTTCTGTAATGCCCCCACTGTTTACAATGTGTAGAAAGAAGCGCTTGTCTAAGGCTGGGGAAGGGGACTGGATCTTGGCTACTGACATTATAGTGGGTCTGGTGGTAGGGGCCTAGGACAAGTACTTTACAATAGGGGCTAAAGGAAGGGGTAGGCTAGGTTGAGGATAACCCCAATCTGAAACTGCCTTTCCTCCCTCTGCATGACCTGGACATGTTTACCCTTTTCATCAGTTTAGAGTACCACAGTATGAGTCATAATACCCACAAAACCTTACAGTCAAACAAGGAAATGGTTCCAATCGTTCATTTTTCCCACTCAGAAGGCTGAAAATATTTGGAATGGGCCCCCTGATCCTCAAAAAGTGCTACAGCTGTACCATCGAGAGCATCCTGACCGGTTGCATCACTGCCTGGCATGGTAACTGATCAGCATCTGACCGTAAGGTGCTACATAGGGTAGTGTGTACGGCCCACTACATCACCAAGCTTTCTGCCATCCAGGACCTTTAAATACTAGGCGGTGTCAGAAGAAAGCCCAAAAAATTGCCCAAACTCTCTGCTACCGCACGGCAAGCGGTACCGGGGCGCCAAGTCTAGGACCAAAAGGATCCTTAACAGCTTGTACCCCCACGCCATAAGTCTGCAGAACAATTAATCAAATGGCTACTGGACTATTTACATTGACACCCCCCCCATTTGTTTTTTTTATAGTGCTGCTACTCGCTGTTTATTATCTATGAAAAGTCACTTCACCCCTACCAACATGTACAAATTACCTCTAACCTGTACCCCCGCACATTGACTCGGTACCGGTACCCCCTGTATATAGCCTCGTTATTGTTACTTTTTACTTGTATTTATTTTGATAAATATTTTCTTAACTCTTTCTTGAACTGCACTGTTGGTTAAGGGCTTGTAAGTAAGCATTTCACGGTAAGGTTTACACATGTTGTATTCAGCGCATAAAGTTTAATTTTATTTGGTGGTAGTAGAAGACAGACCGACAGAAATCGTCCCTGTTAGCACTGCAGTTCTTTATAATAATTAATATTTTGTCACGTACACCGGTTAGGCGCAGTGAAATGTGTTCTTATATAGGGTCAGCCATAGTAGTGTGGCGCCCCTGGAGCAAATCAGGGTTAAGTGCGTTACTCAAGGGCTCATCGACACATTTTTGTCACCTTGTCGGCTCCGGTATTCGATCCAGCGACCTTTTGGTTACTGGGCCAACCCTCTATCTGCCGCCATGACCCACTGTGTGCGTGCGCGCACACATGCACGCACACGCGCAGACATGCACGCACACACATATCAAAGGAACCTTTTGTCATAGGATAGTGGGCTCTGTCTGTCTCCTCATCACTCTCCTCTAATAATGCACACAGTGGGTCCTGCGTGTGTTTAAAACATTCACTCTACAGTATGAGGGTAGGGGGAGGGTGTGCACTCCTTCGGGTCCTCTGGACCAGGAGTGAGAAGCACTGCCTCTGAACAATGTAAAAATGTCCTTGAATGTACCTGACCCATCTAAAGTATCTAACTGTATGAAATATTTATGAAATATGAAACTGAAAAAAATATATATGTAAACGCAACATGCATCAATTTCAGTTCATGTAAGGAAATACATAAAAATAAATTCATTAGGTCATAATTTATGGATTTCACATTACTGGGAATGCAGATACGCATCAGATACCTTAAAAAAAATTTTTTTTTTAAAGTAGGGGCATGGATCAGAAAACCAGTCAGTATCTTGTGTGACCACCATTTGCCCCATGCAGCACGACACATCTCCTTCGCATAGAGTTGATCAGGCTGTTGATTGTGGCCTGTGGAATATTTTCCCACTCCTCTTCGATGGCTGTGCGAAGTTGCTGGATATTGGCGGGAAGTGGAACATGCTTTCGTACACGCTGATCCAGAGCATCCCAAACATGCTCAATGGGTGATATGTCTGAGTATGCAGGCCATGGAAGAACTGGGAAATGTGCACAGATCCTTGCGACTTGGGGCTGTGTATTATCATGCTGAAACATGAGGTAATGGCGGCGGACGAATGGCACGACAATGGGCCACAAATTGCCATGGATAATGCAATTATGTTCATTGTCTGTAGCTTATGCCTGCCCATACCATAACCCCACCGCCAGCATGGGGCACTCTGTTCATAACGTTGACATTAGCAAACCGCTCACCCACACAATGCCATACATGTTGTCTGCCATCTGCCCAGTACAGTTTGAAATCGGGATTCAACAGTGAAGAGCACACCATGGAAGGTGAGCATTTGCCCACTGAAGTCTGTTAGAACACCGAACTGCAGTCCGGTCAAGACCCTGGTTAGGACGACGAGCACGCAGACGAGCTTCTCTGAGACCATTTCTGACAGTTTGTGCGGAAACACTTCAGTTGTGCAAACCTACAGTTTCATCAGCTGTCCACGTGGCTGGTCTCAGACCATCCCGCAGGTGAAGAAGCCAGATGTAGAGGTCCTGGGCTGGTGTGGTTACACATAGTCTGCAGTTGTAAGGCCGGTTGGATGTTCTGCCAAATTCTGTAAAACCACGTTGGATGCAGCTTACGGTAGATAAATTAACATTCAATTCTCTGGCAACAGCTATGGGGGACATTCCTGCAGTCAGCATACTGATTGCGTGCTCCCTCAACTTGAGACATCTGTGGCATTGTTGTACGATAAAACTGAACATTTTACAGTGGCCTTCTATTGTCCCCAGCACAAGGAGCACCTGTGTAATGATCATGCTGTTTAATCAGCTTCTAGAGAATTGTGCAAAAAATGTGAGAAATAAGCTTTTTGTGCATATGGACCATTTCTGAGGTCTTTTTGTTTCAGCTCATAAAACATGGGACATCACTTAATATATTGCGTTTATATTTTTGGTGTGTGTGTGTGTGTGTGTGTGTGTGTGTGTGTGTGTTACTTATATATACACACACACACACACACACACACACACACACACACACAGTTGGGGAAAAAAGTATTTGATCCCCTGCTGATTTTGTACGTTTGCCCACTTACAAAGAAATTCAGTCTATAATTTTAATGGTAGGTTTATTTGAACAGTGAGAGACAGAATAACAAAAAAATCCAGAAAAACGCATGTCAAAAATGTAATAAAATGATTTGCATTTTAATGAGGGAAATAAGTATTTGACCCCTCTGCAAAACATGACTTAGTACTTGGTGGCAAAACCCTTGTTGGCAGTCACAGAGGTCAGACGTTTCTTGTAGTTGGCCACCAGGTTTGCACACATCTCAGGAGGGATTTTGTCCCACTCCTCTGCAGATCTTCTCCAAGTCATTAAGGTTTCGAGGCTGACGTTTGGCAACTCGAACCTTCAGCTCCCTCCACAGATGTTCTATGGGATTAAGGTCTAGAGACTGGCTAGGCCACTCCAGGACCTTAATGTGCTTCTTCTTGAGCCACTCCTTTGTTGCCTTGGCCGTGTGTTTTGGGTCATTGTCATGCTGGAATACCCATCCACGACCCATTTTCAATGCCCTGGCTGAGGTTCTCACCCAAGATTTGACGGTACATGGCCCCGTACATCGTCCCTTTTGATGTGGTGAAGTTGTCCTGTCCCCTTAGCAGAAAAACACCCCAAAGCATAATGTTTCCACCTCCATGTTTGACGGTGGAGATGGTGTTCTTGGGGTCATAGGCAGCATTCCTCCTCCTCCAAACACGACAAGTTGAGTTGATGCCAAAGAACTCCATTTTGGTCTCATCTGACCACAACACTTTCACCAGTTGTTCTCTGAATCATTCAGATGTTCATTGGCAAACTTCAGACGGGCATGTATATGTATTCTTGAGCAGGGGGACCTTGCGGGCGCTGCAGGATTTGTCCTTCACGGCGTAGTGTGTTACCAATTGTTTTCTTGGTGACTATGGTCCCAGCTGCCTTGAGATCATTGACAAGATCCTCCCGTGTAGTTCTGGGGTGATTCCTCACCGTTCTCATGATCATTGCAACTCCACGAGGTGAGATCTTGCATGGAGCCCCAGGCCGAGGGATATTGACAGTTCTTTTGTGTTTCTTCCATTTGCAAATAATCGCACCAAATGTTGTCACCTTCTCCCCAAGCTGCTTGGCGATGGTCTTGTAGCCCATTCCAGCCTTGTGTAGGTCTACAGTCTTGTCCCTGACATCCTTGGAGAGCTCTTTGGTCTTGGCCATGGTGGAGAGTTTGGAATCTGATTGATTGATTGCTTCTGTAGACAGGTGTCTTTTATACAGGTAACAAGCTGCAGTTAGGAGCACTCCCTTTAAGTGTGTGCTCCTAATCTCAGCTCGTTACCTGTATAAAAGACACCTGGGAGCCAGAAATCTTTCTGATTGAGAGGGGGTCAAATACTTATTTCCCTCATTAAAATGCAAATCAATTTATAACATTTTTGACATGCGTTTTTCTGGATTTTTTTGTTATTCTCTCTCTCACTGTTCAAATAAACCTACCATTAAAATTATAGACAGATAATTTCTTTGTCAGTGGGAAAACGTACAAAATCAGCAGGGGATCAAATACTTTTTTCCCCCACTATGTGTGTGTGTGTGTGTGTGTGTGTGTGTGTGTGTATGTGTGTGTGTGTGTGTGTGTGTACATACATACATACATACATACATACATACATACATACATACATACATACATACATACATACATGTATATATATTTGTATGTATATGTGTATATGCGCACACACAGAACACATATAAATATATACGTTTTTTTTCTCTCCCGCGGCCATGTTTGTTTGGCTCTGCTGCGTTTTTGTTTGTTTATTGTTTCCAGATGGTAGACGGCAGACTTCATTTGTGTGGCTTTCAAGTTTCCCAGAGAGCTTTTTACTGCCTTGGCTCAAGTGCTTATCCTGCTTCCTTTAGCTGGGCTTTATGATGGCCCTTTTACTCAGCAACTGGAAACAACTGTCACGACCAGTCTGTGGTGAGGAGGAGAAAATGCAGAGTCAATCTGTCTGACACTGTTTAAACATCTCCATCTCTTTGAGCACAGGAGAAGGTCATATCTTATGGAGATGGTTCTCGATGTGATGGCAAAGAATAGAATTATAATCCTACACTAAAAGGAAACTGGAGGGTGAGACTAATTTAGACTGTTTGGCATACAATGTTCCCTTTTGTTTGTAAAAAACAGACAAGTAGACCAGTGACCTAGTCTGATCTGGTCCCAAGTAATTTGTTTACAGGCATCCAGGAGGGCAGCTCTCTGTCCCAGTTAAATGTGTGGGAGGCCCTGTGGTTGTCTTTAGTCAGGATGTGGTTTTAAAACCAACCCAGAGTGGTAATCAAAGGTCCGGCTTATTCTACCCGAACTCCCCCTCCCCACCGCCGCATCTCACGGGCACCTTAAGAGGGCAATTTCTACTTTGCCCTCCCTTGGCTGAATGAGTGATTACCCCGGCATTCCAACTCGCCTAATCCCATTTCTACTAGTGATTTAACCCAGGGCAAACAGTGGCTGAGGCGCCGCCACGGCCTCTACTGGCTTACACCGTAAAATGACACACAGAAGGGGTGGGGTGGCAACAACTGCAGCCCATGTCTTTTTGTCAGAAATGTAGACATTTCTAAGACGGCAGTCTATAACTCTGTGTTTTTTCTGAGATGGTTACCTGACGTCAATCATAATCGCTGTGCAGTTAAAGGGTAGCTAAGTAGCCGAGAGGGTCGGTGGTGGGTGTTGGGATAGTGGCCTGTGTGGTGTTGTAACGATGAAGGAAGTAACCAGGTTATTATACCTTGGGATCTATGGCCTGTCCTGGGCTGGCCGAGGTATGACGGTGAACCTACAACAGCAAACTGGAGGTGGCCTGTAAACACCGATTTGGTATCAGCTTACCTTTTCGCTAATGCTATCCTTTACCATAAGAGGTAAAGATGCAAAACTGACCCAATATCAGAATTAGCCTCATCTAGAATCAATGTAGTATTCCGCCATAGTATCCGGTAAGGGGTGAAAATGTCAGACTGACCATGAATTAGTGTCTAGGGTCATCATGCTCTTGTCTGTGACGGTGACTTCAGCGTGCTCAGTAGTGACTTTGTCAGTGGCTTGTCGGCCTGTTAATCTCATCAGGGACAGTTCTGGAATAGAGGTGAGAGAAAGGACAGCCTGGTGTGGCCCTTAGTACCACTGCTATGAATGCCATGATTGCCAAGCTATGCTAATTCCAGTGTTTACCATCAAGGTCTTATGCTAGTGTGTTTTGGGTTTCAATACCAAGGTGTTGGAGTAGCTAATGCCTTGAGGAAAATCCGTTAATGGAACAGTTCACTCCCAAGGACCTACAGTTGAAGTCGGAAGTTTACATACACTTAGGTTGGAGTCATTAAAACTAGTTGTTCAACCACTCCACTTGTTCACAAACTATAGTTTTGACAAGTCAGTTACGACATCAACTTTGTGCATGACACAAGTAATTTTTCCAACAATTGTTTACAGACAGATTTTTTCAATTATTATTCACTGTATCACAATTCCAGTGGGTCAGAAGTGTACATACACTAAGTTGACTGTGCCTTTAAACAGCTTGGAAAATTCCAGAAAATGATGTCATGGCTTTAGAAGCTTCTGATAGGCTAATTGACATAATATGAGTTAATTGGAGGTGTACCTGTGGATGTATTTCAAGGCCTACCTTCAAACTCAGTGTCTCCTTGCTGAAAATCAAAAATCAGCCAAGACTTCAGAAAACAAAATGTAGACCTCCACGAGTCTGGTTCATCGTTGGGAGCAGTTTCCAAATGCCTGAAGGTACCACGTTCATCTGTACAAACATATTAGTACGCAAGTATAAACACCATAAGACCACGCAGCTGCCATACCGCTCAGGAAGGAGACACATTGTCTCCTAGAGATGAACGTACTTTGGTGTGAAAAGTGCAAATCAATCCCAGAACAACAGCAAAGGACCTTGTGAAGATGCTGGAGGAAACCGGTACAAAAGTATCTATATCCACAGTAAAATGAGTCCTATATTGACATAACCTGAAAGGCAGCTCAGCAAGGAAGAAGCCACTGCTCCAAAACCGTCATAAAAAAGCCAGACTACGGTTTGCAACTGCACATGGGGACAAAGATCGTACTCTTTGGAGAAATGTCCTCTGGTCTGATGAAACAAAACTAGAACTGTTTGGCTGTAATGACCATCGTTATGTTTGGAGGAAAAAGGGGAGACTTGCAAGCTGTAGAACACCATCCCAACCATGAAGCACGGGTGTGGCAGCATCATGTTGTGGGGGTGCTTTGCTGCAGGAGGGACTGGTGCACGTCACAAAATAGATGGCATCATGAGGGAGGAAAATGATGTGGATATAAGCAACATCTCAAGACATCAGTCAGGAAGTTAAAGCTTGGTTGCAAATGTGTCTTCCAAATGGACAATAACCCCAAGCATACTTCCAAAGTTGTTGCAAAATGGCTTAAGGACAACAAAGTCAAGGTATTGGAGTGGCCATCACAAAGCCATGACCTCAATCCCATAGAAAATGTGTGGGCAGAACTGAAAAAGCGTATGCGAGCAAGGCCTACAAACCTGACTCATTTACACCAGCTCTGTCAGGAGGAATGGGCCAAAATTCACCCAACTTATTGTGGAAGGCTACCCGAAACGTTTGACCCAAGTTAAACAATTTAAAGGCAATGCTACCAAATACTAATTTAGTGTATGTAAACTTCTGACCACTGGGAATGTGATGAAAGAAATATAAGCTGAAATAAATTAATCTCTCTACTATTATTCTGACATTTCGCATTCTTAAAATAAAGTGGTGATCCTAACTGACCTAAAACAAGGACTTTTTACTAGGATTAAATGTCAGGAATTGTGAAACACTGAGTTTAAATATATTCTACTGGAATTGTGATACAATGAATTATAAGTGAAATAATGTCTGTAAACAATTTGTTGGAAAAATTACTTGTGTTGTCCTAACCGACTTGCCAAAACTACAGTTTGTTAACAAGAAATTTGTGGAGTGGTTGAAAAACAAGTTTTCATGACTCCAACCTAAGTGTATGTAAACTTCCGACTTCAACTGTACATACACCATAGAAATGTACATAATTTACACAGACAAAGCAGCAACAAATGTTAGTGCACAGATTCGTATTACATCGATTCTTTCCTCTAATCAAAATGAATCATTGCTGTATCGTATTGGAGCCCATGTATCTTGATATATATCAAATTGTCTTGATAGATGCACATACTGTACCTGAAGTATCGTTTTGGTATCGAGTATCGTGATCCTAAACCTGGTATCAATATCGAAGTTAAAATTCTGGTATCATGACTACAGTGAAGAAAATAAGCGTATACACTGACTAGGAACACCTTCCTAATATTGAGTTGCACCCACTCAATTTGTCGGAGCAGGGACTCTACAAGGTGTCGAAAGCGTTCCACAGGGATGCTGGCCCATGTTGACTCCAATGCTTCCCACAGTTGTCAAGTTAACTGGATGTCCTTTTGTGTAGTGGACCATTCTTCAAACACACAGGAAACTGTTGAGCGTGGAGAAACCCAGCAGCATTGCAGTTCTTTACTCTGAAACCGGTGCGCCTTGCACCTACTACTTTACCCCGGTATGTTAAATCTTTTGTCTTGCCCATTCACCCTCAGAATGGAGCACATACGCAATCTATGTCTCAATTGTCTCAAGGCTTAAAAATCATTCTTTAACCTGTCTCCTTCCCCTCATCTATACTGATTGAAATGGATTTAACCCGTGACATCAATAAGTGATCATTGTCTCACCTGGTCAGTCTGTCATGGAATAAGCAGGTGTTCCTAATGTTTTGTACACTCAGTGTAGGTCAGAATTTTAGATCAGAAAAGCACACTAGAATACAGTATCATTTACTGTCCTGTGCTGAACTCTGCCCTACTCTGTGTTATGCTGTATTGTGCTTTGCTTTGCTGTACTGTGATGTCCACACTTGTGAAACATAGACGTATAGGTTTGGTCCAGGCCGGACCAACCAAATTTGGTATTATTTGGGAGCGGAGCTCATTAAAATATTTGCCAGTGTGGAGAATAATACACAAACATGCAACAGAGGATTTGACGTATTTCTACCTTTTGGGTACCTATTCAGGATGCATCACCATGAAGAGAGTGACATGCATTTCTGTGTAGAATAGATCAGGGACCTATGATGTCATTTTGTTACATCATTATGTTACCGGTTGGTAATCCACTTCACTTACTGACATCAGTAAGGGATCATAGCTTTCACCTGGTCAGTCTGTCATGGAAAATCAGTACTTCATCTTTTGTATACTCAGTATAGTTGTATGGTTTGTTTACTTTGCAATCAATGGCTTTTAAAGTGAGACATTTGAGTCTCAGCGTTATTCTGTTAACCATGTCTCCTGTCATCTGTTGACATCTGTTGGATCTGAAATAGGTCTACTGGAAAGATTATTTTGAAGAATCAGGATTTAGTGCGTCAGCAACTCTATTTTGCTAGCAAGCTAGTCGGTAGTATATTTGGTTTTAACCATTTTCCCACGCTTTAATTGATGACATGTGATACAACTGTGCCACCACTCTTCCTTCGTATGACGTTTCTACAAGATTCAGTGACATAATTTGCAGAGAAACAGTGAAATTGAGCTCGCTAACGTGTTCTTTTTGATCACTCAACACGAGTGTGTCTCCTGGTATTTGTGTGTGGATCGGATATGCCCAGAGGGTCTGGGTTGTATTTCACAACGAAAAATCTATGAGTTAGCTGAAATCATTATTACTTTTTTGTTTGCAAGCTACTATATTAGTTATTGAAAGCATAATCAGTTATAGTATGACCATTTCAAGTTTTACTCACTAGAGAAATATGGATTTCTTCAGAGTATTTCTTGGAAAGTTAGCTGGCTTACCCTCTTACCTTGTGTTGTGAAGTACACCCCAGGTCCAGTGTGTGATATTGTAGTGACCTGAGAGCTCTGGCCCATACGGACGTCAGAAACCATCACGCACACACTCACCTAACCCTGGCAGGAAATGGGTTGGCAGGCAGCGGAGGTATGTTTGATGGTCTAATGAAAACCAGTAGATATTTTGAAACCTTCTGAATCCCTTGATGGTCCCCACTTTTGGACACCAGGGTGTAATACAGGAAGTCCCACTGTATGATGGATGGACGGATAGTTTTCCTATTTTGCTGTTCTGTCAACTCCAAATATTTAGCTTTCCATTTCATAACATACCTCATCATTGATATGGATGCCAAGAGTCGCTGTACCACCCTTTCTAGTGCTTGCCTCTCACTTTAGAGTTTAGATTCACCGCTGTTTCAATGGGCCTCATGTAAACCACTTGGGCCATTGAAAACAACACTAGCGTAGCCTATGCTATGCTAATGAAAACATGAAAGAAAGAAAGAAAAGCACTAACTTTCTGATTCCCCCATTAGAAAGGACAGTGGAGGGGTTGCGTCACATTTGATGTCCATTCCAGATGTTGCGATCGTTGAGTCTTCCTGAAGTGCTTTAATACGCAGTGTGTGCGAGCGTTCAGAACTCGTTCCGCGGGACCGGTGGATGAATCTCTAAATTGGAACATGTAATTAAGGCAGGAAATGCAGCTGTCCGTCTGGGGGGGAAGCCTAAGATCAAAAACATTATATATTTTTTTTAAGAGACTTTAACTTTTCTACTCATTATCACCTAATAGCTGACGTGCCAGCAAAAAACTAATTATTCTCTCTCATTTTGGCTTTGGTGAGTCTACAAAGTGAATGATTTTAGCACCTCAGAAAACAACTCTAATGAAGTTGTCTGTTAGAGAAAACAGGCCCCCACTGATAAGATCTTTCATAAATTAATGTTGGCTAATTTTCATACATTTGTATATTTAGCATTTTTGTTTTTATCCCAAGTGCAACCACTTGTCGGTGAAATAGCTCTGTGGGGGTGGGTGGGGAGCAGGGTTTCCATTAGCCGGCAATAGCCCAAAAAATTTACTTCTGATAAATAAAACTGTTGCCGGCCCAAATGACTGGGAGAATAAAAATCCCATTGCAAAATCATGCTTTTTATTCATTGATGGAAATACATTTGACCATCATGCTTTATTGGTCTATGGGTTAATTTTTATAATTTAGAGGAATTGAATTGGACTGTGTGTATTTTCCTTAGTCATAATTATAACCCCATTCATTGCCCAACAATTCAAAATAAAATTGTGTTAATACCAGATTTTGTGCATGATTTAAAAATAGCAATTTTTATTTCTCAAACTTGGCTGTGTGCTTAGGGTTGTTGTCCTGTTGGAAGGTGAACCTTTGCCCCAGTTTGAGGTCCTGAGCACTCTGGAGCAGATTTTCATCAAGGATCTCTCTGTACTTTGCTCCATTCATCTTTCCCTCGATCCTGACTAGTCTCCCAGTCCCTGCTGCTAAAAAACATCCCCACAGCATGATGCTGCTACCACCGTGCTTCACCGTAGGGATGGTGCCAGGTTTCCTGCAGACGTGATGCTTGGCATTCAGGCCAAAGAGTTCACTATTGGTTTCATCAGACCAGAGAATCTTGTTTCTCATGGTCAGAGTCCTTTAGGTGCCTTTTTGGCAAACTCCAAGTGAGCTGTGAAGTGCCTTTTACTGAAGAGTGGCTTCCGTCTGGCCACTTTACCATAAAGGCCTGATTGGTGGAGTGCTGCAGAGATGGTTGTCCTTCTGGAAGATTCTCCCATCCATCCCATTGTCTGAAGGAAGAACAGTACTGGCTCTCCAGCAGCCTATCTACATGCTGTGTCTGTGTAGAGTCTGGAGTTGCTAGGGCAATGGGCCTGCCTGCTCTGAGAAGAGAAGAGAGGAGAAAAACGCAAGGAATTCAAGATAGCAGTGGCAGCTGTACAATTAACTCATCCAAAGAGCTTTGACTTCTCAAACGGCAGAAAGCTAATACAATATGATGCCCTGTCACCTTTATTATTACTTAGATGGCAAGTGTTAACGCAGAATTCTGAGTGTTTCACGCAGGAAAAAAATATACAACGCATAAGCAATATCTTGCTGCGCTTTGTAAACACAGATCTAAAAGCTTCTTATTGTATATTCTGCTCGGCATCAGGCACATTTTGTGCATCATCCTGTTTTTCTCCGGTAAAATGCAAGATTAACTTTAAGCAAAACATTAGGAAATGTATCTAGTTAGTATTTTCATTGTAAGCTCATTTACTTATGTTAGCTGCCTGCCAAATAGTTGCATTTCTATTGTCATCTGATGAAAATGAAGCTATTGTCTGCCGAATGCGTTGCACTAATGCGTTTTCTGTGAAGGAAAACTATAGTTGCACATCCCTGATCACTCTGTTGAAGCAAAAACACTGTCAAAATCAATGTCACATGGTTAATTATAAAAATCGAAAAGTTACGACAACTAATTCGATATCACCAGCCTCTGCCATAAGGACACATTGATACACCGTAATCCATTGGTGGCTAAAGACATGAGAGCATGGAACTCATAGCCTGTAGGCCTATAACTTCCATTGCTCATTCACACAGAGTGAATATCAATGGGGAGACTGTTGGAAAGATTTAAATAACTTTGAAGAACTGTAGTTGTAATGTATTATCATTTGCAATGGATGTTAAAAAAACACTTTTCTACATTTCCACGCAGCAGGCCAGGTACTTCTATGCATGCGCAGGCGCATGCGATCCCTCAACAGGATAGAGAAACCAGACACATGCTCATTCCTCACATGGAGCACACCAAACAAAATACAATGACATTTTTTTTGACAAATCTCATATATGGTAGTTATGAAATAAACGAAAACTTGTTTCTCACAAATTTAGCAGGTTGTGAACTCTGAATGAGAATGGTAAATGACTGTAATTAATACATGTATTAACAGAAATGTATGTAAACAAATGATGGGGGTTAATGGTACATTTACTGCTGGTGACATACAGTATGTAATGGGGAATTGATACAAATCAGAGAGCAAACCATTCACATAATGAATACACAAGAATTGTCGGGAGACAGCTGAGCTCTTCTGGAGAGAGACTTGCCTATATCTTCGCCACACACTCTGCACCTTCTTGTCTCAATATTTTTTTATTATACTCAAGACACATCTTCACACATACTGTATTTTAGATGCTTTTCACAGACAGCCGCAACTCAATAATCAGCTAGGCCTATTGCCACGCGTGTTGCCCAAATTCTGGGCTTTCCAAATAGGCATAGGCCTATGAACTTTGAGAAGCTAATGATCCTCAATTCTTCTGTGGTCAAGTCATGCTTTCTGGTGAATGATTTTATTTCTTTCTGTATAGACAGGCGTAATTTAGAATTTGGGGCAAATTTACTTGGACCCACCGCTATGCCATTTCTCTCATATTAACATTCTATCGTTGTCCAGAAGTAAATGGTGCAATCCTAGTCATATTAGCAACCCAACCCCCTAGTTGTTGCGTCTTTACTCTTTATATGTTTCTAACAGAGATTTTCATCTCTGTCACATATGGAACCGTTATCAGGTGGTCTGTTTAGAATGGTGTTTTCCCAGGTGTGCTGTTTACAATGGTGTTTTCCCAGGTGTGCTGTTTAGAATGGTGTTTACCCGCAAATTGCTTCATAACATGAGTTGCATGTTAAGTTAAACTGCATTAACATAATCTACATGTGATTTGTGTCATTCTGAGCATCGTGGGTGGACACCCTAATGGGTTATATGCACCCAATGGTTATGGGTCTGGTAAATTGGAAGTTTTCTCGGTTACGGTGTCCGGCGCAACATTTTCCTAACGGAAACCCTGGTGTAGAGATGTTTTACACTGACTTATCACAGAATCTAATAAAGCCATTTTATGAATTCACTCCTAAACCATCCTTGTTGCTGACATTGTTTGGAAGGGCAGTAAATTGGGGGATTGGTGTTGCTCAAAGGTCTCTTCATGGTTTAACCATATTCTGAGTCTGGCACTGCTCCAACCAAGGCCAGAAATCCACAGTGGCACCAACAGCCTTTCGTAAAGCACTGCCTGGCCTTTCTGGGAAAAGTGTCTCATCCATACAAATTTGTATTCAGTGAGCATTCAAAGGTATGGCTATTTGTCTGCTTGACTCGGCGGTCTGTCTGTTGTCCTGGCCTGTTGGTTTGAATGTGTGGACCAGCACTGGAACCCAAAGCTTTTTTTGGGGGGCATTGCATTGTTAGATTGCAGAGTCTGGCAATTGCACACCGTTACACACACCCACACGGTTAGTCTGGCTTTGATCTATCTCGATCGAGAAAGAGACTCCCCCAATACAAAATACAGAAATCAGAGGTGTTGCTTTCGGTTGACTGTTTGTTTGCCTGTCTGTCATTGTCCACTTTCTGTGTCTCTGAATTTGCCCTCTATGGCTAGTGGTGTTGCTGTGATTTGAATGGAATTCAGGAGGCTATGGGCTGGATGATAGGGCCAAAATATCATATCACTTCTCACATGGGCAAACATGTATGAAAAGTTTTATTCAAATCAAAAGGTGTGGAGTCAAAAAGGCGATTGAATTATCTTGGATCAACCCTGCTTGGAATAAACACAGTACCAGTTGCTTTACAGACACTGTTTTTCATACTTTTTCTAACCCAGTCCAATCGCAAATACCATGCTCCCTGCCCTTCAGAGTCTGTGAGCTGGCACCTGTGTCCTCTCTGCCCACATTAACCACATGGACCGATCTAGCCAATCAGAAGGCCGTGTAGGCCGGGGCACAGGTGAATCGCCATGCCTTTTTAGTGGCATCTGCAGCGATGTGCTACTTCCTTTCCAGGCTTTTGTTTCTCCGTCAGGGCCACAGCTGTCGGGATTGGTGACTCTCCGTGCTCCCCTCCCAAAAACCTGCCGCTAACCCCCCAAACACTAAACGGGAGCATTAGACACACCACATTAAGGGGCTACGGGTACGGGGGGGCTGTGGCTGAAGGTGTGTGTCATGTCCTGTGGCCTGGTGTTGGGACAAGACAATACATACACACACACACACACACACCCGGTCACACACTCTTATATGTATACTCTCTTCCTCATGCACACACACTTCCCTGGGTCTGTCTGGAAGGATCAGTGTGGAGTGAAACACACACACAATTATGTTTTCCCTTTAGAGCCCCCTCATCTTTCTGTATTCTCTCCGTCCATCCACAGGCCATACACTTTAGATATATTTAACTTCATGTTAAAGCATCGTGTCCCTTTGTCCAATGCTCGACTTCCACTGGGTCTGGTCGCTCTGCTGTTTGTCATTACGCTACCCCTTGAGTTGTCATATCCTTGTCTTTGTGCCCTTGTTGACTCCCCACCTCCCCCTCCTCCTCCCCCTGCCTTCGGTTCCTCTCCTCCCCAACTACAGTGCAGCTCAGCGAAAATACCCACAAGGCCAATCTGCCCGTATGTAGTGTTGCAGATTTGTTTTTATTATGCACCAGCATTATTGCACCCCAGCAGGGTATATCCAAACACGCAAATGAATTCACAGCTAAATGCTGCTATATGCAGTCCGAGATTGTTAGAGTGGACAGGAGAAATCAAACACAGGTTTACAGTAGTTGAGAGTACAACGAGAAAAGAAGCCCTACAGGCACCCTGAGCTGCGTTCATTAATGTGCAAAGCAAATGGAATAGTAACAATTATATTGGTAGGGAATTTTTGACCGCAATATAATAGATGTAAAATATTCTTTGCCCAATCAAGTTATTGAAGCAAAATAATAAAATCAGCTTAATGAGCTGGAATTATAAGCAGAGTAGAGCTCTCTCCGGAAAAGGAACATCGATCAGCTCGGAGTAAGGCCAAAAGCCTGACATTTTAGAACGGACAAAATTGGCATCAGAAAGCTTTTGTATGTGCCAGGAGCATTACTCATTGTATTTTCTGTTTTGGCTACACTTCAAGATACTAATCTTAGGTAATTTTTATATTGTCCTACTGATTTTAAGTTTCCCAGTCCTCTTTTTATTATCATTTTTTTCCTTTATTTAACTAGGCAAGGTAATAACAAACAGATAACGACAGATTTTGACCTTGTCACCTCGGGGATTCGATCCAGCGACCTTTTGGTTACTGGCCAAATGCTCTAACCACTAGGCTACCTGCCGCCCCTCTTTCCCCGGATAGAAATCTTGTGTTCACCTGTCAAATCCTCTCTCTGTTAATGAAGGAAAGGAGATGTGGAACTTCACTACACTCCACGTAAACAGTAGCCTATATCCTGACGTCCTCTTATTAACTCAGGATCATCCCCTTTCCAGATACAACCAAAAGACGTGACCTGTTCCTACTTTTGAAGTAATGAAATCCAGTCTAAGTAGCCTCTGTGACAGCCTAGCCATAGCCTAGCTCAATAGCTGTCCTTTTAGCCTAGTTGTAATGAACTAGCATGAAAGTACTTGGGCATGACTTTGTCTCAGAGCAATGCAAATAGAATTGCCCCCCAACGGGTTGGAATGTACCCAGCTGGCCTTTTAAAAGGTGATAATTGGAAAATACAGGATGCAGCCGGAGTCAGGAGGAGGGACCTTTGCGTTCCACTGAGTTAGCCACTGCATGGAGGGGAGGGGGGAGAGGGAGGGGGAGAGAGAACCAGTATTATGCATGTTTTAGATTTGTGATCTTTGTACAGTAGATTCTGAAAATCACAGTTTAATTTAGATTAAAGTGGTGGTTTAAAGAGAGCTCTTACGAATAGGCCTTGATGTCTTATTGAGGATGGCTTGATATACTGTACTTAGGCCTACAGTACAAATGTCAGATCAAAATGAATTGATCATTATTTAGTATGCACTATATTAAACAACCAAAGAATTGACTTTAAAACTCAGTGGGAATCAGTTACTATGCTACTGTCAATATAGGCTAGGCTATATGAGATGTCCAGTATAGAGAGAATGAGGAGGAACAAGTTTAGATTCCTTCCTTCTCCAGTAGGGAGGGATGTAGTTCAATGTCCTCTCTCTTTATCCTATTCTTCCAACAACATAAGTCTACATACTGTAAAGTCTGACAAGGCATTCCTTCACTTACAGGGGAAGGAAGTGGCTAGTGAGGTCAAGAGGCCTGGACCCGGAGAGCTTCCCTTCACAAGGCTAGCGCTAACTTAGCGTAAGCCTCCGCAGCCAGATTCTATTAGTGTGTTCTTCTCTGAGAGGACGTGACAGTGATAAGGGTCTTTTGAAGTCCCACTTTACTACAGGAGCTCTTTAGGTAAGATCGAGCCTCAGGGCAGGCTTTGGTGAACTGAAGTCGCTGACCTGAATGGCCGATTAGGTCTCAATTCAACCAACGTAACTTGAAACCGCTTGAAAAAATTTCAGGTGTGTTTGCCAATCCAAACAGAGTGATGCGTCGTCCCATCCTCTTCGACCCGTGTCAATCAGCAGACATTTCCACTGCAGCTATGTTGACGCCCATTCCACGCTCTATACAGGAAACTGCCTCAGGAAGTGCCAGTGGAATCTTCTTAATGACTTCCTGTAGCTTCAGCCCAGTTTTACTGTACGCAAGCCCTGACCTCTGACCCATGATCCTGCATCATAGAGAGGTCATCATTCATACAGTAATCATCATTGACACTAATCTACATCAGGTCAAGCTCAGGACCTCCACTTTCCACGGTTCCACTTTTTCCACTGGGCTAGACAGGTCCTCTCCCCTTCCATCCCCTTCTCATCCTTTTGGGTTTCAGTTGAATGTTTTGGTGTGGGCGGCCATGATTGTTGCTCCACTGGTCTTTGTGCCCCGCCTAGAAGAAAATCTTCTGGGAAACACTGTTTTCCATGTACAGTGACACATGTTTGGAAAGTGGCAGGGAGAAGTTCAGTCCCTAGAGTCATTGTACAGTAAAGTATAATTTTTGTTGGTCCACTCTGAGACAATTAGTTTGATTTTGTGTGCAAATGTAATATCCATAATGCAGGAATTTCCCAGTAGTCACCTGCAGCCCAGTTGCCTGAACCCCTAGGCTTCTGCTGTCCTATTTCTGTCTGTCTGTGTCTCTCTGTGTATGATTGTAATGTCCTGCAGTTCAATCAAGCTGCATGAAATGAAGAACAAAATATGGCTATTTTGAAATGTAGGTTTATGCTTTGTATTTTAGTGCTCAGATGAGGGCTTTGATGCCAAACACTTTTTTTCCACAACAATTTTATGTTGAATTTCCATTTTCCTGCATGTAGGGGAAGGAAGGGGCAATGGAGCCTGCTCACCTGACCCACCCTGCTCCACACCCCTGGTGTAGATATAGCCTCGGCTAGGGCAAGGTGGGGTCCTCCTCTTCCCCTCTTTTTCCACATCAAATCCACATGTTTCTGATAGTTCTGTACAGTCTCCAGTTTGCACATTTTATACTGTATGACAATTGTGGAAATATAAATTAGAGAAATATGAAACCTGTGGCACAGTGGATCACGTATTTACCCACAAATGAGCTCATTAATGGTAGCTACTTGCTAGCATTGGCTAGCGTTAGCCTCAGAGGAATGCCCTGTGAGAAGCCATGGCAGATGGCACGCATTAAACCAATAATTTAGCCCAAACAATTCCCCCTACAGTAGGCCTATTTCGAGAGGGTTTATATTTGTGGTATTTGTAACACATTACAATTCATCGCTCTGTCATGAGGAAAGTTAGTTTGCCCATTTTCTAAACAGCAAAGCTTAAAAGCGAAACAAAAACAAATGCATAATAAATCAAATTTAGGCTAAACATACGATTGAAGTTGTGTTACAAGGGTTTAATGATTATTTCAGAGTCCCAGTCCCTCCCTAGCCCCATGTCCAAAGCATATCCTATGTGTTCGTTGTGTTATTGGCAGCCATGTGATTTCATCAGTGTAGTGTAGCAGAGAGAAAGAGGCGGAGCGAGAGGTTTTACTCAATCAAAAATGTGAAAATAACTAGGCAAGTGAGCAATTTTTATTTTATTTTTAGCAATGAATGTCAAATTTAGTGAAGATAAAATGAATTGCTATTTTGATACATGAGGCTTCTTTTTTAAATGTTGGTAATGCTTAGGTTGTTACAAGTGTACTGATACACATGACATCCCGGAAACTTTGAGAAAAAATACTTTATATCGGAGTTGAAATTCAAGGCTATTCATGAGGCTAGCATAGCAACTCACTCACAATTGAATCCAGGTGTTGATGTCAACACCCCTCATTGAATATTTGAAAAAGTATTCAAATGGCAAGATTCAAATAAAGTACACCAATCCAAAGAGTTCTGCTCTGTGGACAACGAATCCCATTGTTAGGGTGGAGACACAGGCATAGAACAAAATGTATAAGATCTCCTAAGCCTCAGACAAAATTTTCGGTGTTTATCCCTCAAATACAAAAAAAATACCCAGAGGCTTTGGCCAACGAGCCATGTCTATCTCATTTCCATTTTTTAGGATTGGGTTGTTCCACCTCAAAAAGCACAAGAAAGAGGATTTTAGACACCCACCATCTCTAATTGTTTTGAAATAATTTATGTAGTTAGAAAGAGCTAAGATTAGCATTCCTGCAACATTATTTTGTTGAAATAAAGCTAATTGATTGCACCCAAATTGGCCATTTTAATTTATAAGATTAATAAAATATTTAAAATATAGTACCTAACATCCGATTTGGACAAAACCTTTTTCTAACAATGAGTTAGACATGAGGAATCCAAATAATTGGTCAAAAGCCACCCACAGATCCCCCACGCCAATCCTAGCCCAACAATTCAGATTTTTTCTTCATCCTATGTAATGTATTCTCAGTGAATTTGGTAATGTTTTCTTTCCCCTGTTCAGAGAAATTAGTAATTTAAGTTGTTAGGTTTATGTCCCATCCTACACTACATGGCCAAAAGGATTTGGACACCCCTTCAAATTAGTTGAATAGGCTATTTCAGCTGTACCTGTTGCTGATAGCATGGCTGTGTGCTAGATTTTATACACCTATCTCCATAGACAAATGTTGGCATTAGAATGGCCTTACTGAAGAGTGTATTGACTTTCAAAGTGGCATCGCCATAAGATGTAACCTTTCCAACACGTCAGTTCGTCAAATTTCTTCCCTGCTAGAGCTACCGGGTCAACTATAAGTGTTGTTATTGTGAAGTGGAAACGTATGGGTTTGGCGAATGCCAGGAGTGCATAGTGCCAACTGTAAAGTTTGGTGGAGGAGGAATAATGGTCTGGGGCTGTTTTTCATGGTTTGGTCTAGGCCCCTTAGTTCCAGTGAGGGAACATCTTAACGCTTCATCATACAATTACATTCTAGAGACGATTCTATGCTTCCAACTTTGTGGCAACAGTTTGGGGAAGGCCCTTTCCTTTTTCAACATGACAATGCCTCCATGCACAAAGCTAGATCCATACAGAAATGTTTTTTCTAGATAGGTGTGGAAGACCTTAACTCGCCTGCACAGAGCCCTGACCTCAACTCCATCAAACACCTTTGGGGTGAATTGGAACGTTGACTGCGAGCCAGCCCTATTCGCCCTACATCGGTGCCCGACCTCACTAATGCTATTGTGGCTGAATGGAAGCAAGTCCCGCAGCACTGTTCCAACATCTAGTGGGAAGCCTTCCCAGAAGAGTGGAGGCTTTTATAGCAGCAAAGGGGGGACCAACTCCATATTAATGCCCAGGATATTGGAATCAGATGTTCGACGAGCAGGTGTCCACATACTTTTTGCTATGTAGTGTACATCCTGATATTACCTGGTTCTGTCCACTAGATGGTGCTGTTCCTCCTATTAGGTGAATACTGTAATGTATTCCCAGTGAATTTGATGATGTTTTTTTCCCCTGTTCAGAGAAATTACTGATTGAAGTTGTTAGGTTTATGTACCATCCTAGATCCTGATATTACCATGTTCTGACCACTAGATGGTGCTGTTCCCTCTATCAGGTGAAAAAGTTAGATAGTTACCGCAAATTACAAAATGACATTGCTTTCCATACCCTGTAAGCAGCCTGTGGACAAGCCACTGTTTCAAATGCTAACTTTTTTGCATTTGTGGCACAAATCCAATCCAAGTCAATCGTGCATTCAGAAAGTCTTCATACCCCTTTACTTATTCCACTTTCTGTAGTGTTACAACCTGAATTCATTTTTTCCCTCACATCTACACACAATACCCCTTAATGACAGTGAGAACATGTTTTTTAATGTT